>NC_047667.1:23449422-24076922 GCF_011762505.2 Arvicanthis niloticus | reverse complement strand
AGACGCGGGAGCCCCAGGGTCCGCTTCGAGGACGGTGCGGTCTTTCTAGCTGCCTGCTCCAGCGGGGACACGGACGAGGTGAAAAAGCTTCTGGCAAGAGGTGCCGACATCAACACGGTCAACGTGGACGGCTTGACAGCCCTGCACCAGGTAGGACTTCTCTTTCGGTTGTGTGGGGTCTTTGACCTGCAAGCCTGTGACCCTGTGAGCTGCCTCACCGAGAATATTATTAGTGTCCTCGGAGAGCCCTCTTGCAAAGACCATGCCACTTCAGTCAACTCACATTCTTGGCCACCTTCTTCCACTCATAACCAGGGTTAGGGTCTTTACTTGAAGGACTGGTGTCACCTGGGTGACTGGTCAGTGTTTGTATTTCCCTCCACCTACTTGGGTTGTCATGGTGACTGAAGATTTGGTCCTTGGTGTTATCTCTATAGATTAGTCATCTTTACTTCTGTCCTGTGCCTGTACATCATGTCACTCACACTTAGGGTCATTAGCCTGATACCGTTTTCAGAAAACTCAACTTTCTGTTTGTGTGGCTCAGTTATCAAAACGTCTTAGGTCAATTAAAGAAAAACCCCAGTAGTGGATGAAGACAGGCAGTTTTTTTTTTTTTTTTTTTTTTTTTTTTTTTTTAAAATGACACTTGTTTTGCTGATGTGTGATTTGTGCCTTCCCCAGGCCACCCTTAGAACACCCTTGACCTCATTGTTATGGGTGTCTTATTTTCTCTGCAGCAGCGCTACTTCAGTCAGGGACAGAATTATTTCTATCTGGTACTTATGGAATAGACTTATTATTTCGGAGTCCCTCTGTAGAAATGGTAATCTTCCAAAAAAGAAATGACTATATATATGAGTTACAGGTAATCTGAGAGTTCTGTGCTTAATAATAACGCCTTGATTTCTCTCACTTATGCAACAATATTCTCTGTATACTGACTGTCATAACTCCACCCTCTCTCCCCATTTGAACTTCATCAGTTATTTTGGTGAGCTGAGACCTGGGCACCCACTTTTCCTTCCTTCCTTCCTTCCTTCCTTCCTTCCTTCCTTCCTTCCTTCCTTTCTTCCTCCTCCCCCCCTTCCTCTTCCTCCTCTTCTTTTCTAAAAACAACAACACAGACCTGTAGGTAGTTCAGGTTCAGGTTGACCTAGAACTCTCATGTAGCTGATCCTTCTGTGTATGTCCCCAGTGCTGGGACTGTCCAGTCGTGGCAGTGCTGAGAATCAAGCCTAGGACTGTGTGTGTGCCAGGCAAGAACTCTACCAACAGAGCTACATCCACAACTCTTTCTTAGTTTTCCTTTGCCGTATGTGCAAAGTGAATGCGTTCACAGAAGATTCAACTTTTTGCCGGGTGGTGATGGACCATGCCTTTAATCTCAGAACATAGGAGGCAGAGGCTGTCAGATCTCTGAGATTGAGGCCAGCCTGGTCTATAGAGTGAGCTCCAGGATGGACAGGGGTACACAGAGAAACCTTGTCTCAAAAAACCAACCAACCAACCAACTAAACAAACAAACAAAAAACCCAAGACCACCCCCCAAAACAAAAACACTTTTAAATACTAATTGAAGTTTGTGCTAAGTCCTTTCCTTAGATATATTTAGTTAATAGCTTAAGGTTGTTCTTATTGCTCTCTTCCTATGGAAGAGACTCCTCCTCTCAGCCCGTTTTATTCAGAATCCCACCTGAAGCTTTATATATAGCAACCAGTATTTATATAGTACTTTGCTGTTTAAGAATGATTTCATTGTGTCTTCCCTCATGTAATCTTGTGTTCTTCTGCAGTGGGTATAGCTGGTAATAATGTGACTCCCGTATCCAGAGGGGGAAGATGAAACTTCAAAAACTTTGTGTGTGTGAGAACCTAGGAAGGGGGAGAGTTAACTGTGGTATTGATTTTTCAGATTTCAATCACAAACTCTCATAGCCCACTAAGTAAGGAACTGGGTATAGAATGTGGTAAAAACTAAGAGAACTACAGTCAACTTTAAGTAGGTTTTAAATTAAATTTTTGAACTCTTGGAAGGGCGACTTCTCCATACATGTGAAGGGCAGAGCTCAGCTGGATCTTCAGCCATTCTTCACCTTAATACTAATATTATTTTTTAGTATAATATGGTATAACTCAGTAACTGTGCTTCTTTTATTATTTTTATTTTGATTAGTGTCTGATTGTGTACATATGTGTGTGAATGCAGGTGTATGTGTGTGTGAGTTCAGGTGTGTGTATGTGCCATCATATATGTGTGGAGTTGAAAAGGACAACTTAGAGGAGCCAGTTTTCTCCCCTTCCATCCTGGATTCTGGGTTCTGGAGATGGAACTAACTCAGTTGGCAGGGAGGCTTGTTCAGCAAGCATGTTTACCAACTGCCCCTGTTTCTTTTACAAGTGACGGTGCCAGCTAAGTGTAGACCTTCCATATCTTTTACTGTTACTCTGGGAAGTCACTCATGGTAGGTCCTCCCCTTGCAGTTCTGCCTCTCTCTACCTTTGTCTCTGCCTTACTGCCTCTCCTTCCTTCACTAACAGTGTTGATCCCGAAGGGCACTGTCTCTCAGCTGACCCACTCTTTATGTTCAGTAGTCCATTGAAGTAGGAGAGGAAGGGATGCTAGCTGTGGGATCATTCTTTTTATCTACAATGTAATAGAAAAGTGTCTCCAGATTTAATAAGTTTCCTTGGTCATTTGTCTCTTCATAACAGTAGACAATAACTAATGGCATTCAGATTGAATATGTATACTCAGTACTGGACAATTTCAGTTAAAGATTGCTCTGCTCAAAGATTTGATGTCAAGTCAAACAACTTTCTGTTTTTTGTGGTTTTTTTTTTTTGTTTTGTTTTGTTTTCTTTTTCCTTTCAGAAAGGGTCTTGCACTGTAATTTAGGCTAGCCTGAAACGGACCGTATAGCCCAGGCTGGCTTTGAGCTACCTGACGTAGAGGATGGGAACCGAGCTTAGGTCCTCTGGAAGAGCCCAAGTGCCTTTAACCACTGAGCCATCTCACTGGTCCTAAATTTTATATTCTAAAATTAGCATATGAGGTATTAGGTATCACAATGGCTTTTTTGACATAAGAAATAAATTTATGATGGCATTTAGGACAAAATGTGTTTGAGTTGATTGTCCACCCACTCTCGTGCTCTCTCCTTCTGTCCTCCTCCTCTCCACTGCCTCCTCCCCTTGAGTCCCTCTTCTGCTTTCATGTCACAGGTACCCTTTTGATCACGCCCCCTTCCTTGGCATCTCTTTTCACCCTCTCTTAGTCTCCTTTCTAGAGTTTTTGAGCCGTCATCCTTGTTTATATACATATATACATGAGAGAGAACACATGGTGGTTGTCTTCTTGAGTTTGGGTCCCTTTGCTTAATATATTCATATTTACTTAATTTGTTCATCTGTTGGGCATCTATTGGGCATCTAGGCTGGTTCTATTTCCTTGCTAATGTGAGTGGACAGCAGTCAACATGGCTATACACGTATCTCTATAGTAGTAGACTGGATGTATTTTGATGAGTAAATTAAGATTTGGTAGCTGCATTAAATGTCCTAAGGCCTCAGTGAAGACAGTGCTAATCTAATGGTACAGTCCTTGGAAGCCCTTGTTTCTGCTTAGGAGCCTCCATTTTATTTATATATACTCATAAGAAATGTATGTGATAATAATCCAACTTCTTTATTCATTAGGGGTAAATACCTCCTGTCTTGGGATCCTCACGAGTCTGGACTTGTGTGGTCTAGCTTTGGACAGAGGTTTGTGGTTGCACACATTGCAGATTTGGACCCTCAGAGTAATCTCAGATTCAAATTCAGCTTGTGTAGCCTATGACAGATTTCACTATCTTGACCACACCACCTCAAACTTGGAATCTTCCTGCCTCTTGCTCCTGAGTGCTGGCATTCCAAGCATGAGCTGCCACGCCTGGCTACCTCTGTCATTCTAGACCTGCTTCAGGTGACCATGTAACTTTAGAGAAGTTACAATTACATATTTCTTTGGAAGAGATGTGAAGAATGGTGCGGATGAGAAGAGGAAGATAGAGAGTCAGTGGGAGACAGAGGAAGGCTAGGATGCACATACATTCAGGTCAATATAAAAGAATATACTTTATGAAAGAAAAAGCCTAGTCTTTTAGTCTCCTCCCATTCATTTCATTCATTAAGTTTATAACTTAATTTCTCTCAGTTTCTTCCATCTGTGAAGTGACTTACCTACGCCTTATTCCAAGTATTGACTGAACTGCTTATGTCGGATGCATGGCAGCATGGGATTTGGAAAATCCTGTTGGCTCTTTCGGGACTGTTTGTAGAACTGTCGTCATCCCTCATCATTTCAGTAGCACACCCTGTCATGCTGTTTAATATGATGCACCAGGCTATGTTGGGCACCTGGCTCCTTGCCCTGTGAGCATTAGTCCCAAGTTTCCATGCTCTGTACACTCCGCAGCCAGACTGAACTGGATTTTTCCCCCTGTTTTGAAGTGCACATGGAATTGACTCTCATTTGTATTTGTACTCAGGCCAGATATCTATTTGTTCTTCTTTTTATTCATATTCTCTTCCTCTCTGTCCCACCCATCCTCTTCTCTCCCTTTCTTCCTCTCCCTCCCCTCCATCGTCTCTGTCTCTGTCTGTGTACAATTACTTAGAAGCCAGAGGACAACTTCTGGGAGTTGGTTCTTTCTCTACCATGTGGGTTCCACAGAGTGAACTTAGTGATGGCATCAGGTTTGGTAGCAAATGCTTTTTACCAGTTGAGTTATCTTTTGTTTGTTCTTTTTTTTTTTTTTTGTTTGTTTGTTTGTTTTGTTTTGTTTTGTTCTTTTTTTGAGACAGAATTTCTCTATATAATTACCCTGGCTGTCTTGGAACTTGCTTTGTAGACCAGGCTGGGCTTGAACTCACAGAGACCTGCCTGCCTCTACCTCCAGAGAGCTGAGGTTAAAGACTTACGTCACGACGCCTAGCTGTTGAGCTATCTTATCAGCCATTTTGAAATATTTTAAAACATGTGTACGTGTGTTTTAGGACATTTAGGTTATTTCCAGCTTGCTGTAGACCTTTGCAGAGGTTCCCTATGTGATAGCTTGAGGCTGACCTCGAGCTTGCTGTTTTCCTACCTCAGCCTTTTGAGTTCTAGGACTATAAGTATGTTCCACCTTACCTGGTGGACAGATTTTCGTTTGTAACATTTGCTCTTTGATTGAGAATTCCGTGAGTTCTGACACATGTGTAACTTCCACCGTGATGAAGATGAAGATCACTGTCATTACTGTCACAATTTCATCCTTCCTCCCTAGAGAAATCCTACAGCACGATTCTTAAGATACATACTAACAGGTTCAAGTTTTGCTTGAAACATTGGTCTAATAAATTTCTTTCTTTTTTTTTTTTTTTCTCAAGACAGGGCTTCTCTATAAACCAGGCCAGCCTTTCACTCAGCTCTGCCTGCCTCTGCCTCCCAAGTTCTGGGATTAAAGGTGTGTGCTATTACTGCCCAGCTGATTCTAATAAACTTATTTTAAAAATCTAAGACTAGAGAAACTTAAACACTACTGAACATTTTTAAGGAGGAGACTTTCCTGAGGCACCCACACTCACCCCTCTATGTCCTATGAGAAATTCTCTCTCAAAAGAGAGAATTTTTGATATTTGGGTAAGTTATTGGAATTATGATTGATTTTACTTAATTGTCTATTTCTTAGAGATACTTGCAATTTGAGAATTGAAGTACTTGCAAATGGGATGATGTCTATAATTGGCTCTAAAATACCTCTGTCAGGATGGGGTTGAGGCACTCACAAAAGAAACAAGATTAGTCATTAATTAATTATTTGAGAATTCATCGGATCATTCTATTTTTGTTTCTTTAAGCATCCTGTTTAAAAAAAAAAAAAAAAAAAAAAACCCTTAAACAAATATGAGCAGGCAAGATGGCCCAATATGTACTGGTGCTTGCTGCCAAGGAAGCAGCAAGCACCCACATGGGTAAGGAGGCAGTTGCCTCCCACAAGTTGTTCTCTGAGCTGCACTGACACACCGTGGCACTTAACGGTGCACATACCGAAATATGAAAAATTTAATTTGTAAGGATTGAAATAAAGGAGCTAACTTAGATATAGGGTATGAACTGTTGCAAGGCTTGATGTGTTGCTGAGAGTTAGTTCAGGATATATGTAAATATGTAAATCTGCAGTGACACGACAGTGGGGCAGAGTTCACTGCTGTTCTTCTATACCTGTTTTCTTCATGGCTCTCCTTGCCAGCGGCCTGTGCATGCTTTGCAAGTGCTCTGCCACCAGCCTGTGTTCAGTCTGTTGTGTTGTCTTTCCTGAAGTTTATTTTATTCTGAAGTATTCCAGTTCAACTATATGATTCTTGGGGCTTAGCCGTTGAGAGTACTGGCCCTTACAAAGGCTCTAGATTCAGTTCCCAGCACCCACATGGTGGTTCACAACCATCTCTAACTCCAGTACCAAGGGGTCCAGCAGCCTCTTCTTGCCACTGTGGACACCAGGCTTGCATGTGGTGGACAGACATTGTGCAAACAAAATATGCATATAAAAATAAATAAATCGTTGGGCAGTGGTGGCGCACGCCTTTAATCCCAGCACTTGGGAGGCAGAGGCAGGTGGATTTCTGAGTTCGAGGCCAGCCCGGTCTACAGAGTGAGTTCCAGGACAGCCAGGCTTATGCAGAGAAACCCTGTCTAGAAAAAACAAACAAACAAACAAAAATAAATAAATAAATAAATAAACCTTAGAAAAAAGATTTCTTGGCCTCACAACCTGGTCCACTATGAAAGAAACCTAAAAGTCTTAACCTGGAAAACAGATAAGCAGGGTACTTTGGTTATGTGAACGGCTTCTTGCACAGGCACTGCGTCACGGAGAAGATGGGAGGCACCCATGCCAAGTGTGGGCAAACGGTGGGCTTGTCTCAGAAAATGGAGTGTTTATATGGAGATGAGGTTGGCTGCCTTCTTCTGCTCTTCCAGGTTAAGGAAGAAGATGCTTTTCTAACTGACTGAAGTTTACAATGAGATGTTTGGTTTGTAAGCTATGCCCTGTTTATGTGCAACCATTTCTGTGAGGCAGTTTAGGTTGTTTCTTGTTCGTTCATTTCTTCTCTCTCTCTCTCTCTCTCTCTCTTTAAATTTTAACTCAGAAACTTTTAAGATTTTTGTTTTTTAAAAGTTAGTGCCATAAGTATGGGATAGGATTTTAATATGTTCAAACAGATTGTGTTTGGGTCCTGTGGACAAAGCTTTAGTTTCATGAGTTCCTTCATAGTGATTTCCCCCCACATTGAGCCTGCTACCCCTTGACAGTCAATAATATGAAAGATGAGGGCAGAAGAAGACCTAGTTCATTGTCAGTCACTCAGGTACTGGGCAGTGATTGGGAAGAGAGGCCAAGCTGCAGCTGTTGAGGGTCAGCTTACCAGCTCCAGAGCTCCGGCAGCCTCACCAATGTCAGTAGCTGGGGAATGTGATGCTTAGTGGGTGCTGAGACAGACCACAAGTGAGAGCACAGCACAGCACAGCACAGCAGCTTCCAGACAAGAATGGACACTGTCCTTCAGCACTGTGCTGTGCCCATTTCATGACAGGATCACCAAGGCTCAGGACTTCTGTTTTCGAGACTGGCTTTTTTATATTTTCTTTTTCTATATTTCTATTTTCTATATTGGCTGGCCTGGAACTCCTGGAGTCAGATCTCCACCTCAGCTTCCTGAGTAACCTGGACTGTAGGCACACATCCCTGAACCTGGCTGAAGGCCTTTTAAATAGAGGAAACGGATACGCAGTGAATTTCATCTTTCTGTTCAGTATATAATTTTTTTTGGTAATATTTTCCTGTTCTGTCTATAAGGTACTCTTGTATTTGAATAATTAAAAGTCTGATTTTCTTTTCCTTTTCTTTTTGAGACAGGGTCTTACTATGTAGAGATCTTAGTGCTTCTGCCTTCTGGGATGCTAGGATTAAAGATGTGTACCATCATACACAGCCAGTCTCTTTCTTCTCTGAAACAAGGTTTAGTTGTATGGCCAAGGCTGGCCTTGAACTCTTGGTCTGCCTGCTCAAACCTGTATTGGAATTCTGGCTCACCACCTCTGAATGACCTTTGATTCCTCCTACCCACTATGAAAATTGAATATAGGTCTTGTGCCTGTGAGAACATTCTACCACCATGCTACATCCATAGCCCTTTTTTTACTTTTAAAATTTTGAGACAGGATCTTGTTAAGTTGCCCAGGCTGGCCTAAAAGTCACTCTGTAGCCTATACAGGGCTAGAACTTTCAAACTTCCCATTTTCCTCTCTTGGCCTCCCATGTACCTGGGATTACAGGCCTGCACCACCAAGCCAGGCCTAAATGATGATTAATTAAATTCTTCCACATAATTTAAAAAATGATGTATTTGGGTGTTTTTCTTCAGAATGTATATGTCTGCATACCATAGGTATGTCTGGAACCTGTGGAGGCTAGATGAGGGTGAGAGAGCTCAAGGAGTCACAGATGGCTGCGACCCACCATGTGAGTGGTCTGGGAATTGAACTCAGGTCTTCAGGAAGAGCGGTCAGTGCTCTTGACTGCTGAACCATCTCTTCAGCCCAGAAATGCTTTTTATAAAACAAATGTCAGGGCTAGTGATATGGTTCAGCAGGTTAAGGTGCGACTCGCCTTTGGATGGGAAGAATGACCTTTCACCAGTTGCTCTCTGACGCCACATATGTGCTGTTGTATGTACCTTCCCACACGAATACAAATATTGTAATTTAAAAAATTAAAACAGAACAAAGTAAAATTCAGATTTCTACTTGCTATGTTTTTCCCTTTTTTCTTTTTTTCAGTCAAGACAGTATCTTGCTATGTAGCCTGGAACTTGTGCCCCAGCCTAACAAGTGTTAGAGTTATAGGTATATACCACTATAACTATTTGCTCCTCCTTTTATGTCATGGTGTACATAGAAAATAACTTATTAGTGGCATTGCTGGTTGAGCTTCAGGCTTTATGGATGTTACATGAGCACTCTTTCACTGAGCTATCTCTCCAGGCCTCCCAAGGCCTCCCCAGGCCTCCTTTTTCTTTTCTTTTAAGACAGGGTCTCACTAAGTTGCTCAGGTTAGCCTAGAACTCACTCGTATCCCAGGCAGATCTTGAACCGCAGTCCTTTGTCTAAGCCTCCTAAGTAGTTGGGATTATAGGTTTATGTCATCAGGACTAACTCAGAAAATGACATTGGTAATTCTCCTCTGATACATTGGGGATTTAGAAGTTGTAAAACACTATTATGTTTTCTATCTTATTAAATAATTTATTCAATATTTATACATGTATACATATATATTGGCCCATGTACTTACTCCAGTTTTTCCCAGCCTTTGCACTTTTCCTTCCCAATTTCACATTCTCTCTCTCTTTTAGATTAATACTCACGGAGTCCATTTGATGCTGCTTGTGTATGCTTGGGTGCGTGACTGTCTAATGGAGCATAGCCCAGGGCCCATTACCCTGAAGGAAATTGACTCCCTCAGTGGCTATCAACTGCCAGTGGCATGTCAGCTATTGGTGGGACTTCTTGAGCATCCCCTCCCCATCTTGTGCAAATATGTGCATGTAATCCCAACCATGTGAGTTCATGTGTGCAACTGTTCTATCATGTCTGGCAAAGCCCTCCTCACAACATTCACTGTTCTCTGTGTTCTTAGTCATTCTGATCCCTCTTCTGTAATGAGCTCTGGTTCTTGTTGGGGAGGGAGTGTGACACAGATGTCCTGTTTAGAGCTGAGCACACCACAGTCACTTGTTCTCTGCACACTGACCATTTGTGAACCTCTGTTTTATTTGCTGTCTACTGCAAAAGGAAGCTTCACTGATGATGGCTGAGAAATGCACAGTTTATTGGTGTAAAGAAGACTTTACAGAGATGTTGTGGTCCACACTAGCCCCACGTTGGGCGCCAAAATAATGTTGGGGCCCAAGCTCGAGTCCCTTTTTGGGCGCCAAAATAATGTTGGGGTCCACACTAGTCCCTGTTCAGGCGCCAAAATAATGTTGGGGCCCGGGCTGACCCACGTTTGGGCGGCCACTGTATCCCGGCCCAAGCTGCTGCTCTGGTCTGAGGGTCGAGGTTCAGCAAGAGCGATGGTGAGGGCAGACTCAAAGAATGGAGACCAGACAGGGTGTGATTCAATCCCGTTTATTCTTCAGTCTCTCTTCCTCTAAGTGTCTCCTGTCTGATTCTCCCTCTATAGTCTGAATCTCTACTGTCTGCCTCTGCCTTTTTTATGTCTTACTTCTAAGCCACGCCTCTAAGTTACACCTTTAATCATGCTCTTAGGTCTTGTCTCTAACTCTGATCTCTATACTTCTAAGTCATACTCTTAAGTCACACACCTTTAATCTCAGGCACCTTTAATCTCAAGGTATCTAAACCAAGATTATCGGAGTGTGCTCAGCTGTTGTAGGCTTTTGTAATCCAAGTCTCATGTCAGGGTATATGGCTTAAGATGGCTGCAAAGCTGATAGCCGCTTTCTGCTAAAAGTCAGCCCCCAACACAGAGAAGTTTATTATTACATCCATTTAGCAGAATAATAATAGTACTGGGTTCTTCTCTAGGGCCATGACCTAGCCAGACATGGGATTTTGGCCCAGCTAACAGTACCAGGCATAGGGTCCATCATCTTATGGAGCAGGCTTTAAATCCAATTCCTTCCTGACAACCAATCAAGAATAAATCTTATGAGACTTAAATGGAACATAAAGACATTAGCAGCACTGGGGCTGGGGCTTTGCTAGCTCAATGGTGGAGCATTAGCCTAGCGCACACAGGCTACGGGTTTGCTTCCCAGTCTCCACCTCATCCCATACACACAGACAATAACAATAAAACACATAGCAGTATATAGCAGTATTAATTCCATCATATTTATTTAATTGTGTTTTTTTTTTTTTCTTTTTGGGCAAAGTCCTCTTGCACAGCCCAAGCTGGTCTCAGACATGAAATCTTCCTGCCTGTGTCACCCGAGTGCTAGATTACAATTACAGTGGTTGGTTATTCCCGAACATTTCTGCCCTGTAGTATCAGTGGGCAAGTGACATATCTTGTCTTCAGTGTATCTCAAAGGGTTTCCAGTTGACCAATACTGATTAGCATCCATCGTCCCCCCTTTACCCCCAAACACCACTTACCATGCATAGAAATTTCTAGCACTATGAAGCTAGCCAGTAGGAATGAAGCTTCCAGACTGTACAGACCTACTTAAGACTCCGCCTACTTGAGTCCAGTAACCTTGGCTGGTCTAGAACTCACATGCAAACCAGGCTGGCCTTTAACTAAAAGCATGTGCCATTATGCCTGACAGAGATTTATTTATCTTATGTGTATGAGTATTTGCCTGCACATATGTCTGTGTACCAGGTGCTTGTGTGGTTTCTTCATCGAGGATGTTGGATCCCCTGGAACTAGAGTTCTTGATGGATGTAAGCCATCATGTGGGTGCTGGAAACTGACCAAGAGTGTTAAGTGCTCTTAGCTGCCGAGTCATCACTGTCACAGAATAAGCCTGAAACCGGGTTTTCTGACTCCCAGGAAGGAGCTGGGAAGGAGATCTGGATGTGTGGCCACCAACACTTCTTTTGATGTAAGCTCACTTCCCCAGGTCAGAAACCCTGGCACCTGGTGGTCTGTTAGCATCTGGCGGTCTGTTAGCTGGAGACTCAGTGTCTTCCAGTAGGTGTCTGTGGGTGTGGGCTGCTGCAGGGGTTGTGGCTGAGCACCGCTGATTCTGACACATTCTCATCCTTACACTTAGTAACTGTGTCAGGGATGACAAAGGTCATGATGCTTATGAAAATGCACAGATCTTAGAGTTAGCAAAAGTAAGAAAAAATTTAAGCAAATTAAATAGAAAAACAATGTAATTACATAGGTGGCTGTAGTGGTTAATTTTGTTTGTTTTATTTTGTTTTGAGACAAGGTCTTTCACCTTATGTGAAACAAATTCTAAGTGACTGGGACTGACAGGGATTGGTAGCAGCTGTACTACACTCCAGTCTGCAGTTTTTATTTACTTAATGTGTTTGAGTGCTTTATCTTCATGTACACCTTCGTGCTGGTAGAGGGCATCAGATCCCATTACAGATGGTAGTGAGCCACCATGTGGTTGCTGGGAATTGAACTCAGAACCTCTGGAAGAGCAGTCAGTGCTCTTAACCGCTGAGCCATCTCTCCTGTCCTAAAATACAGTTTTTATTGGTGACTTAACAGGTGGTCTTTGAATTCTATGCTCATCAAAAGGAATTTTGGCCATAGTTAAGCCTATTTACAGTAACAGAAGTTGCAGGAATAAACATTTTTGCAAGTAGACGGTTTGCAGGGAGCAATAAAGGCCTAGGAAGTTGGTCATTTCGTTTGAGTACAAAGAGCTGGGTGTGGGGGCGCACGGCACTTGGGAGGCAGAGGCAGGTGGGTCTCTGAGTTGGAGGCCAGCCTAGTCTACAGGGTGAATTCCAGGACAGCCAGGGCTACACAGAGAAAAACTTTTAAAAAATAAAAAGAGACAAAATACATATTTGTATCATTTCCTCATGCCTTTCCCTTTGCTTCCTGTTCATGGTTATAGGCTCCTTTGCTTGGCTGTCTGCTTTCTGTTATGATGACCAACACATCTGAAACCATGAGCCAAAGTAAATATGTCCTTTCTTAAGTTTGGTTAGGTATTTGGTTTCAGGTATGCAAAGTCCAGTAGAGAAAATGAGTCCCAGAGGAGTTTTCCTTATGACTACATGAGCATATGGTTTATGAGAGAATTAGGAAAATTTTGGAGATGCAGGCTAGAGAAGCCCAGTGCTGTAAGCAGAGCTTCATTGGAGATGCCCACCCCCCTTTTAAAGATTCTCTCTCTCTCTCTCTCTCTCTCTCTCTCTCTCTCTCTCTCTCTCTCTCTCTCTCTCTCTCTCTCTGAGACAGGGTTTCTCTGTGTAGCCTTGGCTGTCCTGGAACTCACTCTGTAGACCAGGCTGGCCTCGAACTCAGAAATCCACCTGCCTCTGCCTCCCAAGTGCTGGGATTAAAGGTGTGCGCCACCACTGCCTGGCTAAAGATTTATTTTTATTTCCGTGTGTGAGTGTCTCAGATGCCAAGAGAGGGTGTTAGATCTCGGGAAGCTGGAGTTACAAGTGGTTGTGAACTGCCAATATCAGTGCTAGGAACCAAATTCAGGTCCTTGTATGGCATGAGGTGCTTTTATCTACTAAACATGTCTGGAGCTTGCTGGGAGCCTCTTTTTGGTCGTGTAGGGCAGAATGGTGATGGGAACGTAGAAAGTAGTGATGGTGTGAAGTTTCAGGTATGGATGAGGACGGTTTGGGAATTGAGCTGGAGACCATTTGTTTACGCTGTGTAAGGGCTGCTGAGAGATGAACCTAAAAGTGATGCTCTAATGCTAGTTAGCGCACCATTTAGACTGCCGTGGTATTGTATTGTTGCTGCTTTATCTAGCTCTATAGTGAGAAGTGTGAGCAGAGAGCAGAACAAAAGGTTTGGAAAAACTTGTAGATTACCTAGAACAGAGGTTATTAGCTTGGGGCTGAGGAAAGTGGGCACCCAGGAGATTGGGGTCATTAAAAAGAGTTAAGTGCTTTGCACCAGAACCGTAGGAAAGATATCTTACAGGTATTTCAGGACTTGGCTGGATTCCTCCTCCTATAGCAGAGTCAAGGCTATAAGGGGGTGTAACTCACTTGGAACACTTTGCTTTAGGAAAAGAGCTCTTGGCCTCCCTGCTTGCTCAGAGCCATCAGAGAAGTGCTTGTTTGTTAGTTAAGCCACCCAGGTCGCTGCAGCTGTGCCCCAAGGGCTGTGGCTACTTCTTTGAAGCAGGCCTTGGCCTTGTGTACACGTTGCTGATTTTGCAGGTATTCAGAATGCGGTGGTTATAGGACTGTGGGAACTTTATCCAGATTTCAAAGAAAAATGTAGGAAGCCAGGTACTGTGTGGCAAGGTCTGAGTGGCTTGTAGTTATGCTAGAAATGAGAATAATTTTGATGTGGAACAAAGGAACACACAAATAAAGTGAAAATAGCTCAGCAAGGCAATTGATTCTTTTTTAAAAAGGGTATATCAAGACCCACACCCAGATAAAGCACACCAGGAACAGCGTGGCTGTGTCTTTTATCTCCGATGAGGTGGTGATGCTTCGAGTTGATGGGAGCTCATGACCTAATGAGCTGATTAGTACAAATGTTCTGAGAAGGGGAGTGTTCAGGAAATAATGAGTCTTTGGTGGCTAACTACCTTTGATTAAAAGGTGAAGAAAAAGAAAGCCTTTCTCCCAGGTAGGTAGTCCCCAGGAGAGCAATGTGTGCAGTTGTGAGGGTGTTATCAAAGACACAGAGAAGCTCCTAGGATGTTAGAGGTGGATCATCTGCAGAAGAAAACTGTGTATAGCAACAGAGATAAAGCCCAGGAGTGAGGCCATGTGGACTGCAAACCTCCAGGCATAGGCGTGGAGCTGCCCACGCTCATTGGACTCTCATCAAGATACCATGTTTCTGCCTCCGTCTCTCAGGATTACTTTATTGAGATTTTTGTTTTGAGACCGGATCTCTTGTACCCAGGCTGACCTTGAACTTGATATGCAGCTGGGAATGACCTAGAACTGCTGATCTCATTCCTGCCTTTTTCTCCCAAGTGTTGGGGTTACAGGCTTACACTGCCATGGCTGGCTTTTCATTCTAACTTTAATTTATTCTTTTTCAATGATGAATGACATCATGTACTTTACAGTATATTCATCGCTGAGAGGGAGTATGAGTGTGCATATATGTGCTGTTGTCATGGCTTATTCAGGTCTTTGTGAACTAAATAAGTCCTTTAATGATTGTTTGGCATTGTTTGTATATATATTTGCACATGTATATACATGCATGTGGAGGCCAGAAGACAACCTCAAATGCTGTTCCTCAGGTGCCATTGCTTCTCCTCCTCTTTCTCCTCTCCTCCTCCTTCTTTTTCTTCTTTCTCCTCTTCTTCCTCCTGCTTCTTCTTTTTTGAGTTGTAATTTCTTTCTGGCCTGGTGCTTAGAAGTAACTAGGCTGGCTGGCAATCAAGCCCCAAGGTTCCACCCATCTCCCCCACCTTTCCAGCACTGGGATTTTAAGTGTCCAGCTGTGTGTGTGTACATGTTGGCTGGCCAGCAAGCACCATACCTGCATTTTAAAATGTGAATTCTGGAGATTGAACTCAGAGGTTTTCATGCTTGCAAGGCTAGCTCTTTACTGACTGAACTGTCTCCCCAGCCTGATTTGCAGACATTTTTAATATTTTCTGGGTATGAGTCCTTGGTCAGATACGTATTACAAATATTTTCCCCCAGTATGTACCTTTTTTTTCATGTTCTTATAATTCTTATTATTTTAAAAGACACTATTTTGAAATGATTTTAGACTAAAAAACATTTTAAAGACAGGTTAGAAAGTTCTTGCACATCTACCTCAGCTGGCCCTCGCTACTGTTTGCATAACTATATTCTCTAAACAAGAAATCTGTTATTTTTATTGATGTTCTGAATAAAAGTTCCCTTATTATGGTTTCTAGTCAGTTCCAATTATATTAGCACAGCTGATTCTGATAATTAGCTGCCTGCTGGCCCATGTTTGTAAACTCCAGCTCTTGAGGATGAAAGAGAACGGTCACAAGTTGAGGTTGGCCTGAACTATGCTGCCTACCAGTTTATCAAACCCTGGGCTTTGTTTGCTTTTGTTCTGTGGCAGGGTCTCAGTGTGCAGCCCTGGCTGGCCTCAAACTCACCACGTAGACCAGGATGGTCTCAAACTAGAGTCGATCTTTCCATCTTAGACTTCTGTGTGCCACAGGGGTTCCAGGCATGAGGCACCACCATGCTTGGTTAAGTCCTGGATTTTCCAGTAAGATATTAACATTGATTGGTTGTGATGTCTAAAAAAAACTTTTCTCTAAAATTTTAAATTTTGATGATGATCATGAATTTACATACTTTTCACACCTATGTTTTGTATATGTATATCTATGAGTATATACTCATGAGTATACATGTGTGTGCACATATGTACACATGTGTACAGAGGCCAAAAGAGGGTATTGGCTTCTGTTGTATGTGACTATTACTGAGCTGAACAGCTGTCATCTTGGTGGATTCAGCTATGGGAGTCTTGCAAAAGATCATCCCAGCTGGGCTTGTTGACTGTTTACTTCTTCTCACAGAAGAGCAGAGAGAGTTACCAGACCCTCACCAGAGCATACAGTTGGTTCTTACCACCTGTTGTATGCAACTGTGCCCCTAGAGTTTCCATTTATGTGGCTATGGGAGAGCCATCATCCTTACTGGGTAAAACCTTTCCGGTGTTGTCTTTTCAGGAAGACATACCCACACTGCTCACCAGTGCTCTGTAAGCAAGCCTAATAAACTCCTTGGTTCTCCTGAGTGAACCATGGTGGAATTGTACCTCAGTCTGTCATTGGGACTTTGGTAGAAGGGCAGACCTTGTTTATGTCTCTCTTAAGAAAGGGATCTTAGGAACACCTCCCTTAGAGCTCAAGTTAAAGGCATTTGTGGGACACCTGGTTTTGCTCTTATCTATTGAGCTATCAGTCACTTCAAACCATGCCTATGCTTTTGGAGTCATCTATTTAAGAAATAATCCAAATGCTGAAAACTTAGCTCAGCGAGAGCACTGGCTGCTGTTGCAGGGGCCCTGGATAAGATTTCTAGTACCCACATGGCGGCTCATAACCATCTGTAACTCAGTTCCACGGGTTCCCACACTCCAGGCACACATGTGGCACACATACACACACACAGACAAAACACCCAAATATGTTAAATAATAAAATAAATATAAGAAATAATCTAAGGTCTTGAAGATTTACAGTTGTGTTCCCCATCCCCCTAAAGTTGCATAGTTTAGATCTTAGTCTTTGAGTTGATTTATATATGGTATGAGGTAGGGGACCAACTGTAATTTTTTTTATGTGACCATACATCTTTCCCCATACCATTTGTTGAAAGCTCCTAGTTTTTGTTTTCATTTTTTTTTTTTTTTTTTTTGAAACTGGGTCTCTCACATTGTAGTTCAGATTAACCTCTGAATTGTTTTGAGATTGAGTTTCATTGAATTACAATGTGTCCCAGACTGGTTGAGTTTTTCTCAATCTTCCTACCTCAGTCTCCAAGTTATGGGTTATGGGTGTTGACATCTATGCTAGTTAAAGAAAAATTATTTGCATTTATTTGTTTTGAGATTAGGTCTGATATTGTAGCCCAGATTGATCTGGAATTCTCTATGAGAATAATTAGTTTGGAAACTGCATTTATATTTTTATAATTTTTTTTTTGCCTCAAATTATTTGATTTTTTTTCATAGTAATTGGGTTTTTAACTTGGTTGTGTCTTTTATTTTTATTTTTGAGACAGGGTCTCACCATGTAATTTTGGTTGGCCTGGAACTTTCTTTGTAGGTCATGCTGTCCTTGAACTCACAGAGATCCACTTGCCTTTGCTTCCCCAAGTGAGTGCTGGTGTGAAATGTGTGTGTGTACTTTGTGGCCACTCTTAGCAATTGATTCTTGTTTCAGATTCTATAGGCTAAACTTTGGTTAGCTGGAACACACTGGAAATTACAGGTGCGATAGCATGTTCTATGCTTTTTAAAGACCAAGAGAACATAGGCGAGCATAAGCTAGGTAAAATAAGTTGATAATAATATTGAAGAATTCCCATCTTTGGCTTTCTTTGGGAGTGTTGTCAGTGTAAGGAATGCAGCTGTGAGCAATGACAGCCTCTGATGTTGAAAGTTCTTGTGGACTTAAGCCAGCTTGCTGTGTCAGGTAGTTCAGCTTTGGAATCAGGTGCGTGCAAACTGAAAATACAAATTGAATGGTTTGCTAGGAATGTGGGAATGGTAACGAGGATAGGACAAGCTGCAGTACAGCTTAGGGTTTGGTGCATAAATGAAGTTCTTAAGAGATAACAGAATCCTTGGACAATTAAGGCAATTAACTGTTATCACTTTTTTTAATATAAAGTTATGCTTGAAGTTGTTAATTTATAATAAAAAAATTCAGAGAGGATCATTAAGGTTATAATAGGATAATGGACAAAACCAGAGCCCATTGTGTATCAATCTGACACAGGCATTTGACTCACATTTGAATGCAGAGACATTGTTGGTCAAGGAGAGCAAAGGGTTTCTTAAGTGTACAGTGCTGTATCTTAGGTGTCAATGCATTAAAAAAGTGAATATTTTCTTCTTGTAGGAATTATAACAAGACAAAATTACATGGAAAAAGAGAGCAGATGGCAAATTAATGTAACTGTTCTCCAGAGCTAGAATTTATTTTCAGTTGGAAAATCCCAGTTCCTGGCAGATTGGTCATCATAAAAAGTGTTTATTGAGTAAACATACTGAACGTTTTTGGAGCATTGAAGTAATATGTAAAGGGTAGTGTTTTTGAAGGATTTGTTTGCTGGGATTGTTCTGGGTGCATTGATTAGAGGAAGAGAGACAAAATGCATAGCTGGAAGGCTGGGGTGGGGCTCAGTGCACTGTGGAGTAGGCATTAAGAACTAGATCCAATTCCTAGCTCAGAATCAAGTAGAATGACTGCATTCTATGGTCAGGGATAAGAAGACAGTCTTTTCCTCATGTAGCTCTCATACTACACTCGAATGTGAGCACAATAGGAAGACAAGCAAGGGGACTTGTATATCGGAAGGAAAAAAGCTTACTTTTAAGCGTTTATACCCTGAGGTAAAATTACGAGATAACCAAGCTGTTAATAAACATGAACAATTAGAGCACAGATCAAATACTTGGTTTTGAAGTCAGAATCAGCCAACTCCAGGGAGGTGGCTAAATGTCTCCTGGTTCCAGTATCAAAAAGTGGAGGCGTGAAGATACCCAGTTCAAGGCAAGGAGGAAATAAGAATCAGCTGGATCCTCAGTCTATTAGTCATCACAAGTTATCATTTTATTAGCGCTCTCAATATAATCGAGTTTTTAAAAAGCTTATTTTTCTTTGTGCCTGTGTCTTCACTAGGGTTTTTATTGCTGTCATATAAGTCATAGGGCTATGGTGAACAAAACAACTCGGGGAGGAAAGTTTTTTTTTTTTTTTTTTTTAATCTTACAGCTTGTAGTTCACTATCCAGGGAAGTCAGGGCAGGAACTGATACAGAGATCATGGAAGAATATTGCTTACTGGCTTGCTCCTAGCATGCTTGCATGCTTTCCCATAGCACCCAGGATGGGCAGCCCATTTTGGGCCAGCACTGCCCACAGTGAGCTCCTATATCAACACAGCTGTGTGAGTGTATACCACGAATGTGTGGATATCCAAGGAGGCCAGAAGAGTGTATCAGATTACCAGGATCTCTGGAGGTAAAGGTGATTGTGAGCCACTGGACATGGGTACTAGGAATTGAACTCAGGTCCTCTAGAGGAGCAACCAGTGTTTCTAATTCCCAGTTTATCCCCCCAGCACCTTCATTGAGTTTGTAAAGTTTATTGTATTTCCCTGCCTATTGCCAATCTTACTGTTCTAAGCTTGAGTAGTGCTAGATTAAAAACTTAAAGTATTCCTTGTTTATTTATTTAAAGATTTATCTATTTATTATGTAGTGTCTCCTACTCCTCTCCCATGGCCACTTCCCCCAGACTCTGTCTGCAGCCTCACTTCCATCCTTTCTTCATTTGTAGCCGTACTCACTCCATGACCTCATCTGTCTCTTGTGTACTAATGACGGCCAGATCCTCTGCCCTTGACCTTTCTAGGCTTGACACTTCGCCTGCCCCAGAAGGATTTCTAGCTGCACACTAGACATATCGATCCAGATGTCCTGTTGGGTTTATCTTGGCCCCTGTATTTCCAGAACAAAATCATTCTTATCACAATCGAGTTACTCGTCTATCTGCATTCTCTTAAAAAAAATATATCATTAGCCACTCTGATTTGAGGCATTTAACAATTCCAGAGTTGATTCCTGAATGACTGCACAGAAATTATCTGGGTGGATGGGGCCACATGCTGACAATAAACCCTTGAGTCTTACCCTCTGAGTGCTTGATTCTGAAGGTCTGGGCAGCACTAGGAATTGTCTATTTTTCTATAGGGACTGCCAATGAAAACTGAAATTTGTTTCCTGTTATAGTTTAGATCTAAAATATTCTCCCAAAGCCTCATGTGGTGAAGGCATGTTTCTCAATACAGCAATACCCAGTGTGTGTGTGTGTGTGTGTGTGTGTGTGTGTGTTAGTATGGTACATGCTGCCTTGGGCACATGTGAAATTAGACAGTAGCTCATGGGAGTTGGTTCTTTTCCTTCACCATGTGGATCCTGGGGATGGGACTCAGGTTGTCAGGGTTAGAGGCAACTTTCTGAGCCATAGCACCAACCCAGAATTTTTATTAACGTATAGGTGCCAGGGTTCTAGCTCTGGAAGCTTAAATCTAGCAGATCCAGAGGAGAGCTGGGGTTTTAGCATTTTTGTCCCTCTAGGTTATTTTGGCTCTGCTTGTTGAAACCAGTGTCATGCAGAGTCAAAGACTACTGACTCCTTCATGGCACCAGAACTCTTCTGAGCCTCCAACTAATTCCTCTCCTCTCATTCAGCCATGTCTGTACACCCCCCAGTTGCTCCTTGCAGTTTCTTGGGCACTGGTTGTGCTGCCTTCTTCGCCTGGACCATTCCTCTATGCTCTGAACTTAGTAACTCTGCCTAATCCCGTGAGGCTCGGGTTTCACTTTTTCTGTGGCGTCTCCTGCCAGGCCTGCCTTCTTGTAGCATATTGTTCTTGCTGCTAGTTCAGCAAGTACACATGATACTGTCTTACAGAGTTCCATACTTGACTTTCCCCATGCTAGTCTGAGTCTTTGATGGCAGCAGTTCTTTCTCACTCAGTTTTTCCCCTCAGTGTACCATGTGGATGTGTGAATCAGTCCAGGGAGGTTTTGTAAGGTGAAAATCTTCAGCACTAAAAAGAGCAGAAAATAGAAGACTGACCTTTGGTGAATTTATGTATTTAAAATAAGAAAACAAAACAAATCAAGAAGTGATGAGAAGCTGGTGGTGGAGGGAACTGAGGAGTTAGTTTGTATATCCTGAAAGATAAGGAAAAAGAGTTTGTTCAATTGTCTAACTTGTTATTTATCTTCTTTATAAGTGTGTTTACTGAGCAATGATTACCTACCAGGTACTATTTTAGATAAGGAGGAATGTCATGTTTTACAAAACTTGAATGTGCATTCATGTCTAAAGTAGACATGCAGAACGTATACATAACTGATTGCACAAAGGAATTGGCTCTGGGTTTAAATTTAAGGCTTCTTTGGACTGCCTTATTCATTACCTACGTTTCTCAGTGAGAAGGAGACCAATACATAGCTAACTGTATTTCCTGAGTAGCTGGCTACCCCATCATATACATAAAGTCTGATTAGCTCTAGATTAGGGTTCTGGGATGGAAACTGAACTGCTCAGTGTTTTGGGGCCTAAGTTGCGGCAAGGACTCCCCAGCAGCCAAGGACCTCTTTCTCTCCTGTTCTTGCTGGGGTGGGTAGTCCGGAACTTCTTACTGCTTGGAGGCCATGAGGACCATTTGGTCCATTGCCCTGTCACTGTAGCCAGATTTTGTTGTCATACGGAATGAGCTTGACAAAGTAGTCGTTGAGGGCAATGTCAACCCTAGTATCAAAAGTAGAAGAGTGGGTGTTGCTATTAAAGTTTCAGGACACAATGTGGTTCTTAGTATAGTTCAGAATGCCCTTTAGGGGACCCTCCAATGCCTGTTTTCTGCCCTTTGATGTCATAATTGGCCATTTTCTTAAGTGGCATGTGAGATCCATGATGCACACTGAGGAGAAATATGGAGGGTCATTATGAGCTTTCAGTTCATCTCTAGGATGAGTTTTCCCTCAGTCTTGGCTGTTACAGTGGATGCAGAGATGATGTTTTGGGTAGCTCCATGGTTATCATTCCACCCCCAGGGGCCTTCTACCATCTTCTAGGTGGCAGTGATGGCATGGACTGTTGTCATGTATCCTTTGGTAATATTGAAATTGTTATGGATGACCATGGCTCTGGGGTCTAAGCAGTTGGTACATGAGACATTGCTGACAACCTGGAGTGAGTTTTGTGCTTCATGTCCATTACAAAAATGGGAATATCAGCAGAAGGGGCAGAAATGAAGACCCTTTTGCCTCCACCCTTCACATGGTCCCTGGCCTTCACGATACTAGGTAAAATGGCAGTTGTTAGGTGTTCTATTGCACGGATGATGCGCCATGAACAAAAGGAACCTGGAGAAGAAAGGCTTATTTATTTTATTGTTTTTTCCCACATATCAGTTTTGATTTTCTGGGATTTTCACATCATGCACTCCTATCTCAGTCTCTTGCCAGTCCTTCCCCGCCTGCCCCCTTGTGATCACCATTTCCCAGAAGCTAAAAAAAAAAAAGGTAAGAAGAAGGAAAAACAAACAAAAAGCAAAGCAAAGAACCCCAAACAAGTCCACATCGTGTTGTCTGTATACTCAGTGGTGCGTGTTCAAACTCTCGGTGTCCTTCCCCTCCTACATCTCCACCAGAAGCCATCAATTGTGGAGACCACTCTTCAGCATCTCCATCACACTTTAGAGTTCTCTTCACTGGCTTCCTGTCTAGGTTGTTACTTTGAGGGGCGGTAGATGGAGGGTTGGGGTCACAGAGGCCTTCGATACCTCTCTCTCAGTTGTGCACCTGCAGTCATCCATAGCACTTCAAAAGGAGCCTCCTTGTTCTTCACAGCAGGGACTCAAATATGGCCCCCTGCTGCAATAGGACCCTAGACCCAGACAAGATCCTTGGAGGCTGCCTGAACCCTGGATATCATCATGGCTTTAGGTGTCAGCACAGGTCACTTACTTCAATATGACCCCCAGTGGCAGCATGGCCTATACATATCCACCTGGCTTTAGGTGGCAGCACAGACCACAGACCTCTGTAAAGCCTTTGGTGGTAACTTGGACCACAAACATCAACACAGATCCAGTAGGGTCACAGATCCAGACTTGGTCCTCCAAAGCAGCATGGGCCCAGATATCACCTTGGCCTTTGTTGGCCGGATAAGTTATTTAGATCAGTATAGCCCTGGCAGCAGCATGGCATAGGGACGTTAACTGGCTTCAGGCTGCAGCACAGACCATGGGCCTCCACATGCCCTTCAGTGGTGACTCAGACCACAAACATCAACACAGATCCAGGCTGCAGTAGGACTATGGACCCATACATAGCCTTCAGCAGTAGCAAGCATGGTGATGTCTGCATCACCATGATCTCAGGTGGCAGTGCAGGCCATATGCATCAATATGCCCTCACCCCCACCTCTGCAGCCTGGCCTTATGTATGTGGCTTCAGGCTTCAGCACAGACCATTGGGCGTCATTGTCTATGGCCATTGGTGGTAATGTGCCATAGACATCATCCCAGCCTCCAGCAAGGCATGGTGGGGTGAGGGCTGTTGTAGGCTTGGCTAGCTCATGTGCCTGCTGGTTGTTTAGCCCTGGGGTGGGGCGGGGGAGGTGTTGCAAGCCAGGCTGCAAAAACAGATTGATTTTGCTTTTACTTCTATATCATGGTTCACCATAGAAGGCAATCAGGACAGAAACTCAAACAGGGAAGAAACCTGGAAGCAGGAGCTGATGCAAAGGCCATGGAGTGGTGCTGCTTACTTGCTTACTCCTCATGGTCTGCTTTCTTATAGTGTCCAGGACCACCAGCCCAAGGGTGGTACCACCTACAATAGTCTGGGCTCTCCCCCATCAATAACTAATTAAGAAAATGACCTACAGGCTTGCCTACAGCCTGATCTTGTGGAGGCATTTTCTCAACTGAGATTCCTCCTTTTTGATGACTCTAGATTATATCAAGTTAACATAAAACTAGACAGCATATACCAAAACTCTACAACATACTTGGTACCACCATTGCCCATTTGATTTTGGTGAGATTTTGTTCTTGGAAGATAGAGATGGCCTCATTTATACTTCCTAGTCTGAGCCTTGACTGTGCCATGGAACTGCTGTATGTGCCACTATACTAGACCATGTAGATCATGTAGTGAGTCAGTGAGGGAGGTCACTGATGGGGGAAATATCTACTTTGACAGAGTTGAAGACAGTCCTGATGACCAGATATTCAGTATGGCCAAATGCATTCAAATTGACCCTTTACTATTGTGTTTTAGAGATGACACTGACACAGCATTAGAAGATGTGACTGTCTCTAGAATAAGGAGCAGAGATCTTTTTAGATCTTGTTATGGAGTGCTGGCTTGGCTGAAATAGCCCAGGATGACTTCAGTCTTCAGCTGATGCTCCCGCCTCAGCCTTCTGAGTACTAATGTGTATACCTGATTCAAAATTTTCATTTTTTAAAATTTGTTCAGTCCTATTTTTGTTTTTTAAACCAGGGTTTTGTTATGTTGCTAGTCTGGCCTTGCCTTGAACTAGAAATTCTCCTGTCTCCTGAATGCTGAGATAGGCATGTCCCATATTGGTTCCACTTGGCCTCTGGCTGGTATTATTGCCTAAGTTGTGATTCCTGATTTTGGATCTTACCATCAAAATAAGAGGTATTAGGTGGACCTGGGGACATAGTCTGTAATCCCAACACTAGGGAGGTGGATGTAGGAAGATTAGGAGTTCAAGGCTACCCTCAGCTACATACTGTGTTTGAGACATAGAATTTGCCTCAAGAAAAGATGTTACATTTTGAACACAGGGACAGCTTTTAGGCCAGGTCTCCAAATTGTCGTCTAAACTCATGAGTTTGAAAATTTCCAACTAATCAATGAGAATTGAGGCTTAGAAGCATAGGACCTTTGTGCTGCATGGGCTGTCTATAAATCTTTTTCAATAAACAAGCTTGTACGGTAAGCAGAAAACTTAGAAACTGAGATAGTTCCACATTTGCATGTGCCTATGGGTGTCATTCCTTAGGCTCCAAACATCTTGCTTTTGGGGGGACAGAGTCTTTCCTGGTTAGTTTTTTGTCAACTTGACACAACCTAGAGTCGCTTGGGAAGAGGGCACTCAACTAAAGAATTGCCCAGATCAGATTGGCTTGTGGCCAGGTCTGTGAGAGATTGTCTTGATTGATTGGTGTGGAAGAAGGACTCAGCCCACTGTGGATGGAACCATCCCTAAGCAAGTCAGTAAGTAGTGTTCCTTGTGGTTTCTGCTTGAAATGACTTCACTCAATGATGGACTGTTACCTGGAAGTATAAGCTGCAATAAACCCTTTCCTTCCCCAAGCAAACTAGAGCAGGGTCTCTTACTGGGCTTGGAGCTTGCCACACAGGCTAGCCTGGGACAGCAAGCCCCAGGGATGCACATGTCTCTACACCCCAGAACTGGGATTAGAAGTGTGTATACTATACCTGACGTTTTACTCAGGTCCTTATGATTGTGCAGCAAGTATTTCTGGGACTTAGCTGTTAAAACCTTAGGGCTTTACTACTTAGTGCTTCCAGACCAGATTACTATTGCCCCAGTGTAGATATTTGTCATATAGGTTGGATATGACAAATGAATACAGAGGGAAATGTGTTTCAAATAGTTTCTATGAATGTGGTTTGGATTCCTGTAGTCTGTTCCTCTCCACTCTAGAGTGACTGTTCAGACTCTGTACCCATCTCTTCTGCTGAGAGCCAAGCTTGAAGCTTTAGTTTTCTTCCTCACTGTTGGTAGATGCTTTTTCTCTCTTCTGTAGCCTGCTTTGGTTAATGGTTTATTCCAAGATATTTCCTTTACATCCTAATACTTAATTTTCTGAGCTTGAATGCATCCCTTTGAAGACCTTTTAATTTCTCAAAATAAATTAGTTTTTTACCAGCTTCTCCCTATTTGAGCCATATTCTGTTCTAACACTCTAAAGAACTTAAGATACAGATTTTGGAGCTGGAGAGTGGGAACTGATATGATTTTTAACTGTTTACTTGTTTTCTTAGAGCACCAGTGGGGTAACGCTGTTTATAAATGTCTTGACTTGCTGCATAGATCTCTTAGTGATTAGCAGCAAAATAGGAAGGGGTAGTGAGCACATTGCTTGATAGTTGGCCTTTGTGCATGACCAACATATATAAGGTTTACAGAACCCATTGAGAAGCTAAGTGTGGCAGCACACCCTCCTAAGCCTAGCAAGAGCTGTTGTGGAGACACTAGTAACATTGTCAGAATGTGTCATCTTCCTGATTGCCCTATAGCACTGCAGAGCACTGCCAGGATTGAGTCAACACATAAAAGGGATTCAAATAATTATGGATACACTGTAGGCTTCATAGTATTTTCTGTTATTATGGTCATTGTAAAATAAGCATAATCTTACTTAAAATTATAGGTAAAACATTCTAATTTTCAAGAAGAACTTCAGATGAATATTTTTATTAGAAAGTAAGTAAGGTTTGGGAAGAAAAAGGCTTCCTATACAAAATGAAACTCAGACTGTATGATAAAAGATATATATATTGAAAGATCAGTGACAGTGTAGAAAACAGCTTTGTTTCCCAAGGCTCATATCTAGAATATTGATCTTTCTATTTAGCAACTTAAAAATTGTTATTTAAATGAAAAAATAGGTTGGTCATTGACAATTATTTATACAGTTCATAAAAAAATACAGTGTGACATCCATTTGGAGTTGCAAGGGACTGTGATGACCAAAACAATCCAGAAAAGAACAAAGGAGGAAGTCTCCAGTTTTCTGACATCCCACACATCAAGACATTGTAGTATTAGCTCAAGGTAAATCATTGGTGTAGAATTGAGAGTCTGAGATGGTTAAGTAATTTCCAGCAAAGGTGTCCCAACACCAGTAAATGAGGAAAGAATAGTAGTTTCAACAAATGGTTCATGGGAAAGGCGAATAGTTACATGTAAAAGAAATGAAGTTGTGAAGTTGGGGGCTAGAGAGCCAGATGACTGGGTAGTTAAGAATGCTTTCTTCTGTTCAGAGGACCTCAGTTTGGCTCCTAGCACTCACATTTTTGACCCCAGAGCTGCCAATAACTCTAGCTTCAAGAGAGTTGATGCCCTCTTTTGACAGTACAGTCACTTCAACGTGAGTGGCTTTCACTCACACACACACACACACACACACACACACACACACACACACACCAATAGTAATAATAATCAATAATAATATAATATCTTTACAAGGATGAAGTTAGACTCTTCATATCATATACAACATTTAACCCAAAATAGATAAAAGACTTTTAGAGAAAACCAGAGAGATATTCTCCAGGGCTTCTGATTTAGAAAAGAATTTTTAGTTTTGGTACCCCAGTATGAGAAACAACATATAAAACATAGTTTGGACTCACCTTAATACTTGAAAAGGACGTTATCAAGAACGTGCTGGTGAGTTTAGTGCCTAAGAGCTCTCCTGGAACTCTCTGTAGACCAGCCTGGCTCCAAACTCACAGAGATCCACCTTCAGTATGCCTTCAGAGTACTGGGACTAAGGGCATGTGCCACCATAGCCCTGCTAGATCTGGATTTTTAATGAGATTAATGGATGCCTAAAGGCTAGGAAACAGGAAGTGAGGGAGGGTCAAGGAAGTTAGTATCGGAGTTACCTGGCAGAGTGTCTCTGGATAGGCAGTGCTTCTACCTGCTGTAGATGGTGGAACATTATCTCCAGATTCTCACCTTGGACTCTCTCCAGAAAATGCCAAATAAGGAAAAACCCAAGACAGTAGTTCTCACCTTCCTAATGCTGTGACCCCTTAATACAGTTCCTTATGTTATGGTGACCCCAACCATATAAAGTATTTTTCATTGCTATTTCATAACTGTAATTTTTACATTCGAGGACCTCAGTTCAATTCCCAGTACTCACACTAGGGCTTACAACTGTTTGTAACTCTACTTCCAGGGGACTCAACCCCCTCTTTTGGCCTCTTTGGGCTCCAGGCATGCATGTGGTGCACATACATATGTGCAGGAAAAACACCCCCATACATGTATTTTTTTAAAAACCTCGACAACTCACAGAATGGGAGAAAATAGTGGCAAATTGCATAGCTGATAAGTAACATTTATCTAGACTATATATAGAACTCTTATAAATCAATAATAAAATCTTAAATATTTCACATAAAATAGACGAATAGTCACATCTCCAATGAAGAGATGAATGCAAGTGCCCAATGCATATGCGAAAAGATGTTCAACAATAGTGGTTGTACTAGTTAATTTCTTGTTGTAGTTAGCCTTGTCATCTTGACATAGCTTACCGTCATCTGAGAGCCCCAACTGAGGAACTGTATAAAGGTCAGATTGACCTGTGGGGCCTTGATTATTGATTGATGCAGGAGGGCGCAGTCTACTGTGGAGGCCCCGTTTCTCAGATATGTGGTTCAGTGCTGTAGAAGAAAGCTAGAGAAGCATGAGCTAATCTGCAAGCAGTGTTCCTGCATGCTTTCTGCTCCAGCTTCCTGCTAGAGTTTCTGCTTTGACTTCCCTCACTGATGGAGTGTGACCTGGAAGTCAAAGCTGGTTAAATGCCTTATTTTCCTAAATTGTGTTTGGTCAGAGTAGTTTACACAGTAGCAGAGTGAAAGTAGAACATTTCCTTATGGCTGTAACAAAAAACCTGACAAGAAGCATCTTGAGGAGAAACAGTTTAGTTTAGCTTGTAATTAGAGAGGACAGTCCATTGTACTGAGGAAGCCATAGTGGCAGAAGTATGAGGCAGCTGTCCCATTGCATGCTTAATCAGGAAGTGCAGAGAGTGGTGACTGCTCTTGCTTAGCTCAGTCTCCTTTTTATTCAGTCCAGGACCCCCACCATGGAATGGTGCCGTCTGCAGTTAAGGTGGGTCTTCCACCCCAATTAACCTTGTAGGCATACTCAGAAGCATGCCTTAGTGATTCAAGAACTGGTGAAGTTGACAGTATAAACGGTCTCAGTGGTCATCAGGGAAATGCAGTCAGAACCACGATGAGAAGGCTGTGGGAATATCTCAGTGGCAGAACTACGTTAGCACACAGGAAGCCCTTGGTTACATACTCTAAATAGATAAATGGTATCACATGTGAATCATTTCTCATAAATATGCTTTACATGTGAGAAACTGTTCAACTCATTAACAATGCCTATTGAAACACTACTTTTTTGATTAGTATTTTCGCAGAAAATTTAAAATTGCTTCAGTTAAGTATGGATATTAGTTGGAGAAATGGTCTCAAATACTGCCTTGTGCTAGGCAAATTCTCTTCAGAAGGCAATTTAGCAAAATTTATAAAAAATAGACTTTGCCCTTCAAGAGTCTTTAACCATATAGATTTATGTGTGGAAATGCTTACCAGTTATCTGTTCTTTATTATATCAAAGCAAGGGCCTACACATATTCGGCAAGTGCTGTTGTTACTGAACCCTCAGCCCTGGAAGTGTTCCTTTATTCATTGTTTATAGCAATAAAAATTAGCTCTACGTAGAAACATAGGGAGGCAGTGAAATATAGTATATATTCAAGGTATGGGCACCTTTTGTAGTTATGAATAAAATAGTAGACCTACACAGACTAACCACATTGGAAAGGCAATAATTGATATTCTAAGTACAAACAACCTTACAGAAAACATGTGGGGTGTTGTTGGGAGAATATTTTTGTACACTGTGTGAAGATGTTTCTCTGTCCTTCCTCACCTGCCTAAGGCACTTTCTGATTTGTTTAAAAAAGAGCTGACCAGCCAGTAGCTAGGCAGGAGAGGATAGGGTGATATCCTGACCAGAGAGAGAAACTCTGGGAAAGAGTCAATCACCAGCCAGACATGGATGAAGAAGCAGGTGCCAGGACAAGACTAAGGAGAGGTAACTAACAAGCCATGTGGCAGAACTTAGAGAGTACCAATCTGACACATCTAGGTTCCTTTTGGCTACTTGTATATCAAGATATAGAGCTCTTGGCCCCTCCAGCGCCATGTCTGCCTGCATGATGATGCCATACTTCCCACCATGATGATAATGGACTGAACCTCTGAAACTGTAAGTCAGCTCAGTTAATGTTTGCCTTTGTAAGAGTTGCCTTGGTCATGGTGTCTCTTCACAGCAGTGGAACTCCTAAGACAGGTATCTATTTGACTTCTAGTGAGGATCTTGGATTTCATCAACTCATGGTAGAATAAGAAGGGCAAGTGGTTTATAGAAAAGTTAAAAAAGATAACCTTGCTCTAAAAACCAAACCAAACTTCTCTAGCCCTAATGATCTAGTTCCATGAAGGCTAGAAGTCAAGGACACACTGAGATGAATTCCTGGGGGTAAGAAGTTCATTAAGAGTTATCGGTGTCATGGGCTGACAGGTAGGCAACAGCGTGGTTGGTTTCTGGGGAGAGCATTCAGGTACAGCACCAAAGACAGCATGGAAGGAACTCTGAAGACAGGAAATTATGGCCCAATTGGCAGGAGTAAAGTCTCTTCTGACACCTCTCTGAGGAGATGATGTCACAAGCCTGCAGCCAGGCTCTCTGACTCCCAGGCAGTAAGCAGGAAAGTCGTGAGGAGCAGGATGTGTGATCACAAATACTCATTTCTTTCATACACACTCATTTTCCCAGGTAAGAAAACCTGTCACCTGCAGGTCTGCTAGATTGAGGTCCATGAAGGCTAGATGTCAATTCTATGAGATGGGATTAATTATGCTGAGGGCAGAACCCTCGTGGTTCAAATTCCTATACACACCCTACTGAGACATTGTGCCCCTTGTGTTAGATTGTGTTGTTTCTGCCACAGGATTCATTGGATATGGGAGCATGACATGCCTGGCAGTAGTGTAAGCAAAGGGCAGGACACCGTGGTCTGGTGAAAATGTCAAGAGTCTTGGGTTGCCCAAGTAGGGCAGGTAGGTCAGAAAGCGTACTGTTGTCTATTGACTATTCCCCAAAGGGTTTAAGAGTAGAAAAAGGGCTCCGGTTCTGGTAGCTTACTGCTTTTTTGTGGAGTTTTTAGGTTTCATTGGTTAGTCTCTTCTTTCTTCCACTACCATATACACACAGATGTGTGTGTGTGTGTGTGTGTGTGTGTGCGTGTGTGTGTACATAGATTGGAGATAGTGCTTGGTTAGTCTCCTCTTTCTTCCACTACCATACACACACAGATGTGTGTGTGTGTGCGCGTGTGTGTGTGTGTGTACATAGGTTGGAGATAGTGCTAATTGTTAGTATTGTAATTATCAACGTATAGATGTTTGCTACCAACTAATAACAGCATCAAGATGAACCATGGATGTGCCAGCATGATTTATTTCATTTGGAATTGTTTTGACATCATTTCATATTTAATTTTACTCTTATTTGTCACATAAATAAGGCAGTTTCTATTCTAGTTATTATTGTACTAGTTACCTTCTGCTCTGTTAATAATGCTACCTGGAAAGCATGTGCATTTGTGTAGTGCACTATGTTAGGTACTGGAACACAGTTACCATAGAGTCTACAGGAAGGCATCTGGCTGGGACTTGATCTGTCAAAGGCAACTGAAATAAAATACAGTGCACTGCTATTGGTGACTGAAAACACAGGAGATGATGGCTCCTGCCTGCAAGGTAGGGACGAGCACCTAAGGCAGGCTCCATGGAAAGAGTTACGTCGAGGCTAGGCCTTGGAGTTGTGCAGAAACTCTGAAGTAGGCAGAGAGGAGGGCACGTGCAGGTGCACTGAGCCACTGAAGTGTTAGAAGTTATGAGGAAGCGGTTCAGGATTACTAAGAGCAGTCTTCAGGGCAGCTAAGTTGTGCTTCCAGTGCTCCAGCTCCCTGGACACATCAGGTCACAATGCCCATCATTCTAAGAGAGAAAATAATTATTGTTATTTCCATCTTTATAATGAGGTAACTGATACAGGAAGAAGTTTAACAAGTTAGACTAGGTCTTATTTCTCTTAAGTTTTACAGCTGCCATTTGAATTCAAAATTTCTGGCTAAAGTTTGAAATCAGAGGCCAGCAACATCCAGTATGCAGGCCATACTCTCCCTACTACCTGTTTAGTTATGTTGCTTTGTGTGTGGTGGTTCTTGTTTTATACTGTGCCCCTATAAGCTAATTTTTTAAAATGAGCTTAGATAATTCAGAGGGTTTTTTTTTTTTAAAGTACTTGTAAAACATGCATGAGATTCAAATTTTGATTAGAAAATTTTATTGGAACACAGCTACTCATAGATTTAGTATTGTATTATAGCTGCTTTTATATTACAGTGGTTGGGTTTAGTGTTTGTGAGTGCCTGTGGCCTCCCAAAGCCTAAAGAACTTTCTATTTGGCTCTTTTAATAAAAGTTTATAAACCCCACACTTTTAAAATAAGAAAATAAAAAAAATTGTTATTGATCTTTTGAGACAGGTTTACCCAGCTGGCCTTAAACTAATGGTAGTCATCCTCCTGCCACAGCCTTCCAATTGCTGGGATCACAGGCTTGAACCACCACCCCTGCCTACATTTGTTATTATAAACACAGTGATCAAATATTAACTGCAATAGTTGGATTAATATGCAAGTATTTCCCTCCCTCCTTGCTTCCTTCCTTCCCTCTTTGCCTCCTTCTTTCCCTCCCTCACTCCCCCTTTCTTCCTTCCTTTCTTTTCTTTTTTTTTTTTTTTTTTTGGTGGTACTGCAAATTGAATACAAGGCCCCATGTATGTCAGTCTACTATGCCCCTTGCACTAACTATCCTTTAGAATTTTGTCTATGTTTACCTTCTGTGTCTGTACATAACCCTGACATAAAGGAAAGTTACATTTGGTTCTATCTCACAGGCAGGAAATTTAGTTGGGATGGGCGGTGACATAGTAAGGTCAATCCTTCTGCCTATTCAGTACCTCGCAGTCTCCATTCCGTTCTAAGACTTGCCCTCTACCTCTGTCCTAGATAGACAGTTGCTCAGAGCTTGTACTCGAGGCCATTGCATAAATGAGATTGAAGGATCAAGGCAACACACGATCTCTCCCTAGCCGTTGTCACCTCTGCAACAGCGTCTGAAATTCAGCACTGGCAAGCTCTACCTAACTCAGAGCCCACTGCCGGTGACATGTTCCAGGAGGCTCGGATTGGATTGCAGATAAGTAAGCACTTCCCAACAAAGGAGTCAGGGACATTTCTCATTTTCATTCCCTTAAAGGGATGCTGTGGCACTGCCTGGCTGTACCGAAAGTCTTTACCTTAAAACAGTTGTTCAACCCTTTTCAGATTCCTGCCTGCTTCTCTGTATTACTCCATCGGGTTCCTCCTTATTGTTCTGTTCTTGAAACTATTTTTTTTTTTTTTTTTTATTTCTGAGCTTGGAAATGAATGCCTTTTCTAACTAGTTAGATCCCAGAAGCTTCCCTCTTGAGTTTAGCACCAAGCTGCTCAGGGAAAATGGCATCTAGCTCTTTTGTGCACTAACTCAAGGGATGTTTGTTACTGACCACCTTGTATTTTCCACTCCAGTTCTCTCCCTTAGGACATGCGGAGTTGAGCTTGGTGCTAACCAGATTGTTTACATTTCTAAAGTCTTCCTGTAAGTGTCTTCTTCTTCACTTGCAGTGGTGAATGTGTATTACCAGGTGCAAACTTGGTTATATGCAGATCTATGCTCTTAAGATGCCTCAGACATAAGATGCTGTTTTAAGGGAAGTCAAGTGCAGTTTTAGAAAGCACACAGTCAACATTTCCTTGGTTGTGGACAGTGTTAGTTCAGTTCAGAGTAGTGCAGAAAAAACTGATTTGTACAAAGGGTCAGAAGCCTCAGAGGATCAACTCAGACACCTAAAGTAGTGGCCTGAACAGGTGTGGACACTTGTCAAAACTCAGCCAATATAGGCATTAGACTTGCAATTTTCAAATACAGTTCCAGTATGCAAAAGAAAAATTATACTGAAAACAAATACTGAATGTAGTGTTGGTGTGTGGTGAAGTATGCGGGGAAATTATGTCTGCACTGTGATGGACGCATAAAGGAATTGGTTTGGTTAAAGCGAGTGTGCTGGAGTGTGACAGTGAACTTACTGGGTATGTGGATGTTTATTGTGAAATGTTTTCCACTTCGCTGTGTTTAGGAAAATACCCAGTGGGTAGGGTGGGTAGTATGAATTACTAATGCAGGCTGGAGTATTGGAGGTCACGGTGGGGATGTTTGTGTCCCAGCGCTCTGCCCAAAGAACCAGCTGTATTAACTTTTGCTAGTTGGTACTTTGTGGATTTGGATCCAGTACTGACACACATTATCTAACTTTTACAAAAAGATTTATTTGTTTTTATTTTTATGTGTATGGGTGTTTTGCCTGCATGTATGTCTATGTGTACCACATACATTCATTGCTCTAGGAAGTCAGAACAGGGAGTCAGTTCCAGGGATCTGCTGGAACTGGAGTTATAGATGGTTGTGAGCCACCTGTGGGTGCTAGAATTGAGTCCGGTTCTCTAGAAGAGCTGGTCTCTGAGCTCTTAGCCCCAGATTTTAAAAAAAGAGGTTTTTTGTTTGTTTGTTTGTTTGGTTTTGTTTTTTTTTTTTTTTTGTTTTTTTTTTTTTTTTTTTTTTTTTTTTTTTTTTTTTTTTTTTTTTTTTTATAGACAGGGATTCTCTGTGTAGCTCTGGCTGTCCTGGAACTCACTCTGTAGACCAAGCTGGCCTCAGATCCACAGAGATCCACCTGCCTCTGCCTTCTGAGTGCTGGGATTAAAGGCCTGCACCACCACCCCTGGCTTAAAAGGAGTTTTGGATATAGATTTTCTTTCTTTCTTTCTTTCTTTCTTTCTTTCTTTCTTTCTTTCTTTCTTTCTTTCTTGTTTTTTTTTGAGACAGGGTTTCTCTGTATAGCCTTGGCTGTCCTGGAACTCACTCAGTAGACCAGGCTGGCCTCAAACTCAGAAATCCGCCTGCCTCTGCCTCCCAAGTGCTGGGATTAAAGGCGTGCGCCACCACTGCCCGGCAGATTTTGTTTTCTTTTGTCATAGTTATAGTTGCTGTCATCATCATTGTGTGCATGTTGTGTTACTGTGCATACATGCACGTACGTGCGTGCGCGCGCGCGTGCGTGCGTGCGTGCGTGCGTGTGTGTGTGTGTGTGTGTGTGTGTGTGTGTGTGTGTGTTGCTTACTTCTGTATGCACTCATGGGAGCCAAACATTGACTATGGTATCTTCCTTTATTCCTGTCCACCTTGCTTTTTGAGACATGGTTTTTTAATTTACCTGGAGTCTGCTAGATCAATCTAGTTTCTGCTAGATTGGTGGCTGGACAGCAAACTCTTGGAATCTGCCTGTTTCTGCTACCACTCTCTCTCCAGTGCTAGTATTACAGGTTCAAGCTACCAGACCTTGCTTTGCGTGTTGCTGAGGACCCAAATTCAGGTGCTCATGCTTGTAAAAGCCGACACTTTATCCACTGAACATCTCCCTCCTTTTGCTCTTTATTATTAAAATCTGGATTTATTACATTTAATTATACAGTGTGTGTGTGTGTGTGTGTCTATGGAAGTTAGAAGACAAATTGAGTCAGTTCTCTCTTTACTGTGTGATTCCTGGTTATTGAACTTAGATTCAGGCTCTTGAGTGAGCCCCCTCACTACTGAGCTATGTCATTGGCCTGTTCTTGGGTCTTTTTTGAGGTAAGGTCTTCCTCAGCCTCACAAGTGCTAGGATTATAGGCATTTGTCATCATGCCCAATTTGGATTTCCTCTCTCCATCTTCTCTCAACCTCTGTTCTAGTTACAGAATGTAACTATGGCAGCCAGACCTAGAATTTATGATCCTCCTGTTTCAGCCACCCAAGTGCTGGGGTTATGGGCATATCAATGTCCAGATTTCACATATGAGAAAAATGTACTAAAGACTTTAGGCAGATGTGGTAGTACTCCAAAGGCAGAGGCAGGTGGACCTCTGAGTCCAAGGCTAGTGTGGTCTACAGAGTAAGTTCCAGGACAGCCAGGGCTACACAGATAAACTTTGTCTTGAAAAACAAAACAAACAATATCGTTTTAGCTAGGCCTGGTGACATATACCTGAATCTCAGCATGCTTTAGCAGAAGGATTGCCACAAGTTTGAGGCCAGCTCGGCCTATGTAGTAAGACCCTGCTTCAGCAACAAAAGCAAAAGAACCTTTAGTTTTAAAATACCCTATGCATCTAAAACATTTTTGATTTGCCAACCAGTCTATATTCCTAAGATTTCAAGTTAAGAGGAGAAATTGTGACATCCTCTTGTAAAATTACCACTGTCATTATTAACCTGTGGCTTTAAAGAGGCTTTAGAGAGCCTCTAACCGTAACCTCAGGTTCCCTGTTATGGCTGCTGTACAATAATGCTCCTTGCCAGGGCATGTCACAGTATTTATGACACTCACCCACCCAGGACTTTGCTGTGGGTCAGGGAACAGCTGTAAGGCTGGGCTGCTTGGCACCCATATCTCTAGGCTCACTTTAGGATTATTTAACCTGGAAAGGGTAGCAGTGCATGCTAGTTTCCTTCACAGATAGAGTTCCTGATCGTAGGTAGTTTTCAAAGAAATTAGCACAAGAGGGGACTCAGAAACAGAAGTAGCCTGTAAGATGTAGACTCAATGATGTCACAGTTAACTACAGCCCCAAGCTCTAACAATGTCAGTGCTGTTCTTTCTCACCTCCTGTGCTAGGGAGGCTTCTCAGGTTCGTCCTCTCAGCCCACACAGCCCCCTTGCCCCAGTCCCTTACTTCAGTAGCTCATCCTTGGTAGCCTGCATTCATGGCCTGAGTGACAGCTTTACCTTGAACTTTTTTGGGCAAAATTCAATCTTTGCATTCCCACTGCCATCACACTTTTTGGTGTAATTCTGGCAGGATCACTCTTTCTTTCCCTTGCCAGAAGGAAAGAGGCAAAGCTCTTTATCACAGGGCACAAGAGCCTTCGTAGCTACTGTGTACAGTACCCACTGCTCTCCTATTAGCCTGGAGAGTCATGTTCAAATTTTTCAGTCTGGCAAATGAACCCTTACTTAGATCTTCATATATGTCCTTATTCTATTTGAGTTCAAGTATGCCAACTTCTTACCATTCGAAAGAACTGGCATTTTCCTCTGTTCTGCAGACCTTTGTGTATGCTTTCTGCAAGTTGTCATTGTCTCTGCTTGTCTAGTTGGCTAACTCCTCCTTCATGACATGTAAGTCATATCTTCTGGTATTATCCGTCAGACCCCACCCACCCTGTTAGTAACTTCTTATCACACACTATAGGGCTTGCTCTTATATTTTTATATTACAGCAGGAGTCTCAGTGGATTGGACCACTGTCTTTTCTCTTGCCTTCACAAAATAGCAAAGCCTTACTCATTTTCTCCCCTCCTTGTCTTCCAGAGGACTGTCTAGAATAATGTAGGATGTGTCTGTAAATGGCTGCTACATGACTAAGTAGAAAAGCACTTCATGGCATGAGACCACTGATACTGACAAATCCTTAGCCTGTTCTTTGGTAATGTGAACCAGTGTCTGTAAACTTGCATCTGTAGCCAGCAATTCACTTACTTGTATTACTAGTGAAGCCTGAATGTGGTCAACTTGGAGCTCACGGAGACTTCATACTGTATTTATGCTATTGTTGTAGCTTTATAACTATGTGTGTATTAGTTTCCTTGTATGGAAAGAGTAAACCTCACAGACGCTTGGACACTGTTAGGTGTTTAGTAATGATAGCAACTGTTTATATAGCATGTGACTGTGTTCCATGTGCTCAGGGTTTTATGTACATTAACTCATTCTTTCCTAATTGGGACCCTACAAAGTCTTTACATTTCTTGACATGATATTTTCACAGGTGAAGAAGCTAGTTAAAGAGATTACTGAACTACTAATCTGTAGGGCTGGAAGTTGAATCCAGGAATTCCATTCCATAGTCTATTTTTAACATTTAACTAGCATAGTATACTGCATAGGGTTATATAACTGTTTGTTTAGTATCTTTTACTGCATACGATATATGGAATATATGGGGCATGATTGTGATATGGACCAGTATATTACAGAATTTTGGCTGTATAAAACTCTTATTGAAAATATGTTGGGAAAAGAATTTCCTGTTTAATAGGTCCCTTTAGGATAAATTTTGTATATTGGCTCATACTGGGTGAATCTGAACTTCCTGCTATTTCTTTTCTTTTCCCCCTCCCCTCCCCTCCCCTCCCCTCCCCTCCCCTCCCCTCCCCTCCCCTCCCCTCCCCTCCCCTCCCTTTCCTTTCCTTTCTTTTCTTGTTTTTGAGACAGGGTTTCTCTGTGTAGCCCTGGCTGTCCTGGAACTCACTCTGTAGACCAGGCTGGCCTCAAACTCAGAAATCTGCCTGCCTCTGCCTCCCAAGTGCTGGGATTAAAGGCGTGCACCATCACTGCCTGCTTCCTGTTATTTCTTTGTGGCTTCTATGCTTTATCCAACTTGTGTTGCAGAATTGCCTGCCTTTCCCCCTAAGCCATGGCTCTTTGCCTGAGCTGTGGCTTTCAAGCTGTACTCCTGCGGCTTGTGAAACACTTGTTTATGGGCACAGAGTGATCTGGAGTTAAATACAAAAATCCCTCTCCATGGAACAGCAATGTATTCTACAAGCCAAGTTGGCAGCAGAATAGACCTTTGGGGGGCTGTGGCTAAAACAGGTAGCCAAGATATGAAGGAGGTTTCTAGTCCAGACTCATGCTAATAAACAGAATGGTAATGAAAATACTTCAGTGGGCTCTTTGTAGTTTATATTTTATACTTAGTCTAATTTTCAGTGGCCAATCTGATTTCACTAATCGTCTACTTTACTACAACAAAATTTTTGGAGGATTAGACTAATAACAAGTTATATATATTAAAATTATTTTTAGGGAGATGGTATCAAGAATTACAAATGTTTCATAAACATAGTGGTGTCTTATCCCTGACCCATGAACTCAAATTTTAGATGCTTCTATATTGTTAGATAGAAAACATTTATTTAGTTGGTTCTAGAATTGAATATTTAACATTAAATAAGTCATTAAGTTATACATTAAAAATTACATTTGTTTGTGTGTGTATGTGCTATAGTGCTTGTGTGATGATCAGAGAACAGCTTGCTGGAGCCAGTTTTTCCTTCCAACTTGTGAATTGTAGGGATTGGACTCAGGTTGTCAGGTTTGGTGTCAAGCACCATTTCATTGCCCCCCCCCCTCCAAAAAAAGTGTTCACCATAGAGCTCAGGGTTGGGGTCTGTTGTCTAGTGTGAGCTCAGGGTTGGGGTCTGTTGTCTAGTGTGAGCTCAGGGTTGGGGTCTGTTGTCTAGTGTGAGCTCAGGGTTGGGGTCTGTTGTCTAGTGTGAGCTCAGGGTTTGGGTCTGTTGTCTAGTGTGAGCAGCTCAGCGTTGGGGTCTGTTGTCTAGTGTGTCCTTGGTCTCCAGTGCCACAAAACAACAAAAAAATAAGAATTAAAGTTTTTCAAATATGTATACTGATTGTTCTAAGGAAAAAAATGACCCTTGGTCTTCTTACCAGTTCTAACAGGCTTCATTTATTATTCCTCAAAGTTAGGACTCTCAGGAGCGGAGAGTAGAGGCTGGGTGGTCAGAGCATGAGGCTTCTATGTGAAGATAGTGCTGGCTTTGAAGAGTGTGCCAGCATTTTAATCTTTTCAACTCTATTTTAACAATTTTAAAATGATACCTCTTTGTATGTGCATGCACATGTGTGTGAGTGTGGAGATCAGAGGACAGTCTGTGGTAGTTGGTTCTTTCCTTCTACTCAGACTGTCAGGTTTGGTGGTAAGTATCTTACCTACAGAGTCATCTTTCAGGCTCATAATTTTGAAACTTAAGTATTATTAATCCTAGACCATATCACAAATCATGTTGGTTGGTAAGGGAAGGAAGATGTTCTCTGGTCTTAATTTATAAATATGTAATCTTGAAATAAATGCTAGTCTACTGAGGACAAGAATCATAATTAATGTGACAGTTGATGGGAAATTTTGTTTTTTGTGTTCTAAGAAAGACTCTCACTATATAGCTGTAGCTGCCTCAGTCTCACTGTGTGGCCAGAGTGGCCTCACATGTCAGTTCTTCTGCCTCAAGCTTCCCTGACTTCTGAGTTAGGGGGAATGTACCATTACGTCTGGCTAATGGAAAATTCTTCACTTCTGCTGTCTCTTGGCCATCTGTGTTTGAAAGGCCACTGATCTGTGTCCAGAGCCTGCCTGACCAGTGAGTGCATAGTCAGATATAGTTCTTACCATGAGAGCCAGACATTCTCTGCCAGTGGAGTTTTGAGTCTTTCACACAGGACTGACAGCAGCTAGAGTCACCTGTCACACTGTAGACTGCTCTAATGGTTCTCAGTTAAGCAGCAGTCACATTAGATCATGTTTGGAATGGAAGACAGGTACTTGGAAGGACTGACTGAAGTGCCAGATCAGTCTATCTCAAGGGCTGTATGTTAAAGCCTCTTGTAGTGTGATCTGCTGATGGTGGAGATTTCCAGACTTACTAATATGTAACCTGTATTTCTTGGCATATGACAAAGTTACCTTATGGGAGCAAAAGGATTTTGAATTTATAGATTTGGGGTTCACAGGGAGCTCATCTATTGGCACTACTCCCTGTCCTACCTAGATTTAGTTTTTGTTTAGGTGTTCATCCAGAATACCTCCAGCAAATCTGGATGTGGTCACACAAACCTGTATTCCTACTCCTTGGGAGGTAGAGGCAGGAGGATCAGGAAGTTACGTCATTCTCTACACACAGTGCCTTTGAAGCCTGGCTACATGATTACCCTATCTCAGCCACATTACTCCATGGGAGAACCATGGGTTCGATCTGTCAGGCCTTTACTGTTCGAGCTAAAGCTTGGGTTAAAGAAGAAAAGCATTATAGTTAACATGTTATTTTGAAAACCTGTGTAATCTTTGGGGGTAGCTTTTCATTTGGAAAAGAAGGGATCAGTGACTGCTGATATTGTCAGTTAATGTAGCAAAAAGTTGAGAGTAAGGCAGTCTCTAGATTTGGACTTCCTAATCTCTGTCAATTTGATGTTTTCTATGGCTTCTGTAACATACTACCACAAACTTGTTAGCTTCCAACAACAGGAAATTACTCTTCCCAGTTCTGGAAACAGATATATGAAACCAAGGTATCAGTAGGGCCATATTCCTTCTTGGATATGTGTGTTGTATTTAATACCACATCTATCTTATCTGTTCATCTGTTAATGGGCTCTAGGTATTTCTTCAGGATTGTGAGCAAATGCTTCCATGAGGATTGGCTGTACAGATAACTCTTTTTTGTTGTTGTTGTTTGGTTTTTCGAGACAGGGTTTCTCTGTGTAGTTCTGGCTGTCCTGGAACTCACGTTGTAGAACAGGCTGGCCTTGAACTCAGAAACCCGCCTGCCTCTGCCTCCCAAGTGCTAGGATTAAAGACGTGCGCCACCACTGCCAGCCCAGATAACTCTTGAGACACTGCTTTCAAATCTTTTGATTTTCATGATTCAAACTCTGTTTTTGGATAAAACAGAAATGGTAATTTCAGGGTGTTTGTTAGTTAGTTTTGTTTTAAGGAACCACTATGCTGTTTCTATAGAGACTATACCATAGTACACTAATGCAATGGACACAGGTTTCATTTTATCATACTTGGAAAAAAAAACTTTATTTTTTGTTAATTTATCTATTTATTTTATTTTTGAGACAGACTCTGACTGTGCAGCCTCACTTTCAGAACACACTATTTAGACCAGGCTGCCCTGGAATTCAGAGATCTTCCTGTGGCTGCCTCCTGAGTGCTAGGATTAAAGATGTGTCAACTGTAGTATTGATTTGTATTTCCAAAATGATTGGTGATGCTAAGTACTTTCTCATGTGGTTTTGGACATTTTAAAACACAGAAACAACTCTGTTAAAGTCTTCCCCCATTTTTAAAGTTAGATTGCTTTTTTATGAGTTTTAAATATACCCTATACATTCTAAATATAAGTTTTTATCAGGCACCCGGCTTTCAATTTTTCTAAGGGCAGTCTGAGGTAATTAGCAGTGTCTTTTGTTATCCCCGACCCCTAAAAGTGGCAGTACCTTTTCCATCAGGATTTACTGAAAGTAAGGCAAACACAGGATTAAAACATGTAGGAGTTAGGCTATACTAAACCGAGCTTCTGTCAATAAGCACCCACAGCTGGGCTCTGTGAAGGGTTGTTTGCACGCAAAGCAGGTAGCCTTAGAGTTCTCCTGGGACACAACAGCAAGGTCAGCCTTGCAAGCCAGCACTCGGTGGTGCTGACAGTTGGAGGCTATTCTGGGACCCAGAGGACTTTGTTTTGTAAGGCCCTATGCTCCCAGATTAACTCTGGCTTTAGTCAACCCCAAGCCACTTCAGCCTTTGATCGAGAGTAGTGTTAAGTACAGTAGAAAGATCACAGTACCCATATTACTCATAAAAAAGAGTGCTTTCCATCAGAGCATGTCTTTACTATATGTTGATTGTGTGAAACCTTTATTTACCAAGCCACTTTTGGAATAGTTCTTTTGGATTAAGAATTAAGTACATACCTCTATTTCAGAGCTTAAAACAAAATTTTCTTTAGTAATATTCTTGTGTGTCTTTAGGAAAACAAGCTAAGAGGAAATGCACTTAAGCCACAGATTTGGCTTGAAGCAAAGAAGTTCCCCCGTTGTTATAATGGTTAACACCAAAAGATTGTTTAGCTTCCTTCCCAAGGAAAGGAATGAGCTCCTGTCTGGGCAGAGGCATGGGCAGAGATTTGCAGATGGGTGAATCTGCTCATGGACCATGCTGCAGTCATGAGTCAGCAGCACAGCTGCAGATGGAGTGGGCAGAGGACATCTAAATTTAGTCCTTATTCACTGGAAAAGCTCTCAGGGAGCATCCTCTCCCTCTTCCATGCTCCAGTCATACCCTCCTGGAACCAAGGCAGGTGGGTAGAGCAGAGGCACTGGCAGTTGGCGATGTTCAGACTGCATCACTAGGATGGTTCTTTGCAGTTCAGTCATATAACTCCTGCGTCTAAGAATCCACAGTACTCTGAAAATTAGGAAAATTTCTGAAATTAGGCATACAAATTCCTTTATCTGGCTAGTTCCGAGACATTTTTTAAATCAAATTACTTTCCTTCCATAAGAACTAGTGAGAGCCATGGTGAGTGAGGATTAAATACATTTGGTGTGTGTGGCTGTTAAAGTATTGGCTTATAAACAATGCCAGGAACTGTTCCCAGCTCTCTCAGGTGGGTAGATTCCCAGTGCCTTGGATGAGGACACTGAACTTTTGTTAGATACCCCTGTTCACGGCTGTGTGCATCAGAACCCTGTTCTGTCTGACTGCAAAAGCTGATGCTTTTAATAGTGTGTTGTCCTTCACTTTGCAGAGGGAATGGAGTATGGTTTGAAGAGTTGGGGTACTTTACCTAAAGTAATTCAGAGACTGTTGTTCTTGCCTAATCCCTCTCCCAACTGTCTCTATTGCATTCTCCCTCTCTCCCTCCCTCCTTTTCTTCCTCCCTCTCTCTCTCTCTTCCTCTTCCCTCTCTCTCTTTCTCTCTCTGTGTGTCTCTCTCTGTCTCTGCACTCAATATGGTTGTAACATTTTAATTGAAGTATATAAAGAAAATTGAGTCTCACATGAATATATACTTGGAAACAGAAAGGGTATTTTAATAGACTGGTCAGTCAGTTGTAGGTATTGTTCTTAGATGGTTATCAAAACTTCCAGCAGCAGTAATTTTGTTTCTTGCTTTCTTTCTGGTTCTCATGTATCTAAGTTAGCCTTGAACTTGCTGTGCAGCAAAAGATAATGATGAACTAATTTTCCTGCCTCTAACTCTCAAGTGCTGGGATTACAGATGTATACCACTGCATGGTTTATGAGGTTAATGAGGTCATAAACCATGCTGAAGAAGCTGCAGAGAGAAGCTGTGTGCATGCTAGGCAGACATTCTGCCAACTGAACTATATCCCCAACATTGTTAGTTTGTTAAATGTTAGTTGGAAATGGAGACTGAAACTGTATCAATGCACTGTCTTACTCTGTTGCATTAAAACCCATCAATCATCTGGGTGTGGTGGCATATGGCATTAATCCTAGATGTTGGATATCATAGGCAGGAGGATCTCTGTGAGTTCAAGGCCAGCCAGGACTACATAGTGAGACCCTGTCTACAAAACAAAACAATAGCAAAACCCATTAATCTAACTTATTTGAATTAATCTTTTACCAATGCTTGGTTTTCTAACACTATTTATTTAGTATTTGAAAAACACAGGCTCATTGATTTATGCAGATCTTCTGAATATAGACACACTTCATTATATATCAACTGATCATACTTGTAGACCAGTGGTTCTCAACCTGTGGGTTTTAACCCCTTTGGGGGGTCACATATCAGATATCCTGCATATCAGATATTTACACTACAATTCATACAGTAGTGAAATTATAGTTATAAAGTATCAATAAAATAATTTTATGGTTGGGGATCACCATAACATGAGGAGGGGCTATGTTAAAGGGTGGCCATGTTAGGAAGATTGAGAACTGTGCTGCAGTATCTCAGTGTAAGTATCAGATGAATATCAGGAAACTGTCCAGCTCTTGACGGTGCCTGTGCTTCCCATAATTTTGGGTTTCATTTGCATGATCAAATTTTATTACAGCAACAAAAATTTCTTATTTTCTTTGAGACTTTGTTCATTTTGATGTCTGAATAATAAATACTTTTTTGTTAGTTACTGTTTTCTGTACAAATAATATATTTTGAAAAAATAGCTAGTTCATCTTTCAACCCTGCCCAAGTACTTTCCTAGAAACAACCATTGTATTGCAGAGCCACGGAGGACTTCAAATATGCTTTCCACTTAGTCACACAGAATACTAAAAAGATATCCTCTCAAAGATTTAGTTTTAATTGTTAGTAATCTTTTAAATGATTTGTGTATGGGATGTTTTGTCTATGTGTATGTCTGTGCACCATGTGCATGCAGTGCCAGAGGAGGCCAGAAGAGGGCGTTAGATCCCCTGAAATTGGAGTTACAGATAATTATTAGCTGTCATGTGGGTTCTGGGAATCAAACCTGGATCCTCTGGGAGAACAGCCAGTGATCTTAATCACTCAGCCATTTCTCTAGCCCCTAAACCAACAGTCTTTATCACTCATAAAAGTCCATTTTAGGTTGAGTGGTCTCTTGATGCAGTTGCCTTGATTAAATAAGGCATATGTACTCACCAGCAGATTTCCCTACCATGGCTTTGGCATCATTAGTGCGAATGTCAACACAAAGAAAAGACAATCAATTTTCTAATATTATCTAAAAGACAAATTTTATTTGGCTAATGAATTCTAATTTTAATGGTTTTTATTTATTTTTTAATTGGATATTTTATTTATTTACATTTCAAATGTTATTCCCTTTCCCAGTTTCCCCTCTGCAAATCCCGTATCCCTCTTCCCCTTACCCAGCTCTGTGAGGATGCTCCTCCACCCACCCACCCATACCCACTCCCACCACTGGGGCATCGAGCCTTCACAGGACCAAGGGCCTCCGCTTCCATTGATGCCAGATAAGGCTCCTTCAGCTCCTTCATCCTTCCCCTGTCTCCTCCACTGGGGTCCCTGTGCTCAGTCTGATGGTTGGCTGCGAGCACCTGCATCTATATTGTTCAGGCTCTGGCAGAGCCTCTCAGGAGACAGCTGTATCAGGCTCCTGTCAGCAAACACTTCTTGGTATCAGCAATAGTGTCTGGGTTTGGTGTTTGCATGTGGGATGGATCTCTAGGTGGGGCAGCCTCTGGGTGGCCTCTCTTTCAGTCTCTGCTCCACTCTTTGTCTCTGCATTTCCTTTAGACAGGAGCAATTCTGGGTTAAAATTTTGGAGATGGTTGGGTGGCCCCATCCCTCAACCTGGGGAGCCATGCCTAACCTCTGGATATGGTCTAGACAGGTTCTCCCTCCCATTTGTGGGCTATTTCAGCTAATGTCATCCCTGTGGGGTCCTGGGAGGCTCTTGCTTTCCTGGCATCTGGGACTTTCTGGTTGCTACCCCCAGTTCCCCATCCCCCATTGTTACACACCTCTGTTCAATTTCCTGACCCTGTGTACATCTCCAGTTCCTCCCATACCTGATTCTTTCCCTCTTTTTCCCCTCCCTCTCTTCTCTTCCTCCTAAGTCCCTCCCACCCTCTACTTCCCATGATTGTTTTGTTCCCACTCCTAAGTAGGACTGAAGCATCCACTCTTTGGTCTTCCTGCCTCTTGAGCTTCATGAGATCCCTGAATTCTATAGTGGATATTCCACATTCTTTGCCTGATATTCACTTATCAGTGAGTGCATACCATGTGTGGTCTTTTGTGACTGAGTTACCTCACTCAGGATGATATTTTCTAGACCTATCCATTTGCCTGTGAATTTCATGAAGTCATTGTTTTTAATAGCTGAGTAGTATGCCATTGTGTAAATGTACCATTTTGTGTAAATGTATTTTCTATATCCATTCCTCTGTTGAGGGATATCTGGGTTGTTTCCAGCTTCTTGCTATTATAAATATGGCTGCTGTGAACATAGTGGAGCGTATGTGCTTATTACATGTTGTAGCATCTTCTGATTATATGCCCAAGAGTGGTATAGCTGCATCCTCAGGTAATACTATGTTCAATTTTCTAAGAGACCACCAGACTGATTTCCAGAGTGGTTGTACCAGCTTGCAATCCCACCAGCAGTGGAGGAGTGTTCCTCTTTCTCCATAGCCTCGCCAGCATCTGCTGTCACCTGAGTTTTTGATCTTTGCCATTCTGACTGGTGTGAAGTGGACTCTCAAGGTCATTTTGATTTGCTTTTCCTTGATGACTAAGGATGTTGAACATTTCTTTAGGTGCTTCTCGGCCATTTGAGTTTCCTCAGTTGAGAATTCTTTTGTTGAGCTCTGTTCCCCAATTTTTAATAGGGTTATTTGGTTCTTTGGAGTCTAATTTCTTGAGTTCTTTGTATATATTGGATATTAGCCCTCTATTGGATATAGGATTATTAAAGATCTTTTCCCAATCTGTTGGTTGCCATTTTGTCCTATTGACAGTGTCCTTTGCCTTATAGAAGCTTTGCAATTTTATGAGGTCCCATTTATCAATTCTTGATCTTAGAGCATACGCCATTGGTGTTCTGTTCAGGAACTTTTCCCCTGTGCCCATGTGTTCAAGACTTTTCCCCACTTTCTCTTCTATTAGATTCAGTGTATCTGGTTTTATATGGAGGTCCTTGATCCATTTGGACTTGAGCTTTGTACAGGGAGATAAGAATGGATAAATTTGCATTCTTCTACATGTTGATCACCAGTTGAATCAGCACCATTTGTTGAAAATGCTGTCTTTTATCCACTGGATAGTTTTAGCTTCTTTGTCAAAGATCAAGTGACCATAGGTGTGTAGGTTAATTTCTGGATCTTCAATTCTATTCCATTGATCTTCCTGCCTGTCACTGTATCAATACCATGCAGTTTGTAATGCAGATTGGCAGGATTAATATAGCACTCAGCCTCCTGAGTGCTAAGATTCAGGCATTTAACCGCCATGCTGGGCCCTAGGCAAGTTTTTAGAAGGCAGTGTTATGTCCTTCTAGGTCCTGAATTTTCCTGTTTTGGAACTATCTAAGTCTGAATAATTATTCTTGTCAACTATTTCTTTTCTTTTCTCTTCTGTCTTTATTGATGAGACCTGGTGTCTCTGTGTATCCCTGGCTGTCCTGGAACTCACATGTAGACCATGCTGGTCTTGAAATCACAAGAGATTTGCCTGTCTCTCTCCCCAGTGCTGGATTAAAGGCGTGCACCATCATGCCAGCTTCCTTTTTATTGTGTTAAAGTTATTGTGTTGGTGCAATCTGAGGACAACCTCATGTGATGTCCATCTTTGTTTTTTGAGGCAGGGTCTCTCACTGGCCTGGAGCTTGCTAGTAGGCAAGGCTGGCCAGCCAATGAGAACTACAAATCTGCCTATTTCTGCCTCGTAGCTCTGGAATTATTAGTACATGCCCCCATGCCAGCTGTTTTACATAGATCCTGGAAATGGAACTAGTCCTGGTTTTTATAATTTATTTTCGAAATAGAGTGTCACTGTGTAACCAACCTCAGCCTTGAGCTCTTCCGTAGCCTTCCAAATGCCGGAGTTACAGTTATGTTCCACCATATCTGGATCAACCAGATTTCATTCTGAATATTTTTAAGCTTATTAAAGATTTAAAGTCCTTTATTTAAAAACAACAACAGCAACAACAACAAACGTGTGTTTTCCCTACTTGCTGTGATGAAGGCAGAGGACAGCATCTGTCTGCAATTACAAATGCACTTTCCTGGATCATTCAAAGCCATTTAGAAAAACACATGAAAACATTTCTAACACACTTCCCTTTTATAACAAAATGCTGCAATAGCTTACCCATTTACAGTGCTGTAGAAATCATTTCACAGTTAATCCCACTAATACTGAAAATAGTATCAAATAGTGCTTCTAAGTTGGAAGTCATATTTCAGATACTTACTAGGAAAAATGAATAGTGCATCAGAACTGCTTGCCACTGCCGTTGTCCAGAGTAGTGTCTGGACATAATAGAACTCAGTAAATACTTATTGAATGAATCAATGGGCTTTTCTTTTCAGGCCTGTATTGATGAAAATTTGGACATGGTGAAGTTTCTGGTGGAGAACAGAGCCAATGTAAACCAGCAAGACAACGAGGGCTGGACACCCCTGCATGCAGCTGCTTCCTGTGGTTATCTCAACATAGCAGAGTGAGTGAGCGTCTGTTGTGGGTTTGATGCAGATTCCTCCTCTGCTTCCCAGAAATTGAATTTCACTAATAGTTATACATTTCTCTAAATTACAAAACCAGAAAATTGACTATTAAGGGCTAGCTGACATGTGCTTTGTATCTAAGTGCACAGTTCTTAGCTCCAATTTTTGTTTGCTTCTGTTTTCGTATAATTCATAATTTCTGGACTCTTCAGAGGCAGCATTAGCCTGGTATGCTGACTGCCAAACAGCAGAACACAAGCATGTGAGTTGTAGATTTTTTTTAAAGCTTTTCTGTAAACCTGCTTTTTGTTTGTTTGTCTTTATAAATATTACTACAGTAAATAGCAAATTATGAACTAGAACATATGGAACCAAGGCAAAGTAGTGATTGGCAGTGTGCGCCACATTGGTTTAATGACTGTATTTAAGACTTTAGTAGCTGTTGACTTCGTGGGAGGAGATGCCCTGCCTAGAGTAGAAGAATTCTGATCACATGGCACCTACCATATGAGAAGCACAAAGTAGGTGTCTAGTATATGGAAGGATGATCAGGATTTTATTTCTTCTTAAGAAAGACACTTGGGCATTGAAACATCTTTAAAATTTGTAGGGCAAATATTGATTGCTAAAGTAAATCTATTAAGGACAGTCTATGGTCTTTTGAAAACCAGATTGGTTAAGTCTTTTTAAATGGTGTGATTGCGGCTAGCATACTTTTTTCCTTATTAAAGAGCAGGCAGCCATGTAGAGGTTTGAGAACTGCATTTGCCCAGGTTTCCTGGAGCATCTCTTATGGCTGGGTTTCCTTTTCACCCAGGGGCTCTTAGTTGGAGAAGTTAAGCCCAGGGATGTCTGAGCAGAGACACATGAGGCACAAGTACAGGTGGTGGACAAGCTTGTTGCTTAAGACGGTGGATAACTGGATTGGTCCCAAAGCCAAGACCTCTGGGTAGTAGAGTTTTCCTGGTTCTTCATTCCTCTCCCTGCTCTGTAATAGTAAAGATCTGTAACCTCCTCCGCACCTCGACCGCCTCCATTCCAGGCCCATAGAAAAGCTCTGGTTCTCACTTATACTCACTAATGTCCACGTTCCAGTACAGAGGTGCTAAGATCACTTCTTTGCCCATTTTGGACTTAGAACATTTGTTAAAGAAACAAGGCATATCAGCTTCATTTGTTTTGAGTGTGCCTTCAGGTAGAATGTTTGTGATTGAGCCACAAAAGCTCATTACATTCAAGAAATCATTTTTAATCCATTTTTCTTTCCTTTCTCACCCATCTAAGACCAGCTGAGTCTTAAAATTAGAATAATATATGGCGGTATCTTTCTGGGAATCTGCATAGAGGGAATTATTGTAATGCATTTTTAAAGACAAGCATAGTTCCTTCAGAAATAAATTTAAAATTAGAAATCCATTGCTCAATTAAATATTACCTTGACTGGAGTAGGCTTCTCAGTGATCATCACAGATTCTCATATGAATGGCTGACCATAGTGACCTGATCCACTGGCATCCACTGCAGATGTGGGTGGAGCTAGAGACAGCATGCCTCAGTTTACCTTGTAATACACACGTTATTATTAGACAGGCGTTTATTTTACTGTCTTTATTTGTAATATCTTTACACAACAGATCAGAGAAATAACATGATTGTTTAACTGGGGACTGGAACAGAGCCATGGCTCAGAAGTTGAGTACTGGCTGCTCTTACACAGGACCTGAGTTGGATCTGCAGCACTTACTTGGCTTGCTATAACCCTCTATTAATTACAGTCCCAGGAGATCTGCCACCTCTTCTGGCTTCCAGGGGCTGTGCACGCATGAGGTGTGTGAACATTCGTTGGGACAAAACACCCATACATACAAAATAGTAAAAATATTTCTCTTTTGAAATTAATTTTTGTTGGATACTTTATTTGCATTTCAGATGTTATCCCCATTTCCCCCTCCCAGAAACTCCCTATCCCATCTCCCCTCCTCCTGCTTCTATGAGGATGTGCCCCCACCACCCACTCTCACCTCTCCACCCTCGAATTCCCCCCACACTGGGGCATCCAACCTTCATGGGACCAAGGACCTCCTCTCCCACCGATGCCTGACAAGGCCATCCTCCCCTACATATTTTTTAAGTTAGCTAGTGAGGGGCAGTGTATCACCATGTGATACACTGGATAATCTTGGTGATCTTGGGCTCCATTTGGTCTAGGCAGCCCTTGAACTTCAGTCCTTCTGCCTCCGTAGCCCAAGTGCTGAGGTCATAGATGTGTGTTTTCTGTACATTGGCATCTATTTGTGTCTTGAAGAACTTATATCTTAAATTTATTTCTAAGATGATTACCAGCACTGGCCTTCAAGGGAGGGAAAATGAAGGGCAGAGAGACTGGCTTCTTGAGGAGACCCATAGCCATGCTATTTCATGATCCTTGGTGATCCTTTATTGCCACGTATTTCTAACTGTATGGATGGTGTGTGTGTGTGTGTGTGTGTATTTAGAGTTTATTTTTTCCTCATTTTGAGTTTAAGGAGAATACTAGTTAGGTGCATTATTCTTAGTGGTATTTAATTCAGAAGCATGAGATTGGCCCAAGCATTTAACATGACTTATAGTTTATTGCAATGCTAATATATTTTGCAATGCTAATATATATTTGATATATAAATAGGTTTTTTGAAAACATTTTTATTTCTGTGCTTCCCCCCCCCCCCCCCCAAAGAATAGCAAATGGAGCCAATGAAATGGCTCAGCAAGCAAAGGCACTTGCCACCAAATCTGATTACCCAGGTTTGATCCTTGGAACTCACATGGTAGGGGAAAGAACCGATTCCTGGAAGTTGTCATTTGGCCTTCTTGTATGTTCTGTAGCATGCTCATGTGCACATACACCAATAAATAAATAAGTGAATAAATAAGGAAATAGATAAATGTTAGGAAACAATAGCAAAATACCTTTGATCAATGCTCAGCTGGTCTTTGCAGGGACATATGTGGCTCTAATGGCAATTCTGAGCCTCTGACAGTTAGCAGACTCTTCCTGTTTCATGCTGCTTACTAGGTCATATCTTACTTTTGTTCAGTACAAGTGTAGTGCTGAAGGGTTTTATTTTTCTCCTATGAAAGGGGGTGGGATGTGGAGAAATAGAAAGCTGTATTCCTTGGTAGAAACCAGTTTTCTTGATCATTATCCTAAGAACAGAAAAGGGAGAAGCTCAGCCTGTATAACCTGTGGATGTTGTGCTTGAGCCATTATGGATGGATACATGTTAGAACAGAGGCCAAGATCCATAGAATTTCAAGAGAGAAAGTATCAAGATCCAGTGTCTGCCGTGGAAGAGCTGTGGCTAATGTTTGCATGGGCAGGAAAGTAGCAGTAAAGGAAGGAAAGATAGAATTCAGTTGGAAACAGGTAAGATTCTTGAAGGCATAAAATTTGAAATGGACCTTGAATGATGTGAGAGGTACCTATAAGGAGAAGGGAGTGTGTTCCATTCACTTGTAGGGAATAGCTCATTCTGAGGAGGAGGGCTGGATGTGAAGGGATTGGAGGAACTAGTAAATGATTGTATCTGATTGCAGTATGTATTACAGTGCAACCAATATTTATCATATATTTATTATATATACTATTTATATATTGATTTTTTTTTTCAGTATACAGGATATATGGTTGAATGCTCACTTGGCCTGAGGGAAGGAAACCAGAAAAGAAAAACTATTGGCTATAGAGAAATGAAGGAATAATTAGATACAGTGATGGTATTCAGTAGATTTAAAAATACAGATAGCAGCAAATAGCTTTAGAGTTGAGTAAGGTGTCTTTCTCTGAGTCTCTGAGGGATGAAATGCCATTAAGCTGTGCCTTAGTCAGTGTTCTATTGCTGTGAAGAGACACCTGACCACAGCAACTCTTATAAGAGAAAACATTTCATTGGGGCTGGCTTACAATTTCAGAGGTTTAGTTAATAGGCAGGGAGCAGGGCAGCACACAGGTAGACATGGTGCTGGAGAAGTAGCTGAGTGTTCTGCATCTGGATCTGCAGGCGAGAGGGCGGGGGGAGGAGACTCTCTAGGTTTGGTATGGGCTTTTTGAAACCTCAAAGCCCACTCTCAGTGACACACTTCCTTCAACAAGGCCACACCTCCTAATCCTTTCAAATACTTCTACTTTCTAATGGCCAAGTATTCAACTTTAGTCTATTGGGGTCATACTTATTCAAACAACCATAGGCTATATATATGTAGAGTTGATATATCAGCATTTATTGAGCCCCTATTATTATACCAGGCACTGAGAAAGCAAAGATAGGCTTTTAATTTCATTTTTATTGATTTTTTCCCCTCCTTTGCGAACTCTCAAATACACTGGCCATAGATATATTGACTTTATTTTAAATCTAACCCATCTAAAAATGTGGTTTTTTTTGAATATCATAGTAGCTCAATAAATAGTGATTGAATTGTTGAATGAATTGAAATATAATTTACATAGTTTTTCTTTCTCTTTTAAATACCTCTGAGTATCTGATAGTACTCCTAGAATTATTGGGATTCTATCTGGCTTAAACTAATTTGGTTTAGACTTAAAAGACTGAGGCTAATAGCTTCTGCCCTGTTCTAGTTATATGATATTTGAGAAAATCACTTTTTTCTTTACTTAAATTTTTTTCTTCTGAAAATTACTTAACACACTTGAACCTTGGTTCTTTAAAATTTCTTTAAATATTTAATTTGTCTGTCTGTTTGCATATAAAAATCAGAGGGCCACTTGTAGGGATCCCTTGTCCCCTTCCACTATGTAGGAATTGAAGTCGGATGGTTGGTCTTGTCAGCAGCCTTCCTCTCAGCTAAGTCATTTCTCAGACTTGGGGGCCTCAGTTTCGTAAATGGTAGAGTACTTAGCTGCACTTATGTTGTCATCATCATAACTTTGTCTAAGATTGATCTGTGTGCATATGTGTGCAAGAGTGGGAAGGAGGAAGAGAGAAGGGAAAAGAGTAGAGAGAGAAAAACTTTGAAAATTAAAAGATGCAGGTAAGGAAGTTGTCAACTCGCTCTTCTCCAATATTCTGTATGGATTCAGAATCTGCGTAGCATTTTAAATGTTTCTTCTTTAGTAATTTAGTTTCCTTTATGAGTGTAGATTTTATATAGATGGCTTGTTTTGTGGACATATAATTTGTGCAAATTCTAATACATGCTTTTATTCTTCAGTTTTCATACCTACAACAGTACTAAGTAAACTTCACCTGGTACTTACTGTAAATGTTTTCATGAGAACTAGTTACATTGCTTTTGAGTGTTCTTATTTATAATACTTGAAGAATAGTCTATCTTTCTGAAAATTCAGTTGGATTCTAGGAGGTTACAGGGGTGAGGACTGCATGTCCTCTTTATTTTACCCCATAAGACAAGCCATACTACACACTTTGTAGTATAGGCTAGTTTTGAACTCAGCATGTAGGCCAGGCTGGCCTCAACCTTGAGCTCCCCTGTCTGTGCATTCCAAGTGCTCAGATTACAGCTGCGGGCTGCACATCCATCTCCCCATAGTATTTAGAAAGACTTAGTATTTCTAGAAGTGCAAGAATTGGTATGTAGAAAATCTTGACGTTGCTCTTTTTGGGAAATGGAGAAACCTATGGTCCTAATTATCAAAGGCTATAAGGTGTGAAATTAATAATAAATGAATAACAAAACATCTCATCAGTACCATATTTAAAACCCCAAATATACCTTGCTCTACAATGAACTCAAAACACACAGTACAAATTGATATCAGATTGACAGAGATAATACTGATTTTTGCCATGCAGGTATTTTATTAGCCATGGAGCCAGCGTGGGTATTGTGAACAGTGAAGGTGAAGTTCCTTCTGACCTTGCAGAGGAGCCAGCCATGAAAGATCTTCTTCTGGAACAAGTAAAGAAACAAGGTAACCTTCCTCACACTGCTCTCTTCATTATCATGTGACAGGACAGGATTAATTCTGTCTGCAGAGCATAGTCATCAATTACCAGTGCCACATTCTTTTTAATAACTCACACAGGCATAGGCCAGGTGCCCAAAGAATGACCAGGCTTTCCTTGTCTTTGCTGTTCTAAGGTTGTGTACCCATCCTGTAGCCAGGAGTGCCCTGAGGAAGATCATGGACTGTTCTTTCTGTGTGGGTACATTGTATTATCTCTGTGGCACAGAATAGCTTGAAGAAAGGCTGGGATACAGTGTGGCCAACTCTACTCTGTGACTTTGGATGGGTGTCCTTTCCCCAGGAAACCTGCAGGTGGTGTTGTGAAGCTATTTATTAAGACCTCTGAAAGGGTCTTTAGTCAGAGTCACTGGAAACTATTCTGATAGTTTCTTTTGTTTGTGTTTTTAAGGTTTTCATAGCCCCACATAGCCCCACCCTATAGCCTGGACTTTACCTCAGACTTGCAGCAATCCTCCTGCATCTGCCTCCCTATGTTGAGATTACAGGTGTGAGTTATTATATCTGCTTCTAGTAGTTTCTTGAGGTAAGAAACCTAACCTAGAAGAATATATTCTGAAATGGTATACTCTTAATTTGTAGTTTTAGAAGAAACTCATTTCAGGAAATAGGGTAGAGCTCTCCTGTCACACACCTCAAAGTCATCTTGTTTTCTTTTCATACACAGTCTTGTCCAAGCTGTCCATGGACAGCTGCCTCGGATCTTCTTTCTCCATCCCAGTATTTCCGACATGCACCACCACACCTAGCTTTTGAATTCTTTCATTTAATGTTATTGAATATCCATGGACAGCAGGTCTTAGGATTCTGTTAAAACTGTCATGGAACTCCAGACAGGATCTGTAATGACTGGAAACAGGGAAGGCTCTTCTAAGCACCAAAGTTATTTCCAAAGCTTTAGTGGACTTTCATGATGTGGTCCTTTGTAGCACTTGTTTGTTTAGTGTTCAAAGCTGCTTTGATGCTGCTGCATCAGCAGAATTGAGTAGCGCTGGCAGACTGGAGGGCTGGTAAATCTGAAGGTAACATTAAGTATCTACCCCTTATAGAAGGTATCCTGGGCTTGCCTTAAGTGGTGGATACTCTAAGTTGTGCTATTACTGAGGTCCATATTTGGTTTTGTGCTTTACTGCATTAAAGTTTTATGCTAAATTCATTAGCTCCTAAAATGTGTTTTTTTTTTTTTTAAAAAAAGATTTATTTATTTTATAAATATGGATGTTTTGTCTACCTGTACATCTTCACATCAGAAGAGGGCATCAGATCCCATAGGACTACAGTTGTGAGCCACCATGTGGGTGCTGGGAATTGAACTCAGGACCTTTGGAAGAGCAGTCAGTGCCCTTAACTGCCGAGCCATTCATCTCCTAAAATGTTTTACAGTTTACAAGTTTAAAAGTAAATTTAATTTGAGAACCAATTTTTTTTATTTTGAATTCTGACTCTTCCTTGAATGCTTTGTTGAACAAGCATTTATATGTGTATATCACTTCACAGCACTCAGAACTCCTACTGTGTCTAAGTGGACTTCCTCTTCACCCTATGCATTTCCTATACCAGACAGGCAATTCTTCAGCAGTTCACAGTGGCTTATTTAAGAGCCAAAAAGAAGACTAAAAGCACAGACAAAGTCTACTTATGAGCATGAAACTTTTTGAATGAGTGTGCTTGTGTTCAGAACACTTCATTATTTTGTAGAATAAAGAATGCCCTTTCTTAAGGCCCTTCTTTACTGGCCTAGCTGTTGGAGAGCTCTTTATCTCTATATGATTGTAAGGGAAACAAAGTCTGCATTTCCTTAAAAGTAGACTATAGCATTGGCTTCAGATGACTTCTAATCTCTGGATTGGTCTATGTGGCATCAGGTAAGTGTATACAAGTGCATATGGAAGTGAGCTTCAGAAGGAGGTCACTTTCCTGTGTGCCATACCTGAAATGAAGACTGACAGCATTCATGTGGTGTAATGAGTGGAAAGAAAAGGGCCAAGAGTATCCAGGAGTTCTAATGGCAGCTCTACCACTGACGTGTTTGAGGCCATATGCAAAGCATCCTGTGTTTAGTTATGGAAGTGGGGTTACCCCACCAGATTGTCATATAACATGTTAAAGGACTTTGGCATTTGAAACTTCATGCAAATATTATAAAGTAAAAATAGTATCTCCTCTGATTTTTATGTTCTGTTGTAAAGTGTTAGGTGTGTGTTCTTCATGAGTGCGCACCACATAGTGTTTAGTCTGGCTTATTCTGCTCTGGCAATTTTGTAATATGAATGGCATTGCCTTAGATTTGATGAATTACCAGCTTGATGAAGGAACTGTTATTTGTGGTAATATTTTTATGTTATTAAGCTAATGAAATATCTTGTCAGATTTGGGTGGAGCTTTAGTAACGCTGCTGTCTGGTGTCTGGCTTCTGCAGGAGTTGATCTAGAGCAGTCAAGGAAGGAGGAAGAACAGCAGATGTTGCAGGATGCCCGCCAGTGGCTCAACAGCGGGAAAATAGAAGATGTGAGGCAGGCTCGCTCAGGGGCCACAGCCCTGCATGTAGCTGCTGCCAAAGGTTACTCTGAAGTCCTCAGGTATGGAGCTGGGTACTGGGAGAAGATGACATGAGTTTTAGAGGCAGAAACTTTTAACCATGGTGTATTTTCTTCTTGTTGGTTTCCTCTTGTTTTGCTAGTGTTTCTTCATAGGTGCCGCTCTTCCTAGTATGTATGATTTTAGATAGACTTGAGGCACAGTGACACAGGAAGACCTCTTTTACCTCTGTGACTTGTTATTGGTTCTCCTAAAACCTCCTTCTCTATGATTATATAGACCTGTGATCCTTCTGCTTCTATGATTTAGACAATTTCTGGGCTCATTAACTCAGTTATAGATCATCAATTATGCAATATCCGGCTTTCGTAAGAGAATTAGAGAGTGGTACATGCCTGTGCACTTGCTCGTGTGTAGTGTGTGTGTGTTTATGTGTGTTTGTGTAGATAGCTCCCTGGGTAAAAGCATCTGTTGGTAAACCTGATGACATAAATTCAATTCCCTACATGGTAGAAAGAGAGACTGATTCTTCCAGGTTGTTCTCCTACCTCCACTTGTGCGCTGTGACATGTGTGTACCCACATTCATATTCTCATTCTCTCTCTCTCTCTCTCTCTCTCTCTCTCTCTCTCTCTCTCTCTTTCTCTCTCTCTCCAAAGAAATCAATTTAAAATGTAATTTTAAAAAGCAAGAAAAGAGAATTAGACTCTACTATTTTACCTGTTTTACTTTTCTTACATTCATGCCTTATTTGACTTTTGGTATTTAGTGTTGACAAAATTTGCAGAATGCATGTTTGTGTCAAGTTGACAAAAACTGACCAGCACAGTGTAACATGGATATGTGTAGGGAATGCCATATGTATAACCTTACAGTTCAGCGAAGATTGTAAGGGATGCTCAAAGTGGTAATATGCATAGTAGGCAATCTCTTAGAAGGCAGAAGAAATCATGGGGTGTCTGAGGTATTAGTGGAGTGATAGCTTGTTTGGTGGAAAATTATAAAATCAGGCCATAGATGTACCTTTTGGGTTTTCTTCTAGGCTTCTCATTCAGGCTGGCTATGAACTCAATGTTCAGGATCATGACGGCTGGACTCCTCTTCATGCAGCTGCACACTGGGGAGTGAAAGAGGCTTGTTCCATCCTGGCAGAAGCACTCTGTGACATGGATATCCGGAACAAACTGGTTAGTGAGCCTGAACCTCTAAAAGGGCAATGAGATCAGGTGGCTAAGTGCCTAGCACAGGCTTGAAATCTCTGGTCAGTGTCCAGGACTGCACTGGGCTGTGAAGTCCTCCAGCTAGCTCCTTACTCCACTGCTCATTCTCTCTATAAAAGTACAGTTAATACTGAAGCAAACTAAAACTCCACCAACCAAGGCATCTGTGTCTACTTGTGTTGAAGCTCTTAAAGAAAACAGGAAATGAAAAAAGGTATTTGTTCTTGACAACACATGAACTTTGAGAGGCCCAAGGTCCCTGTCTATGGTGAGGTATGAAATATTTTACTATGTTTCAACTCTCAGTCTTTTAACTGCTGAGTTCTTGGTACATGGGCTCCTTTAAGAACAATCTGTAATGGCAATGATTACTGCATTTTGACTAAAAACAATCCCATCAGTCTCACTTCAAACAACTTAGAACTCTGAGACTCTTATCCCTATGTCTCTTGATTTTCTAGAATCCAGACACATGGTCCTGTTTTTCTCACATAACTCCTGAATCCTGGTCTTATTCTTAGACTATACAGAATATGTAATTGTTCCTGTGTTTCGTAAAAGAAGTAACGTGCCTGGCTTCCCTCTTCTTCCTTAAAGGGAGATCATTCCTGTTAGTCTTCAGTGTGAGTGTGACCCAAGGGCATTTACTGAATTTATCATCACAGTAATACTTTAGAACAGGTATAAATAGGGATTCCCCTAGACTGTTTGTCAAGAGACCATAAGCATTAGGACTGGTGTAGTGATTTTCTCACTGTTGACCATAGAACTCTGTGTTTGAAGGATTTGCTGTTTCTTAAAATAGCGTCTCTGTGACTCATAAAGGCAGCTCAATGTAGAGTAGACAGATTAGGGAAGCAGCTATAGGTTGGGCATCTCCAACCCAAGTCTGAAATCTGAAATATTCATAATCACAGATTTTATGGATACTGATATGCCCCAAGTAGAGAATTCCAGGCCATGAAAGCACAAAATTATTTAAAATATTATAAAAAATTATCATTGGGCTATATTTGTACAATAAATGTGAAACAAATAAATTCTATGTTTATACTTAAGTCTTAGTCCCAAGATAACTGTGTGTGTGTGTATGTGTGTATGTGTGTGTGTGTGTGTGTGTGTGTGTGTGTGTATGCATATATTCTAAAATCAAAGCACTTCTGATTCTAAGCATTTTAGATAAAGGAGATTCAGCTTATATATTACAGGAATAAAAGTCAGTAAGTAAATAGAGGATAGACCCTGAAAAAGTCATATGACTGCCACTTCTGTTTTCTATCTGTCATGGTGCCCCTGTGTTCTGCTAGGGCCAGACGCCATTTGACGTGGCTGATGAAGGTCTTGTGGAGCACTTGGAGGTGCTTCAGAAGAAGCAAGATGTGGTAAGTTTGGTTGATGCTTTTACAGCCTTCCTAGCAGTTAGCAGTTATTCTGTGTGTCTCAGTCCCGTGCTTCAGTGTCATCTGTTCAGAGTTGAACTGGATGGATCTACATTTTACAGATGCTGTTCCCCTCAGAAACTATCAACAGTATGTTTGAAAAAACATTGTAAAAGGCCACATAAAATAGCCTTCAGGCATCTACAATCCATTACAGAGAGGAATGTATTTCTTTTTCTTTCTTTCTTTTTCTTTTTTTCAAGACAGGGTTTCTCTGTGTAATAGCCATGGCTGTCCTGGAACTCACTCTGTAGACCAGGCTGACCTTGAACTCGGAAGTCTACCTGCCTCTGCCTCCCGAGTGCTGGGATTAAAAGCATGCACCACCACCACCCCACTGTGTTTCTTTCTTAATGAGGTAATACTGCAAAATTGTCATACGGTGTTGGATAGTACTTGATTCGTACTTTCTTCAGATTGAGAAAACATCCAGAATTTAGCCCTCTTTCCTCCTTACTTTAAAACCTTTTTTGCTTTTATCTGCCTTTCTGCCTGGTGCTCTGCAGAAGAGCTACATACACGAATGGAAAGCTACCAGGTACACAGGTGAAGAGTGACCCGCTCACATCTTCTCCCAGTGAGTAATTGAACAGGGGAATAAAATTAGTTTGGATGGAAAATAAAAACCCAACACTGGCTTTCCTTTTTCTCCCCCATTCACACGTAGTGTACAGTGTGGGAGCTTAAGTTTAGGACAAATGTAGAAAATAGCGTGGGTTTTGATTCAGAACTATATGCCTCTGGTAAAACACAGATCAAGGTCTCTAACATGGGTGTTTGTATCATGACTGAACTATTGAAGCAGTGATTCTTGTTACTTTAGGCTCAGTTAGAAAGCTACATACAGGAACTTCAGACAAACAATGTAGGGTTCCTGTTTTCTCTGCCTAGTATTCAGGATCACTTGCATGGTAGCACAATCCAAAGGCAGTGTGAACACCACTGTGTGAACACCATTGTGTGAGCACCACTGTGTGAGTACCACTGTGTGAGCACCATATGAGCACCACTGTGTGAACACCATTGTGTGAGCACCATTGTGTGAACACCACTGTGTGAGTACCACTGTGTGAGCACCATGTGAGCACCACTGTGTGAACATCACTGTGTGAGCACCACTGTGTGAGCACCACTATCAGCAGCGTCAGCCTTCCTTAGGCCAGTGCACCACTTGACACAGTTCAGTCTTTGTGTTTTTACAAACTCTTATCATCTGACGTCATTTTTAGAGTAACATAAAAACTACAAATATACACACCCTTTAACTAATGTAATTGGGTTTTGGACATAAATGATATCTCCCCTCACCCATTTGATTTCATTCCTTAGCCCAGGCTAGTCTGAACTTACAGTCTTTCTTCCTGAGCCTTCCTAGTAACCAGGATGATGGCCTGCACACCCAGGCCCAGCTTCCCCACAAAACCTTGCTGGTCTAAAGGGGACAGTGTTTGTCTCTATCTTCTACATAACTTTAGGATATGTTGCATGTAGTTTTATCTACTGCCTTTTGCTCCTGGATCAGTTAGCTTCCAGCTTCCCTTTTGTTCTATCCACTTTTACCTCTGGGAAGTGTCTGTGCTACCAGTCCTCCCCCAGCTTCCCTGAATCCGAGTATAAAAGACACACACACACACACACACACACACACACACACACACACACACACAGAGAGTTTGTTACTTTAAAACTTGCCTTCTAGGCACAATTGCTGGGTGTTACTGTCTTCTACCTGGAAAAGACTGAAATTTATTATCTGTCTCCACTTGCCCTAAACTTCAGTGTCTAGTCCCACCTAGCCTGTGCCAAACATTCTTGGCCACTCCCCTGTAGTGGATACCACAGGCCCCAGCTCCCCATAAGACCTCATATGGTTCCTCCAAAGCATGGCAGAAAGACCTCTCTCTCCTTCTGCCTTTTCTTCCTGGGACCTGAAAGTCCTGCCTGTACCTCCTGCCCCACAATTGGCCCTGGCTTTCTTTACTGATAAATCAAGAACCAACTGAGAAACAAGACCTTAGCATCAGAACTGCCCCCTTCAGATATAAGTGTGTTTTGTTTAGAGTATACATCTAAGTACCAGACCATTTTCCCCTAAGTCTATGATTTCTTTAGAATTATTGCTAACTTATTTTGCTTTGTGAATCATAAAGCATTCTTTCCAGGTTTTTTTTTTTTTTTTTTTTTTTTTTTTTTTTTTTTTTTTTTTTTTTTGGCTCTTTAGCCTTTATAAGTTAGGCTTTTTTCTTCATATTAAGGTTTGGTTTGGGATTTTGAAGGGATAATTTTCTTAAATCTCCCGAGGCATAGTTTCCTCTTCTACTTTGGATAAGAATTTTCATCTGTTACTTCTTTTCAAGGAAAAAGTAGTGTACAAGTTGATGATGTGTTTGTCCTTTTTTTTTTTTTTCCCCCCGATTCCTTTTTCACTCTTTGGCTTATGTCTTGTTTTTTTTTCAGCATGATAATACCAATTTGGACCTTCTCAATACTATTGATTTTTCACAAATTGTCAACTGTTCCCTCTTTCTCTCTATTTTCTCAATTTCCAGCTTCGAAGTGAGAAGGAGACACGGAATAAGCTCATCGAGTCAGACCTGAATAGCAAGTTTCAGAGTGGACTCTTTAAGAAGTAAGATACAAGCTTACTTGTATGCAAGGAATGGGATCACTTGTTGCTCTGTGTCTGTGTGTGTTGAGCATTTTTATATTAAAATGATTCTGTTTCATTTCAGTCACATGATCTTCCAAGTGTGGAATGTTTGTAGATAGAGGGAGGTAGTGCTGAGCTGGGGCCCTGAGGATGAAAAAATATGTGTCACACTGAGAGACTATTCTGGCAGCATCTCTTCTTCCCTAGCCCACGAGTTCTTAGTCCTGCCTGTTCCCCTGATTATACAGGGGTTTCCTCAGCTCAGAATTGGTCTCTTTGTTGACCACTGTTTCAGTCCCTGGCAATATTTGTGGGATGTACTAGAACTCAGTGAAGGCTTGTGTGATGATTTTTAAAAACATTTATCTGTCCTACTAGCATCTTCTCCTTGTTATTCACGGTTCTCTTCTGTCTATGTGTTGAATAGACAAAGTCCCCTTGAGTCATACTCTAAAGTCAGTAATAAACCTTAGACTGTTGAAAAGCCAAGGTCCAAGAGAACACCACACAGGTATCAGAAGGATCTGCATGTTTTTACTGTTGCTTCTACATACAAAGTTATAGATTTGTTCCCTTTATTATATCTGACTGTTAGCAAACTTAAATGGTTTGTGTCATTTCTGAATTGCTTTCAAATTGTACTTTTAATTTAGCAAAGAGAAGACGCTTTATGAAGAAGAGATCCCCAAGTCCCAAGAAACAGAGGAAGAAAACAAAGAATCCAGCAGCTCCAGCTCAGAGGAGGAGGAAGGGGAAGATGAAGTTTCTGAATCAGAAACTGAGAAGGAGGCAGGTAAGGCAGAGGCCCTTCAAGTGTACTGCTTGTTAGGGGGGTCAGGCCTCACAGGCTTCCAGAAAAAGCTTGAAGTAGTTCCCAAGAATTGAATTGCTAATGACAATATGCTTATAAAAGCCTTGAGCTAAGGTAGAATATACCTGCCAGTTCTGACACATCCATATGGTAAGGTGTGTGGAGAAATCTTGCATGAAGGAATCAGTTGTCCTGCCTTCAGATTGATAGGTCAGCCACAGAGAGTGAATGCCAACACGCCATGTGCTAAGATGCATGGGGTTTATAGGGCTTTAAGTTAATATTTTCAATACACTGGTAAACTTTGCATTTAGTTATTATGTAACTCTGCTTTTCTAAACTGAATCCTAATTTTTTTTCTTATTTTGTAAAGCTTCTTCAGCTCCTGAGTGAGGGAATTAATGAAAGAACAAATCAGACTTACTTTTATTCTCATTAATAATATATACATTTATCCTTCATGCCCATGGGAGATTGTCTCAGTAGATAACCAGAATCTTTCCATGTATAAGTCAGTCTCTCTCTCTCTCTCTCTCTCTCTCTCTCTCTCTCTCTCTCTCTCTCTCTCTCTCTCGTGTGTGTGTGTGTGTGTGTGTGTGTAGAACCTGTGTACGCCTGCCTGTGTACTTGGAGAACTGTCTTTCTGCTGCTTACATCATGTGGTACACAGATCTGAAAAAGGAAAATGTCTAGGTCATAGTTTTTGCTTCCAGACATTTTCAGTTCCTGATAAGTTGAAGAACTGAAGCTGTATCTCAGTTGTTTGGCTTTGCTGATAGTTCTCTCAATCTTGGGCAAATACTGCCCCTTTTACATCTTCATCTGAAGCTCATCGACTGTCACCAAAGACAGTTAGAGTTTTATAGAGAAGGCAGGCATCAGGTAAGTTTTCAATAAAGGAGACTTGACTTGATATTCTTGAAGCCTTAGATTTCCATTCAAGTATTTTATTATTTTTATGTTTATGGTGTTTTACATGCATGTCTGTGCACCACATGCATGCAGTACCTGAGGAGGCCAGAAGCCAGCCTCAGATCCCCTGGAACTGGAGTTACAGATGGTTGTGAGTGCCATGTGGGTGCTAAAAATAGAACCCGGAATTTCTGGAAGAGCAGGCAGTGCTGTTGACTGTGTATCCGTCTCTATAGCCTCTTAAAATTAAAAAAAAAAAAAAATCTATTATTGATCATTTGTGACTTGTTCTGCAAATACTGGTATTACATCCACCAAAAGTTACAAATGTGTATTTTTATTTGTATTATTTACTGAGGACCCTCATAGTCTAGCTTTCACGCAATGTCTGGAATTTCTATGTGGGCTTTCTCTATGCTACATTTTCTTGTTAGCCGCTGTGATAATAGGGAAATGGGAGGAAGCTACTCAAACTGATGGTTTTGCTTCCTGATTTACACTCCTGCCTCTGGTCTCAGCCGAAATACCATGGCAAAAGGCAAGTTGTGGAGGAGGTTTATCTGATTATGCTTCCACATCCATATCCATCACGGAAGGAAGTCAGGGCAGGTGGTGGCACCAGTCACAATGAGCTGGGCCCTCCCCATCAACACTAAATAAGAAAATGCTCAACAGGCTTACACAACAGGCTTGTACAGGAGGCGTGCCTATAGCCTCACCATAGGGAAGCATTTTCTCTCCCTCTCCTTCTCCCTCTTCCTCTCCCTTTCCCTGTCCACCTCTGCCTCTCTTCCTCTCCCCCTCTCTTTCTTTTCTTTCTTCTCCTCTTTTTCCTTCTCCTCCTCCTTCCTTCTTCCTCTTCTTCCTTTTATTTTCTTCCTGAAACAGTGTTTCTCTGTATAGCTCTGGCTGTCCTGGAACTCACTTTATAGACCAGGCTGGCCTTGAACTCACAGACATAGCCTTCATCTGCCTCTCAAGTGCTAGGATTAAGGGTATGTACTATCACTGCCTTGCTGGGGACATTTTCTTAATTGAGGTTCCCTCCTCTCAAACCTCTTAGTCTTAGTTTGTGTCTGGTTCACATAAAACTAATACACAGACCATGCCCATACTGCTATTGGAATAAAATATTGATAATACCCTCATGATTAAAGTATACTTCTGTTCAGAAATCTTCTATGGCCAGCTCCCTCATTCTGTCTTTGTCTGCAGAGTAAGTTCTAAACCCTGTAGTCTAGACTTCAAGGCTTCCAGTCGTCTGGCTCCAGCAGACGTTCCTAATCCTCTGCATAGGCAAAGGCATATTGTAGCTAAATTGGATTGCTTGATTTTCTCAGATATGACCTCAGCATTCCTGGCCTTGAGTGTTTATTTGTACCTTTGAATTCACTTTATACCATCATAAATACTTGCTGGGTGAATTCTGTTAGAAAGTGTAGGGTCTAGAGGATTGAAGTGTTTTTCTGGTACAGAAAGTTAAAACAATTGAAGCCTGTATTAACCATCTTTTATTACAGTGACAAGTACCTGAGAGGAACTGTGTAAGAGGAGGGAAGACTTATTTTGGCTCATGGTTTCAAGGTTTCAGTCCACAGTCAACTGCCTCCATGTTTCAGAACTGTGGTTAAAGAATGTCATGGGATGGGATGAATGTGGTAGACCAGCTGCTCCTGGCATAACAGCCTGGAAGTAGAGAGCGAGAGAAAAGGGTGAGAGACCATATACTCCCAGTGCCCTGTTCACCTTGTTTTATCTCCTGAGGGTGCTAGCAAATTCCGAGTGTGTCAGTGCATATCCATCAGTGAGGCAGAGCCCTTAGGATCCATTCGCCTCTCAGTGAGTATATATAGTAAGTAGGGACTGAGTCTCCAGCACCGGAGCCTAGACCTGGGATGGTTGTTCTTGTCAACTTGATGGAATCTAGAATCACTTTGGAGGCAGATTTCTCAGGTTCACAGGTCGTGTCTGTGAAGGACTTTCTAGATTAGGTTACTGTTGAGGTGGGAAGATGCACCATAAGTTTGGGTGGCCCTGTTCTATAGGTTGGGTTTCCAGATTACATAAAAAAGAGAGAAGGCTAATTGAACATTTATCCAACTGTGTTCATGATGTGGCTAGCCACTTCTGCTCCTGACCTGCTACCTTTCCTTCCATAATAGACTCTATATCCCAGAAGTGTAAGCCACAGCAACACCTTCTTTAAGTTGCTTTGTCAGGTCTTGTTATGAGACAAGAAAGTAATACAAATCCCATTCTGTGTTTTCTTACTCTGGGCTTTTTACTCCATTTCTCTGTATCGTGGTGCACTTATTTTTGTTCTAGTACTTACCAGTTTTCCTGGGAATACTGCATTTGTTATGTTACTCCAGGTTTCAGCCTATGACAACCATCCTCTTCATTAAGTGGTTTTGTTGACTATCCTAATAGGGAATAGAAAGCACTGTGTAGTAACATACAGGTCATGTGAGAGAAGTAAATGCAGTCAGTGGTAGTCACTAGTAGGTAAGACTGTGGCTCATTCTGGAAATTATAATACAACTTTATATCTGTATAATGCTTTTTCCTTTGCAATACACTTAAACAATTTTATTTAATCTCCACAACCATACCTTGGAGCATATATCCTTATTGCTCTTTTTTTAGAATGAGATATCGACACTGAGCAACTTTAGGTGAAGTAGGTTTCAGAGCTAGCCAGTGGCACTGCTCACTGAGTGTGGAACTCCACACAGCAGAAAGGGACAGTGGAAAGTCTGTATAAGAAGTAAAAGATAGCCAGGCAGTGGTGGCACATGCCTTTAATCCCAGCACTTGGGAGGCAGAGGCAGGTGGGATTTCTGAGTTCAAGGCCAGCCTGGTATACAGAGTGAGTTCCAGGACAACCAGGGCTAAACGGAGAAACCCTGTCTCAAAAAACCAAAAAAAAAAAAAAAAAAAAAGAAGAAAAAGAAGTAAAAGATAAAAAGATAAAACTGTAGAGAGGAGGGGCTGGAGTGATGGCTCAGCAGTTAAGTGCACTTGCTATTCTTGAAGAGGATCCAAATTCAGTTCCCAGCTCCCATGGTAGCAGCTCACAACAGTCCATAACTCTAGTTTCAGAGGATTCTGATTCTGTGGTCACCAGGTAGGTGTGTGATACAGATGCAGGTCAAACACTTAACACATATAAAAATAATAATAATTTAAAAACTGTACAGAAGTATGAGGTTCCCAAGATTGTAGAAAAAAAGAGAGATGGGAAAGAATCACAGCATTTTGTGTTAGAAATTAAGGTGATGTTAGTGAAGGAGACAAAGATGTCTGACCAAGAGGAGACATGCATTTCTACCTCAGAGAAGCCAACAGTGATGAGCGGTAGTGAGATAGGAGCATGGATCATGCAGCAGTCAGGAAATCACCAGTAACCCTTGAGTGGCCTGGTGTGAGCAGAAGCTAAATGGTTCTAGCACACTCCTCTGTTTATTTCTGTAGCTCTTTGTTCATGTCTCAGAGCTCAACTCAAATCAACTTCTGTTACCTTACCCTATAGATTACATTTCCCCCCTCTTGATTTTAGTAGCTGTTTGTTTGAAATTCTTTTATAGTAATTAATATTTAATCTCATGCTACTTAATATTCAAGCTATTTTTGTTTTTTGTTTTTTGTTTGTTTTTTTTTTTGCCCCTCCTGCTGGTCCAGTAGACAAGCTTTGGATGCATTTGAACATTCTTGTGTGTCGTCTCTATCTTTGTGGGTGCCACATGGCCTTCTCTGTGTAGGTGTTCCTTAAATATTAGCTGGAGCACAGCTGTGGGTTTTATGTAACCCTTTCCTGATGTTGCTTATCACATGAGTGGATACTAAACAAATATCTGTTGACTGCATTTCTTCCATTTTTAAAGCTCCATAGATACAACTTCTAAAAATTATAATTTTCATGTATCTTACACATTGATATTATTAAAACTATCAATTATATTTTGAGGTGAATATAAGCATTTTTATTAGAAATTCTGTTTTTCTCTCTTTTAGTCTGACTTAGATACTTTGTATATCAATTCTCTATTGCTTCATAATAAACCATCTCCAAACTTAATAGTTTAAAACAGTAACTGCTGAGCTAGGCTATGGCTCAGTGAACAAGCCTAGCTTGTTCAAGGCTGCAAGTTAAATCCCAGCACTGCATAAAACCTGGCCTCTGACACACACCGGTGATTCTAGCAGTTGGAAAGTAGAGCTGGAGGATCAGAAATTCAAGGTCACCCCTAGTACATAACCAGTGTGATGACACACTGAGATACATAAGACTGTCTCAGTGAGGGAAACAGAGAAAAAGCAAAACAAACACAAAGATTCTTTGTGAACTCTATTCTATGGCTTGGTAACTGGGGAAGGGACCACTGGATAGCCTGTCTCTCTCGTAAGGCAATGGCGTGCTTCTTCAGGTTTGTGCCTTCAACTAGTAAAGCATATGGAGGGCTAGTTGGTCTTGGATGACATTGCTCATGTTTCTGCTGTTTGGCTGTCATGTTTAGGTTAAGTGATCTAGTCTCATCAAGCAGGCCTGCCCCGATTTCTTCATGTGGCAGCTGTATTCTGAAAATAGTTATGGAGGGCAAGGCTGAGGATCTCAATTGCTGACGTTTCAGAGGCCAGAGCAAGTCACCTGGCCAAGCCCAGACTTGGCGTGAAGAATGCACTACCTGAGTCTACAGGTTCAGGGATGCATGACACATCGCAAGCCAGCACTGTAACAATCTATTTCATTTGGCTAATACACTAGAATTCTTGGAGCTTATTACTTAAAAAAATTCCTTGATGATTATAGTAACTACCAAACAATAACATTAATAACATAAAGGAGCTTACTATCACATAGTAGCTTATAATTACCATAGGATCCATGTAGTTTACTCTATAACTGTTTTCAGAATATAAATTTCAGAATCATAGCCACTAGGTACAGGCACTGTGTTATAGTTATTAACTGATATACAGCCAGATTGATGACTGCTGGGCTGGGCCACTCCTAGTTATATGAGTTCTGTGACTGAAGTTCTACAACTTAATCTACATTGTTTGAAATTCTTTCTAATGTTAGGTCCTATTGCAACCCCAAGAATTACTCATTACTTAAATTGGGTCAGTCAGTTACTAACCAGTGGACATGTGACTGTGATCTCTGAGTCAGCATTTTCCCCGTCCGTCCATCCATCCATCTATCCATGTTTTAGCTTTCTCTGGAGTTTTTTAGAGAATCCTGGCTGATTAGAGCAGCTTTCTTATTTTTTTCCTCAGAGGCTCTGCCCTTATTTAAAATTTACAGCATCTGTTGATCTGAATCAACTATATCCATCTTCTGTTTTTATCATAATTTGTCTTTCTTTTTATTGTAGTTACCTAGAAAGCAAAGTCTAGCGTGTGCATTTTCTGTCTGCATTTCATGTGCATTTCTTTCCCAGCTGAGTTCCCTAAAAAACTGAACAGATTTTTTTATAACAATGAATTTTTACAATATAACTATACACATGCATTGATGTAGAGACAGTTTTTATCGGAAGTTGAAGCCTACCAAGATAAGGATGTCCTTCAATTTATTTTTTTCTACATGTGGGTGCTAGAATTTGTTCTATTGTGAGTCCAGACATTCCATGGTCCTAATAATCTGCTTTGATAATGACAAAGCTTTTTTTCTTAGTAGAAAAGGGTTTATATACATAAGATAAGGTTTCATATTTATACTTGTATCTCTTGTCTTCAACAACAGATAAAAAGCCAGAAGCCACTGTCAACCATTCCAACTCTGAAAGCAAGAGTCGGATCATGGAACAGATCCCAGCCCCAGCTCAGAACACCTCTGCCTCTTCAGCTAGGAGAGTGAGTACTTGGGAATTGATTTGTAGTTATATTTTACTGTACTACAGGATCACAGAAAGGCCTCAAAGACTCATTCTTGCAAAATAGTAGGAGTACATTTTTGTCTGTATTAGGCTCTTACACCAAATTACTATAAACTGTGACTTTAAAAATAGAAATTTGCTTCTTATAGCTCTGGAGGCTGGAGAGTTCCCAGAACAATGTGCTAGGCAATCCAGTTACTCATAAGGGCTGTCTTCCTGTGTTAATTATGCCTTCTTCTTGCTGTAGCTTAACGTGTAGAAAGAGTGTCTCCTCTGAGAAGGGCCAGCTACCCTGTTGACTTCATTCTACTTTTGTCACTTCCTCAGAGGCTCAGGCTTCAGATGCAGTCCTGATGCTTAAGGCTTTAATATGAATTTTAGAGAGAGGGACACAGAAATTTTCTCCATAACATTGCCCCCCACATCATTGAAAAACTAATACAAAACAAATATGTCTACAAATGTGTTTCAATAACAGGATGAAAGTATCCTGAGACCAAGTAGATTCTGTGTTTTACCTGTTTTATTCATATTGAAAACAAAGATAACTGTGTACAAAGTAGACTGTGTAGAAGACACGTAGCATCCAGAATTGTTTTTTATGGCAATTCTTTTTTCTACTTCTCATGAAAACTTTAGTCTTATGAGTAAGGTTATAGTCCTGTGTGATGGGCAAGGGTAAGAGAAGAAGGTATGGTTGAAATGCCAGAGGCATTCCTGGATCAACTTTATGTAGGCTTCTGGCAGAGAGGCCTGAGGTATTGGAATGGACAATGGGGGAAACTCTCTCACCTCCTTAGTGGAAATGAAACCAAGCTTAGCAGGCCTTCTTTATTTTAGAAGCATTGTTGTGAGTCATTAGCCAGGATTTAGGTAGAGTGCTGTCCTTGCTCACTGTCCAGACATTCACTGCTCCTCAGATGCTGGCACTTCTGCTGCAACTGCACTTCCTTCTTTTTATAGAAGAACATTACCAACTTAAGAAATACACACACACATACTTGCTCTATTTTGCTAAAGTAATACTGGGAAAGGCTTGTGAAAAGGAAGGGGCTCACAAATGTGTATATCCAGATGATTGGAGACAAGAGAAAAATCTGAGTGGAAGGTAGATGGGGATGAGTGGCTAATTTTAGTGGCAAAGCAGCAAAGATGACCTGGGTTTAGAAGAAAGATCCAAGATTTTTTTTATAAGGGTTCCTAGACCCCAGGAAATGGACTGTTTCCTGATATCTGAAGGACCAATTATACCCTAAAGACCCTAATCTGGTTTCTGGGTAATGCTGCCTATGATGTTTTCCTGATGTGTTTCTGTTTTTGCAGATTGAACCTTATATGGATATGCCTTGTATATGCTAAGCAAGTACTCTACCACTGAACCATATTTCTAGCCTGTTTCCCTGCTTTATAGAAAGACAATGTAAAATTGTTCATGTAATGTTTTTGTTGTTTGGTTTTAGTGCTGACACTAGAATGTAGGATCTTGAACATCCTAGACAAGCATATTACCACTAAGCTGTATCCCACTGTAAACTTTCTTTTTTGTTTCCATAGTTTTGAGACAGGGCCTTCTGTACCCATAGGCCATGCTGGCCTCAAGCTTATTATGTAGCTGAGCATGACCTCGATCCAGCAACCTTTACCTTCTAAATGCTAAAATTATAGGCATGTGTTACCATGCCCAACTGACACTTCCTTTTTTGATATTAAAAATTTTTTTAATGAAATTGTGGTGGTAGTAAGCTAGTGAACTCTTTGAAAGATATTCTGTCTAGGCAGAATAAGAAATATGGTGACCTTCTTACTCCTAAAGATTTTATCTCTTAAAATTTCTTGTTCAATGAAATCGTCAAACTCTTTGAAATTGCTTCTTAATATCAAATAGATTATTTTCTTAATAGTCTAGTTAGATTTTTGTGAAGTCACCATTAGTATTAACTTAAAATTAACTCATCACATGAGAGAGCTTGGAATACTCAGCCCTAAATGGAATGCTTTCCTCAAGTCCCTCCCCTCAGGGCTCAGGGAACCCTGTGGAAGAGGAGGTAGAGCCACTGTAAGAGCCAGAGAGGGGAGAGGAACCAGGAAATCAACAGGGTCAAAGCTCACATGAACTTACAGAGACTGAGGCAGCATGCACAGGGCAGCATGCACTGGTCTGAACTAGAGTTTTTGTGTATATTATACCGATCTAATGTTTTTATGGGATTCCTAAGTATGAGAACTGTTTCTTATACCTTCTCCTTGGGTCTTTTTTTTTTTTTTTCTGTTTGTTTGTTTTATCCAATTCCAACATGTTAGTTTTTGTTATTATATTTTATGATTAGCACTTAGGAGCCCGTTTTTTTTTTTGTTGTTGTTGTTGTTTTTTTAATAATGAGAGATAAAAAGAGAGGGGATCCAGATGGAAGGCGGGGTCAGGAGGAACTGCAAGTGGACAGAAGGGAAACTGCTGAAATCATATTGTGTAAGAAAAAGAAATTTGTTTTCAATAAGAGAAAATAATTAGTTTATCATGTGAAAGAACATTGCATATATATATATGCGTTAGCTCATCCTGTTTCTGCAGACTGTATTAGATGGATTAAGCTCATTAGCACAGTTTTACAGATAAGCGCATTAAGACATAGAGAAGAAAAGTAGCTTATTTCAGGTACCCAGCAAGTCAAGAGAAAACGAGTCACCAGAGCAGTCTCCTGGTGCTCTGAGACAGTGCTGGTTCACAAGGGCAGCAAAGCAGAGCAGCTCTGTGGGCAGGAACACTAAGAATTGGAGTTCACTGCTGAAGAAAGAGCCCTTGGGAGCATCTAGCATCTGCCAAGTGAGTGGGTACAGGGGCAGCAAGCCTGCCAGGGGTCTGTTCTAGTGCATCCTGGGCTGCTCCATGAACTTGATCAAGTAGGGAAAAAGAAAGTAGGATGAAGCAGACTAGATCACCAGAACTTTCCCCTTCTTCCTCTTCCCCTATAGTTGTCCAGTCTTTTCAACAAGGCAGAAGAGCCTAAGGATGAGTCTCCTTCTTCATGGAGACTGGGACTCAGAAAAACTGGTAGCCACAATATGCTGAGTGAAGTGGCCAATTCCAGGGAGGCCCTTAGGGATCGAGGTTCTTCCATCTACCGTTCCTCCTCAAGCCCTCGGATCTCTGCTTTGCTGGATGACAAAGATAAGGTGCGGTGGGGGCGGGGGGCCCATGCAGGGGGATGCCAAGGCAGTGTGCTTCCCTGTAAATTCAGCCATGACAACAAATGGGAATATTTTTGCTAGTCCCCAAGTTGACTGTGGAAGTACAGACTGTGAAGATGTTTTTTAAGTGGAGAACAAAAGTAATTCCTCATTACAAAAGGAGGTATTTTGGTATAATGTATTTGGTGTCTGTAAAAACGAGTTGGTCTGGTCACTCTAATAGTTTCATCAAACAGTTATTTAGTAGCTAGCATTTTCTTGGCTAAAAAAGAAATCCTTTAAAATAGCTTTCCTTTCAGCTTTTCTTATGTCTGTCCCTCCCTTCCTTCCTTTCTTCTTTCCTTCCTTCCTTCCTTCCTTCCTTCCTTCCTTCCTTCCTTCCTTTGAACAAAACAGTGACTGAGAAAAAAATTGAACATGGCCCAAATGGTTCTTCTGAATAAGTACCAGGAACACTTACTCTTTTGATGTATAGAAGCAAGTTGAACTTTGAACTTTAATGCAGCTGGACACATCAGCACTTAGTAGCTTGTTGATTCTTTGTTAAAAATTAAGACAGGTTGGCCTGGATCCTGCTATGTAGGATCAGCCTTCCAAGTGCTGGAATTCCAGGTGTATACTATGATACCCTGCCTGGTAGAAAAATTAACCTGTGATTTTTTTATTTATAGAAATATATGATTAGGGTGACTTCACAAACAGTTCACCATCATATTCATCAAGGAAGAATTTGGTTCTAAATTTTCCTGGGCTTACTCATTGTTCTCGTCTGGGGTTCTTGTTATCATAGTCCTCTTACTGTCTTGCTTTTCTGGAGACAACTTGAAGTGTCGAGGGCTAGAGGTCGGATGAGCTGTATGATATCTGCCATGTGTGTCCCCAAGGAAATTGCGTTTCAAAGAAAAAATAGCTGGAGACAGCGAGACCGTTGTACTCAGGGCATTACACAGAACAGCTGTGGCTCCTCAGATCCCTCACTCCCCTCAGGGATGCCCTTTGTATAAGTTATGCTGTTTTCATCACTGGAACATTCTGACTTTCCTCTTGAGAATTATTTCCCTTCGTGTAGGATATTGCTGAAGGAAAGGCAGGAGTAAGCATTTGAAAGCCAACCTTTTGTAATACTACTCAAAATAGAATTAAAGATGAATCTAGTTATGAGAAAGTGTAACTATTCCCCTCTCCACCTTCTGTCCTTAAGCGGGGGCTTCTTAAGATTTCAGGCAAAGGCTCAGTGTTGTGGCCCTGGCTGGCCCTGGATGGAAATCTTCCTGCTTTTACTCCCAAGGGCTGGGATTGCAAGTATGCCACTATGCCTAGCAGAGTCCTGCTTTTTAACCAGAGATGTTTTATGCTGTGTCATATTGAACCTTTTTTTGCATTTTGCTTCTTTTTATTTTATAGGAAAGAGAAAACAAAAGTTATTTCAGTACGCTAGTACCCCGGAGGCTCAGTAGCACAAGTGACATTGAAGAAAAGGAGAACAGGTAATCACAACACATGCCAGGGATTTCTTTCAGCCCTTGGGTCATGGAGATCTAGCTATTATTCTTCTGCCTTTTCCCACAGATGTCCTTGGTACCTTATGGAGTGCTTGTCCTTCTGCTCAGAGTATAAGTTCTCTCTCTCTCTCTCTCTCTCTCTCTCTCTCTCTCTCTGTCTGTCTCTTTCTCTCTCTCTCTTTCTATTTCTCTATCTCTCTCTCTGCCAGTTCTTTACCCTTTAAATTATAACTCCAGCTTAGGCATTCTTGTCTATAGGGCCCTGGTCCTTGCAGGTATGAGTTAGTTTTAGTACCCCAGCAGGCTCTGTAAAAGCAGTCTGTCTATTTTGTTTTTCAAGTCACTCTGCCATGCCTAGTGTACTGTATTCCACATAGTAAACATTGAATAGATTGTTTATTTGAAATGATCAGCTTCTAATTAGTAAGGAAGTAAAATTTAATGCCTTCCTCATCAATTAAATGAAAAATGGAGATTTAAAAATACTGCTACATTTCAAGGCATACTTAAACTAGACCTTTTTTTTTTTTTTAAAGACATGCAGCCCAGAGATGCTGAATCAGAGTTTGAATTTTAGCAGAATTTCCTAGGTGACTCAATAAACATTAAAACCTATGAAGAATTGTTCCAGGCCTATAGACTCTGCAGCAGAGACCCCAGGATCTCAATTGAGAATGTGAACACCTGTGACAGGCTCCTCTGCACATGTCAGTACTGCAGTGCTAGGGGGCACAGCAGCCCCTACCCTTCTCCATGCACAGGTCAGTACTGCAGTGCTGAGGGGCACAGCAGCCCCTACCCTTCTCCATGGACATGTCAGTACTGCAGTGCTGAGGGGCACAGCAGCCCCTACCCTTCTCCATGCACAGGTCAGTACTGCAGTGCTGAGGGGCACAGCAGCCTCTACCCTTCTCCATGCACAGGTCAGTACTGCAGTGCTGAGGGGCACAGCAGCCCCTACCCTTCTCCATGCACAGGTCAGTACTGCAGTGCTGAGGGGCACAGCAGCCCCTACCCTTCTCCATGCACAGATCAGTACTGCAGTGCTGAGGGGCACAGCAGCCCCTACCCTTCTCCATGCACAGGTCAGTACTGCAGTGCTGAGGGGCACAGCAGCCCCTACCCTTCTCCATGGACATGTCAGTACTGCAGTGCTGAGGGGCACAGCAGCCCCTACCCTTCTCCCTCTGTGGAAACCTCATTAGCTCCCTTGCAGTCAGCCACTGGACAGCAGTGCAAGTGCTTTTTAAATGAGGGTGATGAGGGAGTCTTCATCACAAAGGGGTGTGGCTGTTTGGTGTGAGGTAGAACTTGGTTCTTGGTCAGATGAGTTGGCTTTAATGTTGATAGAAGAAAGCCAACAGTAGTATAAGCAACAGGTATTAAAAACACAGAATCACTTGGAAAATGTGCCTGTTTCTTTAGCATGCTACAGTTTTCCATTTCCTTTTCTCTCTTTATAGTCCAGTCGGTGTAGGAGTCATTCTGTTGTTGCTTGTTCTTTCTTGCCTCTCCAGAGAGTCAGCTGTTAATCTAGTAAGGAGTGGCTCCCACACCAGGCAGCTGTGGAGGGATGAAGCAAAGGGGAATGAAGCCCCACAGACAATCGCTCCTTCCACTTACACGGCAACTTACTTGAAAAGGTACCAGCTGCAGAGGGGTGGGAGGTGACTTCCTTCACTCTGGCCGTGGGGTGTGGGTAATGCTTGCATGCTTTTATACCCAATTAGCACCACAAAAATGAACAGCTTTTAGGTTTCTTGGGATCAACATTTTCACTAATTTAAGATTAATTGTTCTTTTAATGAATTAACATAGCCCATTCCAGTCCCCACCACAGACCTGACTTTACACTCCATCCTTTTAGCCCTATTAAAAGTGTAGTCTGAAGCAGCATCTGGTGACCTCTGGGGAAGGTGGGATATATGCGTTCTTGCCTAGTCCTGGCTTTCTCTTTTCTAAAACTAGGGTAGTTTCATCCCACGTTACACTTGAGGGTGGGGAGAGGGAGGGCATCACAGGGCGGTAAGGAGTGGGGATGTGGACAGTTTTCTATTGGGTTTAAGACATTTCATATCAAGCCTGCTAATTTAGGGACTTGAGTTGTTTTTGTTTTTTATGACTTTAATGGCCCTCAGATCCATCAAGATGTGAAACTCGCAAGTTTGGTGTGCAGAGAAGGTACATGGGTTTCCTTTGATCTCATCTGTACTCTCTTTCCTGCAATTATTTCCTTTGCCACAAGCTAGCCAGCAAGCAAAGCACCTCTGCCAGAACCATTAAGCTACAAGAGACACTTAATAATATTTTGGTTTGAATTTTGCTGCCGATGTAGAAGAATCTGTTTTTCATTGCTTACTTTGAATTCTTTCTTCACTTTCACTTAACCTTCTAGCTGCCACTTCCTGCCTTCATCATTAGGCTTTCTAGATGGCCACCTAGAAACACGCTTTGGCCATGCCTTATATGAGCAGATTAGCTGTTTGCAATCAAAACTATTTCTTCCTAACAGGAAGACTCTAAACAAGTAGTTAATGTTGGAACGTGGGAAGTAAGCTATAATGGAAACAGACATGGCTGCCTTCCAATTCTTCAGTTCTGCAGGTACATCCTGAGAAAGATCTTGACTTTGAAAGTATGCAAGTACAACTCATTGATCTCAATACCATTTATTTTATGTATTTATTTATATAGCCAGGGCATGTAATCTCAGCTGGCCCTGAACTCACTCTGTAGCTGAAATAACTTTGAAATTTTGATCTACCTGCCTCTACGTCCTCAGTGCCCAAATTTCAGGCATTTGTCACTACACACGTTTATGAGGCTAGAAGTTGACACTAGGGCTTCCTGCATGCTAGGCAAGCAGCCTACCAACCAAGCTACATCCAAGCCCACTGGCTATTACACAGATCAGGTGGTTGGGGTTTCATGAGGGGGTCACCTGTTTCTCTTAAAAGGGAATGCTTTGATTTACCAAGATACATTACTGTCTCTTACAGTCAGATCCAGTATCAAAGAAGACTTCTCTAAGAGAATAATGTTCTAGATGCAGGAAAAAGAAAACTTCAATTTAGTTTTCAATTGTGGAGTTATTTGGGAGTGACCCAAATCCTCAGCAGATGGGTTTGAGTGTCTTTGGTTTGATGTAGGGCAAAGCTATAGCGAACACAAAAAGAAAGGGCTGAAAATTGTGCTTAATTACATGAACACTTTGTGAGAAAAGATCTACAACTTGCTGGATGCTTTAGATTTTTAGCGCTCATTTTCTGTGATTCTACTGTGATCTTCCCAAGAAGAAGGAATTGTATGCCATCACCATTTTAAACAGAAAGGGCAAGGAGGAGTCCCTCATCGCCCTGCTGTGCCAAGCCTTGGCCTTCTTCACATCCTCTGCATCATCTCTTACATTCAGCCAGGAAGTAATCTCATAGAGCCCAGTAGAATGCCTCTTTTCTAGTGAAGGTTGCAGGGTGCTTTATCATCAGCCCTCCCTCCCTCCCTCCCCCGCAGGGTTTCAGTGCTGTTACAGTCAGAAAGCAGCTTACAAACTCTTAACCAAATAATGTTTTGCTTCAGTTGAAACAGTTCTTACTATGTTTAGTTGGAAGCAAAGAAACAAAAACCCTTGTCCTTTTCTTTCTGCCCACACACTATTACTCTGTAGAATTAAGACTTTACATGCTCTCTAAGACCTTTCTCTACGCTAAGTAACTCTGGAGACAGTTTTCCTATATAGCTCCTTTCTCCCCTTTGCTCTTTTGTTTTACCGTTCAGACCTCAGACCTCCCGAGTTCTCGGGTCTTCTGGCTTTTGCAGCATTTCTTCTCTCACCTAGGCTGTGTTGCATGATGTGGGGACTTGGGTTTGTTGGGGAGTTTTTCTTCTTATAATAGTCTCTTGTTATGTATTCTACTTTCTTATTCTCCCTTGTTGGATGGCACCTCTCCTCCTTTATTCTTTTGGATGATTGATCAAAACAAAAATCATCCTTTAAAGAGTGGTGATTGCTTCACTCTTGGATGATTGTTTGCTGTTGGAGACTCAGCTCTGGCTGGAGTTACCTCTCCACTTCTTGGCTGCCATGCCATCTTTAGCCTACATTCCTTTCACATGCACAATCTGGGTGGGAAGGCGGTATTGGGAAATGGTGGGTGAGCAGCATGTCCTGAAGAAAGTGACTGTGTGCTGTTTTTCAGTGCTTCATTTGGTAAAAGTAGTGACCCCACAAGTCCCTACATTTCAGCCAATTGCAATTCATCTCCTGCTACCTCACCCATTACCATTGGTTCATCAACCTCTCGGGGCAGCCAATGGCAACCTGCCTCTTCTTGCCCTGCACCAGTCAGTACAAACACTACTGCATCTGTGCAGCACGTCAGGTAAGGCTTCTTAGAGCCATTTGAGTTGATGGTCACAGTTAATGCTTCTGAAAACACATGTGAGAGTTAAAGCAAAGAGGCTTTGTCAGTGTAGGAACAAGTTTAAATTCCTGTGACAGTATCCAAAATGTAATGAAGATGCTTTTGTTTCGACTTACTAGCTGGTCAACAGTTGCTTATTGAATAACATTGGATCCATGTCTTTGTCTTGATGTTCAGGGGTCAACATAGCATGGTTGCTTTCATTTTTCAACTACCTTTCCAGTTGTAATTACATTTTAGAGTCAGATCCATGATAGTAAATTATGTATTAAAAATATTGTTATATATTTTACTTATATAACATTTTAGTAAGAATCTTACATATTTAGGCTTTTGGAAGATGACATACAAACTCAGATTAGAAGAATAGCTAATTTCGGTTCCCAAAATCTTCTGATTGCCTTCTGAGAAATGCTAATTAGTATTCCTGTGGGAGCACTAAGAGGAGAGAGAGGTTTATGTTTTCAGGAACTGTTCTGGGAGCATATCATTTTGGTTTTTGCATTCATCTAACGACAGCATAGCAGAGTGTTGCGAAAGCACGTCAGGATTTCAGTTCCTTCTTCTTTTGTTTGTTTGGTTTGATTATTTTGAGGCAGGGTCTCACAATGTAGGCCTGGATAGCTTTGAACTCACTATGTAAATAAACCTGGTCAGCTTAGAACTGAGAGACTGTCTTCTAAGTGCCGGGATTAAAGACATGCACCATCACACCTGCCTGACACTCTCTTACACACACTTAATTTATTTGTATGTGTGTATACCTGCTTGTCTGTGTGTGTACCTCATGTGTACAGTGCCTGCTGAGGCCAGAAAAGGGTAATTGACACGGAACACCATTTTGGAGTGCTTGTAAGCCACCTGTAGTGGGTGCTGTGAACTGAACCAGGGTCCTCCATATGAGCACCAAGTGCTCAAAACCAGAGCATTTCTCCTGCCATCAGCCTCACTTGGCACTACGGGTTTTTACCCTTTCCTGGGTATTGGAGGCTGTTTTGTTTTGGTCATAAGGCTTTACAGGTCTTGTTGTGATAGAATGAAAATTAAAAAATAGAAATAATAGCAGTGTTGTTGCCAAAACACCTGTTCTGGTGGCACTTGGATGATGCTTGCCAGCGTACTAGATTTCTGTCCCTGAAATAGTCATCATTAATTTGGTTAGAAAGAATTGTTTCATAATTCATTATCATTAATACTGTTAAAATTATATAGAGGTTTCAGGCTTATGACTCCATTAATAACACTGTATAGTTGCATAGAAATTTATTAGATTCCCATAATAATACAGCTGTGTTGACGTTATGTATATTATCACTAAAGATGAGAATGCAGACAGGAGGATGGGCGCTTAACTTAGTGGTTTAGCATGCCTAAGGGCCTGGGTTCAGTCCTCAGCGCTGAGGAAGTCAGAGCTGAAACTGGGCAAAATTTTGTTGAACCCTGTTTTATGGCAGGATTGGACTAGTTTCTCTACAGAAGGGAGCTTATGTTTACTCACAAGCAGAAGCAAGTCTCTGTAATGTTGCTGTAGTATGATAAAGCTTCCTCTTTTCTTCTTATAAGCAAGAAAGCCCAGCACCACAGCCAGCAGAGTAGCTCCAAAATCATTAAAAGATCCCATGCCTTTTCTTTACTTTATGGAATCTATTTCCAAGGCTTGCTTCACCGTCCAGAGTAACTGCTAAAGCTCGAGCATGGTGGCTGCATTCTGGGTGGGAGGCAGTAGGCAAGGAGGAAGCAGGCAAAGAGAGACTTCTAAATTAACACTGAATCTATGCTGTGTCTCATGGAATATCTCGTAGGAGGTAATGAATATTAGTCAGGGAACCCCTGCCTTAGACACTCATGTCATTTATATTTTCATAAGTAGTCCCCTGGTATGTATTTTTAAATGAGGAAAGCAAACCAGAAGCTTAATCATCTGCCCAGAGCACATGATCCTTGGGGACTGAAACAGGTTTCATATCCAGATTAGTTGATGCATAACCCATCTGTTTTGTCAAGAGTTTTAAATTTTATTGTGGGTACTCTTTAAGTGAGATAGATAGATAGATAGATAGATAGATAGATAGATAGATAGATAGATAGATAGATAGAAAGAAAGAAATTTTGTTCCAGTTTATCTTGTGTGTCTCATAGGTGACGATATAGGACTTTAGGTTGGCTGGTTGGTCGCACTGTACAGCTCCATTGGGCAGCTCCTGACCCTGCTGTAGAGATTTCCTAGCTGCTCGGAACAGCTTGCTTGTAAAGTTAGAACATGCTTCAAAACAATAGTAAGGTACCATTGGACAGTAAAATAAAATAAAATACAAAGTTTCTGTCATTTCAATACTCTAAGAAATGGCAAGTTTGGCAAGATGGCTCATCAGGTAAAGGTACATTGGGTACAGGCCTGGCCACCTGCGTTTGAGCCCCAGAATCCATGTAAAGCAGTTGTCCTCTGACTTCCTTGCATATATATTGTGTACACACATGTACACTAATAAATAAAACTTAAAAAAAAAGAAATGGCAGAGAAGCAAAAACATTAATCCAAAAAGAAACTTCAGTAAGCTTTTGTTAAGTATGATCTTGCTGAAGGCTTTTTTTTTTTTTTTTTTTTTTTTTGTGGGAGGGTGGAGTCTGCTTCCTAGACTGGTCAATCCTTGGGTTCATGGACTCCTCCTGCTGAGAGTTATAGGTGTGCACATTGTTCCTGGGTTGGCTCCATGTTTCCTATGGCCATGCTTCTTGTTAGTTTTATCATTATTTCCTGTATATGAACAAATCTGAGAAATTATCTCTAACTTTTTAAATGAGAAAATGAATATAAAATAACATCTTATGCAGAGGTATTAATTCCTTCTGAAGAAGTAGCTCGTTTTTTAAGATACAGTTTCTATCTTCAAAAGTGTTATATTTTTATGTTTCTTAATGGCATGTTTAGACTTTATGATTTGATTATCTCATTTACACTTATTCTAATAATGTGATTATTTGGAAGTGAGCTTATAGCTACTTGTAAACATTTCTGATAATAATTGTGAGTAGGTGAAAAACAGATTTTTAACATTCATGCTTTTCATTGCTTTTCCCATCTCTGCAAGTATCAATTTTGGATCTCTGTTACCCCAGCAACAAGCTGTGACATCACAAATGATAGCTTTTTGGGTGGAAAGCCAATGGTTGCTCCTGACTCTTTGTTAAGAAACAAAGATCTTCTTTTCACAGAAATGACTTTAATTACACAGCTTGCTGTTGCAGTCTGTAGTTAAGGTTGCATATAGAATCCTGCTCGATCTCTGCTTCAGTCTCTTACTTAGGCAGCTATGAATGTAGAGAATTAGGCACTTGGCTAAATGGAAGAAAGACTGCAGTTGCTGGATTAGATGAGAGAGAGCCAAATAGACTGAGGTTGTAGAATACTTTTCAATTGGAGAATTCAAGAAGATGATCATCAAATCTAGGCTGAGGACTGCCACAAAGACTTCCCCTGCCAAGAACTGAGGGAAGGTGGAGACTGCTATCGTAAGTGATTCTAGTGTCTTTTTCACCTGTAGTGAGATCCTCTATCTTTGTGCATGTGCGGAGGGAGGTTAGGTGGCAACGAGTCATTAAGACACTCCTGCATATGTCAGTATCTTGCTTTGTGCCACAGCTGATTTTTGTTTGTTTGTTTTTTAATGTCATGTAAAAAATATCCTATAACAAGTCCTGAGCAGAAGATGTCAGACTAATGTATAATCATACTGTTCCAATACTTACAAGCTCAGAATTAACAAACCAACAAACAAAATCTGAGCAAGAAGATTCTCATTAGACCTGTGCCTCCTTTCTCTGTGCCAGTGTCTGCTGTATACCATGCCTGACCGTTCTCTTTTTGCTCCTGTCTTTTCTTAATTCCAGGACTCCTTACAAATCTCAGGCTGACTCAACAGCAGAGAAAACAGCAGACAGTGTCTCTTCCAGTACCCCACTCTGTGTGATCACCAACCGCCCTGCGCCAAGCACTGCCAATGGGGTTCCAGCTGCCACGGTGTTCTCCTCTGCTGGAACAGACTCCTCTGTGGAAGCACGGGAGAAGAGGAGGTAGGAAGTTGCTGGAGCAGTTGCAGGACTATGCTTTAGGAAAAGAGACAGAGAAATGGGTACAAAGTGTCTGACGCAAGCTCAAATAGATCTTAATTTTACTGTTGAGTTATATGTCTTAGCTTGGGAGGTTTTGTGGTTGGTAGAGGTCTTTCTTACTATTTAACATTTTGTTGTGTGTCTAGTCAGAGCCTTTTTTTCTCCTCTACTTGTCTTATAATTGACAGACATATTTTTGCCTTTTGTGATGGGGAGCTTGGAGCACTAAGAAAGATCCTTTGTTTTGTTCTGAGTTTTCTGTGATTACTTTCTGTGACAAAGTAATACTGTGATAAAATGCTCAAAGAAGCTGCGCTGGGTGCAAGAGAAGCAGCCCTGGGTGCATAGATTTAGTTCATGGGAGAATAATACCGGGGAAGGAAATGAGCATTTATGGTGATGCAGGATTGTCACTCACTTGTCTACAGTTGTTGAGACTTGCTGTGCGCCCCAGGCCAGCTTTGATCTCTTGGTCCTCTTGCAGTAGTAGCCTGCTTGAGACTAGGAGTGCAGATGGTCACTACTGTGCTCTGCTACACTGCAGTGTTTTTAGAGAGAAATTCCTAAAAAGCAGATGTAGATTGACTTGACGTAAATTAGAAAAAGAGCAGAACTTTTCAATTGTTAGGATTAAGAGATTGTGGAGTGTGACAAAAGGAAGAGCCGTTGAGCTTGAGGCTTGAAGTCTCATAAAATCCAGTGTGCAGGCTATGGTAGAGGGTTAAGGAAAAGAACAAACCTTCATCAAGGTTTAGATTTTTAATTTGACTTATTTCCATATCTAAAAAGATATTTTTCTATCTCTCTGTATGTATGTATATGTGAGAAGCCAGAAAATATAATCTAAGAGATTAAAGTACCTAATTTTTTAGTTATTTGTTTATTGTGAAGATAACCCAAAGCACACATTTTGAGAAAGGAGGGGAGAAATTAAGTGTATTAAAACCCAGCCTTTTCCTGTTCTTGTTCTTTCCATAAAGTTTTAAGGAAATCAGTCCAGACTGATAGAGCTCTGAGCCTGGAGTTGTCCTCTCCTTTTTAAAAAGACATGTTTATTCATGTGCATGTGTGCATGCATGTGTGCAGGCACATTTGCTTGTGAATGTGTGTACATGTGGCATGTGTATTGCTAGTGCCCTTGGAGGCCAGAAGAAGGGGTCAGAGACCCTGTAGCTGGAGTTACAGGAAGTTGTGAGCCTCCTGATAACAGGTTCTGGGACTCAAGTTCAGGTCCTCTGGAGGAGCAGCAAGTATTCTTAAGAGCTGAGCTATTTCCCTCACCCTTCAGTTGCCCTCTTTTAATTGACTTCTGGCCAAGTCCATATTATATACTCATGAATATGTAATGCTTATACATTTACTCTAGTGCACAGAGAAGTACCATTAGTTTCATTTGAGAAACTAAAGAGCAGTCTTTCATTAGCTAAAAAAGAAATCACTTTTCAGAAATGTTTCTTAGGGCAGGGGATATGACTCAACTGGAAAGTGTTTTATGTACAAGTAAGAGGGCATGAGTTAAGATTATCAGCAACCACATACAAACAGGACACAGCATCTCACATCTGTAATCTCCACACTCACCGGTCAGGCAGCATAGCCAATCCATGAGAGACCCTGTCTCAAAAAGTTAAAGTGGAGAAGCAGTTAAAGAAGACACCTTCCCTTGCATACAACCGTATGTGAACATGTACATACTCACACAAACACATACACTCACAGTTCCCACACAAAGTGTTTCCTAGCTGAGAGAACTTAAATGAGTTAGATTCATCAAGATTATGATTTTTGGAAAGATAGAGAAATCATGTTTGTTCTTAGGCAGTATGGAATTGCTGCTTCCATTAGAGAATCATAGAGAGCCACTGCCTCTGTGATCTTCATAACCTACAGTAGATAAGGCAGCTCTTTACCGACTCAGTCAGATGTTGATTCTGTTCAGATCTGGATCTCTGTTTTGTCAGTCCACAGTTATCCACCGAGCACCTGCTCCTTAACACATAGTGTGACCCAGGCACATTTCCTCAAGAAGTAGCGCCTGTATGAACAAAAAGTTAGCTAGGTATGGTGTGCACACCTTTAATCCCAGCACTTGGGAGGCAGAGGCAGGGTCTCTGTGAGTTCCAGGTCAGCCTGAGATACATAGTGAGACCCTATCTACATAAAACAAAGAGTTAAAAGATTAAACTGAGATATTAGTGAACTATAAGTATGATATATCAAGATGTACATTCCATACATACAAAAATTGATTTTGTTTCTTAGGGAACAGGTCTTGCTATGTCTTCCTGACTGGCCTGATATTTAACTGTATGTAGCCCAGGCTTGCCTTGAACTTATGGTAATCCTTTTGCCTTAGCCTCCCGAATGCTAGGATTACATATAACACTGTACCTGACTTCCTATACAAAATTGTTTTTAAAGATTGCATAAGATAATGCTATGTGTGTAGGGTAGATATGTCAGGTTTTGGACACTAAAAAAAATCTGAGAGAAATTCTCTGAAGGAGGATGGTTTATTCTGTTTATGGCTTCAGAGATTACACTCTGGCCAGCTGGTTCATTATTTCTGGGCCTGTGATGAGACAAAACATGATAGAAATGTGGACAAGCAAAGCTGCTCACGCCTGGCAACCAAAAAGGCAGACAGCAGCAGAGAACTTGAGTGGAATAATATTGCTCCTGGGACCATCCCTCCATTGACCAGTCCCACTAATGAATGTCTGTAATACTGCCTACTCAATGAGCTGTCACTGTCTGGTCACTGCCCTGTTGTTGGACCCACTATCTAGAGTCCAAGTGTTCAGTGCATGAACATGTTGTTGGGGACTCACCATATGAAACCTAGATGAGTCTTATGTTTAGCTGTGGATTTTGTATCCAAAGTAACTCCTGATGTTTATGAAAATACTTCAAAATCTGATATGTTTCTGGTTCCCAACAGTTTGGTTGACAGATGTTCAGCCTGTGCCAAAAAGAGTGTGAGTTATGAGCAGTGTATTAACAGAGATCTGCTTATGAATACTTCTCCTGGGGGACTCTAGGAGGCTGTCATGAGAGTGTGGTGCTTAGAGGTCTGTAGGATAAGTAGCAGCTGTGTAAGAACATGGAGGTTATCTTATGCAATCTTTAAAAATAATTTTGTATACGAAGTCAGGTACAGTGTTATATGTAATCTTAGCACTCAAGAGGCTGAGGCAAGAGGATTGCCATAAGTAACAGTAGAAAGAACTTTTTAAAAAAAGATGTATTTTATGTATATAAGTGTTTTGCCTGCTTGTATATGTGCACCATATGTGCCTGATGCCCAGGAAGTCAGAAGAGGGTGTTGGATACCTAGAACTGGAGTTATGGATTGTTGTGAACCACCCTGGTTGTAAGTACTGAGAGTTCCTGGATCCTTTGCGAGAACAACAAGGGCTCTTAACTTCTGAGCTATCTCTCAGCCCTAAGATGAACTTTCTAAGCAAAGTCATGACAGTTGAAAAGACAGTAAGTGGTAAGTGGAGTAAGGTTGTTTGAAGAAACTGCAAGATGTTTTGTTTATTTATTTATTTATTTATTTATTTAAATGAAACATGAAGGAAGAGTGGTTTAAGATGAGGCTTGAGGAGGTAGGAGGTAACTATATCATGTCAGCATCTTTTAGCCAGTGATGAGGATTCGGGATTTATATACTATGAACCATGATGGTCTGGTAGAATTTTTCCGACAGCTTTATAGAGACATAATTCATATACCATATTTAAAGTGGCAAGACATTGTTTTATTTTTAGATTTTTTATTTTATGTGTGTGAGTGTTTTGCTTGCATGTATGCATGTATGTGCATGCCTGGTGCCTATGGAGGTTACAAAAAGGACATTAGATCCTTGGAACCAGAACTATAGATGGTTCTGAGCCACCATGTGGGTGCTTAGAACTGAACCTGGGCTGTCAGTAAGAGTAACAAATACTCTTAACCACTGAGCCATCTCACCATCCAAAAACACCAGTTCTTAGAATATGGACTAATCAGTGTAACTATTGCCACAGTGAATTTTGAACATTCTCATTGCCTGTAGTAGAAATCATATACCTATTTCTCTCATGTCTTATACCTGCTTCCCTGTAACCTAAGCAACTACCAATATATTTTCTGTTTTTCTTATTTTCAACCTTTCATGTACAATGGAAACAAGACGAGGAGTTATGACTGTCCTTTTTTTGGTATATTTTTAAAGTACGTCCATGTTGAGGCAGGTATCGGGACTTGATTTCTTTTTATAGTCCATTTGGTATTGTTTGTTTATTCATAAATTGATGACATTCATATTATTTCTACCTATTGGCTGTTATGAATAATATTACTATAAAGATTTGTGTGTATATTTTTATGTGGACATATTTCTCAGGTATGTACTACTAGTGGATTTTGTAGGTAATATGCCACTAGACAATTTTAAGCTTAAGGTATCATTTTAAGTTCTGGCTTTTAAACTCTGAGTTATTATACAGGAACGAATGGGTAATAATAGTGTGAAGTGACTAGTGAAGAAGAGACTGTTACAAAAGAAAGGCACAGAAGACAAATCAGACTTGCACTGGGGTAATGATGGAAAAGATGAAAAAAAGTGAACGTGGTAAAAATGTATTTTTTACACGTAATAATTGGGAGGAGGGAGTCCAGTGAATGTCATGGCCATATGTGAAGAGGACAATGTGCAGAAGTTGTTTTCTCCGTCCTCCATCTGGGTCCTGGGACTTGAACTCAGGTTATCAGGATTGATGGTCAAGATTGTTGTTATAATTATATGTAGCACTATAGAGAAGGAGGCTCAGATTTTTTCTGTCACATGTGAGGTCACACACACTTAGCTGAGACTTGTAACCAAGAACTTATATAAGTTATGTAAGTTAGAACTCTGGAATGGCTGTCCAGCTCATGAGAAGTATACATTGTAAGCCCTGCACCTCAAAGAAAGGGAAAGGAAGAGAACCAATTCAAGGATCTGGGCAGGGACAGAAAAGTAATCGGAGAAAAAAAAATTACTACACATAGAATTCAAAATCAAGAATTTAACTTAGATGCTAGGTCTTTATTCTTGAAAGCTTGGGATCCTGGCACAAGCATCTTAGTGTTATAAGTGAGTAGTCTTGTTAAATGGAGACTTGCACATACGGAGCATCTAACAGCCATTCATTGAAGAACTCTGCCTATCATATGTCAGTAAAAAATCGAAATTACAACATCAAAGGGAAAAAACCTGTTTTCTGATCTTGAGTGTTGAAAATCTATTCTGAGAAGCCACCCAAGTAAATCAAATACTAATACTACTGTGTAATTTTTAAGCTTTATGAAAATGAAATATATAAATTGGGACTGGAGAGATGGCTTAGCCATGTTCCCAGCACCCACATCAGGCAGCTTATAACTTCTATAAGGCCGGATCTCTGATGCTCACTTTTGGATTCCAAGGGTACCTGCACTCATGTGCACATACCCATACACACACACACACACACACACACACACACACACACACACTTTTCAAAAAAAAGGAAATATATAAATTTCTGTAAGGATGTGGAGGAGGGGGGTCTGAATCAGACTGTGTTGGTGCCTAGAAGATGACTAGAGGCTCCTGGGAATTAATAAATAGCAATGGGAGGGTGACATTTTAGAGGAAACAAGGAAGACAAGGCCACAGTAGCACTTCAGAAAGTGTCTGCTATGAAAACAGGGTTAGCTGAAGGGAGTGAGGTGGAGGAAGATCAAGTGGATGGATTAAGCTGAGCTGAAGGGACTCATCAGAAGCCTTCTCTCATCTGGGAAGAGTGCTGGTTGAAGGTGGGGCTTGGGAATGAGTAGGTTGTGGTGTGTACCCAGTGAGATGGTTCTTGCAGAAACCCCCAAATTAACATTCCACTGGATAGTGTTTGGCAATTGTGGAGCTCAAGAGGTAGGCAGGAACCAAATCAAGCCAATTTTTGTCTGAGTTATGTTAAGAAACTTGATCTTCTGTTCTCAGAGCTGTGAAATGCCATAGTAGAATTTTCAGCAGGGGAATGACTTGATCACATAAAACATATCATTTAAGCCTTTACGGAATTAAAGCCATTTAGTTTCTCCCTCTAGATGAGCATAAACTAAGAGGAAAAAGAATGAGATGTTTTGAAACAGCTCCGTTTTTCTTCTGAAAGAGCATGCTGAGTGATAATTCTTGTCTTTTGAAGCTTCAGCTTTCACTGTAATCAGCTCATTGTGGAAGTGTTGTGACTCCTGCAGGGAAACCACAGAGGGGCCTTGAAAGCCTCATTCACAGGTCCAATTGAAACAATTAGTAGCATTGGGATAGATGGGGATTTGAAGCAGAACACTGTTAGACTTAAGCAGTAGAAAGCCCTGCTCAGAAATAATCTCCCTTTGCTTTGTAATTGAGTCACTTAGACTGGGGTGTGGGACTTAGCACCCCATTTCACAGTTGCCTCTCAGAGGTTTTGTGGCATTGTGAGTGTGTGTAGGACTGGCCAACAATCAATTTCAGCTTTATCCTTCTGGCACTGTGTATGGACTCAGTTGCCCTCTGATAGATACATTGTTAGATGAACAAAGCCAGATGCAAAGGATAATTTATGATAGCACATAAACACGGCAATATTAACACTGTTTCCCCTAAACAGTTCTGGGGAATTCTGCCCACTTTTCTTCTGTGAAAAAGTATTACTGCTATAATGGAATGCCCTGGGAACCAGTTTCCCTTGTGATACTAGTCTGTGGAGGAAGCATGTCCATCCAATGATAATTGCCATAGGAAGTCTAGGTTTCCAGAATTCTAGAAAGTTGGTGGTTGTGTGTGTGTGAGTGTCTGTCTGTCTTTCTTTCTGTCTGTGTCTGTGTGTGTATAAATGTGTATGCGTATGTCTGTCTGTCTGTCTTGTCTGTCTGTCTATATATGTGTGTATAAATGTGTATGTATGTCTGTGTGTCTATATATGTGTGTATATATATTTGTGTGTGTGTCTGTGTGTGTATAAATGTGTATGTGTATATATGTGTGTATTTATGTATGTGTATATGTATGTCTCTGTGTATGTCTCTATGGATATGTGTGTGTATGTGTGTGTATGTGTAAGGGCATGTCTATGTATGTATGTGTGTGTGTCTGTGTGTATATGTGTGTTGGTGTAGGTGTGTTTATGTGTGGTTGTGTTTATGCATGTTTGTATGTCTGTGTGTATCTCTGTGTGACTAGAGATTGAACCTAGGACCTGTCCTTGTCACTGCTAGATGAGCACTCTCTTTCCTTAGTCCTGTTGTTATGTTTCTTTTTTAAGTAGGGGAAACAGGGGCTTAAACGTGCTTTGTTGCCCTGGCAGAACAGAAGGGTCTCTATGCCTCATCCTCTAGAGTATTTGGAATGTCAAGCCTGGCTAATTGTGTTTTGTTTTCTTAAGACAGGGACTCATTCAGTAGCTGAGGCAGACCTTCTCAGAACTGTGTGTGAGCTGCTATGCCCAACCATGGTCTTGAATTCACATCTCACAACAAAATATATAATACGATTTATTAATTTTAAGGAGAATATGGTGTTGGATTTACTAATGCCCGCTTTCCTGAAAAAGCTGTAGTATGTTCAGCTGTTTCTTTCTTTCCATGATGGAAAGGGAGTGTTGAAGTCATAAGACTGTATAAAGTCTTCACTTATCATCGGCTAGGCCCCCTTTTCCTCTATATTGAAATATTACAACTTTTGAATTAAAATGGTACCCATTCAGAATAAAAGTTTGATTCCAGGGTCAGCCTGCCTTGATTTGCAGCCCAGAATATAGCACTAATCACAGTCAGTCTTCCAGTTTGGGGGTTAACCTGGGGACTATAGAAAACAGCAGTCTCATCTGGCTCTGAAGGGCCAGATGATTTGACTGGCAGACTGCAGGACAGAAATGGCAAGTGGCCAGCAGTTGGCAGACATCAGGCAAATAGCAGCTGTCACATTCATATAGTGGTCAAAAGCATTTTCCAAAGCTCCAAGTTTTCCTTAGCAACAGAATATAAATAATTCCCCAGGCTAATATTAGCACCTGATAGTGGCTGTCTTTGCCTGCCTTTTCTCCTCTTTGTTTCCCTGCTACCTTTTCCCTGTCTCGGACCAGTTCTGAATTTTATATTACTTTCTTCAGATGTCCTTCCTCCCAACCGTCCAAGAAATGGCTGTAAGTAGTTTGTTTCCACAAGAGGCTAACATTGTGTGTCCCTCTGAATAGCCTACATTATATTCAACTCTGCTTGCTTCTCAAGGTGTGACCTATACTGACCGAGTCATCCACCCTCATCTCATACCAAACAGGGTTTCTCTGTGTAGCCCTGGCTGTCCTGGAACTCACTCTGTAGACCAGGCTGGCCTCGAACTCAGAAATCTGCCTGCCTCTGCCTCCCAAGTGCTGGGATTAAAGGCGTGCGCCGCCACTGCCCGGCTTAAGCCATCATTTTAAAAAACATTTAAAACTATCTCTAAGATATGAAAGTTGTCAGTTAAAGAAGAGATTTTATTGAGTCTCCCAATCTTTCCATTTTTGCTCTAAAATGTTTTCCATGTCCAAACATCTATAGCAAAGATAAAATTTTTGTTTATTGATGTAATCTTTCTTTCCTTGTGTGAATCTTGAGCAAGAAGAGAGCAAAGTGTACTTGATAGTAGGCAACTTGTACATTGAAAATAAAATAGCATCAGACAGCATTCCAGGCTACCCAGAAATTTTCTGTGAAAGGAAAGGTCTTAGTCTGATACAGCAGAACACTGAGAAGGCTGAGGCAGGGAGATTAGCACAACCTGAGGCCAGCCTGGGCCTGTCTCAAACCCATCTCAAAGAGTCCAAAATTAATAAGTGTGAGAAAGGAGGAAGGCCAGGCAGTGGTGACATGCATCTTTAATTCCCAGGACTCAGGAAACAAAAGCAGGCAGATCTCTGAGTTCAAGGCCAGCCTGGTCTACAGAGTGAGTTCTAGGACAACCAGAGCTACACAGAGAAATCCTGTCTCAAAACAAAACAAAACAAAACAAAACAAAAAGAAGAAAGAAAGGGAGAGAGGGAAGATTAATCAGTGTCACCAGGCTTAGTGGCAAGTCCCTTTGTATCTACTAAGCCATCTTGTCAGCACAATAAAGTTTTTAAGTTAAGGTTGCATGCATTGTATTTTTAGGCACTGCTACAGCAAATTTGACTATAAAATATTAAACATTTTGTTTATATACACTAGAAAACCCAAAGGTTTGCTTTATTACATTTATATTGTGGTAGTGTGAAATCTCTCTAACTGATAGACAAGGAGGTTAGACACAGCATACATGGTTTAAAAATTAAATGAAATAAACAATCTGAAATCTAAAATAGTTGCACCTTTTAGACTTTTGGGTAGATCTCATTTCCAAATCTATTAGCTCTAGAGAAGCTAGGCACAGAAGGACACTGTTTAACAACATGAATACTATGAAGTAAATTACTGTACAGTTTGTGTGAAATACTTGTTTTCCGTCAATCATTTCTAATCCTCACAACAAAGCGTATGAAGAAGATATTCTGAGCTTTCATTTACATACAAGGAACAGGTCAGAAAGGGAACCTGCTTTACCCCAAATCACATAGCAGATACTCAAATGGCATGCTAAATCAGAACTTTCCAGTATTGTCCAGCCTCCTACTATTCTGTAGTTCCTTGGGTAGCAATGTACTATTTATTATAGCCATTCCAAAGGAGGCATGTTCATGCTGAGTGTGGAGGGATACATATATAACCTTAGCACACAGGAAACTGGAAGGCAATGATATTATGAGTTCAAGGCCAGCTTGGGCAATATATTAAGACCCTATCTTAAAAAAAAAAAAAAAAAAAAAAAAAAAAAGCAGACTAGTAGGCCCACACTTGTTGCCACGAGTCCCGGGCAGGGCAAAAGCCACCCAGGGGCCATTGCCCATCACCATGTAATGTGGACTATGCCACTGATAAGCAAGCATGTAGTGGAGAGATGGGAGAGAAAAAGAAGCAGAACAGTTTGTATACTATGAAGAGAAGTGGAACTGGTGACAGCTGGTGGGCTGGTGGTGAGGAACAGCTTGATGTGAGGAACCCGCACTGCCACCTGAGGCCATGGTGATGTCCTGCCCATGCTGCTATGAAAGGCTATGTCTGGGTCCCTGGCCCTGTAACAGCAGGGGTCTGTGTGGATGTGTGTGGCCCATGTTACCTCCAAAGGCCAAGTGGACGTGTCTGTCCATCCTGCTCCGTTCCTTTACCACCTGCACAGAAAGCTGTCCCTACCCATTGCTGTCCCTAGTGGTGTGGGTGGGGAAGAGCTGCCCCAGAAGATATGAGCAAGGGAGAGCTGGTCCTGTCCCTTGCCTGCTGCAGGAGAGTTGGCCAACTCAGCTCCACCTAGGCCCAGATCCTCGACTTTGGGTTATCCCACCCCAACATCTACCCCATCATGCTTGTCCTTTTGGTCTTCTTTTCCTTGTAGTTCTTTGGGACATTAACTTGGTTGTTTTAATGGTGTAGCTAGAGAAGGGGAAATTGCAGGTAGTGAGTTTAAGATGCAAGTGTTTAAGAATAGCTGACTTAGAACTTGTGTTTCTTTGCATTCTTAGTGGATATGAATAGGCACAAGGATGTAAGGAACAAGTCCAAAGGTCAGTGTAGTATGAGCTAATTAAAAATTTCAGGATACAGGAAAGCTTTATCTTTTAATGATGAAATTAATACTGTCTGTTATTCTTAAGTTGGATGCTAATGTTTCATAGGTATTAGTTTGTACTATTCATCTCTTTTATTTGTCTTAAATATTACATAATATTAATTTTAACCAATCAAAGATTACAGTCAGATAATTAGCATATTACTGAGAGAAGCTGGGTTGTGTAGGTGAAGAATAGAGTACAATTTGGCTAACCTTTATACTGAGTGAGGACATCATTTGAGGTCTGTGTAAATAAAGGCTGTTGATTTGTTACTAGATGTGATGAACTCCCTTATAACCATAGCTGGATCCTAATGAATACTAAATAAAAATAAATAAATATATATGTACATATATATATATATATGACAGAAAATTTTCTAATTAATCTTTATGTTCAGAAGGCTAGTTTCTGGACAAAACTGAAAATTATGCAGAACCACTCAGTTTTAAAGCCATGTTGATTGATTGTTTAGTTCTGCACCACTGTAAAAAAATAGTTTGTGGCTGGCTTGGTGTTTACTAGGTTTTTGTTTGTTTTTGAGAGTGTACAGAATATGTTTCTATACTAAAGACACTAGATGTAGGATGAAGACTGTGTAGGCACCAGCTTGGCATCTCCTCCTCGATGAGTTGTGTAGGTGTTGTCAGCAGTAGGCCCTGCTGTCAGTTTGTAGACACCAACCTATCTTGGCAACAGCCAGGGTTGCCTGGAGATTCCTGTGGGAGCCCTTTGGCCAACAACTCAATTGTATGTAACCCAATCCCAGGACTGGGAATTTTGTTTGATGACAAGCAGTGGCCAGTTGGGACTCTTACCCCCCATTATTTGATGATTTCATTTAGATCACCTTCGTATATGTATATATTTTAGGGAGTTTCTACTATGTGAGGGTTTTATACTCCCCTCAAATGCCCCCAATATTAGCTGTCCCTCCTGTAATCCTTCCCACAGCTCCCTCTTCCTTCCCATTCCAGCCCCACCCCAGATCTATTTCTCTTTCCTAAGGAAATCACTCTGCTCCCTTTAGTCCACTGATTCTCAACCTGTGGGCCACAACCTTTTGGGGTTCAAACAACCCTTTCATAGGGGTTGCCGAAGACCATCAGAAAATACATATATTTATATTATGATTCATAAAAGTAGCAAAATTACAGTTATGACGTAGCAGCGATAGTAATTTTATGGTTGGAGGTCACCACAACATGAGGAACTGTACTTAAGGGTCTCAGCCCCAGGAAGGTTGAGAACGACTAATCCCTTACTCTCTCTATACCAGGATGTAGCTTGGTTATCATTGACTTCACAGCTGATATCCACATAGATGCAAATACATATCATATTTGTCTGAGTCTAGGATACCTCCTTCAGTGATTTTTTTTTTTTCCTAGTTCCATTTATTTGCCTACAAATTCATTCTTCTCTTAAGGGATGTCTAGGTTGTTTCCAATTTCTGGCTATATGTTCATGGTTGAGCAAGTGTGTCTGTGGCAGAATGAAGCTTTTCAGTTTCATGAGGTCCCATTTATATATTGTTGGTCATAGTGCCTGTGCTAATGGTGGTGTGTTCAGAAAGTCTTTCTCTCTGCTGGTGAAAGCTCCTTCATTTTAAATACCACTGCTGACTACTTTTGCTCTTCAGCTCTAGGCTGAACCCAGTGTTCTTAGGACAGATTTGACCAATTAAACAGTAATCTGTTCCTTTTTGTCCCTGCACTGTGAACTTGTGAACTCGTGGCTTTTTACTGGCATTTCTTCATATCAAAGATATACAGAGATGTTAGATCAGTTGTAGGAATCTCCTCTGCCCTCTAGGTGGCAGCAGAGGAATGACAGTTGAACTATTCCGATGTATGACATCAAAGAATCTAGTTTGTGTTTGAATCAATTTTCACAGGAGCATATCTCCTGTGTTCCATTTTAACTGTTTTAATATAGGAAAAGCAAATAGCTTCTAGCACATGAAAGCCTCTTGGATTTCCTGATACATCTTTAGAGGACAACAACAGATACAGGGTAAAAAGCTCCCTGGGTTGTAAGTAGGATGCATACTTTACCTTTCAAAGCAATTGATGTCTTTCAGGCAAGCTTTGTAACCTCTTCAGTCTGAGTTTCTCCACTGTCTAGATAGTTTGCATTAGGGAATATATAGATAACATTAAATTCTAAAATTATGGGATCCTGAGTTATCAGTGACTGTCTAATGAACATCCGTTATGTTCATTATGGGATATGCATGCCTTGTCCTCTCAGTGTTGAGGGTCTCTAATATGTTCATTCTCTCCCTAGTTCAGCATTGTGTTTGTCCAAATATATTAGGATTTCAGAAAACAGCAAGATGAATGCTGGAGGGTAGTGTAATTAGGATGGGCTTCATGGATGTGGAACTCGAGTCAGCTTTTATATGTATGAAGGCTTAGACGGAAAAAATTAATGATTTTGAAGTTTATTATATGCCCCTTGCTTTCCTTGTAGTACATGTTGGCACTCAGATAGGTTAAAGAACTTTTGAGTAATCAGAATTAGTAATGAAAAAAGCAGGAATTAAAAACCTCGTCTTCAGGACTCTCCTGCCATTTTTTGACCTCGGCAGGACCACACAAGGTATCTAAGAGGTTAGCCTGAGCGGAACCTGTCTACACCAAGAGCTTGCCAATGCGAGCATGACGATTGGCTCTCCTAATGGCTTTAAAGAGACCGACCATAGCACTGCATGGACATGAGTATTAGGGGAGCAGTCAGTTTGGAAAACACAGCAAATGAAGACTTTCTGTTTTCTTTCAAATCTGATGGGAAATGAAGGGCTTCTGAGAAGCAGAAGAGAAATTGCCTTGTACAGTATTGGGTCAGAATGTTCACTATAAGAGTTTTATCTTTGGCAGAGTTCTGGAACATTGGATAAGATATTTCTGTTTAAGAAGTATTTACAGATAGTGCTTAGCTGAGAGCTACCTAGACGATTGTTCCTGGTTCTTCTTCAATAACAACCTTTCTTCCTCAGGGTCTTAAAGTAATTCTGGGCGGTATATTACCTCCTTGATGTATTTCCTCTTAGGAAATCCCAGTCTCCTAACCTGAGGTGGGTGGGATGGAGGGCGTGATTCGGGGTGCTCATGCACCGGTGCTGAAAATGGCACACTGGTCATTGACATAGAAGTAAAATGTAGTGGCACTAAAGGGTCCTTCAGGAGGCAGCGTCCATTATAATGAAGTCAGCTGTGTTCAACTCTTGGTACACACGATTCATAAATAATGGGAAGTAAACCATAGCTTAGTTGCTCTCTGACAAATGTGCTCTGGACAGATAGGATTTGTCCATAGCAGGCACAGTTCTTCCCATTTTAGGGCTCAGCTCTGGCCCACACTATGCTCTAATGTTACCAGCTTCACCTGCTTAGCTGCGTGCTGCTCTTGGAAAAGCCCTCTGATTTCACTCTGTTTGCTTCCTAGCATCTTACTCACTCTTCAGCCTTCTAAAATAGAAATTCCTCCCCCCCTCCCCCCGTCCCCACCAACCGGTGACATTTGCTCTGCCAAAGGTCATGTCCTCTTCCCCTCCCCCTCTTTCTCCTCTTCCTTTTTAAAAACTTTTTAATGATTCTTTGTGAGTTTTACCTCATCTACTCCAGTCCCATTCATCTCCCCATCCCCTCATATATGCTCTTTACTCTTGCAACTCTCCTGGCAAAGAAAACACACACACAAAGCATAGAAAAATATCTCATCATGGAAGCTGGAGTGTGCCACAGTATGTCCCTTAGTTTATCCCTCTGTCCACACATCTTTACTTGCCAGTGGTTCGAGGTTTCTGGCTTCTCTAACACCATCAATATTGGATCCCCACTGGGAATTCTGGTTGTCCTGTTGTCGCCACGTGTCATGGAATTCCTGTAGCTCTAGATCAGCAGGACTGGCCCTTCCACTCATCCTGTAGATGATGTAGATTTTCACGTGGACCAATTTAGAGCCCTGGATCTGGGCCTGGGTGGTAGCTGAGCTAGTCAGCTCATCCGCACCACCAGGGCAAGTGCTCCAGCACTGCTCAGGCTAGGCTACCCAGTGCCACCATCAGCAGGAAGCTGTGTCAGCTTTCATGCTCCCATTTCCTTGGAGATGGCTCAACCTGACATCTGTGAAGTTAGCAGAAATTACCATATAATGGGGCAAACTCAGGAGTAGGCTAATCAAACAGTGCTGCATAAGGGGAACCAGGTTATCTCAAGAACATTACTGACCCATGCCTCAAGAGCCAGCTCCACTGTGCATGCAGTCAAGGTGCCCAGTTTCCCAAGTGCTGCATCCTGTAAGGGGTGGGGCCAGCTCAGTGCTCTCAAACACCCTGGGTTGGCTCACCCTTGGCATTAACCATTAGGGCCAGCTCCATTGTATTGCCCAGGTGCCTGCTCTCCCAAGGGCTGCAGCCACTAAAGGGACAAGGCTAGCTTTCCTGCTATCAAGGCCTTGGAGCCAACTCTACTGACTACTGCAGGTAAGGGAAGAGGGCAGGAACCCCCCTGCACCCATGCTACCTCACCACAGATGAGAGGCAGGGCCAGCTCACTTGCTCTCATGACCCTGGGGCCTTCTCTCCCAACTACTGCAGGTGATGAAGGGTGAAGGCATCACTCATCTACCTCAAGGCAACTCTCTACACTTTCCCCCAGGGCTGGCTCACCTGTGCCCCCATCACCAGAGTCAGCTCTGCTGTGCTGTCCACACAAGATGCAGGGCCTGCTCTGCTGAGTGCTACTGCTAAGCTGGCTCTCCCACATTCACACCCTCAAGGCTGTCATACCTCTGCCACTAGGGCCAGCTCCACTGTGTAGCCTGAGTGAAGTGCAGAACTGGCTCTCAGGCTCTCCCACGTACTACTGCTAGTGAGAGGTAGAGCTCTGGAGCCAGTGAGGGATGGGGACAATTCTGCTCAGCCCCTGGACATCCATGTGGTCCCTAGTGAGTGCTCGTATTCTCTAGTTGTAGTATGATCCATAGACATCAACCCCAACCCCTGCCACTGCATAGCCACAGACCCAAGTGGCTATCAGCAGACAACTCATGCTGGGATCTCACTATGTGAGGTGGCAGGGCTGGCCACTCTCAACAGGTTACTCCTCTTCACCCTCAAGGAGTCTCCAGTTCCAGCTCTTCATAATGTTCAGCTGTTCCTCTCCTCTTTGTCTCCCATCTGTCCACCACACACTCACACATTGTGGTGGCTCCTGCTAAAGACATGCTATATGGCTGGCCTGCCCCTGAGTGACATCCTCAATCCTCTAGGCACTAGAGGGCAGGTCTTTGGGTGATGTGGCCATCCATAAGTCTCGGTCTATCTTCTTTCTCTCTTGATATACTGCATGGTGGCAGCAAGGCTTTGTGTGTATATAGCCCACCTTTGCTCTGGGGTGGAGGACAGGTCTGTGAGTATCTTCTCCTGCCCACATTTTGTGGCATGACTCTGTCTTCCTCCTCCCGTGCCACAATGCCTGGATTCAATTTGATTTTTATGTGTCCTAGGCATAAAGCAGCTTTGGCCACCAAGCCAGACATCAAGCTAGGATGAACAAAGGTCCGCCATCTGCTCTGCCCCTGACTGATATAAAAACACCACCACCAACACAGTGTCTCTTTGCCCATTGCCAGGGAGCATCCATGTCCTTCTTAATGATTGGATTCCAGGGTCTCTTCATCTTTTACCATGGACTCTCAGCAGCACTTTATAACGTTCACTACTGTTTTTTAACAATTGTCCCTCCATGACCTCTCAGGTACTGTTCTTTCATGGCTCCCCTGTGTTGTTCTGAAGTTTCTTCTGTAATAAGCCAGTGTCTCCCCTTTTCTTCCCAGAGTTCTTCCCTCTTTAAAAGACCTACTCAGTGTTTTGTCCTGGATCTCTTGGTGCTCTTTATAATGCATAGAGGGGCTAAGGGAAGTGCTGGGCTCGCTTTATAGACGTTCTACAGGAGTCAGTATGTCTGGCTGTTCACTCTATAGACGTTCTACAGGAGTCAGTATGTCTGGCTGCTCACTCTATAGACGTTCTACAGGAATCAGTATGTCTGGCTGTTCACTCTATAGACGTTCTACAGGAGTCAGTATGTCTGGCTGTTCACTCTATAGACGTTCTACAGGAGTCAGTATGTCTGGCTATTATTTTCCTGCCCCATAGCCCATCACCCTCATTTCTTCATCGTTTCATGGATCATTATGGAGTTTTCTTTTAGGGTTCTCAAGTCCCCTTAAGAAAAAGCCTAAAGCTTCAAGCAGGAATCTGACATTAGACTAGAACAAAGAAGTAATTTCAGGTAGGAGTCTAGATCTTAGGCTAGAACAAGGAAGTAATCTCAGCAGGAATCTAAATATTAGGCCAGAACAAAGAAGTAATCTTAGACAGGAATCTAAATTTTAGGCTAGAACAAGGAAGTAGGCTTCAGACATGAAAATGACCTTGGGCTAGGATAGGGAAGTAGGCTCAGATACTTTGGTCATCCTGATAAGCCTTTAGAAACAGTGATCACGGGAGTGTTCACATAACTGGGTTTAATGCCTTGCTTCTTTTTTGACTGTTTGTGTTTATTGTCTTGCTTGTTCCTCAACTATTTGCATCTATTGTATTGCTAGACCCTCAACCTAGAACTGACCTTAATACATGCATGCAATCAAAATGGTTAAAAGCATAAAGGAAGAGGGGGTGTAGGATAGGGAATTCTAGGGAGGGGAAATAGGGAAAGGGGATGACATCTGTATTCTAAATAAATAAAATATCCAATAAAAAAAATCCTTTCAAAAAATAAAAGAAAAAGCCTAAAGGCAAACCAGACGAAACCATTCTACCTTCTGAACTTTAAAAAAAAAAATGTTATCTTACATATGTGCTACCAAATTGAGAACTTCAGACATCAAACTAGAAGAGTTTGCTTAGTTAGGGTTTTACTGCTGTGAACAGACACCATAACCAATGCAAGGCTTATAAAGGACAGCATTTGATTGGGGCTGCTTACAGGTTCAGAAGTTCAGTCCATTATCATCAGGAACATTGCAGCATTCAGCAGACATGGTGTGGGCAACGCTGAGAGTTTTATATCTTCATCTGAAGGCTGCTAGCAGAATACTGACTTCCAGGCAGCTAGGATGAGGGTCTTAGAGTCCACGCCCACAGAGACACACCTACTCCAACAAGGCCATACCTCCCAATAGTGCCACTCTCTGGGCTAAGCATATTCAAACCATCACAGAGCCAAAGCAAACTTTCCAGAAACACTTTCCTTCTTTGCTCACATCCCCCTATGAGCAAGTCCTCTCTTTCTCCTTAAGGATCCTCTGGTTTCTATCTGGGGTTGCAGCCTAATGGTAGAGTACCTGCTTGGTATATACAAGGCCCTGAGTTTGATCCCCATATATCTAAAACCAAAACTCCTTCTATTTTCCACCCTTCTTCATCGCTAGTGCTCTGTTAACTCAGGCCCTGCCATTGAACCTGTGGCTTTCTTGCCCCTTCCTTCCCCTCTCCCCAGGGTTGTGCTCCACTGTTATCACCAAGTCACTGGCTCCTACTCAGACCTGAGACTGTGCCCCATGAAATGTGACCTCCCTCCCCTTCCCCTGGAAGCATCTTAACTCCTTAACTCTCCTGCAATGCTTCATTCCTTAGCCCCTCAAAGAATATCAGGTTTTCTTTCCAGAAGAATCCTTGGCATTTTTGATCTTAAATACTGATTATCACTGTGTACATCTTCCCATACGATTCTGCTCAAGAGCACTTCTTCTTCATTTTTATATAGTATCCAGGGTAGATAAAACAAAAGGTAAGATGGGAAAATGACCAGAATGAATGAAAAGGAGAATGAGTGAACCAGCTAAACGAGGAAGTAGTAAGTTACCAAATGAATGGGAATTTAAAATAATAAGGCACATAACTGTGAGTCATAACCCAGTTCCATTTTTCACACATAACCTTAATTCAGTTCACTAATTATTTGGAGTACCTGATAGAGTAGACAGGATGCTATCTGCTAATGCTGCAATGACAGAGAAAAATGCCCACATTCTTAGGACTTTAGAGGGGTGGTTAGCATTGGATGGATGGAATGTTTACTTTGCTATCGGACACGGATGCACTCTCTGTCTCTCTGTCTCTGTCTCTCAGTCTCTCTCTCTCTCTCTCTCTCTCTCTCTCACACACACACACACACACACAGAGTACTAATGACACTACTGCTGTGTGCTCTTGTTCCTGTTTCCATGTATAAATATGGAAGGGTTTCTCCTGGGTCTTTGCAATGGGAAATCTGAGTCAAATGAGTGAGTGCATATTTCCCTCTTGTTTACAACTGAGTTACATTCGAAATATTTTGGGGTTTTTTTTGGTTTGGTTTTGTTTTGTTTTGGTTTGGTTTGGTTTTTTTTTTTTTTTTTTTGCCTATAAAAGAAAGATAAAAGTAGTTTTTCCTTTAAACTCCGATTTCCTTGCTGCTAGTAAAACACTTTGTCTTTTGTTTATAGGCTTTTCTGGTCTTCTGTTTCTTTAATTTTCTTGAAAAATATATTTTGCTGCTTTAAGGTCATTGTTTTGTTGTTGTGCATCTTTTTTTAAGTTCGGGTATTTTCTGTTGTATAACTGATATACTTTTAGCTTATCTTGTTATATTTATGATTTTTATCATACAGATGCTCCCATCGTTTGTTTGTCACCTTTCCCATTAAGATTTGAGTTATTTCTATGTATACATGTCGGCTTTCTTGTTTTAAACAGCAGGACACTGGTGGTACCCTACTCTAGTCTGCGTTACATGATAAATGTTGGAGACAGTTGGTCAGGGCTCGATGGTATAGCCTGTGGGCGTGCAGTAGAGCAGCATGCGCTGGCCTTGTTGGCACATGAATCTGTCATTCTTGGCATCAGTAACACCTGCTGTGACCAATGAACTAATTGTAAAGTGACCTACATAAGTAAAGCACTGTCATTTGTGAAAGTGGATTTGGCTCTGAACACTGATGTGGTTTTTCTTGAGCAACTGTTCAGAAGGGGGACAACTCAAGAGTACACTCTGCTGTTTGGAGGCAGGCCACAAACAACAGGCACATTGGCTCTACAGCAGAGTCCTCCGAGCCATAGTTTTGTGCTGTAGAAGGTGGAGACTAGAATAAGGTATCTGTGGGGTTTCTTACTGAGAGGCCAGACTTTGTAGGCCGTGCGGGTACCGTGTGTCTGCTCACTGCAGCCCAGCATGGCAGCAGTGGGTGCATAGCCCCTGCCTCTGTGCTCATCAGTGACTGCTTGAGTCCTGTAGGGGACACATAACTCAAAGATTTATTGTCTGGTCCTTTTCTCCAGGAATCCATAGTACTCAGGCTAAAGACTCCACACCACAGATGTTTAGGGCCAGATAACTCTGCCTTCCCTATGGAAGGGACATGCAAAATTGTCCCTGGTAGCGTCCATCTAGAAGATTTGGAAATGCTGTTCTTCCCTCCCCCCCCCCCACCCCCCCGCCACGCTTTGTGTTCTCTTTGTACCTGTCTCTGTCCTTTTGGTTATTGAGGTGGTAGCGTGGGTTCCTCACTTGAACTTCAGCTCTGATGTCAGTGCTTATTAGAGTACACAGTGGCACATAACCACATAACCCTTTGGACTCAGTCACACTAAACTGAAGTCGGATCAGACCTTAATATATGGCACATACTAGTGGGTTGCTTAGTTATTTGTCAATCTGACACAGACCTAGACATATCTGGGGAAAAGGAACCTCAACTGAAGAATTACTCCAGTCAGAAAGACTTAGAGACATGTCTATGGGGAAATTTTCTGATGGCTAATGATTCAGGAAGGCCTAGCCCACTGAAGACAGTGCCACCCCAGGGCAGATGACTCTGTGTTATATAAGAAAGGTAGATGTATAATGCCGAGGAACAAGCCAGTGAGCGCCATTCCTCTGTGACCTTGGCTTTAGTTCCTGCTTCCAGGCTTCTGCCTTGAGTTCCTGCCTTGGCTTCCCTAAATGGTGATTCCAACCTGTAAGCTGAATAAACCCTTTTTTCCCTGAAGTTGCTTTTGGTCAGTGTTTTATCATGATAGCAGAAAGCAAACTTAGATGTAGAAACCTCGTAGGCAGCTTCTCAGCCTGAGCAGTACTCACAGTTTTCCTCTCGCCAGCTTAACCCTTTATACAGAGGTGAGCTTCGTCTTTGTGTTCCTGTCATGTGTTGTTCTTTATCTGTCTCTTTTCCTCTCTCGGTATGCAGCAGCTGGCTGTGCCCCAGCCTCCACGAGGCAGTATTTACAGCTCACTTGGGTGGATGCCACAGCTAGGGTAGCCCAAGGGCAGATGAAATAGCCAGACCGCCAGTGCTGCGCCTCTCCGCTCTGTCTTCTCTCACATAAAGAAGAACTCTCCCTCTTCCTTCTGTCAATGACAAGGAGTATTGATTGGCTTGGTACAGTATATAAAATATGCATCTAATGGAATGGTATTTTGGGAACTATTAGTAGCACTAGCTTTCTGAGCCCTAGGATTGTGCCCTCCTCCCCTTCCTTTTCCCCCTTCCTAGGAACAGCTTCTTAGCAAATTACAAAAGCTCTGCCTCTGGCTTGCTGGGTAGCAGTGGCAGTGCAGGCTTACTCTAGTTTCCAAGGGAGACGGGTGCTGAGACTGCAGCGTTTCCCAGCAGCCGCTTACCTTTCCTGCTGTTCATCTCCATGCATGTCTTGACCTTCATTCTGCTATGCAGGCTTGCACAAGAAGGTAACTGTTTTCTTGGAGTTCTCTGCGTCGAGGGGGGCAGAGGAAAAGCAGGGTGGTATGGGAAAAAGCATATGGATATAGAGAGTATAAATGCTGGAATTAGAAAAAAAGGGAGCTCTGAGGTTCTCTGGTCTGTGAACATCTTCCTGTTTGTTGTACCAAAAATACCCTGAAGGTGGGAGCCCTGGCACTAGGTCATAAAATTTAAGAATCCTGCATATAAAAGCACAAGGTTATAGTAATATGGCCTGTGGGAAGCACAGAAGAAAAATGAAAACTTGGAGAAGAAAATGTAATCAATTGCTCTCAACACTCTATCTTCATAGATTCTGTTCAGTGTGTGTTTTATTTAAGGAGAAAGCTGAGAATGTCTCTTCAAAATATTCCCAGCACTCCAGAGGTGTGCTTCCCAGTGTCATGGTCAGTATTTGTGTATTGCTGTTTAAATTTAATGACAAATAAAGTAAAAAATAATGTCCTCTGTTGCACTGGTCACATTTAAAATGTTCAGGAGCCACATGTGACTACTGGCTTCTATATAAGACTGAATATTGGACACTTCCGTTATTATACAAAGTCCCATTTAAGGAACTAAAGACCCATAGAAACCCATAGAAACATGGGAAACTTAGTACAATCAAAGCTGTATCACAAGTTCTGAATCTGTAGAAAAAATATACTTGTGTTTAACACGCACAGGCAATTTCCTCTTGTCAGTCCTCAGCTCATCAGTAAGATGAGCAGTTTCACAGCAGCAGCTTTGTATTGCATAATAGAAGTAAGCTAGAGCTGACTTAAGGTGTATATTTGAAGAGGATGTGTAACACATCTGTCAGTACTATGTGATTTTATATGAGGCTTGAGCACTCATGGCTTGGGTACCTGGGTGGGGGTGGGTTCCAAACCCCATGGAATATTTAATGATGACTCTGCTTGGCCAGACCAATGAGTAGGCTTTTAGCAAGAAGACAAATGGCCTTTTTTCCACAATCAGCATAAATACAAATTCATTATGGTTAAAGCTGACTGAAGTTTTGGAAAACACTTTGCCGCCTTCTTTATTTTGTGACTAAGGGGCAGAAGAGCCTAGCAGTCTGTTTTCTCCTGTTCTACAGTGTTACCCTCCCTAGCCTCCCATGCCATTCTGTATCAGGCAACATCTGACTGTAGAGTCAGTGTTCTCCATAGGAGAATTTAGTCCTTCATACTATTTGATTTTTATGGTTCTTTTATAGCAGCCCTATAATGTGTCAATGACCACTTCTGTAAATATAAAACCATCCTGTACCATCAAACTGCTGAGTAGCACAGACTTTAGTGAGATGCAAAGGATGTCAGAGGAAGGCAGTCAAGGTGGCTCAGTCTACTCAGTCCTGCTGCTGAGATTTGCATGTAGCTGAAATCCACATAGCTGGAATGTCATGATGCTTTGTCAAAGAAACAAATGTTTCATTGTGGAATAAAGTAAGGAAAGTTCTAGATGCAGGAGAGCATCGTGGTAATGTCTTTTGGTGAATAACCTTGTGATCTTGGCTGTGTTTATGTTTCCTTGGGCTTTGGTTGTCTCATCTGCAAGGCAGGGATAATTTTATCATCTCTACTCTGAATCTTACAACTAGATCCTTTAGGCATTGGATCACTGAAAATAACTGTTAAGCAGGTAGTAGTGGCACACACCTTTAATCCCAGCATTCAGGAGGGAGAGGCAAGTAGAACTTTGTAAGTTTTGAGGCCAGCGTGGTCTACAGAGCTTCTTTCAGGACAGCCAGGGCTACACAGAGAAACCCTGTTTCAAAACAAAAACAAATAAGCGAATGAAAGAAAGAAAACTACTGCTATAGAAGAAATTAGACTTTATTATAAGGATTTATGAAAAGTTATATACCACCAAAGAAAAAAAGAAAAAATTTTCCTGAAAAACAGAATATTTGTTTTCAAAACAGAAAATATAAATAAGCCTAACAGAATTTGAATATTTTACTTAAAACTTTCCTCCAGAGTACACTAACTCAGGTAAATTTTATTAGTGAATTTTAAAAATTATGTAACCCAAATCATACGTACATTATTACAGAAAGTAGATCAGCAGAGAATTCTTCCCAACATATGTAACCTTAACTCACAAAGCTGGCTGTTAGAAGAGAAAAAGAGGCCACATTTCTTTTATGACTATGAGTGTAGAAACCTTAAGGTATACATATTTGATTACATATAATATTGTAATACATATATATAATACATATTGTCTGAGGCATGGCTGAATTGGTAAAATGTTTGCCATGTGTGACCTAGGTTTGGAGAATAACAGCACAACTCTAGTCCAGCATGTCCTGGGCATGTGAGGATGAACAGATCCTTGGGGCTCCCTACCCACCTAGTCTAGCTGAACCCATGAGTGCCAGGTTCAGCTCAGAACCTTGTTCCAAAATAAGGTGGAGAGTAAAGAAGCCATGTGACGTTAACTTCCGGCTCCCATACGCCACCAGGAGAGCACATGTATCTACACACATTTATATCTTGAGCTAAGTGTGTGGCTCCGTGATACAGTACTTTACTAGCTTGCCCACACGGGCAAAAAAGCAAAAACAAAATATAAAACACAGAACCTGGGGCCTTTTGTTTGAACCAACACAGTTTAAATAAAAATCAATGTGGTGTTGCCATACAAGCATGAGGACTTGAGTTCAGGTCCCAGCATTCACATAATAAGGTGAGTTGGTGTACAGCTGTAATCTCATCACCAGGGACACAGGGTGAGGAGGTTTACCAGATTGTACTGGCCTGCCAGTCTAGCCAATCAGTGAGCTCTAGTTTCAATGAAAGACTTTATTCAAAAAAACCAAAAAACAAAAAACAAAAAAAACCCAATATACATGGGCTATGGAAATAACTCAGTGAGTAAGAGGGTTTGCCACACAAGTGTGAGTACCTGAGTTCAGAACCTATGTAAACCTGGATATGTAGCATGCTTATTTGTAACCCAGATGGTCCTATGGGGAATAGGAGGTAGAAACAGGAGAAGCTTCTGGACCAACTAGCCTGTCATATACAGTAGTAAGGCAAGCCTGTCTAAAATAAGGTAAAGATAAGGAATGATGGTCAGGTTGTACCTAACCTCCACACAAAGGCTGTGGAATGTGTGCACAGTGATGTCTGCATTCCTGCGTTCATACACATTCATACACATTAATGCATTCACAGGGAGAATGCTAAAGACCTCTAATCTCCATGTGAACATGTAGACACCTGCATCAGCACACACAAACCTTAGTTGGGTTCCATAAGATAGAAGTTTTAGGTTAATTTGATGGGCGGTGTGTAAAGAAACTCCATAACCAATAAACTCCCCTGTAGCGGGAAATCGCTGAGAGCAGGATCAAAGCATGGACACTTACTATCACCTCGTTTCTATAGCATGGCCCACAGCTCCCTGTCCCAAAAGTAAGACAAGAAAAGACAGGAAAATAGGAAGGACAAGAAGGAAGAAACAAAATTCGATTTTCTTTTTACAGATGGCGCACTCTGTATGGGTAGTGGCACATTTACAAATGTTTGGTGACTGCCATAACAGCATTCACTGATGGCACATAGCTTTCTGGCCATTTTGAGCTTTACCGACCTTTATTCTCAGCATGCGGGAATCCCTTCAGGATGTAGAGCACTTTCTCATTCCTCTCTTCATAGGTCTTATCTGACTCCTGTACGGGATGAGGAGGCAGAGTCTTTACGGAAAGCACGCTCCAGACAAGCTCGGCAGACTCGGAGGTCTACTCAAGTAAGCATGACCTGCCCCTCGCCTCCCCCACAGTGTTCTTTTGTCTTTCTCCCTTCCCAGGACAGTATGTAGTAGTAAACATACTAAAGTAAGCATGACACCCTTCCCCAGTCCCAGTGGAAGCATATAGTAAGCACACTAAAATGAATGCTTTTATTCCAGCCACTGTAATTTCATCACAGTTGTCACGTCTAAGGGTGTACCGTGTGGAATCTAACAAGTTTATGGCTGTCTCTACTCACACTCACCTCCATTCCTCCAGGCTCATTCCAGCTTTGCTTAAGAACTGTTAAGAAGCCTGTACCCGCCACACGTGGAGAATCTCTAACTGATAGCAGTTCAAAAAGTTAAACATAGACTTTCCATTTGACACAACACACACAGATTACTCATAGATAAATACATGAAAATACATTTTCACATTAAAAACTTGTATAGAGAATTATATAACAGCATTATTCAAAATAGCCAAAAAGTACAGCCAACCCAGTATTGTACTCCATAATAAGAATGAACAAAATATGCCATGCTCATACAGGGAAATATTATTTGGAATTAAAATTGACTGTTATAGGAGCTGGAAATAATGCTTGTACAGTTAGCACTTGCTGCTGTCACAGAAGTTCAGAGTTCAGCTCCTAGCACTCATATCAGGTAGCTCACAACAGCCTGGATCCAGATCCAGGGGCCCTACAGGCCTTGTCTGGCCTCCTTTGGACATCTGCATACACATGCATAACTCCACACATAGACATACGCGTGAATACAAAACATTAAAGTGGTGTTACAGCATGCATGAACTTTGAGACAACATCTCAAGTAAAACAGCCAGGACACAAAGAGCATGTTTGTTAGGATCCTAGTCCATTATGCAGTGTATCCAAAATGGCGTAGCCAGAGGGGGGCGGGAGGGAGAGAGAGAGAAACAGAGGGAGGGAGAGAGGGAGGGATGATTAATGCTTGGGGTTCAGGGAAGAAGAATGTGAAGAGACTCGCTACTGGCTGTGGCCTCTTTTGGGAGTGACGAAAATGTCCTGAGAGTCGAGAGCAGTGGTGGTGGAAAAGACCAGAGCATCCTAGGAACCATCAGATCACACATAGTAAAAGGCAGAGCTTTATGATACAGAGTTCTATTTCAGTTAGAAAAAAGGTCAGGAGCCATGAAAGCGGTTTAAGGAAGAATGTGATGTAGCTCACACTATTTGCAGAGATTGGCGTGTACGTAGATGATTGCCAAGCCAGGAAACCAGAAGATTAGTTAGGAAGCTATTCAGAGTCGTCCCAGCTGAGGGCAGGACCTCAGGGTGTACTGGCCTTGCATGTGGAGGAAAGGTTGCGAGAAGGCACAGAAGGAAGCTGAGAAAGCAACGGAGCAGAGTGAAGAGAAAGCCAGAAGATAGCAGTAGCATTGAGATGAATGAGAAGCCTGTGTGCCAGAAAGGAGTGTTCTTTATCTTTTATTTAGATGGTGTGGAAGTCAAGAAAGAAAGCTAATGAAGGGAAAGGGACATTGTACAATATAGTGACAAAAAAGATCAAATCTGTCTTTCCTGGCCCTCCCAGAATGGGTGTGTGTATCTCTTCTTCCCATACGCTCCATCTTCCATGAAGCCCGTGACTGTTTCTTGTTTTTCTTTTATTCTAGTCAGTGTACATAAGAAAACTTGGCCATTTCTACATTTTTAAGTTTATATTCAGTGTCATTAAGTAATTCCTATCAGCACTGTCCATCTCCAGAATGTTCTTCGTCTTTCCAAACTGAAACTCTGTATTCATTAAGCAGTCACACTATGCAAAATGAGCAATATTCTGTTTTCTCTCTCTGAGTTTGACTGCTTTACGAATCATATAAATGAAATCATGCAGTGTGTGTCTCACCCGTTTGGCTCATTTCATGTAACACAGTGCTAGATTCATCCATGTTGTCCGCGTGGCATCATTTTATAAGTCTGTATGTATATGCCACAATTTACCATTCATCTTTCAGTGGACACATGGCTCCCTCAATAAGCCACTGTGCAAATGGCTTTGTACACGTCTCCAGACTGCTGTCAGTCCTTTGTGGGTGTACAAATATCTATGTGTGTGCTGGCTTGTATGATAATCCTATTGTTAATCCTGAGGATGTGCTGTTTGCATAATAGCTGGCCTGCTTTCCACTCCTGTCACCATCCACAAAAATCCCCATTTTTCTAGATCTTTCTCAATATTTGTATTATAGTTTCAAGGATTTTTAATATAATAGCCACTCTAGTTAATGTGAAGTAGAAGACTGACTGTAATTTTTTTTTTACATTTTTAACTTTTTAAATGGGGAATGGCACACACATGGAGGTCAGAGGCTAACTTAAGGAATCAGTTCTCTACTTCTACCATGTGGCCTGGCAGCATGTGTCTGTATGCACTGGCCCATTTCAATAGCCCACTGGCTCAATCTCTACTGTTATCTTCTCCTTCAGTGTACAGTAGATAAATAATCGGAATATGTATGCATATATAATTGAATATATCAATGAGTGAGAAATAATAGTCTGGGTATATAGTCTATTCTTAAGTGGTTTTAAATTTATTTATGAAGAGACAGGAAACCTTATCTTGAGAATGGCATATAATTAAAAGTGGAAGAGCCGAAGATGCACAAGTGTCTTGTAATGAAAGCAGACGTGGTGGGCGCGCTTGTAGTCCCAGCATTTGGGAGGTAGAGGTAGTCAGAGCAGGAGTTGAAGGCCAGGCTCAGCTACATAGTGGTGTAGAGGTTTGCCTGGGCTACATACAAAAGAGGGATGGAGAGAGAGGAAAGGCAAGAGAAAGAAAGAAGGTGAAAGAAATTTTGTAGAAAAAGACTCAGTAGAGATAGCCAAGGTCCACATCAGAACTAGGAAGGATCTTCAGACTCTTCAGAATCTGTACATGACCTTTGAAAATATTTTTAGGTTCTTAAGGGACACAGGGTCCACAGAAGCAAAATTATCCAGAAAGTAAACATCCAGTTCTTGACTGTGGTGGATGGCCCAGGCTTTCTCAGGTCTCACTGCCCTCAGCCTCCTCCCACTGCCTTAGCTTTGCTAAACTGCTGACGGACACCTGCATTATCCCGACATCCTGTTTCTGAGTTTTTGGACAGACTTCTTTAGCCACAATGCCTTTTGCCCCTCACACCCTGCCAAAGAAGCACTTGTTGAGGTCAGAGGACAGCTTCATATGTTAGTCATTGCCTTCTGGAACTGAGACAGGGTTCTTGCTCACCACTGATCATAGCAGGCGAACTTGCTTTACAAGTAAGTGTCTGTACTCCCCAACAGTCTGTGCTTCCCATCTCCCCAGAGGTGTGTTGACTTGGGTTCGCAGATCCAGGCTCTGGTCCTCTCACTCATTCATCCACTGAGCTGTCTCCTCATGTCCCCGAGTTTTTATCTTAGTATGTACACAGTATCTTACAATCATTCATTTTTTTTTCATGTAATTTCTGGTAGATGAAACGTTTCTTGAAAAGAGTGCTGGTGAGCTAGGTTAACAGTTAAGAGCACTTACTACCCTTGCAGAGGACCCAGGTTCAGTTTCCAGTGTCTACACAGTGGCTTACAACCTTCTGTAACTCGAGTTCCAGAAGATCCAGCACCCTCTCTGGCTTATTCTGTAGGCTCCCGCATGCACATGGTGCACATAACTCTGGCAGGCTCACACACATACCCATGACTAAAAATAAATAAATCTTTGAAGAAAGTTTCTTGAAAAGAATTACTTGACTTGCCTCTGTAGTTTACTTAGAGACATCAGTTACTTAAAAGGGTGAATAAAATTAAGAGTATCTATTTTTTTTTAAAGGCAGCTGTGAGGCTAGAGAGAGAGTCCTGCAGTGAAGGGTGCTTTCTGGTCGTACAGAGGACCCTACATTGTCAGGTGACTCACAACCATCTGTAATTCCAGCTTCAGGGGAGCTGGCATGCTCTACAAGGAATGTACTTGTATACATACGTAAGAGTATTTGTATACATATAATTTTATAAAATAAAAAGGATGTTATGGATTTGGTAACTAGTGTCTGCCTTCTAGCTTTGGGACATGCCCCATCTGAGGCTCTGAGAATATAAGCACTCTACTGGAATAATCTCACGCTCTCCTTAGTGCTGCTCTGCCCCAGGTCTACCATTTGGCTTTGCTTCTGTCATGCTGCTACAATGATCCCAGGAGGAACATTAATTGTTCGTATATCTCTGTGATTCCTAAAGTTACTCAGGAAATAACGGTAGAAGGGAAAAAGCCAATATAGCGTTTCAGAAAGTTTTGTTATTTTAGCCTAGTTATGAATTTTCACCTTCTTGAACCAGGTTTTAAATTTTTGTTTTTTCCAGTATTTACTGCTCAGAGAATAAGAGGGTAACCATTTGATCTTGGGAGAGGGTAAAGTACACTCAAATAACTGAACACAGTTTGGTATGGACCAAGTACATATGTAACAGTGGATATCACTGTTGACCTATTTTTGGAAGGCCAAGTTAGGAAAGCTAAAGTATTGGTTCAGAGTGTACGCAGATGTAGGTCTGAGTTCTCTATACACCATGGTGCCTATTTTAAGTGTGTGTTGCTAGAAACGGTCTTCTGCTGGGAGATTCGTTTAGGTTGTTTTGAGGGCAGTTTCCCTGCTCCAGAATTCTGTGTGTTAATGTGAAACTGTCTTTACCACTTGCTATTTTCCCAGGGTGTTACTCTAACAGACCTTCAGGAAGCAGAAAAGACTTTCAGCCGATCGAGGGCAGAGAGACAAGCTCAGGACCAGCCTGGTGAGAAGCTTGAAGATCCTGGTGGGCTTGAAGGGAGCACCAAGAAGCAGGAGCCTTCAGCAGCCCCAACAAAGGGAGCTGGCGAGGGCCAGCAACCTCGGGGCAGAGGTCTGGACGAAGAGGTGAGCTCTTTTTCCTAGCATGCTCTGCCCACAAGCACGAAATTTGGTGACCCTTCATCAGTGGTGGCTTAAATGCTATTCTGCCTTGCAATGAACAATTCCTGACAGTCACTGTGTGTTTATAGCTGTCTTTGGTGCAGACCTATTTGGCTAAAAACACCCAAAGGAATTCAGTTCTTGAAGTGATCACTTTTCTCCTCAGAGTTAACTAATGCTTTTGAGTGAATGTCTTACTATTCCTTAAAGAGAGGATATAGTATAATAAGATATAAATGAAGAGATAAGTATTTTTATGCCAGATACCGTTTCAAGCATTTAAAATATATTAATTGGTATAATCCTCAGGAGACCCCTCTGACATTGATATTAGTATTTCTATTTTATAAATTAGGAAATTGAGTCCCACAGACTGAGTAACTTACTTTACACTCTACACATAGAATAGTCAGCCAGTGAGGATTTGAACATAGGCAGTCTAACCATACAGCTTGTTCGACACTAATGTGTTGTTTCCTAAATTCCTGGGAGTCACCATCTGTGTGGACATGTTTCTAGTGGAGGTGACATTCACAGAGAGGGCCAAGGGTATAATTAGGGCAAACATGCTCCTGGTCTCCATGGTAACCGTTGGCCCTGTCACTGTCATCACTGCTCCTCTCTCTCAGAAGTGTCTTAATGTGGGCCTAAGAGTAACGGTTACTATAGCGACAAGAAGACGGTGTCTCGCATGTCAGTGCTCTGAGTGCTAAGTTTTGTGAACTAATATTACCATGCATTTCATTTTTTAAGTTATTGTTTACTGAGTGCTGGTTCTCAGATGGAATTCCAGTACCCAACACACATTTTCTAATTAAGCCCCTACCATCCTGGCTGAGGATGGCTTTATCCCTATTTTACAGATGAGGAGGCTGAGGCCAGAGAAGTTAACTTTTTCAAGTTCACGCAGTTACTGCCTGCTGAGGATAGACGTTAAGTCAAGTTCTATCTCATTCCAAAACTTTTTGACTTCATTGTTTCTGTCTTTATAGTTTATAAATTTAAAGGCACATAACCTCTACATTGTGAACCTAGAAGAATCTTCAGTTTCAACTCTCAAAAAAAAAAAAAAAAAAAAAAAAATTCAAGGGGAAAGAGAAGTTTTTTAGTTTCAAGAAAGTGGTTCAGTGCCTAACATGTGCCAGGCCTTGGTTTGATGTCTAGCACGTGAGAGGAAGTGAGCTTTCCAGTGAGTCGTGTGGCATGTCGTGGATCATCCAGACTTTTGCTCTCTGTCCTCAGGCCATCACCCACTGTTGTTCCCTGCCTTACATGCCTGAGCTTTTTATTTCCCATTTCTTCTGCCTTTGAGCACTCCATCTTAAAAATGCCACTGCTTTTTCCATTTTCAAGACCAAAAAAAAATTATTAACACCGAGCAGTTTAGTCATTTTAGTAGCAGTGTCTCAGCTGCTGTGGTCACGATGGAATCCTCAGAGGAGGAGTCCACTGACTAACTACTGCTGCTGATATATACTGACTGAACGTCAACTGGTAATAAGTCTTCTTAATATTGAAAAGCCCAATTTGAGGACCCTTACTGTCTTTATCCTTTGAACTTGACCCCTAACATCTCATCCTGTGAATTATTTCCAGCCTGTCTATCATCGCCTAAGGTGTTCAACTCAACCAGACAAACCCACAACACCAGTTTCTCCGTCTACGTCAAGACCCTCACTATACACTGGCTCTCATCTGCTGCGTACAAGTAGAGCTTCGGTCCCTGATTCTGAGAATTCAGAGACCACCACACACACCACAGCGGCAAAGGAAATGGACATGAGTGGTATGTATAGCTTCAAAAGTCACTTCTTCGTGTGCACAGCCCAGGCTTTTAAGATCCACATTGTGTGTTATCTTTGGGCAGAGAAAGAAGAGGTTGATTTGGATGATCAGTCCTCTAACAGGCTGTCTGTCCGAGAGAGGAGACGACCTAAAGATCGGCGAAGAGGCACGGGCATTAACTTCTGGACTACGGATGTAAGTACATTGTTCTGCATGGGCACACCATATCACTGTGGCTGCCATTCTTCCTGTAGAGATCAAAAGAAAGAGTGCCGTGTGATGCCATGACTCTCATAGAGATAACAAAGAGCTTTTACTAAGAAAAGACTCTACTAGTATGGGACTTGTTCAGTGTGTTTCTGCTAAGTGCCTAGAGCAGTGCTGAGTGCAAAGTGGGCACTGGAACTGATAGGGGATTTTGAAAGCTGGAGATTTACAACTACTGTGTGAACAAGTGGATACATTTGGCAAACTTTAGCAGTCCTCTCTAATAGTTTCTGAGAGTCATGTAATTGAAAGTATCTTAAGACTACCTATAAGCCAAGATTCTAACTATTTTACGATAATAAGATTTTGAAGGAAGGGACTAGAGAGATGGCTCAGTGGTTTAGAGCACTTGTTGCTCTTTTAGAAGAACCAAGTTCAATTCTCAGTACCCACATGGTGACTCACAGCCATCAATAACCCAGTTCCAGGAATCCAACAGGCACACACATGGTACACATACTTGCATGCTGGCAAAACCTTCAGATGTGTAAAGTGAATGCATCTTTGGGAAAAGCAAAAACAGTTTAAAAACATTTCAAATGGCTTAAAATCTGTAAGTTGATACAAATTTACCTGTGTCAGGTTGACCTTTCTGGCAGGAAAAGGATCAAATTGTAGAAAAGAGGTCACCACTTACTAACCACAAATGCACACTGTACTGTAATGCACTCCCGCCATAGCTGCTTCTAACCTTCTCATTCAAGCCTGCTACTAGTATTTTTAAGCCAAATGGCCAGCATCCTAACCCAGAGGCCCCTGATTCCTAATGTCCAATTTGAAAGTTAGGTAAAACTATTCAGTGAGACAAGAAATATAATAGTAGTAGTCATTCATTACAAACCATCTTTGACAAACCATCTTTTAGTGAAAATGCATTTTCTTGTTTTAGGACTGGATTGATAGTGTTTTGCTTTGCTTTGCTTTGCTTTGCTTTGCTTTGCTTTGCTTGCTTTGCTTTTTCCAGTGGGGATTGGACTCAGGGCCTTGCACACACTGGACAAGCAGACACTCTACCAATAAGCTACAGACCATATGTTGATATCTCCAGACCATAGGTTGATAACTTTGACAGAGTGAAATAAAGTCTTGCTTTTTGAAAAATATGTTTTCATCGCTGTATTTGGTTCGACACTTTTTACCACAGTGATGCTTCTAAGTCCCTGCCTGTGGCAGATGTTGAAAGTGGCAGTGGTGGCATCACTTGCCTTTCAGGCTCATTGCCCACGTTTAAAAGACCAAGAAGTGTAACTGCTTGGAACTGAACTTGCTGTTTTCAGCGAGGTCTGTGACTGTGGTTCCTATGGGTCTCCTCTTTCCATTTCAGGAGGATGAAACAGATGTCTCTGAAGAGGTCAAAGAAGCATGGGTAAGTGACCAACCAGTGATACACAGTCCCTTCAAGGGCTATCTTACTCTGCAGCATACAGTTTTAGGAGATGAGCAGATCTGGGCACATGTGTGTTGAGTGAGATGAGCATTCCTCTGAGAAGTGAGGCAGGTCGCTTGCTGCTGCTACTTTTTCCTGTCCTGTGGCACTGCTCATATTCTTGGACAACTTTCTAGTGTTTGGCTGTGCTACCTGCCAGACGTCAACACTGATAGAGGCTCTGCTTTTTTCTTTCTTGACTATTACTAGATTGGATAAAGTACTTAGAAACTGTTGGAAGAAAAGAAAAAAGTGATACAAGTTTCTAATGGTTCTCCTCTAACAGAACATAAATAAAGAGAACATAAAATTTGAGGCCATTTAAAAGTATTTATATTTGTCTTTGTGTAAGGGTAAGCACCTTACCTCTTTTGTAACTTGACCTTTTGAAGCCAGGCACCCGTGTCCCTCTGCACTGAAAGCCCCACACCCAGCGCTACTCATCTGAGCTACTTTTATACCTCTAAAACACTGAGGGAAGAGGGAATTTGGTTTTGGTAAACATTTATACAAACCCATGTCCTTTGCTTTTCAAAGCATGTAAAATGATAGCCTTCTAGCACCGTGCGTTTTAGTAATGTACATTTATTCTCAGAATATATTTAATAATCTTTCCAGAAAATCAAGTAGCTCATTTTTACCAATATAGACATAAGTAGTAAATCACCATTGTTCTAGCTAAATAGTTAAGATTCCAGACAGTAGTTGTATGGTGGTATGTGTTTATAGTCCCTTATGAGTCTGTGGTAGGAAGATCACAAGTTTCTTGGTTTTGGGATGTGTGTGTGTGTGTGTGTGTGTGTGTGTGTGTGTGTGTGTGTGTGTATTTGTATGTTGGGGGATAGGTGTGGATATTTGCATATGTGTGCACAGGTTTTATGGAGACCCCACCTTAATGTTTGCAAAAGGATTTCTCACTGAACCTGAAGCTCATTAATTGGGCTACACAGGCTGGTTAACAAATTTTATGAATCCTCCTGAATTCTACCTCCCAATTGCAAGGATTTTAGGCATACAGTGCTGTGTCTGGCCTTTTTATATAGGTACTAAGAATCTAAACTCAGGTCTACTTTACCATCTAAGCCATCTCTAGCTCCTATATGGCAAATTTAAGGCCAGAATGGGCTACATAGCGAGATCTTGTCTCAAATGGGTGTGGGAGGGCTAATTAATAATAATATAGGTAAGAATTGTCTACTTTGATTGATGTTGAGGATGTGTTACAAAGATGAATTGTGTTGTTTAGAAATAACTCAGAAAAATTTCTTGGAGCAAGTGTGTGTGTGTGTGTGTGTGTGTGTGTGTGTGTGTGCGCGCGCGCATACATGGCTGTACATGAGACTATGCATGTATGTCAGCAACTTTCTTCTGTAAAGGATTTTGAAAGGCTTTTAGAAGCAGAAAGTTTCCTTTGGGAAATTGTGCTTAAACAGAGAATCTGAGTAATAGATTACAAAGCCCTGGAAAGGCCTGTAATCCCTGAAGGGTTAGTATAGGTTGTGTGGATCCTAGGAATTACAGGGCAGATTTTGTTGGCATAGAATGTCTTTTGTCAGAAAAAAAAAAATCTCTGTTTGTAGTAAACTTCTTGGCACTGGAAAAATCTTAGCGTAGGTTACATTAAGTAAGAAAAATTAAAAGTGATCTTGATACAATGCTTAGAGAATTTCTTTTAGGAATATTTCCCTTAGGGAATTTCATGAGAAGACTTTCTGGTCTGTGTAGAAAAGCATGGGCTGCTAAGGCTTGACACAAAAGTTATTTGTCAGGTAAGAATATTCCATTTATCTAATCTACTATTGTTTCCCATATGTCAGGTAGACACCAGCATTAATCTAAGCAAACAATACCTCTAGCTGGGAATCTAGATATCTTAGTTAAGGTTTCCATTGCTGGGAAGAGACACCATGCCCAAGGCAACTTTTATAAATATTTCATTGGGGCTGGCTTACAGGTTCTGATGTTCAGTCCATTATCATCATGTTGGGAAACATGACAGTGTGCAGGCAGACATAGTACTGGAGGAGTTGAGAATTGTAGATCTTCATTCAAAGGAAGCCAGGAACAGACTGCCTCCAGGCAGCTAGGAGGAGGGTCTTAAAGCCCACCCCAACAGTGATGCACTTTCTCCAACAAGACCACACTTCCTAATAGTGCCAACTCCCTGGGCCACCTATACTCAAACCTTGATACTAGGGTTGGCCCAAGCACGTGCCAGGAACTGCCATTCCCCAGCACTACCTGGAGTTCTGCAAAGGAAAGGCTGCTGCTGAGTCAGCCTAGGTGAGGCTGCCTTTTAGAAATAGTCTTAAGTTTGCATATTCCATACTTGGTATCTGTTTTCCTTCCTAGTTCACTTTTTGCCAATTCTAGTCAGAATTTCCCATATGGACCCAAAGAAGAAATACTTAGTAATGACCCAGAATAAATTGTTTCCATCTTATCTAAAGATGGTAGTATCTAATGACTCTTGGGCCCATTCTTTCTCTTTCCTATAACATATTGTCTCTCCATTAAGCAGTAAAGTTGACTCAGCTCTACAGCATCCAGTGTGCTGGTCAAAAGAGGGCCTTGCTGTTGAGGTGGCCCTGTCGCTAATCAGTGTGGATACTGCTGAGAAGCCAGGGCAGTTCTTCCTCCTTGGCTTTGGCTCGGTGAAACTGTATCTGCTATTGAGGCTGTACTAGAACCTCTTCCTCTAGTGGCAATACTTATTATTTTTAAAGTTGACTCCCCCCCCCAAGACTCTGATATCTGTCAACTGAAATATCATTTATAGCTAAAAAAAAATACATAAATGTAAAACGTACCATTTAGGGAATCTCGACCTGCATCTGCAGTATAGCTACCACTTGGCAGGATATATAACCTCCATCACCTCATAAAGTTCTCTGTTGTCCCTTTTCAGTCAATTCTTAGATCCAAAAGGCGACCATTTTTCTGATTTTTCACCATAATTTTATATGGACTCATTCAGCGATATTTAATTTTAAGAAACAAACTTCAGTAGTTATTATCTCTACCATATGTCTCCACTTGGGATTAGAGCAAAATGATTCCCAATATATATGATTTTTTCCTGTCTTTTTAAATATTTCAGAAGATTCCTTAGTGTCTGACACCTGCCAATAACAACCGTGTGGCTAAGAAGGCCGTCTGTGTAACCTGAGCTCTACTGAGCTCACTAAAATCCATCATCTTTTAAGTACTATGAAATTGTAACGGAGGGTTATTTATATGAGATTCATAGCTAAGGACAGTACAGATGTTTTCTTATGCACAGAGTAGATGATAAAGAAGACAGTCACATGTTATTGTTCTTGTGTCTGTAAAGAACACAATAAGAAGTCTACAGACCTTGCTTAATAAGCTTAGCAGAGTAAATGATTATGATCACAACCAACCACAATGGCTAATCCACCAGCTAGTGAAACTGACAAACACTGTAATCTGAAATCTTAGTTCCTCCTTGACAGACGTGTTTAAGCAGTTCTGTTTCAAGTCTGCATTATATAACAGGTAGTCCCTGGAAATCTTTAAATAGCTTGTCTTACTAAGTAAAAAAAACCCTGAATTTAAATGTTAATATGAATGAATGCCTTTATATTCCAAAGTGTGCTTGATATTTTCTATAGAGCAGGCCTCCTCTATCCATGGGGAGTGTTTTCCAAGACCCCAGGGGCTGCCTAAAATTGAAGGTAGAACTGTATTGTCTGTGTACTAGGCTTTCTCTTATGTACCTATGATTTCAACCTACAAGTCGGTCAAGGTAAACAATCATAAAATGGAACATTTGTAACTGTATACTGAATAAAATGACCATCCTTACTCTCATACTGCAGGACATTAGTTAGTAAAATAAGGGTGACTGGAATACAGGCACTGGAATCTTGATGTTTTAGAGGTTGAGCTGATTGCTAAGAAGGCTCTTAAATGACTAAGGGGGAATATGGCAGGTTCTGGACAAAGAAATAATTCATATTCCAGGCAGGACAGAGCAGGATTGTGTGAGATTTTTAATCACACTTCTCAAAACAACACACTATTCTTATAATGTATAAGTTGGTTAGTCTGGAATTTCCACTTAATATTTCCAGACAGTCTGACTATCAGTAGCTAAACCCAGGGAAAACTAAACTGCAGCAAATGTCTGGGTGGCTGTTGTTGGGGCAGTCCCGAGTATGGGAGGCTATTGTAGTGAAGACACTCTAGAGTATCTCCTCTGCATGGAGCAGCCACGGGCACAGTGCTTGGATCCTTTCCCTCTGTTTCTGCCTTCATCTTTGGCCTGTCTTTGCTTGACATGGAGTTTGCTTGTTTTTCCCCATCTGCTCTTGTGGGGCAGTCTGTTTCCCAGCCCAATCCTGTTGTATAATTGACTTTATCACTAGAGGGCACAAGTAGTCAGCAGAAAAAGATGTTAGTGAACAAGCAGAGTGATGCCCTAAAAAGAAGCAGAACCAAAGACAAATTGCTTTTGTTTTAAAGGAATTGTTGAAGAAGCTTGTTCAGTATAGTAAAGGCATTTGCCTTGTAACTTTTTGTATCATGAGTTACAAGATATTTCAGAGGTAACTTGGTGAATCTAATCTCATAGTTAAGAAAACTAAGGCCTAAAGATGCTAGTTACTTGGAGACATGAAATCTCTAGGTGGTCCTGTAGCTTGCATCAGGGAACCTTTTATGAGACGGTAGTGACATAGACCTGAAAATATGGCTTACATTCTTTGCCGTACCCTGTTTATCCATTTGGATTTTCTACCTAACAGGTTCCATGTTTGAATTGACTTGCTAGTAGCTTTTGACCTCCTTGAGTGAAGGATCTTACAGAACTTCGAGGCTATTCAGTGGGTAAGAGTCCCTTCACATGGGTCAGTGTCTACTTCTGTCAGGAAGTAAGAATTAACATTCTTTTGTTAGGAAAGTCCATCCCCACCTGTAATCCCCAAAGTTTTTTTTAGGAGAATCAGATGATACGCAATATGAATAAATTGGCTGAAACTTTGCCCTCTTTGGGCAGTAGAGCTATCTTAATTCCAAACTAGTAGATTGAACCAATAGCCATCCTTTAAAATGCCTTGTTAATTTGTGGATTTGAGGTATCGACCTGCCCTGGATAACTGCTAGCCTGCTAGTAGAGAGATCTGTTGATAGGTGCTCTAAAAGAGATAAACAATTTAATATAAGCGCTTTCCAATGAAGTAAATAAGAGTACAACTTAACTTTGCTGGCAAGGCTTAGTTCTTAACGTTAACAAGAAGTCAAAGCCCCAGAAATGTCTCTAATGCTGACCAATAAATGCCCTTGGTACTCTGTGCTGCTTCCCTTCCTTGATTTGCAGATGTGGGATCTTCCTGTTCTTTCTCTAATGCTTTTATGCACCATTTGTAGTCGAGCATTTTTCTAGATTCTGAGGATACAACAATGAGAAAAAGCCCTGTTCTTGTAGAATTTACTTTCCAATAAGAGAGACCTGCAATGAACACATACTTAAATAGGTGCTAAGTGCTATGGAAAAAACAGAGGAAGGAGGAAAAGTGTGTGGACAGGAGCTTCACAGTATAAGTAGGGCAGCCCGGCTAGACTGTGCTGACACACATGATTTGAGCATAAGGGATGCAATGTGGGGAGCTACATTGAACATAGGAGGGTAGGGTGAGAGCAGAAAGAACAGCAGTCACAAAGACCCTGAGGCAGGTGTGCCCTGCATGTTTGAGGACAGGTGGAAAACCCAAGTGTGGCCACAGCAGAATGAACAAAAGGGCAGACAGAATAGACAATGCAACACTTCACTGTAACAGCTTCAGGCTTGATTTGCTGATGTGGTGGCTACCTGTTGTAGATTCTTTTCACACCCAGGTGATGTGTGTTTGTATGTTTTATGGATTCTGGTGCCATATTGAAGAATATATTCTGAGGGGAATACATCAGTTTGAAGGCTGTTTCCATAATACAGGAAAAGTGAAGGAAGGTGCTTTAGGACCAAGCTGAGAGCAGAAAGATTCTGAGGAGTTACATTCAGGATGCATTTTGAAATTGGAACCACCTAGATTTACTGTCAGTTTGCATAGAGTATGAAGAAAGAGACTTGGAGGTGGACACAAGCTAAGTCATTTCTAAGGATAGAGCCTTGTAGCTTCGATGGAGAATGCTATAGCAAGAACAAGTCTGGCAGAAGAAGAGCAGGCCTCTGCTGTGGGGTTTAGACCTCTTGAGCTTCCTGGGTTCAACTGACATAATTTTACATGGAAATGTTAAGAGAGCACGTGAATATACATCTGGAGTTCAAAGTTAGAGTTCCAGGAGGGACTTCTAAATTTGGATGTCAGTAAACATACAGATCATCTTTAAAACCATGGGATTGGATACAGTTACCAAGAAAATAACTCCAGAAAAGGACCAAAGACAAAACCCTGGGGCATGCCAAAATGCAAAGCAAAAGACTGACAACTATTATGGGAGAACAGCCTTGCCTCTTGACTTTAAGAATATAAGTGCATTTCGCTCTTTTCCAGATTAAAAACAATATAATAAGTTGTTTTGGATTTGTTCTTTGCCATGTTTTTTACTTGTGTAGTGGTATTAATCATAAAATCTGCTTGTCCTTTTTTTTTATCAAAGTAATATGAGAAAGCTGAATATCCCAGAGACTCCTCGGACACTCCTTAAAATAAAGACCACTGGCTCTCTGCACACCTTGTCCAGAGCATTGAGTCTGTTCTTGAGGAACCACAGGGGGTTGCAGATTAAGCCATGAACATTCTTGAGTTGACTCACCTCTTAGTTCCTTTGCTCTGTCTTATTTTCTTGGCTTTATTATATTTTTATTAACTAGCTCTTCCATTTCAGTTATGAAGCTTTTTTTTTTTTGAGAAACATTTATTTCTAGATGCTACTGAATTCTAAAGCTTGATTTAGTTTGTGGTTGCTCAGATGACCATCATAGCTGAGTTTAGAACTGAAGAGCTTTGAAGCCATCGAGTTAACCATCTATTTCATTTTGAAGATAACAGGGCTGTGTGTGCAGTGGTGCAGTGGGCAAAACCACTTGCTACACGAGAGCCTGATGATCCAAGGTCAGTCCCCAGAATCCACGGTGAAAGAAGAGAACTACTCTCAAAAGATGTCCTCTGACCCCCATACCTGCACTGTGGCACATAAAGGCCCACGATTTTCTCTGGCACACACAGAGACACTGACTGCATGGTTAAAAAGAAATCAAAGTCACACAGAGGCCTGGAGATGAACTGACCCAAAGATGGTGGCATTCCATTCCCAGCTCACACTGTCACACAGCCTTCTGTTGTATGTGTGTATCTGTTGTTTACCATGCATCTCAGACTGCTATGACACACAGGGGAGCAGAGAAGCTGAGTCCAGACCCAGGAACTAAGTTCCCTGTGTTTAAATCCCAGCTTAACTGCCCAACTATTTTGGATAGGATACTTCTTGTTGCTTCAGTGTCCTTGTTTATAAACTAAAGATAATTATAGTACACACTACTTGGCTTATGTAATAAAAATGAAGCTACTACATGTAAGTTACTAATGGTGATTTCTAAATTCCTAAGTCAGTCTAGAACATGACTTCTGGGACTTTCGTCAACCTTTAAAATCATGTATTTTAGTTATCTACTAATTTTCCCTTAGAGAAAAAAAAATTGTGAGACATAAAGCCCAGTTAGATTCCGCTATAACTCTAACAGGTATACCTTTTGTTGTTGTTAAGTCAGGGACTCATTCTAGAGCCCAGGCTGGCTCTTACTACCCTCCATCCTGAATACTGGATTACAGACATGCCACCATACCTGGCTTTTTGAGATATTTTGAGGAAGGTTTTAGGAATTGCTGAGTTAGAGGAAAAAATGTATAGAAAAGAACAGGATTGAATTCTAAGTTTCACTTAGAATCCCAAGAGCTTCTAAGCAAATCATATCCTAAAATTTCTCTGTGAGTCAAGCCAACTTGCAGTGTTGAACTCAAATTACTGTCCTGTCTTCTTTTGTGCAGATTTTCCAGCAATTCTGTTTAGACAGGTCTTTACTAGTTTCCGAATTGGTGCTATTTCTCTAACCTTTCACAACTGCTCCTGGCTATTTGCTGGATCTTTTCTCTCAAACAATACTTTTTAATCTTGTTACTTAATCTCATGAAGAACTTCTGTCTGTTCACTCTCTACCATTGGGCAGTGTCTTGGCCTTTCTCCTTTTAGGTAAAATCCTAGGTCTAGTTTGCTTTTTCTTCTCTATTGGGGCCTGATTGCCTAATATGGTAAGGTATTTCCCAGGCAAGACTATACTGTAGCGCTGGAGCAACAGCTTGCCCGAGTTGAAAGACACGGTAGGTACGCTATCAGATAGGCCAAGTTATTTATGTAGTAAAGTAATATTTTTATAGGACACCATATAACAACCACAGTCTTGTCTTTTCTTGGTATGCTTTTCTCTTGCTTTTAACAGAGTTAAAAGGATAATAAAATACAGATTTTCTCCACTCAACTTCTTTATCTTTTGACAGATAAGGGAAAGAATAAATACATAAAAGCACCCAGAATGAAAGTTTTGAGATGTCTGAGAAATTTGATAACATGATAATGCTCATAAGATTTTTTAAAAATAGGGATAGATTTAATAAGCAATAAGTATTAAAAAACATTCCTCTAGAGCTACCCTGGGGGATTGGCAGCATTCTGTCTGTAAGATAGAGAGCTGTCCTGCATTTGTGCAGTTTGCAGCCACGGCAGTTGAGAGCAGAGGACAGAGATGGTAAGTGGCAGTCAACCATCTCTGTCTGGGAAATTGCTTGCCATCCGTTGTGCCCTGAAGAATCTTCTCTTGTGGCCACTGCCACCCTGCCCTGGATGGATCTTTCCTCTCACTGTACATTGTGCGTGTTTTGCAACTGTAGTTTCTTAAAATACTGCAGACACTATGCTTTTCTATATATGGATTGTGCCTTGCCCTAGCCCAGGCTGCATAAACCATCTCAAGGACAAAGTTCCTTTTGGCATCTTCCTTTTATGAGCTCCATTAATTTTAGGCCATGCCGTTGCCAAGGGACTCTCAGTAATCAAAGCTCACATGTGCTCCTTGGAAACCCTGTAGGTTTGGACCAGTTGTCATGTTACATCAGTGAACTATCCTCTAATCAGAAACCTTTTTAAAGATTGAATAATTAGCAAAAGTTAATCGACCTCCTAACCTTGCCTTTTTTCAGTCTGTCTTCTTGCTGCCTCCAGTTGCCTACAAGGCATTAGTTCATGTTAGAGCCTGTAACCTTACGTGGTTTTGTTGGGGGAACACTCATGAGCTTGAAATTCAGAGTAGAGATTTTTTGTTTTGGGTTTTTTTTTTTAATGGTTATAAAAAGGTAATACATTTTATTGGAAAAATTTATGAAGTATGGAAAAGCATAAAGCTGGTTCTCAAAAGCAGCAGGAGCACTTCTTGAGGCAGTTGTAAAGTACAGTGTTTTCAGAGGACATGGTGTTTGGGGACCGTGTGTGCAATTATGGGGAGGTGACAGAGGTACTGTCCTATGATGGTCCATCTGAGACAGAGTTCCCTAGGAAGTCTTAGAAGAGTCTGAAATTAAAGTCACTTTATGGATAAATTCAGTTGGTAGGGGGCAAATCTAAAAATTCAAGCACCATACAAATTAGAGAGAAACTATCCCTAGATGGGCTCACCCGTGATGGCAGTGCCACCAGGAGGCATTTACAAAAAGCTCTGCATTTACGTGTGACCTCTTCCTTCATAAGAATTATGATGTAGCCAAACCTCTGGCTACCTCATTATGTCTTATAGTATTATTGATCCAAGAATGTGTGTGTGTGTGTGTGTGTGTGTGTGTGTGTGTGTGTGTGTGTAGTTTTAAAACTTATGTGGTAAAGATATAACTCAGACATAGAGGGCATGGAGCTGGTTAAATTTCTACTATCAAAATAAGGTGTGTGCATGCTGGTGTATATTTCATTATATATTACTTATTTGCTTATTTTAATATTTTGGTTAAATTTTATAGCTTCATTTCAGAATGGTAAAAGTAAAACATTTGTCATAAAAAGTGAATTTCTTCTGCCACAAAGAATAAGAAAATAAATGGTATGTGGCCATACCATTTAGATAACATTATTAACATGCTGATGAACTGGGCTGGAGCTCTGGGTAATGGCACCTGCTGCCATTTACATTTCAGATTTTATTCCCTTACCCCATTCCCCCTACCACCCAGGAACCTGCTATCCCATACCCCCTCCTCCTGCTTCTATGAGGATGTGCCCCCACCTACCCCCCCTCACTCCCACCTCCCCACCCTTGAATTCCCCCCCCCACTCAGTGTTCAGCCTTCATGGGACCAAGGATCTCCTCTCCCACCTATGCCAGACAAGGCCATCCTCCCCTATATGTACAGATGGAGTCATGGGTCCCTCCCTGTGTACTCCCAGGCTGGTAGTTTAGACCCTGGGGAGCTCTGGTTGGTTGGTATTGTTGCTCTCCTCATGGGGCCACAAACCCTTTCAGCTCCTTCAGTCTTCTCTCTAACTTCTCCATTGGGAACCCCGTGATCAGATCAGTGGTTAACTATGAGCATCTGCTTCTGAATACGTCAGACTCTGGCAGACCTCTAAGGAGACAGCTACATCAGGCTCTTGTCAGCATGCACTTCCTGACATCCACATCAGCGTCTACCTTTGGTGACTGCACATGGGATGAATACCCAGGTGGAATGGTCTCCAGATGGCCCCTCCTTCAGTTTCTGTCCCACACTTTGTCTCCACATTTGCTCCCTTGAGTATTTTGTTACTCCATCTAAGTAGGACTGAGGCATCCACACTTGGTCTTCCTTCTTCATGAGCTTCATGTGGTCTGTGAGTTGAATCTTGGCTATTTCAAGCTTTTGGGTTAATATCTACTTATCAGTGAATAAATACATGTGTGTTCTTTTGTGATTGGGTTACCTCACTCAGGATGATATTTTCTAGTTCCATCTATTTACCTAAGAATTTTTCAAATTTATTATTTTTAATAGCTGAGTAATACTCCATTGTGTAAATGTACCAACAGATTGGGAAAAGATCATTACCAATCCTACATCTGACGGAGGGCTAATATTCAATATATACAAAGAACTCAAGAAATTAGACTCCAGACAACCAAATAACCCTATTAAAAAATGGGGTACAGAGCTAAACAAAGAATTCTCAACTCAGGAAACTCGAATGGCTGAGAAGCACCTTAAGAAATGCTCAACATCCTTAGTCATCAGGGAAATGCAAATCAAAACAACCCTGAGATACCACCTCACACCAGTCAGAATGGCTAAGATCAAAAACTCAGGTGATAGTAGATACTGGTGAGGATGTGGAGAAAGAGGAACACTCCTCCATTGTTGGTGGGATTGTAAGCTGGTACAACCACTCTGGAACTCAGTCTGGCGGTTTCTCAGAAAAGGACATAGCATTACCTGAGGACACAGCTACACCACTCCTGGGCATCTACCCAGAAGATGCTCCAACATATAACAAGGACATATGCTCCACTATGTTCATAGCAGCCCCTTATTTATAATAGCCAGAAGCTGGAAAGAACCCAGATATCCTTCAACAGAGGAATGGATACAAAAAAATGTGGTACATCCCAAAGTGTTTCTATTTTTCAGTACATATTCAAAACCAATTTAATGATGTTCTTGAGAGAAGGATCATTTTCTACTTGAACATTCCTGAAACCCCATCATTACCATGATGACAGTTTCACAAGGTTGTCTTCAAAGCACTTGGGTTCAAGTCTTTTATCAAAGTAGTCAGTTGTCTGATGGCTTTGATCATAAGAGCCTCCAGGAATAATTGTTCCCGTTTGAGTTGGAGTCTGAGGATTGCCTTGGTTACAGAAGTATTCATTTCTTCTGTTGATAGCATGCTGGAGAGCCTTAACCATGGCTTTGGCTTAACTAATGTTATGTTCTAGCCCCGTGATTGAGGCAGAAAGCTCGGTGTGGGATTTGAAGACCCTTTTCAGCAAATGAAGTGTTTAGAATTTGCCCCAGCAGGAATGTTAAGCTTGTGGCACTAACAGATGTTACTTGTAAACGTGCTATTTTATTTTAGGTAGGACCTAAAAGATTGGATGGTTACAATGTAAAAATGAATGATTAAAAGTGACCCAGTTGTGACTTTTCTCCTACCATCTTGTTGTCAGTTAAGCATATTGAAGAGTTAGATAACAGCCGTCAAGTGGCAGGAGTCTCTGAGGCAAACTGGAGTTTCCTGTCTAAACATGATCCTTTAAACTTCATAAATGTTACACATAAGTGTCCTAGCAGAGTGGGCTTTTAAAATGTGTGGTGTGTTTTTTTTGTTGTTTTAGAAGTTTTTAAATGTTTTGTTATAAACGTGAACTCTTCCATCTTACACGGTGTACGTGGGGTTGGCTATAGAGCAGGAAGGAGGTGCACTTTATAGTTACTCCAGCTTCTCCAAACACTGCAGCCCACAACCCAGAACCATAGTCCGGTTACTTGGAGGCTGAAGTCAGAAAGTAGTTGTATATCAGCAGCCAAAATACTTATGGTGTGGGCTCACAATTCTTACTTACTATGCTTCTGAAGAGTTTTTAAGGTAATACAAACATTTTTTTTCTTTTCTTATTTTTGTTACATTTTCTTTTTTTTCATAGTATTTTTTATTAGATATTTTATTTACACTTCAGATGCCATCCCTTTTCCCCATTCCCCCCCCCCTTAGAAAACTCCTATCCTATGCCCCCTTTTCCTTTTTGCATTTATACATTTTTTTAAAATAATGTTAATCATAAGCGTTATAAGTTTGGAATTGTTCAATCAGAGGTGTAACCCACTGACCAACCTAGATATAACAACTATCTTTGACTGGTGGAGATACATGAATATCTGCCTCCCTGTCTCCCCCCTCTTTCTCTCTTTCATCACCTAGCTTCTCCTATCCTTCTTCTCCTCCTCTTCTTACTCCTTTTCTTCCTCTCAGTACTCCTCCTACCTTAGCTCCTCCTACACATCACCCTTCCTGTTAAAATGAAACTTTTCTCTCAAAATACAATTAGAGCATAATTATGCCAATTTGTACCAGTGAGGTACAAGATAGTCCTAATACCCAGTCCATCATTTTGTTGACTAACCAGCACCTCTGTCATCTATCCTAACTAAAACATTTAGTTCTGAACCTAGCTTTAGGATGAATGTCAGCTGACGACCATCCACTCAAATCTTTTCTCTCAAGGTAAATAGCTATAAGTTTTCAACCCTGTCAGAAATCCAGAATGACTGAGTTAACTATAATTGTGGGAAGCACAAAGCATAGCTTCTAAAACTTAGCCAATTTATAGAGACCTCTGAACACCTGAAAAGCCCCTATACTACCGAACGTTGGAGCATCAAATCTTCAGCCTTCTGGCCCAGAATCATCTGACAGACCTTGGTGATGCAGGATTATTAAGGACTGATTACTCTGTCTAGGCAGATATAATCAGTCGACTATTCTGCATGTGTGTCCTTTTCTGGACAGTAATTTGTCTGTAGATGGAGAGAGGCAATTCTTGCCTAGTGGCTGTTACCACACAACTGGAGTAACTCCAAGGATGCTCAATTTCTTCTTAGAATCCACGACAGGAAGCTGTCAGGAGCAGACAGGTCTCTAATCAATATGAAAATTAATATATAAATATTTGTAGCATCAGTTCTATGGACTTCTGATGTTTTGAAAACCAACTATCCATGTAAGGTAACCTGGACTGTTTTCTGTTAACTCCTCTCAGCTATTTCTAAGTAAAATATGGAAAACACCCTAACAATAAACTCAAAAATATGAATTTGCTATAGTCTCTTAACTCATAGGTTAACTGTCCCAAATCAGTTAAAAAAGTTAAAAAAGGGCTGGGTCTAGGCATTGTATTCCTAAATGTGTTATACAGGCACAATGCCCATGAGCGTATCAATATTCATCTCATTTTTATATTAATAAGAGGCTCGTACCAATGAAAACCTTAAATTTGAGATCAAAGTAAATTTTGTACCATTTAAGAAATTATAATTTCATCTTGATAATAATTATACAGATTTCTACCAATAGGTTATGGCTATGCAGTAAGTCCTAGCTAATCCCCCCTGTTCCAACAAAACCACTACTTGTCCCTAGAAAGACAGACCATTATTAACCACATTAGTCCCCAAGCTCAGGGAATAGGGGCGCTGACTCTTCTTTAACTTCTTCAAGCTGATTAAGGGCGTTGAGATTTTAGAAGAGGGGTGGGGGGGAGAGTAAGTTGATAAGCCTCTGATGCTGTGTCTTCACTGAATCCAGATGGAATTCCAGGACATCAGAGGTTTGGGCAGGTCTGCTCAGTATGCTTGATGAGTATCTACTCATCAGAATACACCAAGGCTGTGTATTCTGCAATATACAATTCTCAGAACAAGTTTTAGTATCAAGAAAAAAAAAATTTCCCACCCCCAGGGGGCTGACATTTTTTTTTAAAGCTGTTGGTTCTGAAGACTTTTTTTTTCCCGATTGTTAAAATTGGTTGTAGTATTTACGTTTCAGATTTTATCCCCTTAGCCTACTTCCTCCCACCACCCAGAAACCTATCCCATCCCCCTCCTCATGCTTCTATGAGGCAGTGACTACACCTACCCCCCTCATTATCCCCTCCCCACCCTCACATCCCCCCCCCACTGTGTGTTCATTCATTCATTTTTCATTCATTTTTTTTTACGGGACCAAGAAACTCCTCTCCCACCTATGTCCGACAGGGCCATCCTCCCCTACATATACCTCTGGAGTCTTGGGTCCCTCCCTATGTGTTCCCAGGCTGGTGGTTTAGACCCTGGGGGGCTCTGGTTGTTTGGTATTGTTGCTTTCCACCTGGGGTCAATAACCCTTTCTGCTCCTTCAGTCCTCTCACTAAGTTCTCCATTGGGAAACCCCTGATCATATCAGTGGTTAATTGTGAACATTGTCCTCTGAGTGTTTTAGTCTTTGGCTGACCTCTAAGGAGACAGCTATATCATGTTCCTCACATTATGCACTTCCAGCCATCCACAACAGTGTTTAGATTAGGTGGCTGTACATGGGGTGAATACCCAGGTGGAAAGGTCTCCTGATGGCCTCTCCTTCAGTTTCTGTTCCATGTTTTGTTTCCCTATTTGCTCCCTTGAGCATTTTTATTTCTCGTTCTAAGTAGAACTGAGGCATCCCCTCTTGGTCTTCCTTCTTCATGAGCTTCATGTGGTCTGTGGGTTGAGTCTTCGCTAATCCAAGCTTTTGGGCTAACATCTGTGGAGATATGTTTGTGTAACTATCTTCTTTTGGGGTTTTTGGAAGATTACTTTCTTGCTTTTTCTAGGTTGTAGTTTCCCTCCTTGTGTTGGAGTTTTCCACCAATTATTCTTTGAAGTGCTGGATTTGTGTTGAGATACTGTGTAAATTTGGATTTGTCATGGAATATTTTGGTTTCTCCATCAATAATGATTGACAGTTTTGCTGGGTATAGTAGTCTGGGCTGGCATTTGTGTTCTCTTAGGGTCTGTATGATATCGGTCCAGGATCTTCTGGCTTTTATGGTCTCTGGTGAGAAGTCTGGTGTAATTCTTATAGGTCTGCCTTTATATGTTACTTTGCCTTTTTCCCTTACTGCTTTTAGTATTTTTTCTTTGTTTTGTACATTTGATGTTTTGACTATTATATGGCGGGAAGTATTTCTTTTCTGGTCTAAACTATTTGGAGTTCTGTAAGCTTCTTGTATATTTATGGACATCTCTTTCTTTAGGTTAGGGAAGTTTTCCTCTATAATTTTGTTGAGGATATTTACTGGTCCTTTTAGTTGGGAGTCTTCCCCCTCATCTATACCTATTATCCTTAGGTTTGGCCTTCTCATTGTGTCTTGGATTTCTTGTATATTTTGGGTTAGTAGCTTTTTGTATTTTGCATTTTCTTTGACAGTTGTGTCAATGTTTTCCATGGTATCTTCTGCACATGAGATTCTCTCTTCCATCTCTTGTATTCTGTTGGTGATACTTGTGTCTATGACTCCTGATCTTTTTTTTTAGGTTTTCTATCTCTAGGGTATTGTCCCTTTGTGATTTCTTTATTGTTTCTACTTCCATTTTTAGATCCTGCGTGGTTCTGTTTAATTCCTTTTCCCGTTTAGTTGCATTTTCTTGCAATTCCTTAAGGGATTTTTGTGTTTCCTCTTTAAGGGTTTCTATCTGTCTACCAGTGCTCTCCTTAAGTTCTTTGAGAGTGTTATTTATGTCTTTCTTAAAGCCCTCTATCATCATCATGAGAAGTGATTTTAATTCTGATTCCTGCTTTTCTGGTGTGATGGGGTGTTCAGGGCTTGCTCTGATGGGGGAGCTGGGTTCTGATGATGCCATGTAACTTTGGTTTCTGTTGCTTACATTCTTGCTCTTGCCTTTTGCCATCTGGTTAACTCTAGTGCTGCCTGTACTTGCTATCTCTGACTGAAGCCTGTCTTTCTAGTTATCTAGCTTGTGTCTGATCTCCTAGGGGTCCAGATGTCTCTGTGATCTTTTCCAGCTGCACTGATTACAGTGGTACCTCTAGGATGCCTCAGGATATGGTGCCTCCAAGGTAGTAGTCCAGCTAGGTGTCTGCTGTTCTGGGTGCAGTGTCTCCTCTAGAATATCTCAGGATATGTTGTCCGAAGCTCTGAGTTCATTTGTTCCTCTGTGGATCTGGATTGAGTGGACCTTCCAGTATGTCTCAGGTGGAATCCGGGGTCCACACAATAGCAGACCTGGCAGAGGTCTGATCTAGGCCTCAGATCTGAGAACTAGTTTCTAAGACACTGTCCAAGTTAGAGCGCCTGGGATCCCTGCTTCCTCTGGGTTCTTGGAGGTTGGGGACAGAGCTGCCACCCAAGATCTGCTCAGTGCTCTGGCCCAGACCGGAAGGAACCAGTGTTCCGGGCTGGGAGTGACTTCCTGGGTCCTTTTGGTTCCCAGTTACTCCCTGTTTAGGGCGGGCCCTGCTGTCTGCTTACCTAGGATATTGCCTGAGTTCGAGTGCCTGGGATCCCTGCTTCCTCTGGGTTCTTGGATGTTGGGGGCAGAGCTGCCACCCAAGATCTGCTCAGTGCTCTGGCCCAGACCGGAAGGAACCAGTGTTCCGGGCTGGGAGTGACTTCCTGGGTCCTTTTGGTTCCCAGTTACTCCCTGTTTAGGGCAGGCCCTGCTGTCTGCTTACCTAGGATACTGCCTGAGTTCGAGTGCCTGGGATCCCTGCTTCCTCTGGGTTCTTGGATGTTGGGGGCAGAGCTGCCACCCAAGATCTGCTCAGTGCTCTGGCCCAGACCGGAAGGGTAATACAAACATTTTAAGAGAAAAGTAACATGTTTGATGTTATATCACCAAACAAAACTTTATCTTCTAAGGTAGCATTTTACCTAGAATTCCAGGACTTGGAGAGAGAAATGGCAAGTTGGTGAGACTTGGGTGTGTGCTGTGACTGACAAGTCAGTCTCCTTGGCTCGTGTGTCAGCTGTGGCTGGTTGCTGGCCGCCATTCTGATGAGTCAGTGCTGCCTTTCTGAAGTCCATCGATTGGCACACTTCTTATAAAGGGTCTAGTGCTTTCTATGTTGGGTGACTCTTAGCATGTGGTGACTGCTCACCTCCTCTGTCACCGTGGGAAAGCAGTTCAGGGAACACGTAAGTCAGTGTAAGTGGCTGTGTCCCAACCAAACTGTGTGTAAAAGCAAGCTGGGATCCTGGATTTGCTACAGTTTGATGGCCTCTGCCACTAAGCTACTGGTTCAAATAGTATTTGTTGATGTCAGTATTACTCCTTGTCTGATTTTTCTGTCATCAGAGACCTGTCTGAAGTATTCTATTGATTCTTTACTTTGAGCAGTTTGCAGAGAAAGGGCGGTCACATGTTTGCTAGGATATATGCCGTTTGCCTTTATTTGGAAAAACATCAAAGAGCGGCTTCTGGATAAGAAAATAAAGACAAAAGGGAGTTCTTTTTATTTAATTTAAAATATAGTTTCTCAGGGTCAGAGCTGCAGCTCAGTTGGCACAGTTCTTGCCCAGTATGCATGAAACCATGGGTTTCATCCCAGCACTGAATAAACCTCATGTGGATGCTCTCTTATAATCTCAACACTCGGGAAATGTAGGCAGGAGGATAAGAAGCAAATAGTCATCGTCAGATACATAGTGAGATAGAGGCCAACCTCAGCTACATGAGACCCTGTGGTGATGGTGATGATGAAGAGGAGAAAGAGGAGGAGGGGGTGGGGGAAGAGGAGGGGAAGGAGAAGTAGGAGGAGGAAGAGGAGGAGGATAGCATAGTTTATTTACTCTGCTTCTGTTCATTGCCTTTTAAGGAAGAAAATCTGAACTGTGTCTGTGTTTGCTATTCTCATCTAGTCCTATGCCTCCTTAACCTCATCGATCTCAGTCTCTGGGGTTGGTTAGTAAAGGTTAAAGTCTAGGGGTGGATATGTAATCACTTGACATTTAAGAAATTCTGCTTGTATATACTGTAACTGTGAGTAACTTTGCCTTTTACACACAAGAATCCTTGGAAGGGTTTTTTTGTAGAAAACTGTTAATTGCTATCACCAACTTGATAGTTATAGTTTGACTCTTTTAGTCAGGAGTGGACTGTGGATCTCTGGGGTGTGTGTGTGTGTGTGTGTGTGTGTGTGTGTGTGTTTTGCTTTGTTAACTTTTAACCTACTAAAATTATATAGGAGAAGAAACTGTGGGGGTTATAAAGAGGACATCAAACATCTGTTAAGCTTCAACCCTGATTACTTGAGATGATCGTTAATAGAAGTAAATATTTAGAAAGAAAACCCAGAATCGTTATTTTTCAGCCACATTAAGGATTCTGAAAGCAGGGCTTGGGGGTAAGCAAAAAGGCCAGGGGAAGCCTATGCAGATGACTATGGGGTACTCTGGTGGTTTGAGTAGGTATGGCCTTCACAGACTTGTGTGTTTGAATGCCTGGCCATACAGAGCAGCACTATTAGGAGATGTGGCCTTGTTGCAGTAGGTGTGGCCATGTTGGAGGAAGAGTGTCACTAGGAAGTGGGCTTTGAGCTCAAACCAGGCCTAGTGGCTCAAAGTCTTTTCCTGCTCCCTTCTGATCAAGATGTAGAATTCTCAACTCCTTTTCCAGCACCGTGTCTGCCTGCATCTTGCCATGCTTCGTGCCATGATGGTAATGGACTAAACCTCTGAAATGTAAGCCAGCCCCAATTAAATGTTTTCCTTTATAAGAGTCGCCTTGGTCATGGTGTTTCTTCACAGCAATAAAACTCTAAGACAGGTACTAAGTGGACTACTGAGCACAGCACTATTTAAGGGGTAGGCAGGTGAAAGATATAAAAGAGAAAAAAGGTCAGAGGATGGAAGATGCTACAGGGTTGTGGGGGTGGGGGATAGTGTTTCACCAGGCATAAGAGTAAAAACTTCAAGGACTATATTTGACAGAAACTTAATTTGAGATTGCTCAAGCCATCCTGGCCTGGCTTCAGTCTTGGAAGCTGGAACTTTATGAACAGAGCTCTGCATGCACACGTGCACACACGCACGCACACACACATACACACAACAAAAGAAGAAAGACCTTTTATATCCCAATGCCCTGTGTCTAGTTGACTTGGCTTGGGTCAAGTCCTTTCTCAGAGCCCGTTTCTGCAGCCAGAGATTAGATGAGACTGAGTGCAAGGCAATAAAGTGTGGTGGTTAGACTTGAACTCGGCTGGAATATGCAGCTCATTGAAGATGGCTAGGTTCATGCCTAACATGAGTAAGGCCCTTAGCACTGAAGGAAAACAGAACAAATAAGCAAAAACCCAGGCAAAGCATCCTCGGGCAGTAGATAACCTTGGTTACTATAGTAGCAGGACTGAGAGTGGTAGTGATGAAGTTGGTCAGCACGATAAAGAAATAGCAGCAATCCCAGCTGCTACACATAGAAGTTGGCTGAAGAGATGGACAGCTACATAGAGAAGGTTCCCCACAGGAGACAGAGATTCTGTTACTGAGAGGAAAGGAAATAAAGTCGTAGTCAGCCTACAGCCCCCAGCATTCCTGTGGGATCCAGTCTAGAAGTTGAAGATCTGAAAGGTATCCACAGAGTTGTTGGTTGGGAGAAGTCGTCAGTGTGAGAGCAGTGGAGTGGAGAACGCTACAGAATGCTGTGTGTGTTTGTGACTCACATGACTTTGATGGGTCTTCTGGTGTTCATAGCTTTGTGTTAGCAGACAGCTTTGTGGGCAGACCTCCAGTAAATTGCTGGGGGTCTTGGGCTGGGGAGCTTGCTCAGTGGCTGAGGTCCTTGCATCAGAACTTGAGTTCAAATCCCCAGAACCCACATAAAGTTGACTGTGGTAGCATACATCAGTAATCCCAGCATGCCTCCGATGCTGGATGCTAGAAGCTCTGGCTCCAGTTAGCCTGGCACATGCAGCAGTGAGTAACAAAGAAGCCCTGTCTTAAACAGGGTGGAAGGTGAAGGCTGACGCCCAAAGTTGTCCTTCACATGGGCACTCTGGCTTGCGCACTCCCTAGTATATGCACGGGCACACACACACACACACACACACACACACACACACACACACACACACACCTACCCCTCACCCTTACTGAGGCTGGAAGAGTTTGAGGGATCTGATGATCATGTCACTTGGCTCCTTGTGCTAACTGACTGGTTCCGTGCTATGCTCCCAGTTTGCCTCCATTAACAGTCCTCAGCCATGTGTCTGTGTTCCTTTCTTGTTGAGAACAGATGACAGATCCACATTCTTCCTCCTCCTGTGAAGACATTCTGAAGGAATGAACAGCATACATGCTTGGACCTCCAAGGAGCATTTGCCACATTAGGCTAACAGTGGTGACGTGTATTTGCTGGATTAGCAAGTGAGGTGACATGGTCAGGCCTAGTCAAGTTCTCCTCAATAATATTCCTTAGCCAGACCCTTCCTGTCAGTTCTGTTCCTCTAGTTCTGTTCCCTGACTACTCCAACTTCCTAAAGAAAAGCATTTGAAGACTTACTACAGGAGCCTTACCCTCACAGACTCTCCCTGCCCCACTTAAATCAGCACTCTAGAAATGTTTCACAGACACATTGTATAGCAGATGGTTGTAATGGAGTCAGTCAGTGGAGTTTGAACTCTCTCCTGTGAGAAAGCCTGCATCATAATGTAGCTTTCTCTGTGAACCAGCCACTCCCTGCTGTGTTTTTAGCTCCTTAAAGACCTTTTCTTGTAGTTCTGAATTTTTCATTATTACTTCCTGAAACTATTGTGAGGCAGTTTGGGACCTTGACCCTCTCTGCAGCCTCCAGCTGAACTTCAAGGAGCAAATTTGACTTATATTGTGGCGGTCACTAGAAAATCATTTCTGGGGGTTAGGAGTGGTTGCACATTTTAATCCTAGCACTCAGGTAGCAGAGGCAGGCTGATCTCTGTGAGTTCAAGACCAACCTGGTCTACATAGCAAGTTCCAGGACAGCTAGGACCACATAGAGAGACACTGACTCAGAAAAAGAAATAGAAAAGGAAGTTATTTCCAAATTGCTAATGAACATATGAGAGAGTACATGACCTCACTTTAAAAAAAAGCAAAAATTAGAATTATGAGGAAGTGGGTTCTTTTAAAATTAATTACAGCAGACAAGACTGGAGGGTTAGGGTGTGAAAGTGGGGAACTTGGCCTTCTCTGCTTCTTGTTTTAGGAATGCAAACTAATATCTTTTATGAAGTAATTGCCAAACTATCAGAAGCCTGAAATTGATTCAGAATTTCTATTCATGGATATGTGTTTTAGGAAGTAGTCAAACAGGCATAGCTATACAGAGGTATAATGTTTTATACATAAAACATTCCACCTCAAGGTTTATTGGATATACTTATCTCTAAATACTTGATCATGCCACAAAACGTTTTACTTACTTTGTAGAAGAGTCTTAAGCTCTATTGAATAAAAGAGTTCATCCATTTGGCTTTTTATGATGGAAGAAAAATTGGAAATAACCTAAATGCCCAGCCTTTGGCAGTAGTTGAGAAAGCAGTGACTCACTGCTGCGTGAGAGGCCATGACTCAGCTTGTTTTACAGCTCGCCATTTAGGGCTCTTTCCGTGGACGAGAACTCAGTATAAAATAGCCATTAAAACTGAGTTATAGCCGGGCATTGGTGGCGAACACCTTTAATCCCAGCACTTGGGAGGCAGAAGCAGGCGGATTTCTGAGTTCGAGGCCAGCCTGGTCTACAGAGTGAGTTCCAGGACAGCCAGGGCTACACAGAGAAACCCTGTCTCGAAAAACAAAAACAAAAAAAAAAACAAAACAAAAAAACAAAAACAAAAAAAAAAAAAAACTGAGTTACAGACTATGGTACATACCTTTAATCCTTCCTCACAGGAAGCAAAGGCAAGCAAGCTCAAGGCTAGCCTGCTCTACATAGCAAGTTCCAGAGTCACCTTGTGTAATTCATGTAATTGTCCCCAAAACAAAACAACAACCAAAAACTGAGTTACAAACATTATGTAAGCAGGGTAAAACGTGTGATAAAGTATTACTGAGTGAACTAGATCCAAAGTCAGATATAGTGGTTGTGTCTATATATCTATCCCAGGCCGCCTTGAGGTTTTTATCCGCCTTCCTCTGCCCCCCCCCCCCCCCCCCCCCGAGAGCTGGAATTAACAGTCATGTGCCATTACACTTCCTATGACTGACTTTGATTGTATGGTCTGTCTTTTCTGAATGTTTCTCAATCCCTTGTTACTGTTGTCTTCATAAATTCTTTGGTCCTCAACACCCAGGAAAATAACAACCTCTGCCTCAGCAGCCTCCTTATGACTTGAATGAGAATTGTCTGGTTTTTGCTTGTATGTGTGTTCATGTGTGAGGGTGCACAGGCATGCACCTGTACATGCATCCACATGTGTGCAGCACTCAAAGAACAACATTGGGTGTCATTCCTTCAGTGTTTCTCACCTTTAGTTTGAGACAGGATCTCATTGGCCTGAAACTTCAGCAGTGAGCTGGGCTAGCTGGTCAGTGACAGGCTCTCTGTCTACTGTTGCCCGCCATCTTACCATCTCTGCGATTACAGGCACGTACCCCAGGACCAGGCTTTTTATGTGGGTTCTAGGGATCTAGACTCAGGTCCTCATGCTTTGCAAGGCAAATACTTTCCTGACTAAGCTGTTTCCTGAGCTCTCAATTGAGAATTTTGTTGGATATGTTTATGTCTTTCTTCTAACTGGCTGTTTACTGCAGCAGTGGGGTGGAAATATGGGAGAGTGAGCTCCCTCCCTTTGTGCCATGTGTGCCCGTACCATGTAGCATGGCAGATGCAAGTTGCTGTTTTAATGTATCTTTAAAGGGCTTTGAAGGTTGCATGAGATGTGACTAGCTACATACTTCATGCACTATTTTTTAATTTCTAATCCACTCTTTTTTCTTTTCAGAACTCCCCCTTTACCCTACTGTTCTTTGCTGTCTTTTCTATGTCTCTGTTCACATAACTGCATATGCAGGGTCAAGTTTACTCTGTCCTGTAGCTTCGCTGCATGCTTCTCAGTCAGTACCCTGTTTGGGGTTTATTATATTTCTGTTGTCTTCACAGTTATCAGTGATAGGCCTTCTGTTGAAAAGACATATTACCTTGGTTCTAGCTAAACTTATGAGTGGGATTTTTGCTTTGGTCTTGAGTTTATTTGCTTCTTCTCTTTAACTTATATTAAGGGATGGCTCAGCAGTCACTGGCTACTCTTATAGAGGACCCAGGTTTAGTTCCCAATACCCATAGCAGCTTACAGCTATCTGTAAGTCCAATTCCAGAGGTTCTTATGTCTTCTTCTGGCTTATGGGGATACTAGAAACATGTGGTATACAGATATACATGCAAGCAAAACACCCATACACATAAAAATAAATAAATATATTTTTTATAAATAAAAAAACCTTTAACTTTTATTAGTGGCTTCTAGTTTTTTTTTTCTTTTTTTAAATAAATATTTTTTAAAAAGAAGACCCTAGACTATGTGTGTGCCTAGGTACAACTTTACCCAGCTTCCCACATTGTTCCTTTGCAGAATGGTACCCAAAATGCCAAGTATCTGGTGATTCTGACTTCCATTTGACATGAAGATTGGTTTCAGGAATATTTGGGGTTTTTTTTGGGGAGGAGGGGGAGTCTGGAAAAGTATTGATTTAACAGACTAAAGAGTGGAGGTGTGCGCCTGTTTTTGAAGTCCCAGATGGTGGCGTTACAGAAGAGTCAGTTCAGGGCTCTTTAAGAGCGCTTCTGGCCTAGTCCTACTTTGCACATGGAAACCTGGGGCCCTTCAAACCTGGGGAGTGGCTTAGCCTAAGTTGTGTAATGTCGTCATGGTAGAAAATAAACTAGTGCCAAGTGCCCTGAGTCCCAGCACAGCATTCTTTCCACTGTGCTGATGGCTGGCTTCCAGCTGCAGGGCTGCAGACTGCAGATTGGTGCTTATGACAAGACCCGGCTGACGGTGATGGTTCTTCATGGCTGAGGAAAGCACCGTCTGCTCTGGTTGGTCCGATCCCATTTACTGGAGACAGTGGCAGGGTGTGCACATGAGGGTTACACTGCAGTCTGCTGCTGCCCCACGTTTCTTACCTTTTTAAAAATTAGCTTTCTACTACTTTTGAATATTTTAAATAAATGTGGGATCTATTCAAGGCAAACTTTATCAAACCTTCAAGGAATAAGACTTAAAGAAACTATTTCAGGGACTAAAAAGAAGAAAACTAGAATTAACGTCAGCTTGTCTTTATTCCTGCTTATTTAGAAACAGTAAAAAGAGGCAAGGAACAAAAGCTGAGTACTTTCCGACATCCGACATGCCTAGGTGATATGTTTCATGGGACGGAACCAAGGACTTTGTGGTCACCTTACTGTATGCTTAACAACAAATCTCCACTGCTCTTTGACTTTGATTCCATTTGCAGTGGTGGACTTTGGGTACCTTTTATGACTGTATGTATGTATGTATGTATATATGTGTATATGTGTGTGTTTGTGTATATACACACAATACATACACATCTGTGATGTGAAAAAGATGTTTGCTCTTTATTCATTAATATATGGCTCTAACTAAATGTACAGAGATTGACTCATGATTTTAACCCCAGGAACACAATGTTACCATCACCCCAGTGACTTCCCAGACAATAACATGGCATGCTGCACCATGCAGGCTTCTTAGAAGCGAGCCTGGTTCACTCAGAGATTAGCTTCAGCCTGATCTTTGTACTCAGAGGACAGCGTGTGCATCACAGTTCGGGCATCATGAAGCTGGTATCTTTCCTGTGTTGCATACTGAGCAGCAGCCTTCATTACTCTAATTAATTTGATTTCCACAATGGTCCTGTTTTGCACAAACATTGCTATGCCTCATGAACCTCTCAAGTGGTGTTTCTTAGAGAAATGCGTGTGTAGCTCTCACACTCTGCAAGTGTTTACCTCAGCATGATTGCATGTATATAGAATTACACTGGCGTTGCATTGTGGGAATGACAGAGTTGACAGGACCATTAACTTGTGTACTCTGGGAATTGCTTCCCCCTTCCCCCAAGGCTAACTAAAGGAGTGATGTTTCTCAACTATGATGTGGGGATGAAATGTAAGTTCTAAAGTACATACACAGACTATTCTTATTATGAACTACAACAATCTGACAGAAAATAGCACTGTGAAATAATTTTTTTTCAACCTTTCTTATGATGACTGGGGTTTGTGAGCCTTGCCTTGCCTTGCCTTGCCTTGCCTTGCCTTGCCTTGCCTTGCCTTGCCTTGCCTTTCCTTTCCTTTTCTCTTCTTTTTGTTTGGGTGAGCTCCCTGTATCTCAGGAATAGCAGGAAACATGATGGTACTGGTGCTGCTGCCGGTGCTGCTGGTGCCGCTGCCGCTGCTGGTGGTAGTTTCAGGGCGTCTGGCTGTGTGGCCCAGCTTTATACCCAAGGCTGCCTTCAGACAGGGTTCCTGCCTTGCCCTTCCCAGTATTAAGATTATGGATGTGTATTGTGTGGCTGGCAGGTAGAAACATCTGCCTCATCTTCAAAGGAACAGCCATGTTTTTAAAGCCCAAGCCAAAGCTTATATCCTGTGAGGAGAGCCTAGGGAAAGGTACACTGACGGTCAGTGGAAATAGGACAGACCAACAAAAGAAATGCTACAGCATTTAACTGACTCAGAAGAAATAGTTTGAGAATAAGAGAGGTTTGAGAACTGGAAGGTGGACCACACTGAGCATCGGCATCTTCATCTATCTTTGCTTTTGTTTGGAGGTCAAGGTGGGTCATTCTGTTCACTTGGATATATGTCTTCTCTTCTCTTCTCTTTTCCTTTCTCTCTCTCTCTCTCTCTCTCTCTCTCTCTCTCTCTCTCTCTCCCTTCCTTCTCCTTCCTTTCTTCTTTCCTTCCTTCTCTTCTCTCTTTCTTGGTGCTGGAAATTGAACCCAGGGCCTTGAGTGCCCTAGGTACACACGCTAACACTTAGCTTTAACTGTTTCAGAGTATGTGAACATGGAAATAAAGCCTGGCATCTAGACAACTGGCAAACTATGTATGTGTTACCAGTGTCTGAGAGAGTGTGTGTGCCACTTAACTGTATAGTGGGCGTGGGGTGTGTGCTAAAACATTACATTTGTTGATTATTCTTCCCACCACATGGAGTGTTTGGCCAAAGTTATAAGCTTTCAAGTCAGTTACAAAATGTAAAATTAAGTGAGGCTGATGATAATTTTGGAACTTGTGTATAAATAGGATTTATAATTTATTTTTCAATCATAGGTTGCGCTGCTTCTGCGACTATAACTCTAAGTTACAGGTTTTACCTTCCAGAAACTCACTGTTATCAAGTAGAGGAGCCTAAATTTTAGAATATTTTAGTTGGCAGAATACTTTGCCTGACATAGAGATTATAAATAGAGATTATAAATATAGCCTATTTGTCACAGATATCTTTGTCCTATAAATAGATTTATTTAAATGATTTGTATATTTTTTGCACAAGATGGTCAATAATATAGGGTCTTGTACACACTAAGCACTCTACCATTAAGTAACACACCAAGTTCATTTTTAAAACTGTTCCAATTTGTAGTTAACTATTGTGATGGTTTGAATGAGAATGGCTTCCATAGGCTCATATATTTGAATGCCTGGTCACCAGGGAGTGGAAATATGGCCTTGGAGGAAGTGTCGTTGGGGGTGGGCATTGAGGTTTCAGAAGCCCATTCAAGCCCTAATTTCTCCACTTCCCTCCCTCTCTCCCTACTTCCTTCTTTGTCTGTCAGTCAGAATGCAGCTCTCAGCTACTGCTCCAGTGCCAAGCATGCCTCCATGTTCTCCCCCATGGTGACAATGTACCAAACCTCTGAAAGCATAAGATAGCCCCCAATTAAATGTTGCAGGCAAACGCAGGCATCTCTCTGTGAGTTCAAGGCCAGTCTGGTCTACAGATGAAGTTTTAGGACAGCCAGGGCTACACAAAGAAACTCAGTCTTGAAAAACAAAACAAAGCAAAAGTGTTTTCTTTCATAAGACTTGCTTTGGTCATGGTGACTCTTCACAGAATAGAATAGACAAGTATCTTTCTCTTTGACTTTTTACAATGCCTTGAGGTATTGTATGTATATGGTAAGCTGGGTAGATTTAAAATGTATGGTTTCATAAATTTTGTGCTATGCATACCCAAAACTGCCTCTCTGGATATCTGTGGTTTTAACAAAAGTCTCAGATAAATGGTACACTTTAAAAATATTTTCTTTGTTCATATGTGTTTGCACCACACACATGCCTGAGCACTATCGGACACATGTAGAGGTCAAGAGACAGCTTTTGAGACCTGGTTCCCTCCTTCCACATGTAGGACCTGGGGATCCAACTCAGGCTGTTAATTTGCCAGTAAGTGTCTCTCCTCACCTGCCTTCGTGACCAGTCATGTATTTTTAAACTACTTAAATATTTTTGAACTCTTTAACTAATTTTATTTTTTTGAACTCTACTTTAAAAGAAAGTAACACTTTGTTAGCCATGTGGTGGTAGTACACAACTTTAATTCCAGCACTCAGGAGGCAAAGACATGGGGGATCTCTGAGTTCAAGACCAGCCTGGTCTACAGAGTGAGTTCCAGAATAGCCAGGGTTACACAGAGAAACCCTGTCTCAAAAAACAAAAACAACCCCCCAAAACCAAAACAACAAGAAAAAAACAACTCATTTTTGTTAGTTTTAGTTTTATTAAAAAGATCAAGTTCATTTTTAATCAGAGTGCCGTAAGCATTTTGGCAGGCTAATTCTTTATCAGGGTCTGTCTCTAGTACAGAGAACAAGCAAATTTCCAAGCTGACCTCCTTTGCCAATATGTCACCAGAGTCTGAGTCTGACTTCCTAGTCCTTGTGTTACCACTGAAAGAATTCATACTAAACAAAATTTAGATTTAGAATATGTCAGAGTAAAGTAGAACACACCCTGAAGTGTGAGAGAGTGGACAGTGACCAAAGAGACTGTTGCAGAGCAGAGCACGAGTAGGGATGGAAGCAGACAGCAACAAAAGGAGCCGCTGCCCTGAAGTACATTTAGGGCAGGTTCTAGACCATTCGTAAGCCGTGCTTCCTGAGGGACTTTGTCCTGTTCCTTGATTGACAGGTCTCTTTGGTTTGATTCTTACAGAAAGGCCAATGGTATGTCTTTGCTCTTTATTCAGAACACCTCTTGCTAGCCAGTAATTTTGTAAGGTTTATGGCCCCTGGAGCCAGGTTTAAATAGTTATCTATTCAAGGTCACCATCAGCTCATTTGAGACTGGCTTGGGCTATATAAGACCCTGTCTCAAAAGAACTTTTAAAGTTGTTTTCTTAAAACTCTCCAGGCCGTTCATGTCTTATCCCAGGACCAGAGAAGACTCTCAAGTCTTGTTCCTCTGACCACAATTAGTAACTATAGACTGCTGTAGTTAACGTTGTCGCTTTGCAGGCTGTCTGATTATGAGGGTATGGCCCAGTCCCCAGATCTCCCACGCTGATAATAACCCACCATTACAAAGACATGTGAGAGTGGAATTAAGCTTAGCTTTGGTCACATGAAAAACAAGTAGCTTTCCACCAATGCTTGCCTTTCTAAGCTGTTCCTAAATGTAAATTTAGCTACAAAACATGAAACTCAGGATGGGGAGATACCTTAATCCATAAAATTCTTGCTGGGCAAGCATATGGAATTGAATTTGGATTTCTAGCGCCCATGTTAAGGAGTAGCCATGCCAGGTGCAGTGGTATACTTGTGTAATCCAAGAGCTGCTGAGTGGACAGAAACAGGAGGGTCTCTGGGGCTCACTGGCCAGCAGGGCTACGAGACCCTCCCCCCAGTGGACTAATTCCAAGGCAAGTCTGCAGAGTGATATTTCTTAAAGGACTTTTCTTTATAATACCTTACCCTCAATACATTCTTGAGATTTAAACTTTCACAATAATACTAAAACATGATTTTTTTTAACTACATGACTGCAAAATTGGTAATGTTTTGTAGACTAATAAAAGTTATTTTAGGATTAAGGAGGTGGTTCGGTGGTTAAAGGACTTGCCACAAAACCAGAAGAACATTAAGACCAAAGTTTGTCTTCCTAGAGCCCATGCTGGTTGGGCATGGTGGCCTGCCTGTAATTCCAGCACTTAGAAGATGAAGACAAAAGATCCCTGGAAAGCTAGTTGACCAGACTGGCCGTATCGTATAGGTCTGGGTTTAGTTAAGAGACTTTGACTCCATGAACAAAGTGGAAAGTGATCAAGGAAGAATCTAACATCAGCCTTGGGTCCACCACATGTACACACTTCTATACAAACCCTCACACACATGTGAACATGAGAGTCCACCAAATTCACACACACCTATACACACGTAACACACACACTTGTGAACATGAGGGTCCACCACATCCACACACATCTGTACACACACACATATACACACTTGTGAACACGCGGTTCGCCACATCTATACATATCTATACACACCTACATACACACACATGTGAACACAAATATGTGTACATACATGCATGAAGGTAAAGATTTGTAAGTTCCATCTGGACAATTTGTAGGTCCTGTTTACTGTTTTTTTCTCTGTTGCTACTTTGTACTTTAAAAAGACACTGCCTTCTCCCCTCATAGCAAACAGCCCAACAGAATGTGCACAAGGTCTTTAGTGGATGTGTTTCTGGTCCTAATTTTTTTTAAACTTTTATTGCCTTTTCAAAAAGAATCAAAGGCCCTTTTTGAACTGAAAGCATTGCCTGGCTTCTGCACAACACTTCCATACATGCATAATGAAGGCCAACCCCTCTTCCACCCTAGAATGGCTCATTTTAAAGGTTTGTTGTGATCAAATTCTTAATGTGGTCTCCTCACTCCGGAGTCATTATTAACTGTGCTATCATCAGTAATCTTTCCTACCTCTGCCAAAGAGCAGGATCTTCACGGCACATAAACCAAAGGCAAGCATCAAAATGGGAAAACAGACCGCTGGAGAGATGGTTCTGTGATGAAGAGCATTGGCTGCTCTTGCAGAGGACTGACGTTCTGTTCCCAGCACCCATGTGGTAGCTCACAACTATGTGTAACTCCAGTTCCAGGGAACTCAACACTGTCTTCTGACGTCCGTGTGTGCCAGGCACATGTGTGGCACATGGACATACATGTAAGCAAAATACTCATAACAAAAATAAATCTCTCAAACCGGAAAACAGAGAGGGAGAGCCTTTCCCTTCAGAACAATTCATTCTCCCTCATCCCCCAAACACTAGCCGCAGCTTCTCTAGATTCCTAGCCATAAAATACTAGGATAAATGCACAGGCCAGTGAGTGCAGCTCTTACAGACACTGATGAGCTTCTGATCTGGCTCAGTACCATCACAAGCATTTTAAAAACAACTCACCTGGGAAGTCATTCAGTGTTTGAGTACTTACAAAGCATATACAGGGCCCTGGGTTCAAGTCCAGCACTTAAACCAAACCATACAACTACAAAAAAACATATTATTTGCTAAGTATGAAGTCAGAAATGAGTTTATGAAAATGTATAGAAGGGTCTGGAGAGGTGGCTCAGCATTTAAAAGTACGATAGGGCCCAAGTTCAATTCCTAGCCTCTTGAAAATCCAGCTGCAGAGAATCTGATGCTCTTTTCTGGCCTCTATGGGAACCAAGTACACATAGCCCACACAGACACATTAGATAGATAGATAGATAGATAGATAGATAGATAGATAGATAGATAGATAGATAGATAGATAGAAAGAATGTATATGTATATATATATATACACATATATTGTATGTGTATATATGTATATATACATATTGTATGTACACATAAGTGTATATATATAATATATTATATAGAATATATTATTATATTTATATATTATATTATATAATTATATATAATATTATATATAATATAATATATACACACATATGTGTACATACAATATGTATATATACACATATATGTGAGATATATATATATGACTAGAAGTTGGGTTTTTTTAAGCAGTTAGGAGACTCTTTTTGTACTTATATAAATCTTAAGATTTCCTGTGACTTCTTTGAAGATAGTAATCATATTATAAAGAACTTTATACTCCTACTAGAACTTTGCACAGAATAGGTACTTTAATAGTTGTTAGGTGGATTAATGAAGGAAAGGTGTCTGTTGACAATGAAAAATAAAAATCTATTCACTGACCCTTATATTCATAAACAGGCCCCAGAATGATTGTTCTGCATTTGAGTCTTACCCAAAGAAAGAGTAAACTATCCAAACTATAATTCTTGACTGGTAATATTTGACTCCTCACCACCTCCTTAAATCTGAGTTAAAATGTACATATTCTAGCAACTCAGTTTATTACAAACTAAGCTACTTAAAAGTTGATTTGCAGGAAACAGCCAAGAAATTCTTGAAAGATGAGGTAATGTCTAGTGAACTCTTGGGGTTCCCCTTTGGGCCTTGAAGACCTTTCACAGACCTTGAAGCTGTGCTTACCTTTACTAAGGGACTTTTCCATAGTTTTGCTGTATCAGATAAATTTTGTCACTGGATCAAAAATAGAATAATAAAGGTCATACTGAGAGAGAGAGAGAGAGAGAGAGAGAGAGAGAGAGAGAGAGAGAGAGAGAGGTCAGTTCTCACCTCCACCTTTTTTGGGGGCAAGGTATGTTCTTGTTTTGCTACAGTATAATGTGTGATGTGGCTGCTGAGCTTCCTGACAGTTCTCCTGTCTCTACCAGGTCCCGCTCTGCAGTGATATTGCTAGGATTACAAATGGCACCACCATATCTGGCTTTTAGGGTTGAGTTCAGGTCTTCAGACTTGTATAGCTAAGGCTTTTAACTGTTGAGCCATCTCCCTGCCCCTCTTTCTTTTCTTTTTTAGATTCTAAATACTTTTTGAACTCTTTCTTCCCTCTCCCTAATTTAAGCTTGAAAACTAAAGACAGAGGCAACTGCTGCTGTCCCTCCCTCTTCATGTAATAACGACACTTGATTCTGAGTTGCCAGCTGGTGGTGGGGGCAGTCCTCTGTGATAATTCCCAACATGCTTTCCTTGATATGATGGTAAGGACAGGTTCCTCTGGTTAAAACAGTTTAACAGCGAGGCTAGCCAGGGGCAAACACCTTTAATCCCAGAGCTCCAAAGGAGGCAAATCTCTGAGTTTGAGGCCAGTCAGGGATACAAGGTCAACTCTGTCTCAGAAAAACTTTTAGTGACATTCAAGGAATCTTCATGTCATATACCACATAAGGATTTGCAGGGTGCATTTGAATCTCCAGTTTGTTCTCCAAACTGTGGAGAACAGTCTGACACTGGCCACCATATCATTTCACCCACCTTATAATTGTGTTTGTCAAATTCCACATTTGGGTTTATAAGTAGTGACTATAGTGTTTTCAAACTTAACTGATGGAATGTAATATTGGATCAGTTTCACTTCCAAGCACATATGCCTTGCCAGTTTGATAGCTCAGAAATTGGATGGCTATCCCTGCCTTATGCCTGACTAAAAACTGTTCAGCTCTTTTATTCACCAAAAGATTTGTGTTAATTTTTTGGTTATTATCAATGTCTAAACACCATCAACCTCAAACCTTTTGTTATAGCTGCAATTTTAAATACATTGAACATTAAGATACAATACATATTTTGTACATATATAAATGTATTCTATGCAACTGAAATAACAGTTTCAAGAAAGCATAACCCTACTGTGTAACATGCTAGAATTTACTAGTCTGCTTCACTTTTTATTGATCTGGCTCTGAGCCACTAACTTGATTTATGGCCTATTAATAAGTCTCAAATTATAGCCATTGTACCCTCCCAAATATTTGCTTTGACAACCCCTGTTCTGTGAAGTCCTAGAGTCCTCTGAAATGAGAAGCTGTTTTTCAAGAGTTCTCTGGAGGTAAGGCATCTATTTGTCCTCTTTGTCACCCTGGTAAGATGTAAGAACTAGACTTTTTTTCTTTTTGTTTTGAAATAATTTTAAACCACATAAATATTTAAGAGTAGGACAAAGAACTCTTTATGCCCTTACCAAGTCCAAGTCTTACCAATTGTCAACAATGTCACTTCTAATAAAGGGACCCACGCCTGAGTCAGGAACCCACCAAGTTTTTACTCTCTAGTCAGTCCCCCCTTGACTCTTCATGTTGATGTTTGAGATTAGAACCCAGTCCTCTATGCCTTGGTTTGGGTGTATCCATTGTTTCAGTATAAGTCGAGCAGTCTACCTTGGTGTCATGGTGTCACAGGAATGACACTATATGCTCTCTTTTCAAACTATCCTATTCGCTGTGCTGTTAGCCTTCACCTATAGATTAAGATGTGCCAAGATTCTCCATGGAAGAGTTCCTTTTGTTCTCTAGTGATTAATAAGTACATTATAAAGGAATCCTTTGGGATCTTGTAAAATTTACTCAGTCATCCACTTTAACCACTGGTTTGGGCTGTATTTCTATTCCTTTCCTGGGCTGATTTTACAATGATGGTTACTTAGAAAAATGATTTCCCCCCAGGAAATCACTCCACATTTATAGCAGACATTTTATTGTAAGGAACAACAGTCCTCATTACTTGCTTATTGTTGTTTATTCCTTTATATTGGTGTTTATTCATGGATGCCTGTTTGCTTCGATGGTTAATTCATTGTTATCATTTTTGATGTTCATGTGTTCCTGTTCTAAATAATCTTTTGGTGTTCTTTTGTTATGTTTCTGTTGAGAGCCAGGCTCATTTCTTTCTCTTCCCCAGCTCTAGAACCAGCTACTTTTCCAGGAGCCCTTTTCCTTTCAGTTAAGAGTAGCATTCAGCAGCAGGATTCAGCTACTGGTCTCCAGATATTACTGGGCTATTGCTCTTCCCAGGCACTCTGAGTAAGAAGAAACAAGGGAATATATCCATGCACACATTTCCATTTAACTGTCTATACTGAAAGTCATGAACTCTATCACTACTTTCAATTCTGTTTAAAAACACAGAGAAGTCATTCTGGCCTTCATATTTATATCTTTTAAAATATATCTTTAAAAAAAACAATAAAAACCTATTGCCCTTTATCTTTAGCACATTTACTTTGCTGTTTGGCATCCTTGTGTAAATGCAGTCCCCTAACTATACCAGGCTGTGGCTTCGTTACTGTATCATCCCTTTATTCCAGGGCTCTGCCTTCCAGGAAATAAGATAAGGAGCAAGGCTGGTAGAGAAAAAGTTCTTTCTTAAATCCTTGAAGAGATTCTAATATCACTTTAATAGCAGTCTTTTATGTGGCTTTAAGAACCCAAAAGCAGGAGCTAGATAGAAGGCTCAGCAGTAAAGAAAGTGTACTGTTCTTCCAGAGGCCCCGAGTTCAGTTCCAACACTTAGCTCAGACAGCTTGAACCACTTGTAACTCCAACTCCAGGGAATCTGACGCCTCTGGGCTCCTCATATACCTGCACTCTTGTGATCATGTGCAGACATACACATAACTAAAAATTAAATCAGAAAGAAAAACAGCATAAAAGGTGAAAGCTAATGTTTAGGCTTTTGCCTCAGACTTTTTGGTAGAGTTTTGTGAACCCATATGTGTATCACCAAGCACTTTTTGTGGTCACTACCTTGTATTAAGTATGGTCATGTTGGGTATGATTTAGTTAATTTTCTGTATAGTAACCCTAAACCATATAACTCCACATTATATTTCATCATTTTGGAAGTGACCCAAATAAAACTCAGTGAGGTTGAAGAGCCTGACCATGCCAGATAGCTGAGCAGAGGTTTAGCCTTCATCCCAGGGCACATGACTGTAAAGCCCACATGCTCTCTTGCCACAGGTACAGCAGGACAGGTGTTCTTTTCTCTTGCTTTGAAAAAAATACCTGGAGAAAAAACCACTTAGGCGAAAGGGGGTTTGTTATAGCTTAAAATTCCAGATTACATTTTATCATAGAGAAATGAAGATAGCAGGAACCTGAAACATCTAGTCACATCACATCCACAGTGAAGAACAGGGGAAATGAATGTATATGCTCGCTAGTGCACAGTTCACTTTCTCTTTATACAATAGCCCAGGACCCAAACTAGGAGTGGTGCCACTCACTTTAGGCTGGGTCTTCCCTCACCACTTATAATCAAGACAGTCTCTCACAGACATGCCCACACGCCACTCTGCTCAGTAGACGGTCTCACTGAAGCTTTCTGCATAGGTGATTCTAGACTGTGTCAAGTTAACAATTAAAACTAACCATCACTGTGGGAACATATTCACTGACGGAGGTTATCTTCGCAAAGCAACTTGCCAAATGTCACTTGTAAACTACGACAAACCAGAAAAGACCTGACTCATTAATTTTTTCTGTGAGTTTTGGCAGTGTTGAATCAATGGGAGTTCTGATCAGGATGCCTCCATAAGTAAGGGTCTTCATTCATGGTCATATGTTTGGTATGTGTCAACTCAAACACATACCCTTTAGTTGCGTGTTCTTATAGTTGGAGACTGTTGAATTTATTAATTTATTTATAGCCACCAACCCCTTCCCTTCATCTTACCTAGAGGAAATAAAACATTTGAGCCTGTCATTTTGTCCCACCTCTAAAATAAGTTATTTTTTAAGCAAATGTCTTCTGCAAAGCTCAGTTCACTGGGAGTCTGTTTCTAGGATTTTTTTAAACTATGGTCTTTGATTACTGATCCAATTTAAGAAAAAAATAGCTTCAATTATCAACTGAAGAATTCCTGCGGGGGGTGGGGGGGAAGAGGAGCATGGTGAGCAGTTCTTAATCTCAGATATCCCTTCGTGCTCCTTGTCTTTTTAGATGAAAAGAAAGAGAAAAAATAGTACTGTTATATCATCAGCTGAGTGGTAGATACTGATAGGTTATTTCTCCACTGCTGGTGAAATGAGCCAATTTATGCAAGATTAGATTATATTTAAGGCAAGTTTATTGGGAAGCCGCTCTTGGGTGGGCAAGTTCACTGGCCCCAAGGACCAAGGCCAAAGAAGTCACCATGGGGAAAGTGGGGGTAAGGAAGGGAAAGAAGGAGAAAGCGGCATTGCAGAGAGAGAGAGAGAGAAAGAGAGAAAGACAGACTAAATTGTCTGGCATATATAGAAAAGAGCCCCTGGGAGAAGGGAAGCTCTGCCCCTGGCTGGAAAGTTCATGGTTGGAGTCAGGGTATGCCAGATAGGGATTGAGGGATGCTGGGAGACCCTGGAGGCCAGGTCTGCTTTGCTATATAAAATACGCATGCACTTCGGTCGTCTGACCTGGGTCTGAAACCAAAGAGATACCAAGAATGTCCTTAGCCAGTGTGTTAAAATTGAAGATGGGCCAGTGCAGAGACAAAGGCAGGTTGTTTGGCTCTCTGAATCCATACTTTAGAAGTGACACCACAAAGGTGTGTGACTTGAAAACTAGTTTCTCTGTATGACTGCAGCCAAGTACATTTCCTTTCAGCTCTTTTCACTGAATATCAAAGATGCTTTCATTTTCAGGGGGAAATTAATGGTTTTTGAATCTTAAAGGAACAATAAATGTTTTAGCAAAAATGAAATATATATACAAACCAAGTGAACAAAGAAAATTTAGATTCAACTTTCTGGAGAAATTCTCTCTGGCCCAGATCCAGTGTGTTCCTATGAGCATCTCAGATCCTCTAAGTCCTCAGTCAGGCCCTGGCTTCCTTGGAGGCCTTGACGGGCAAGTTGTCTTTGCACATCGGCTTGTATTTACCTGAGTTGGCAAGAGCTTGTCCTCGGTAATGCTCTGCATGCTCCTTGCTCACAGTACAACCTTGGCCAAGTCGGTTGCGGGGAGACGAGGACATAGGATATATGAAAACTCTTTGATATAAAGAAATTCGTCACTGTTAGAACTTCCTTAAATAGACATATTGTATAAATGAGAAGGGACAAGATGGCCATTTAAGAATAAAGTTGTTTGCCGGTGGTGCACGCCTTTAATCCCAGCACTTGGGAGACAGAGGCAGGCAGATTTCTGAGTTCAAGGCCAGCCTGGTCTACAGAGTGAGTTCCAGGACAGCCAGGGCTACACAGAGAAACCCTGTCTCAAAAAACCTTGAAAAAACAAAAAAAGAATAAAGGGGTTTGCTGGATGGTGGTAGCACACGCCTTTAATCCCAGTACTTGGGAGGCAGAGGCAGGCGGATGTCTGAGTTTGAGCCCAACTTGCTGTACCACAGAGAAACCCTATCTTGGTGGGAAGAAGAAAGAGGGCTTAGAATCCCTCTTCAATCGCTAGTAAGTGCAGTTACTATATAAACTTTAGAGAAGCAGATCCAGAAACCAGACTGCTTAGAGTTGTTTTTACTGTCAGGTCAAAGAAAGTGTAGCCATGATAATGTTCATTCAACATACTGACAGGGTTAACTGTAAGATATATCCGTGTTATAAAAGTCATGGCTGCGGGATCAGTACAGTGGCTCAGAGGGTAAAGGGATCTGATTCAAAACTTGACAACCTGAGTTCAATCTCTAGAAACCAAATGGTGAAGAAAAAAAAGCAGCTCCCCCAAGTTGTCTTCTGACTTACATGTACACACAAACACAAGCACTCGCACACACACACACTCACTCATATGTGCATGCGTGCGCGCGCGCGCGCACACACACCATGGTACATGTGTGTACCACATCAGACACAGACAAAGTAAATAGAACAAAAAAGTTCATAGATGAGAATTCTTACAATAATTGGCCTTTTAGATGGAGCCTATAATTCCCACTTGTTGTCGGATTAACTAGTCTTAAGAAACTGTTTTCACACTGAAAGTGAATCAAGACTTCTTTGTAAATCTTTTTCAACTGCATTCATTAAACTGACCCTTGCCCCAAGTAAATGATCAATTTTGCTTATTTAATGTCACAAAATTAGTATTTGGAATAAAAGAGATATCAAAACAACCAAGGCAAATGAGTCATTAGTCGGAAGTAGTGACGAGGAGAAAAGTATAAATTCCATGTGGGAAGGGAGAGCAGGATAGTCTCCAGGAGCCTGGGGGAAGTGAGTTGTTCCTCTGAGGCTAAGCCCACTGGCTTCGAAAGCACTTGGCTTAGAAATGCTGGACAGTGCAGCGATGACAAGAGAGCAAGAGATTAAACAAGATGTTTCTTCAAGGCCAAGTGCAAGCTCCTTCAACGTCCAGCAAAGACATTCCTTTCTTGTTAACTCTTAATTCTCTCTGTGCCTCTGAGCTCTGTCATCTGTCAGTCCTTGTTTCCCACCACCTTTGTGCCACTTTCTCCTTCCTGATTGTGGCGTTCTAAGAAACTCTGACACATTTTCTAATAGAGACTTAACCAATACGATCTCTGGTCTACAGAGCTTACTTTGCAGTGCCCAGAGTTTCAAGCTGCTGGCCTTTCTTGCAGCACAAGAATGACAAGGCTTTAAAACTTCACATAAAAGGCTTGAAGGTACTTTCATAATTCTGTCTGGGCCTGTTACTTGAGAGATATGAGAGCTGAAAATCACCATTCTCATACGCAAAAGAAGGGTTTACAGAGATCTGCCTTGGCAACTGCTTCTGCTCTGGGGTAGTATCTATTGGAGGTTGTGGGGTTGCCCGTAGGCGTGCCCACAGCCTCCATTCCTAGAAGCTGGCGGCTTTCTTTTCCTTCTACAAGTGGCAACCAAGTTCTGGGTTGAAAGTGAATCCTTGCCCTTGGCTACTCTCCAGCATTCCTCGCTGAGCGAATGGGGATTTGGAATGTCAGAAAATAGAAGAGGGAGGGGAAAGATGTGCGTATGACTCTGAGTGTTTAGAGCAAAGGCAGCTCGTCTGGAAGGACTTAGGAAAGCTTCACTTCCTCAGATTGCTTCCTTCCCACAAACTCTTAGTTCCTGCTTTGTGTTTTAGTTGTTTAACCTGAGTTTAGCACAGCAGTTCAGACCCTTACAGCCCAGCGGGGTCCAACTGAGGGAAGACAAGGTGACTCCGGAGGACGTGTGGTGTTTCTTCCTTCTGCATAAAGGGACAGTATTTGTCCCCAGACTCATCTTCAGCAAGAGCCAGAACTGCCATTCCTCTGGGATTTAATCAGGAGTCGTCAGGAGCCCAGATTCAGGTTTTATTTCCAAGCCAGCCTGAACAAGAAGTGACCTTTGAATAGAATCACGGATTCAGTCTAGGCATGAAAGGTGGTGTTTGGCACATGCCTTCTACTGCTCATACTTGTGATTGAAGCCACACCGGAATACTGATGGGACAAAACACAACACTCTGTTACTGTGGACTGGCTCAGAGCTCAAGACTGTAATTTACAAGGCAGCTTTTATCCTTTATTTAGTTCCAAAGTCATCTTCTATCAGCTCAAAAGGAAGAATTCTCTAAAAGTTATCTACAGGGACAGATCCCAGCTTTGTGTGAAGAATCCAGAGGTTGGGTGTCTGTCTCGATCCCAGGAACCATGTCCTCTTTATATACACGAAGTAAGGAATTCACACGGAATAGGAAATCTCAGTCTGATTCTCCCCCAGCATCTCCCTCCCCGACTGCCAAGACACTCCGAGTAAGCCTTTTTTATTTATGTCTGATCGTAGCATGTCAAAGGTGGGAAATGTGTTTACATGTAACTCGCAGGCTGAGGCTTAGAAAATGCGGCATTTCAGAGTATGAAGAAGTCAATATAGAGGGAGCTTGCAAGTAAAGCCCCAGCTAGCTTTCCTAAAAGGGTTGGGATTCATAGTACTTGATACTGTCTTAAGTAAAAGCAGACTTAAATAATTCAGGCTACGGTTTCTGCCTTTTAGCTTTTAATCTGTTGTAAAATGCTTGGTAGTAAGATTCTGGAGAGCTTTTGCTTTGTGTGATGTGTTGTTTAGTTTTTCATTTTGTTTTATTTTGTTTGGGTTTTTCAGTTTTTCATTTGTTTTTCATTTTTGTTTTTGTTTTTTTGTTTTTTGTTTTTGAAACAAAATCTATATAGCCTTGGTTGGCCTAGAGCTCAATATGTGAACCAGACTGGCCTCAAACTAGAAGAGCTCCGCCTGCCTCAGCTTCCCAGGCATTGGGAACAGAGGTGTGTGCCACCATGCCTAGCAGATTGCAGGGTTTATCACAGTGTCTTATGAAGATTTTCTTTAGGGTCTTTTGTTTGTTTGTTTGTTTGTCCATAGTCAGTTGCTGTTTCTCCTGTGTTTTATGGACCAATACTATTTCAGGAGAAAAGCTCCCAGATGCATGAAGCTGTCTAAGTCAGATTTTCATCATTTGCAAGTCCTGCATGCATATTTACATGTGTATGCATATGATAGTGTGTGCCTTTATCTGTTTTATGTCTCTGTAAGTGACAGAAAGTCAGAATGAATTAAGCCTTATGAATATGTGCAACCTTCCTCCCAGGTACAATCAGGAAACTTCTTGCTTAAAAGCCAAAGAAATAACTCCCACCTTTGATAGCCAGTTTGGGGTTTATGCTGTCCTAGGCAGGGCCACTTAAAGACCTCTACATTGCCTCTGGTGACTGTGTCTGCTGAATTTTTAAACATAGGGACATTTGTATTTCTAATTTAGTGTCCTTCTTGGTCAAAAGCTGGCAAAAGCAAGAAATGCTAGCAGCAACAAATGAGCGGCGAGAAGCCCCATGGGCATATTAGGTAGTAGGCAAGGAGCAGCTCCCACTTAGGAGCCCAACCATGGTGTAGCGGGTACACAATATAGGAGGGCAGTTGCTTCCATATTAGGAGAGCTGGGGAAGAAAATCTGCAAGAAACCTCAGCAGCTTCCTTCTATTGTTTTATTTTCATTTTCAGTATCTCCAAGTGTAAGTTATCATATAATAGAATTTGGAATGCAGCATATTGGTCTGGGACTCCAACCAGAGATATTTACTTACTAGAGTGCCAAAAAAAAAAAGTTGTCATATGAAACTGTTTGTGAGAGGACCAAGGGAGGCTGTGAAGTGCTATGTCACCACTCCTGAGCTCCTGGAGTGTTTCTTCCCCTCGTGTAAAGGGACACTGCCACCCTTTACCACAGAGCTTCAGGCACTTTTTGCAGCAGCCATCAGCCATTGGATATTTTCTGGTGGCCCCTAGTTGATGTCCACAGAACTGAGCACCATTCCCTCAGTTAATGCATCCTCTCACTGCCTCCCCCCACGTACTCCATGGCTCCTTTGGATGGGAAGAGCCCCCGGTTAACGCTCAGTCATTGCACACAGAGCCCCCATAGGCATACGCCATACCTGTGACCACTCAGCAAGTTCCTGATTAGGAACTGCCCTCCTTTTTCTTTTTTCCTTCCTTCATTAGCAGTTTGGTGCCTCTTTCTTCCTGCCTCCACCCTTTCCATCCTCATTCTCCTACCTCCCACTCCTGCCTTAGATGACACGGTGGGAGAAAATTTGAGAGGTTAGATTATAGGAAATCAAAACATGGGTAGGTTTAACAAGAGACTGCTTCCCAGTTTTATAGCCAGTCAGTAGCTATAGATTCTCACACTAGCATTAGTCTACTACAACCAACTTCCAGTGTCTATATGGCTTGAACCATGCTGCAGAGAATGTTGCTTTTCACATGGCATTAGTGTTCCATTATGTCTTCATTTGGAGGCTGTTGACACTTGGGACTAGTTACCAAGGTAGGATTCATCTCATGAGATTTGTCTTTTCATTTACTCTCATGGTTAACTGACTGGGGTACACTTTAAAAAATTGGGTGTACCTGGGTTTTGTGTGTACCTTAACAATGCATTTATTGTGGTTTTGTACTCGTGTTTCTTCTGATGCCTAGTTGAAACAGGCTGGTCCCCTGCTGCCCTGAAAGCTGGGTGTTAAGTGGGTTACATCAAAGAGACATGACTCGCCTAGCACCACTTGGATGGTAAGCGGCAGAGTTTTAAGCTCAGGTTTCTCTCCTTTACAAACTCTTATCAACAACACTGGAGTGCAAGCAGGTAGACTTGAAGGTCAAGTTTAAGGGTCTGCTTATGGCCAAGATAATAGTTAAAAACCTAGGTAGCTGTAGGGACATGGGAAAGTGAAATTGCAGGGAAGAAGAATGCTGTGTCTTTAACCAAGGGAGGCAACTGACAGGCCATAATTGAATCTCTTGTGACCAGTTCTTAAATTCCAGTCATGCCCTCTGGAGTCAGAAACACCACAGATCCTGAGACCTTGGAGGCCACAGATTTCTCTTAAAGGAAATGACTAGGCCTTTACAATAAAGACATGGCCAATTACTCCATCTTGAAGTTGCGTTCCTGCCCTCAAATAGAGATTGCAGTCATTGAAAAGGTACAGCCCCTGATTGATCTAACATTCTTCAAAACAGGACTGAATTTTTGAACAAGTATTTAAAATTCTGTTATTATTCTAGTGGTGGTAAAGGAGCTAAATATGAAATGCTTCCATATAAGGAAAATGTCTTCAAAGAATTCTTAAATAATGGCTGTTTACATGCAGAATATTTTGGACGTTTTGTTCTTCAACAAATGTTCAAGAAGCCCTATGGGTAAATTAAAACTAGCTGAATAGGTATTATTTTTAACTTGTGAAAACAATGATAGGATGATGTTTGTTGAGTGCAAAACCAGAAACGATTTATCACATACCTTTTCCTTTGAGCTCTTGGCAGTATCTGATGCTTTCTGAATTGCGCAATGCCAGATTTGTGTACTTAGTAAGCCTGTGACCTTTTTAATCGTATGAAAGTCTAATCCAGGCCAACAAGATGGCTTAGTAGGTTAAGGCACTTCCCACTAAGCCTGATGACCTTAGCTTGGTCCCCAGGAAATGATGGAAGAAGAGGAAAAACTCCCACAAGTTGTCCTCTGACGTCTGCACAAACACATGTGCTCACACAAAAGTAAGTTAATAAATATAAAACAAACAAACAAAAACCAACCACCAGCACCACCAACAGAACACTACTACTGCCCGCCTGAATATTGTGTGGCTTTCTCCCCAGTGAAATATCACTCATATGCAAAAGAAAGTACATGTCCTCAACAGTCAAGATAGGTGTTTACTTTTGCTCATTCATATTTTTAAATAATATCTGTTATTCTCTGAACATAAATTATGTCCTTAAACATTGTTTTAGAAAATACTCCTTAAAAGCTGGAGAGATGCCTCCCTGCACTTGCTATTCTTATATAGGACCAATTGATTTCCAGCAAACCACATGTTTACTTACAATCATCCAAAGCTCCAATTCCAGAGAACCAGTGACTTCTGAGAGTACCAGGCAAGCACATGATCTGCATACGTACATGCAGGCGAAACATTCTTACACATAAAATAAAAAATACCTACCTCTCAGGAGGCTGAGACAAAAACGTTAAGATCACAAATTTGAGCTTAGCCTTGGCTAGTTGAGTTCAAGGTCAGCCTCAGCTACATGTAAAACCTTGTATCCTCCAAAACAAATAACTAAACCATCAGCCTTTCTCTTCATTAGGTAAAAGTGTCACTCTGTTCCTCTTTACCCTCCTACATCCCTCCAGTTCTCACTGGGAGTGGCTGGGATATGTTGGTGGCTCTGCTGGGTTGAGCCTTCTGTGGGTTAATGAAATAATTTCTTGAACGGCTTCTTTGGCATCTCATAGTTCATGTCTTGTGTCTAAAATTGTATCTGAAATATTTGGTCTGTATTGATTTAGGCCTAAGGTCTCTAGGAGCTATTGTTCTGTCACCTGATTTGTTACTCTGGAAAAGCAGAACCATGTCTCTGTGGTAGAAACTCTCTTCTCTTACCGTGAAGCAGCTGGAACATAAGAAGCAGGATTCCTATAGTTGCCTTTAAGGTTTCTCTTCAGAGCAGGTTTTCCAGCATTAAAATTCTAAGCCAGGCCTGCCTGCATGTGATCATGATCCCAGCCGCTCAGGAGGCAGAAGAAGCAGGAGGAGCAGCAAGTTTAAGGACTGCCTGGGCAACTTAGTGAGACCATGTCTCAAAATAAGAAGAAGAAGAAAGAAAGAAAGAAAGAAAGAGAGAGAGAGAGAGAGAGAGAGAGAGAGAGAGAGAGAGAGAGAGAGAAAGAGAGAAAGGAGAAAAGAAACAAAAAGAAAAGAAGAGAAGCAAGCAAGGGCTAAGGAATTTTGGTCATAGAGCCTGTAATGGTGTACGACCCTATGTCAGATCCCAGTGCTACTTAAAAACTTAAAAAATAAAAATTTGGAGCCACATATATTTACTATCAAAGTATTATTTGCTTGTTAAAATATCCCCCTCTAATATAGTATGACATAACTGAGAATAGCTCTCAGGAGGCTGAGGCAGAAGAATCACAAGATTAAAGCCAGTCTGCCTGAGCTATATAATAGGTCCATATCTCAAAAAGGTGTGTGTGTGTGTGTGTGTGTGTGTGTGTGTGAGAGAGAGAGAGAGAGAGAGAGAGAGAGAGAGAGAGAGAGAGAGAATATAGAACATATGTGTGTGTGCACACGTGAACATGTGTGTATGCATTCTAGTAGATAACCAAAGTGCAGTGCTCGTTTGATGATAACTGCTGACTATATCTTGAAGTGAATCGGCATCTGAGTATCTGAATTTGAGGACTCTTTTAACTAGGCAGTTATACATTGACTGCTCATTTGTAACATGAGGATTTGACCTGTATTTATAACCAAGATCATTAGCATTTAGTCTGGATTGCTTTAGGTCTAACATCTCAATTGAGAGGGTTTTACGTAAATATTCTCACACCAACTAGTAATGTACACAAAGGGAATAGTTAATCAATTCACTTTATTTTATAATCACCCTAATCAATTATTTAGATAAGTTGAATGGTAAGAGATTGAGGCTTTCATGAGAGCTCATTTATTGGGATCTCTGGTGTTCGGGATAGCGGCATTCCCTTTCCAGCCTTGGTTTTTGATCAGCCTTGGAAGGTGCTTTTTATACCTCTGGCCAACACCAAGTATTTTTATAGAATAGTATTTTATGTTCTTTACCTGGGATTCTACATCTGAGGCATTACCAGTCTAGAATCCTTTTTGTTTTTCTTCATTAAATTCCACTTTATAATTCATTATCATGGAATGAGAAACATTTTTCTGGGTAATTAGGGTGCAATCTGTTAGCCATTTTTTTCTACCTAATTAAAGCCACTATCTTTTTTTTTTCCCCCAAGAAAAGTCAATAAACTGTAATTCTTCAATCCAAGGAATCTTCCTAGGCAGTACTGGTAGAGTCTGTAGGAATAAAAGTAGATTCCCCTTTGGAAACCATTACTCAAGGTCTAGGTAGATACATACTGGCTTTGTTAATCCATGCCCTACATAGAGCCTTGATAAGGTAGCTCTGGAAGCCGGGTGTATGGACCAGAAAGCCTGGGAGCTTTGAAGATATCAGCTCCATTCTGTAGGCTGTGTCCTCCTCTTACTATTCTACTTGCTATGATCCATGGTAAGTAGGCCATAAGTCATCTGCTCTGTTTGGATACGTGGTCTCACTATGGGCGACCTCCTCCCTCACTCAAGTAATGGGGATCATAGGCTGGGCCACATGCCAGCCAATCTGTTCTACTATTAATCCTTTCACAGCTAACATCTCATGGCATCTGCTATGTTGTAACCCCTATTTTCGATGCTGGAATTCATAAATGAAAGACATATTTTCTAATTGAGAGGTAAAAAATGAAGTTCGTATCACAGGGAGATGAATTTTCTAATAGGATGTAGGTTCAGAGTCTTTTAGTTGAATCATATAAAAAATGTAATATCCTTATGTGTGCAGAATAGAACCTAGATGAGAAAGAAGATCCATATTGCAGAGGCAAAGGGAAAAGGTGTGAGAAAATAACGGCCTTGTTTTCAGAGTTGCAGTTCAGTGTAGCTACACTGAGAGGTGATATTTATAATAGGAAATGGGGGATCTTGCCAGGTGGCTCTTAGTCTTTCCTTCCGAGGATTCAGGGAATTGTCCTGTGGACATAGAATTGACAATCTGAAGTAGAGTTATGATCCAGACTGCATATTGGAAAAATAAGCATTGGAAGCTAAATGCTGCGGGGGGGGGGGGGGGGTCAGGAACGCTCAAGTTGTCCCTAATGGCAGGGTTTCAGGTAAGACATGACATCTCTGAGGCTTTCTCCAGGGAGCACAGGGAAGTGTTCTGCTGTTTAGATAATGGACTGACAAAGCTTGAGGGCTGATAGAATAGCAGGATGGACACAGGAAAGGGACAGAGAAAAGAGAACAAACTGAGTTGGCGAATTTGACAGGAAGAAACACATGAGCAGAAAGTGTTCCTGTTGAGGTTAATTGAATAAAAGCTCTTTAGGACATTCAGATGGGTTCAGAATGTAGAGTTAGCATACCTAAGCCGCAGTTTGAAAGGCTTCAGAAGTGAACACTTTGAGAGGTTCAGAATGTAGAGTTAGCATACCTAAGCCGCAGTTTGAAAGGCTTCAGAAGTGAACACTTTGGGAGCCAAAATGCCACAAGGAAAAAAATCCCATTTCTGACTTAATGTCACAGTAAAAATGGAGGTGCACTAAAAATATAGGGAAAAAAGCATCTATACGCTGCATGTAAGGTGCATGAGAAACAAATGAGTTTTCTATTTGGGATCAGTCTCCAACATTTCTTATGCTAATGCCTGAAATCTGCAGAGAGAAGGCAGGGGGAAGAGGGAGGGAACACATCTGGACACCTTTGAATCCTCACATTGTAGGCAAGAGATATTAACCCTAGAGTTGATCTAGAAGTCAAGATATAATAACTTACTTTCAGACTGAAAAGATTGACAATAATGACTAGAGCTGTAGAGGTAACCATGTCTATGAAGTAAAGGTCCCATAAAGAAAGGGCTAAATGGTAAGCAGAAGTGGCAGCCAGCAGCAGAGCTGGCCCTGAGTATTGGCAGTTCTGACTAGAACCACATGCAGGAAGATGCCAGGTTTTGGAGTCAGTTCTGTTACAGCAATAAGCTTCTGTTCTCAAAGGATCCACAGTCAAGAGTCAGTTGGCTGTGAGGCTGCAGCTGAATCCTGGTTTTATTTTCAATATGTAACACTTGTATAGCCAGGGATTGTGTTTTTGCAGTTTAAAGAAGTTTACAGACCGTTCACATTGGCTTGGCTTGGTTTTTCTCTTGGTCTCATATTTGGGTAAGCTGACAATTAATTGTATTCAGAAGGCCAAGGAGAAATGACTGGAGTTGGACTTCATTAACTTTTGGGGTGTTTGTTTGTTAGTTTTGTTTTTTTAAGTAAGCTCCCTTTTGGTTCTGAACTTGACGGGCTTTTTATGCATTGGGTGTTCATTATCAGAGACTGGGAGTCATCACAGCCCTAGATCCAACAAGCTTCTTTAGTTACACAATGCCATCAAATATAAATAGCTGTTTTTAAAGCCTGTGTGAAAAATTAAGTATTTTTAGATTGAAGTTAAATTGTAAAGTAAATGAAAGCAAATTTTAAAAATCTTTATATTGCTTTAAGACTGTAGGCTAGTAGTGGTAAGTAGGAAGTGGACTGGCTCCACAAATAAAATCTTTCACTTGAGTGCTAAGGGATTTATTTGATCTTAATCCCTCTCGTAGTCATCAAGCTTTGGGAGAATCAGAGGACCAAAGCGGGACAAGAGAGGCAGCATGGAAGGAAGCACAGGAGAAGCTAGCGCTTTGAGTAGCTGTGCACAGCATGTAGTGCCAGCGCAGCACCAAGCACTTACATACTACCTCACTTAATTGCTATTGGTAACCTTAAACAGCATACCAGTATCCCCATTTCGTGGATGAAACTATTGAGACGGGGGAATTGGGCAGTCAGCTAAGATCTCGTAACTGAAAACACTGCAGCAGCAATCGGATCCAGAACCTTTATCCTAACCATAAGCTGTGTGGCTGTTCCAATGGAGCTGCTGTGCCTCAGTGAAAGAGTTCCTGGGTGATTGTCAGTATTCCCGAATATTGGGTCTGATTGGACAAAGATGATGAGGGCAATTGAACCTAGTTTAAAGGAGGGAAGACTTACAAACTAATTGGAAAGGAGAAAAATTTTTTAAAGAGTTTTATATCATTTTAAAATTGGAACTTTAAAATTAGAATTAAGAGCAAATAAATCCCTTGAGACTCAAGTGAAACATTTTATTTATGGATCCAGCCCACTTCCTAATTACTCCTCCTGACCTATGGCCATTTAAGCTTATTGTTTTGCAGTCTGAATAAAGCTATTTGGCTCCTACCTTTAGAAAGGAGAAAAAAAATATGCCATGTCCTACGGTAGTATGACCCCATATCATGTCTATTGTATCTGTCACTTATATACAGATTGTTACTCTAAAACCATTTTTAGCACAAAAAGAGATCCTATGGTCAGGTGATTTTATTATTTTGTTTATGCTGTTAATTTGCTTTATAAATAAATTTTAAACAAATATTGCAACTTGGAACCTATTAAGTTGTAACAAGTTTAGAAATAGTAGAGTGTGAATTACTGGGGCTTGTCTTACCTGAAGGACCTGCTAGCCCTGCCTCCAAGCCGGCCACAGTGTTTCCTCTGCTGAGGTCTACATTTTAGTAGACCATTCAGCTCCTAAATCCAGACAGCGGTGTATTTGAAGACTCCATTTCTCTATGGAACAATAAAAATAGAATAATAATTTTTTGATTCAATTTTTTGTTTGTTTTAATCTCTTGGAATGTCACCTTTCAGAGCAGACTAATATTATGGGATAACTGTGGCTCTAGTAAAACCCTAACCTGTGGCAGATTTCCCATCAGTCATACATGATTGTGTCATTATTAACGACTACCAGCTTCAGACTCTGGGACATTTGTAACCCCTACTTAAAGCCTTGTCCGAGATCTCTAATCAGTATGAGTCTCTTCCTATTTGTTTACTGTAGGAACCAAATAACCTGGTCCTTGATTGCATCAAATCAGTTTTATTTCTTACCTTGCTCTTTTATAGGCATGCTTCTAAGATCAAAGCTGTGTCTTAGATTTTGTAACTGCATATTTATTACTCTACATCACTGGCAAGGCTAGGGAGGCACAGGTACTTAATGAAAACCATTATCTGTATCAAATTTGACTGTTTTTTTTAAGTCAGAGGCTACATGATAGAAATCGCAATTTCTGAACTGCAAGCTGAACATGGGTTTTCCCAAGGCAATTCAAATGATTCCTTTTTATTACGCTAGCACATTATAGCTCTGAAACAGATGAGCTGATACTCTGGTTTCTGTGGGGCATAAAGAGAAAGCTAAAAACAGAGGAAATCCCTGATATATAGAAGTTACTGAAAAATAACGTTAAGCCTCATGTGACTTAGATTTAGGCACTTGGGATTATTTTCCTTTTGATTTTTTTTTTCTGTTAGTGTGGGTCAGGTCAGCAGACTGGAATCTTTGTAGGGGAAGTGCCTTATCTGCTAAATACCTTAAAATCTAGGAAGCCCTTTTTAAAATTTTGATTAACAGCTTGGTCCAAGTAAAATTTAGATGACTGCTATCCAGTAAGCTACAGCATTTACTATGTTGAGAGAGAGAGAGACAGAGACAGAGACAGACATGGGCCGGGGGTTGGGGGGAGCTCCATCTCAGCCAGGCATGGTGGCAGACTTATCTCAACACATGCACACTTGCACAGAAAGACATGGTTGAGTACCAGTAATCGAAGCATCAAGAGACAGAGAAGCAAGAGGGTTGCCACAGTTAGAAGCCACCAGGGCTATATCGTGAGACCCTGCCTCACAGGGTCAAAGAAACAAACAGAAAACATTTCTTCTTGAGCTTTGGCCATGGGAAGCTTCCCTCCTTGAAAAAAGTGTGATCTGCTGAAGAGCTTGTGACACGCAGGCACTCCAAGAAACACGAGGAGCCCTGAAAACAGGCTCAGAGCACTCAAGACCAAGCTGGGGACTTTAAATTAATGGCTTCTTTTCTTGTGTTGATAATGGCGATCAGCACATGCTAGGCAAGCGATCTGCCCTTGGTTTCTGAATTACTATATGCAGTATTAACAAGTTGCTTTTGGAGGAGCAGTCAGGTTTTACTGAGCCCAGTTTTGTAATGATTCTAATATATACAGTCAGATAGCTGTGCACACTGGTGTATCCAATCCATAGGTAAACCTGTGGCACTTCTAGACACAGCTGTGGTAGAGAACATGTGAGCTTATAAAGGCACATATACATCCTAAGGACCTTAGAATTATATTTTTAAAAAGTTTGCCTCAGATATTTTATGGAGGACTTGGTATATTCATATAATTCTTTCTAGGGTAAGTACATTTTGTAATTCCAAAATAATCCAGACATTCTTCAGGAACTATAAAAACTATGAGCTGTAAAATCCTAATAATATTTTGGAATATTATTAATAATATTAATAAATGTACCCAAAGATGAGTATTTCTGTAATGAAACAAACTTATTTCTATTTGTTATATTTATTTGGGGGTGGTGCTCACGTATGCTGTGGTCAGAGAACAGCTTGCAGGAGTCAGTTGTCTCCCGCCTCAGTGTGGGTCCTGGAGAAGCACATTCACTTTACATGACTTGGCAGCAAGAGCCTTTACCCACTTAGTCTTCTTGCCAACCCCAGTGATTTTATTTTAAAATGTACTAAGATAGAGTAAACCATGCAAGCTACTGCTACTTGATCTCCTTCTGCCTGCAGCATTATGAAGTTCATGTGACAGATGTGTTCACATTCATTCCGCCACACTAAACAGACATGAAAAATGGACAGCGAGGCATTATCCAGCATGTGACATTTTCCCCAAACATTTATTATATAGGGTCTGAGAGATGGCTCAGTGGGTAACACTGGCAAGCCGGACACCCTGAGGGACACCCTGAGTTTCATCACTGGCACCCATGTAATGTGGAGGAAAGGAGTGATGCCACCCACCCAGCCAGCGTCTACCCCATCAGTGAACCGCAGGTCCTGCAGGTCCAAAGCTGCAGGGTCTCCACGACACACAGCAACAACAGGATGTCTGTGAGGAGTCCCATTGAGGATCCAACACTGATAGAGTAGCAGAAGCCAGAGGCCTCGGGCTACACCAACTCACCACAATTAACATTTGCAAGAAGAAAGTGTGGATGAAGGGGGGGGGGGGATGAGTAGGATTGGAATGTGAAATTTACAAAGAACCAATAAAAAGTTAACCAAAAAAGTAGATCAAATCTAAAGGTGATAGCTCTCATTTTTGCTTATTTGTAATCATGGATTCATTTAATAAATATGTATTAGTTTCTGACAAAAAAGAACTGATGTTATGAAGTTGTCCTCTGTCCCCACATATGCACACCCATACCCAACACTAAGTGGAGATACAGAAAGAACCAGCTACAGTAGAAGCAATGGTGGTGAAGGTGACTCTCATTTAGCTGGTTTTTTCCATATGTATTAAGCAGTAGCTGGTACAGGCAAATCAAGCAGTTTGATATGATAAAGATATATGTGGCTTTATAGTTGCCAGTTTTTGTTTAGAAGCCTACTGTCTTTCACATACTCACATGGATGATCACTGTTTCTAACATATGGCGGTATTTTTAGAATTGTCTGAGTACTGAATATATGTGGTTCCTCATTGTAGCTGAGAGGACATATTTCCTCTAAGATGTTATTAACTGGACCATATTTTGTTGTTTTAGGGGAAACTTACAAATGGCTCTCCGACTATATCCTGGCCCTGTATTTATGAAAATATCGATTTGCCATGATTGTGTAACCATTGTATGCACAGTTGACCTTCTGCTAGGCAGATTTTTCCCCCAAGTGGGCCTGCATGATCTAATCACATGAGCCCGATGACACAAAGAGCAAAAGGTATGAAGGGGACAGGACCCGTATGCCATGGCTGGACTGAAGGGGGAAGGGGCTGAGCAAGAAGGGATATGGAAACCCCACAAGCTGCAGGTGGCTGGTGGCTGAAAGCAGGAAAGCCACAGGGACCTGCAGCCTGAGCTCAAAGGAGCTCAAAGGAGCTCAAAGGAGCTCAAAGGCAGAGAACTAAGAAGCCACTAGAGCAGTGCAGCCCTGTGACCTGCAAACCTGAGGCCATGCGTGATTGATTCCAAGTTTGATGATCATTCGTTCTGGTGGTAATAGAAACTAATACAGTCAAAACTGATGATAAGGACATGCTGGCTTTGGGTGCACATGTAGGGAGAACTGACACAGCTCTCTCGTTGTCTTCCCCACCATCACATCTTTACACAAATCCTGTTCTTTTTCCTCTGTGTCTGTTTTAAAATTGTGTAAGATCTTAACTATTTTAGTAGAGATACAGACTCAGCAAGATCTATTCCAACACGACAGAGCAGTGTACTATCCTTATTTCAAGTCTCCTTGAAATCCTATCCATTGTAGTTATGAAGGGCATTCCTGAAGATAAAAGGCTAGGACACTTTTGTCTTTCCTAGACATATTAAGGAAACCATAATGGTTTCTAGCAGTGTGCATGTGTGTGGCATGTGCACATGTGTGCAGTATGCATGTGTGTGTGCATATTATTATGATTATGTTTTTCAGGGGCTTTGAAATTTGGTCTTAAATTCTGTCCTTGAAGCCTGACTTCTATTGGCTTGTTTCTCATCAGCTTTCAGTCTGGGAACTCTAAAATGGAAGGGTAGTTCTCTGTGGGACATCCCAGAATAGCTCAATTTGTTTCCCCTGGCTCAGCTAGAATACAGAACATGGTATAAAATGTTCCTTCTGCTTAGTCCTTCTTCTGGAAATGTAAATAGGAGATTTTTTTCCCATCACTGTGGGGTCAGACCCTGACTCCAAAGGAACATGAGTTAAAGCAGTTTTAACCGTGGCAGTGGACATGTGATTTATTCTGTTCCTTTCCCTTGGGCCTCGCTTTCCTGAGCCATGACTTTATTTTAAACTTGGTAGAAAGAGTTTGGTTTTAATTACGTGCCTTTCTGAATCTCGATAACTTTCAAGTTAAAAGCTTCTGCAGGGATATCCTAATCTAGCCTCTGGTGTTTTGAAGGCCCTCCTCGTTTCAGAAATCAAAACCATCCTGGTTCCTGTCCCTTTCTAGGCTTGCCATCTGAATTAATGGCAATCTTTACTCTGCTCTCTTATTAGAAGCAGGCCTGAGCAGGGGCTGTTATGGAGTATTTAAAGGGGCATGAAAGGAAGGAGTCTGCTTCTTAATTTGGGACATTTTTCAAACCGTATTTTATCCAGCCAGTCATTCTTTTCACCTCAGTCACTGGGTTCTTATTGGTTTCTCAATATCTTTAAGTCTCTTCTGCTCCAGGGTTCCATTCCCAGTATCTCCTGCCTCCACTTGAGCCATTAAAGCTGTGAAAGGAATCCCTTCACTGAAAAATTTTTATCTAGTTCAAACATACCAGGTACCCATCTTAATGGACATCTTTCATTTGTCGTGAGTGAAAGGTAGAGCAAAATGTTCTTAAACAAAAACACTTAAAGATGTTCCTTCCAAGACTTCCTGATTAAAATGTATGAGATAATATATTTGTGTATTAATTTGCAAATTGGGTAAAGATTCACACCGTTTTTTTAAATACTTAATGTTATTTTGTAGCCATGAGATATCTAGATCCTAGAGAGTGGACTAAATGTAACTATTATGCTTTAAAAAGAAAACTGTTACGAGGCCAGAAGTTAGATAATCAGGCCATTCCTAGAACGTAGGTAGCCACAATCCCAGTCTCTAGAGCATCTGAGATTGCGCTGGGGTCTCTAAACTCTGTGTCTTGGAAGTCAGTCTCTGCCCTCCTCTGTGGGAGACCCTTTGGTGTTCATTTCCTGGTCTGTGCTGTACTTGCCTCTCATGACACCTCCTTGTTTACTGCTCCCCTGAGACCATTTAGGCACACTGCCACTTCACTTATCTCTAGATTTACTCGGTAGTCTCTCTGAGGATTGGCAGGCAGCTTTCTACAGTGGAAAGTCATGTCAGCCTAACAGTTGAAATGTGCTTAGTTTGAGTGACAACAGAATGAAAGTTGACTTTAAGTCTCCTATATCAGTGAGCTACTCTAACCCCTACCCAAGATACCCAAAGCTTTTTCTGTCTGGGCTTAACCAGTGGTTGTTTGTTTGTTTGTTTGTTTGTTTGTTTTCATTCACCCTCCAATCACCTAGGATATCAAGAAGCAAAGCAAATCGGTATTTTCTAGAGGTGTTCGTTGGTGAAAATTAGGAAGCATTATTTAAAAGCCTAAGTCATTTTATCGGGAGTTAAACGATTATACATTAAATCCTGTATGGTTCAGGTGTCTTACCCTGCAGTTTATAAGCATACTCTTCTTAGGATATAAACTTAAAGGAAGCATTTTCTTTAAGAAAGAAAATACTGTCTCCTTTACAAGTCTGTTTTCCCTTCTTTTAGAAATAATGTTTATATTTAGATAAACATTTTACCTCTTCTGTACCCAAATCTCATTGGCTTCTGAGATTAAGGAAATTTATACATTCTCCTCTAATGTGTTGGATTAGCTACACCAGAACATTGCTAGAGCTAGCCTTGAATGTAACGATCAGAAATCCGAGAATTCCACATCACTCCAAAGTCAGGTAGAAGCTAGAGGGGATGTTTTGAGAATAGTCAAGGACTGATTTAGAAATGTTTCCCACCCTGTGGGTCTAAGTGGACTGCCTTGTTTGTTAGGTCAGTCCTCTCTTATACATTCTATAAAAGATACCAGGAAGGAATTGATAGCAAAGAATCTTAACATGCCTCTTATTAGCTTTTAGTGTTCCAGGTAGGAAGGAGTATCATCCATCAGCTTCCAAGATGTCTGTCTGTAAGAATTATCTGTGGGGGCAAGAACTGTTGTAGCCATCGTAAGTCTGAGCACATTGGCATTGCTTTTTTTCACATGCTCTCATCTGTGGAAAAGTAAGCCCCCATGGAATCTGCTTGTTCATACCCAAGTACCCTGTGGCCTTCCTCTGGTATTGCTTGAGAGTACTGGCCTGTTCTTTATGGTTTTCCATTTTTAGGTATTTTTACATCAGCATTTTTAGTGGAGACTGTACAGTGTATACAGCCATACTGTGTAGTCAAATAACTGAGAACTTTACTTGGGTGTGATAATGGGGTGTATATGTTTCTAGGATATTCTAAAAGAAAAAAAAGTTTATTTCATTCTTACAGTGGTAAATCAATGGCAATGACTAGCTCACTTTATTATATGTAGTTACCAAGATTGATACATAGTAAAAATTCTGACTTCCCTGTTTTAGTGGGGAAGATGCTTTTAGATTGTGTAGAGATGGGTGCCAGAGTTCACACAGCAGAAATTAAAGCTGAAGATGTCCAACATCTTATTTCACAGCAGATTATTTACAAGAAGGAACTGAAGGAACATTTCCAACTGCGGAACCAACTGAGGAAAATGAAGTCAGCTAGATAGAACTGACTTAATCAATCGTCAGAAGGTTAACCAGACCAGTGTCTGTGCACTCTGTGAATGCTTATGTTACAATAGAACAAAGCAGAAGGCAGCCTGAAGCAGTCTCTTCAGTTATAAACAAGTTGTCCTTTATACCTAAGCAAGAATGTGGGCCTGTCTCTGAAGAGGCGGCAGAATGCTGCCTCCGAGGGATCTGGTGTTGAAAGGCTGTTCTGCCCAGGAGTGTGAGAGAAATGCAAGCATTGCTTTGCATTTCAGTTGAATTAGTTAACTTTGCTACACTGATGGGCACCAGAGTCAGCACATGTCCTTACAACTGAAGAAACGGAAGGAGGAAAGGCACTGGCATCTTTAGTAATGTATTTCCTCCCGATTATCCCCTGTAACTCTTACCAGTGGATACTGGCTACTTGCCCAAGTGTCATGGGTGGAAGACTGAAAATTAGAACTCAGAGCCATGAACAATTCAGTCAGCTCTAGTTACCAGTAACCATGTTCTGGCCTGTCAACACTAAGGATGTTAACTGGGAACAAGCAAGTGGGTGAATTTCAGGTAAGGACTTTTAAGTTAAGACTTTAAAGCACTCACCATAACAATAAGTTGTCACTGTTGAAACTCTGTGTGTGTGTGTGTGTGTGTGTGTGTGTGTGTGTGTGTGTGTGTACCATCATCTTCTCAGAACTCATCTTTCTAGAAGCTTCTTAACTGGAGCCTAAGAATCACTGCTTGCCTCCACAACACACATTCACATGTTTTCCCACTCATGCTCCAGACAAGCTCCTGAAGTGTGCTTGCAGGACTCTCCCTGTGTGTCATGGAACCAGTTAGGCCTCTTTCACTGGGCCTCTCCTGCAAGGCTCTGCATACCATAGGCTTTAAGTATAGAACAGTTTCTTCACATTGGCCAGTGTGACATACAGTCTCGGTTATTCACAAGTATTTGACAAGTCACAATTAACATTTCCCTGGGCAGTAGATACTAACTCACATGCTGTAAGGCACACTTACACAAAGCTAGTAAATGCGCATGGTGAACACCTGACTTCTCTGCCTACTTCTTTCCTCTCACCCATCCCCCACCCTAGGAATCGAAGCAAGGGTCTTGCACATGTTAGGCAAGTGCTCCACAGAGCTGTACGCCCTGACTTCTTTTTACTTTTTATTCTGAGATGAGCTCTTCCTAAGTTGTCCAGGTTGGCCTTGAACTCACTCTGCAGCCCACATAGACTTTGTTCGTGTGCTGAATAACTGTGATTACAGACCTGTGTTGCCACCCTCAGCTCTTATGTAGGAGTAATAGTAGTTATGGAGAGATGGTAAAATTGTAAAACGTTTATTTGTTGTGTGTGTCCACGTGCCACAGCACTAAGAGGACAGCTCTCGGAAGTCGATTCTCCTGCAGTGTGGCGTTGCGCTCAGATAGTGGGACTTGGTGGCCAGCGCCTTCTCCTGCCGAGCCCTGGATTTGCTGTCGTTGCTGTTGCTGTTCTTGTTTTCTTTCTTGTCTTGTTTTGTTGGTGGTATTTTTGGTTTGTTTTTCAAGACTGGGTTTCTCTGTGTAGCCTTGGCTGTCCTGGAACTCACTTTGTAGACCAGGCTGTCCTCAAATTCAGAGATCTGTCTGCATCTGCCTCCTAAGAGCTGGGATTAAAGGTGTGCGCCACCACTGCCCGGCTTCTTGTTGTTTTTAATGCTGAAGAGAAAACTTTAGATAATGTCAGTGGCCAGTGACAGATAGATATGACATGTGAAAACCCAATAGGAATGTATACCTGGCTGTTACTCACACCTGGAAGATCTCTGGGTTTGAGGCCAGACTGTGTCAAAACAAACAAAGAAGACAGAACAACAAAAACAAATATATAAATATAAGAAAAATTGTCTTAACTCCAGATTTCTAAATTTTAGAATTCTCAAAGAACATCACAAGTATATGAGAATGTTATAGATATACATAAATGTTTCTAAATGGTTTCCTTTTACCTCAAATGGGACCTGTCTCATTTTTATGGCAAGATTATTCTGTAGGTAATGATATGTGCTATCAAGCATGATGGTCTAAGTTCAGTCCCTGGGACTCAAATGGAAGGAGAGAATGCTCTCCTGAAAACTCACCTCTGACCTCCACACCTGTGCTGTGGCACATGTGTACACATGCATCATACACGGTAGGTGGGTGGGTGAATAGATAGAATTTAAATGCATTAGTAACCAGGATATATCATAAAATTGTGTGGAAACTTATTAAGAACACATAAAAGAAGTCTCTACTCCATAGTTACAGGGAAAAACCTCCACAGAATTAGGATGTGCTCTTTTGACCATTCCAAGTACAGCTCTTTACTTGAAGAGGAATTCCTTAGAAAGCCACCTCTGAGATGTGACACTGCTTATCCAAGAGCAACTCTGGGGTCTGATGGATTGGGCTGCTGTATGCCTGGACTGACAAAACGCTGGCTTCTGGGGAGGAAACAAGCAGTGCGCTGAGTGCTGCTCCCAGATGCTACACACTGCGTCTCTTCATCCTTTTCTTGTCTATCCTTTGAGGTTTTGTTACCTGCTTAACATCTCAGAAGAGGAAGTACATGCATTTACATAAATCATTTAAATGCTTGTTTGCTTGAGTTCTTTTTTTAATGAAAGGATAGAAGGGCAAAGGTCATTTATAATTTTTTTAAATGGAAGATGAAGACATAGTCACTGTTGTTGCTTTTCTTAAGCAAGGACTAAGCTTATAGTTTGCATCTGTGAAATGCTTTTCTTCTGAGATCTCTAAATACTTGCCTATTCTTTCTAAGTTTGTACCAGCATCTAAGGGATTAGGATTGGACTGTGGCCACAGCTCTCACCCTCCACCCTTCCTGTGATCTGGAAGGAAGCCAGCAGCTGACCTGGGCTTTTGTTTATGAACTGCACTGTCTACTCAGGAAAGCTGGGTGGCTAGGATACTGAAGGGAATTACTAGGATGGAGATTGTACATCACATGGCTCCGTGTCACACGAAAACGAAAGCCAGTGACAGTCTCTCCTACAGCACAAGCTTGGTGGTCTAGTTGGTAGAGAGGGGAGTTTGATCACTTCATATTTTAGGATCTGCCCATTTGAAAGGATGCCATCTCCAAAGCCTCAGGCCCGATGAGCTGTGGTACAAAGACATGAGTTAGAGCCAAGCAGCCCTGTGTGGTGTCAGTTCAGTTAGCAGCTCCTGTCTCCAGTAGAAAGCTGAGACATCTGATCTGAAAAGTACAATTTATGAATGGATGTATAAATCAGTCTCTTGCTAATGCTGTTTTCTTTTTGTTTTTGTCTCCTTTCTCTAGCATGAAAGACTTTCTAGGTAAGAACTGTTTTATATGCATGCTTAATTCTTGTGAGATAATGAGTGCCTAGTTAAACTTAGTTCTATGTAATAGTTCAGTAGCATGATCCATATCCTTTGTTTACATTTCTCCATTCACCATAATAGTCAGACTTACCTCTTGCCCAGTGTTATAAAACAGCTTCAACCCGCCTTCCTGCCACAACTCACTCTTCTTCAAGTTCACCGTGTATACTTCCAACTGATGGGCTGTCCTGAAGCATCAGTACTGGGCCTTGTGGGCACTCGGGAGATTGCATGCATGAGGCACTGCCCTTGCCTGCAGCTAGTGTACAATCTACTGGAACAACAGATCCTTTCAGAAATGCAGAAAGTGCCATTTTGACAGGCAAGCAGGTATCATGGGTGCAGGAAGAAGCAGTTAACCTAATGTGATAATTCCGAAGACAGGATTGTTACCAAGGAGACCATGAGCTGAGACTGTCACTTTATAATGAGCCTAGCCCTGTATCTTATGCCTAAATGGTGCCTATGGATAGTTGTCACATGAACCAAAAAGCTGATTTGCAATTACTAAAATAAATTAATAATTTTTTCACACAATATCATAAGGTACAACACTGATCTTCTTAAAGAAGAAAATAAAAATAATTGCATCTTTGGAACTAAATGTTTGAATCTCTTCTCTACTGTTCCTGTGACAGAGAAATTACAAGGAGATGGAATGAGAAACAGATGTAGCTCTAGGACATCACAGGGAAATTGGTCTCTAAATCTGTTTGGTAGTTGAGCTAATTTGAACTTGATAATATATGCTAAGATTTATATGTATTCCTCCTCTGTCTACCTTCTCATCAAGTACCAGCCAAGAATGAATAATTTACTTGCCAAGTAATATAAAATGGCGTTGCTTTGCGACATGCAAAGAGAAGTATTTTGCTATATCTCATCTTGAGAGAACTCAGTTATGTTACAGTGGCCACACTGAAGAACACTTTCTCTGCAGACTTTAAAATATATCATAAAATTGTCGTGATTAAATTACTGGTGTACCAGTTCAAGAGTAAGGCCAGAGGGCTGGTGAGACAGCTTGATTGGGAAAGGGGTTTGCCACCACACCTGACAACTGAGTGGTATCCCAGAACCCACATGACAGATGGGAAGAACCAATTCCTAATGGCTGTATTCTGACCTCCACACTCACACACATATGTGCATATAAATAAATAAATAAATAAATAAAATAAGCAAAGAGATTGACAGAACACCATCCATACTGTAATACCTTCAAAAATCAGATATATAGTGTGAATTCGCATCTCATGGGTGGATATAAAGTATCTAACTGAGAAAATGTCCAATTTGGTTTTTTGGTTTATTCGCTTGTTTTGAGAAAATACATTTTTCTTTCAATCCATACTAAAGAAACCAACAGAAATCTTCAAATAGTTACATTTTTAAAGAGAAAGGCCCTTTCTACAAAAGTAGCACAAGACAGTATTTTATTATCTGTATATAGGAAGCATCTTCCCAAGTAGTACCCTAAAGATTGTAAGGTATCGAGTCTCATTATGTAAATTTACACTGTTGTTATTAAAAGGTACATAGCTGAACATGGTGACTCAAACTTCTAGTCCAGCTCTTGGAAGACTAAGGCAGGAGGATCAGGCCCTCAAGGTCAGCCTGGACTGCATAGGCAGTCATAATCCAGAGTAGGCAATACAAGGCCTTGTCTCAAAGAAACTAAAATAAAGAAAATGAAAAGAGTTTCTATAAACATCAAAAAGTAAAGTGAAGTGAAAAGTTTGTGAGAAGTGTTAGACAGTTGTCAAAGCCCTGCTGTGTAAGAGAATCCTCCCGAGGTGTGACAAGAGAAAGCTGCATGTTGTACAGTGTGTGACTGAGCCATCCAGAAACAACAGCATTGAATAACCAAACACTGAACCTCCCTCCCAATTTAAAATACTAAAATAGGACAGTAAGAACACCATTTTCCTGTAAACTTGGTGCAATGGCAAATCTTGGTTGTCGACTTGATATACCTAAGAAGAGTTTCCTCTTTAGTTGAAGAATTATCCTTGTCAGATTGGCCTGTGGACATGTCTGTGGGCCATTGTCTTGACTGCTAATTGGTGTAGAAGAGCCCAGCCCACTGTGGGCGGTGACATCCCTAGACAGGTGGGCCTGCCCACTGTGGGCGGTGACATCCCTAGACAGGTAGGCCAGCCCACTGTGGGCAGTGACATCCCTAGACAGGTGGGCTGGGTTCACTGTCAGAGTCTTCTTGAAACTCCTGCCTCAAGTTCTTGCTATGACTTCCTTGAATGATAAGACAATAACCTATAAGCTAAAATTAACCCCTTTCCTCCCCAAGTTGCTTTTGGTCATGGTGTTTATCACAGCTATAGAAAGCAAACCAGGACAGATGACATGAGATAAGTCTTTTTGGAAGGCAGTAGGACTATACATAAATAAGTGTTCAAAATACAGTTAGCCTCAATCACATATTTACATTTCTAAACATTTTTCTAAAAATGTGGCAAGTGGCACGTGTCAGTAATTTTAGCATTCAAGAGGATCAGGAGTTCAACATCAGCTACATGGCAAGTTTGAGGCTATTCTGGGCCAAATGAGGCCCTGTCTCAAACAGAAAACAACCACCACCCAATAAATAAATAAATAAATAAATAAATAAATAAGGTAATTGGCCAACTGAACCAAGACTTATAAGTAGGATACACGTTTTAGTGTTCTTAATAGATACGTTAATAGCTAACGACTTTGAAGCAGTATGTCTATCACCTGAAATATGGCTAAATTACCATATAACCAAGGAATGAACTGTAGTCATTTTTAAGGAGGCAGTATATTTATTTCTATTTTTATGGGTAGATATTCACAGAATCATAAGTGTAGGGAGGAATCAAATAATGTAAGTCTAATCTGGCTTCATAGGAATGTGTATTTTAACATTTTGTATTTGACATTACAGAAGTATATGAAATCTACTGTTAATAGCAGTTATTTCCTGGGTAAGATTATGGGGTAGATGCTTTGATATTACTTCATGTATTGCTTTTGTAGTCAGAAAAATCACCAATGCAGAGATTTCCGTGAACAGGGAGTGAGGGAGGGCAACAGGAGCACAGGTCCTAGCATCTCTAAGAGAAAAGGACCCAGCTCTCCAGCTCTCTGTGCAGCTGCACCTTCCTCCCGCCTTACTGCCCTCCTGGACTCTCTGCTCCTCCCACTCCTCTGCCCTTCCCAGTGCTTACTCCAGCTCCTCCCTTGCCTGAAGCCACCACAGAAACCAGACAGTCTCACAGTTGTGATGCTGCAAACCAAAGCAGTTCAGGGGACAGTGGTCTCAGGGGTTGGTTTGTTTACAGTACTTTGTATGTGCTACCCAGGAGTGAGCAGAGAGCAGGCAAACATGCACTGGTCTGAAGGGTTAAAAGGACACCAGGACACTGTGCTGGTAATTAGCTCAGAGACTCCTTCCTGTACTTAGCAGTGCTGGAAGTAGAGCCACTGACAGCTCCAGAAGCTCACCTGCCAGACACAGAAATCTTAGCTATAAGCCTAAGTCTTGACATGGAATAGAGGGGAGAAAACGGGCTGCTTGGGGATATTTGACTCCAGCAAACCCGTTGTGTACCCCAAAGCCCAAGTGTCCTGCTGTGGTTTCCGTTCCTTCTCTCTCTCCCCAGTGGCTCGTTCTACAAACTCATGTGTTTCTGATTCATTGACTGTTCATTGTTATCATTTTCCAAGAGCCCTTCAGACCCAAGAAACTTTGACATTTAAAGGCATACTCTTTAGGGAAACTGTTCAACTCCCAGTTAATTTGAAAGCTCTAAGATTTAAAGCAGCATATGGTCCAAGCCACCAATTTTTCAAGTGAGCTCCATTCTTGGCAAATGATAGCCTCTCTCCCCAAGCTGCGTCATTTCTCATACACATGCTGACAGTGTGGCCATGAGACCTGTACATGCTAGCTAGAGATTCAAGGAAAGCAAGTATCTGGGCAGAGTTCTCAGCCTCTTAGAAAAGGCACAGACTAGCCTTAGGCTGGCGCTTTCTCTCCTCTCGCTCTCTCTCTCTCTCTCTCTCTCTCTCTCTCTCTCTCTCTCTCTCTCTCTGTCTCTCTGTCTCTGTCTCTCTCTGTCTCTCTCACTCATACACACACACACACACACACACACACACTCACTCACACTTTGTTCTCAAAACCAACTTTTATCTTCAACATTTATCTTATAGGTTGGAGTCAGGAGGAACCAACCCGACCAGCAGCGATTCTTACAGTGACCGTGCCTCAGCAAGAGCCCGCCGGGAAGCCAGGGAGGCTCGTCTAGCCAGCCTGACCAGCCGAGTAGAAGAAGACAGCAACAGGGATTATAAAAAAGTAGGATCTCTTTCAAGTTTCCTGTTCTTGGCTTATGCTATATAAACCTTTTAGTCTTTCCCACCAGTAGGAAAAAATAAGCAAACTCCTGAATAAGGAATACAGAAGGTATTTCTGAAGTGCTCTCTCTGTTGCTTCACCTCTGCCCACTAAAGACTATTTGTATATTGCTTTTATTGCAGTAAGTATATGCCTAGAGTCAAGTATTTAGAAGTATAAGAGAAAGTAAGAAATGTGCTGTTGTTATAAAAATAATAAAAAGCATAATGCCTTATCTGAGCCCATGAGAATTATTTGGTTAGACTTATTTTTAAGAAACATGTGCTTTTAATAAGGTGTTTTGAATATCAACCAAATACTTTTTGGTGCTAGTTTTTAAAAATTATCATCCACTTCTTTTGGCTGTTGCTAGTTGGACTTGGGAAACATTCCCTTTCGGGTGTTTGAGATACAGGGGGTGATGGGGATCCAAAACATTTGGTTAAGGAGATTTTTCTTGGTTGATTTTTTTTGTTAAGCAGAATTTGACAAAAATCAACAAACAGGTTCCAGAAACAGTAATTCTTTTGTGTCTCAAAGCTACACTCCACACAGTGCAGAGGCTCGTGGGGGAACGGCTGTGTGGCTTTCCTCCTGGGGTTTAGCTTCACTGACAGTGGAGCTCGCTGTCTCTCTCCTTGTGTCCAGCACCTGAGAGCACACTGCCTGGAAGCCAGAGAGCAGTGGCCCTCCATAGGCCACCCTCCTCTTCTGCACCTAGTTGATCGTTTGAAGCAGAAATAGGAGTTCTTCCCCTGGGAACCCACCAGTGACCGGGTTCTGTTCCCTTCACAGCTCTATGAGAGTGCCCTGACCGAAAACCAAAAACTGAAAACAAAGCTTCAGGAGGCCCAGCTAGAGCTTGCCGATATAAAGGCCAAGCTTGAGAAGATGGCCCAGGTAAGGAAGGATGAACAAAGCAGGGGAGGTGGGAGCACACACAAGGTGGGAGGACGGAGAGAGGGAGGCTAGCTATCTAGGAGCAGGCTGGGAGGTAGAGTCAAAGTGGTACTTTCTCCAGCTGGCCAAGCGAGAGCTCTTATGTAACATAATAATTTTGAAAACTGACAGTTAAGTTCCATGAATAGCTAACTGATGTTCTGAATGCTAGTCATTGATATTAATATAACTTCTCACTGCAGAAGTCAGTGCTAAGCGGTTCCTCCCGTCCTGCTGGTGCCCCACCTCAGTCCCTCTGTACCTCAACTTGTGGAAAGAAATAAGCACAACACTGTAACCGAGTATAGAGAGCCCCAAATGGAGCCCAGAAATCTTAAGTGGTTTGTTTACATCGGGATGAAGTAGTCCAGATTAGGTTCCAGGGGGACGCCACATTGGAGAAGTGTCCCCCTTTGCATCTGGCACTATGGAAGTGGTGACACTCCTCCTTACCGCCAGGCCTGACTTAATTACACCAAATCTGAGAGTCTGCCCGGGGGAGGGAGGGTATGATCTCATTGCTCATGAAACAAGCCCTGTAGCTGAAACTACAGCAGCTTGCCTCCAGTTAGTGCAGAGTTAACAAGAAGCCTCTTGAGTTATTTCTCTCCCAGAATGCCTGGGGACTAAGTATTTCAAAAGCAGAACTGAGGTTAAAAAAAAGGGGGGGGGGCTCTTTACGAGAATATAAAATGAAAACCAGAAGTGGCTACTTAATCTGGTAATATGATATAACCCCAATGAAAAATGAAATTATAGGCTCATGGAGTCCCAGGCTCATGGTATGTAGTTGGGGAAGGGTTGAGTACTGTCTTAGCATCTTACTGTAGCCCCCCGACAGGGGATGCACAAGAGAGCAAAGAAGGGGACAGGAGCCATACATGGCTCTTACTGCACTTTCTGAGACCTACAGCTAATGCATACTAGATTTAAAGCTATTTTGTGGGGTGGAAAAAAAGGTCTCTGATTTAAGAAAAGTCTATGACAAAATTACAACCCTACCATCAGGTAGGGGGCAGGATAAATACATTTTATGATCACTTTCCCCTCTGCATTAGTAAACTAGGCAGTATGTCTTGTCAGAGACCAGTTTGGTTCTGAATAGCTTCCAGATGGGCCTGTTAGTACTAAATGCAGCCGTTAAGCTGCTTCTAGAAGCTGTGCCCTTGTCAGAACATAAAAGAGCAGCCTCATGAAAAGCACTACAGCCCACTCCTCAGCAGGGCTGCCGACACTGGGAGCCCTGCAAACTGCTCAGAGTGACCCACACAGATCAGAATAGAGTCAGTCCTTCCCAGTCCCTGGAGTTGCATTGTAAGCCAGCCAACTGCTCTGCTAGGTATGCTGGGACAGACTTAATTTTACCAAATGCAAGCTATTTGAAGCTCAGAAAGAAAGATAGTGCTGCAAACCAAGTCTCTATTTACCAAAAATGGAGCTGTGTGCAGGATTGTGGAGGGAGGGAGGGCCTGTCAGCCTCATGCATTTGTTTGGAGACAGTTCCCACATGGGCACATGCAGCATTTTATGTAAAACATCTATTCAGAGTCAAAGGAGCTATAACTTAAAACTGTACAAGCAAATGAAAAAGCAAGTTCTTTGTATTCTGAACTTTGCAGATCTCAAAATCTTCCCAGCTCAAGCTTAGGAAAGAGACAAAGGAAGTTATAAACAAACTCTGAGGTCTGCTAATACGCATTCCCCTTTCCTTTCTGCTTCTCAGGAGATGGAGTATAGAGGCAGACAGCCATGACCTTGAGAGCAGAAGGTGAAAGTCTAGGATGAGAGCCAGAATTCTAAGTTTTGTTGTTAGTTTTAGCTATTCAGAAATTGAGAAGAAAGAAAGGATGGGGGTGGGGGGAGCATCTGCAGGAGCAGCCCGACATCCCCACGTACTGCAGCAGTCTAGGCATTGTGCTAGGCAAGATAGAGACTCATCCTTTGCTCACCAAATGTCTACTGACTATACAGAGTTCCACCCAGTCCTCTAACATGAAGACCATAGGAGACTTACAGATTCCTATATTCCTTGATTGAAGGCAGGACCTTTCCCTGAAGTTACTCTTCTTAGGTTTATTGGCCAAATCTCTTTACTCCTCAGAAGGGTTGGAACTGAAAGTCAGTGATATCTAAATATATACCATAAATCCTTTGTTCAGATAAAATCTTAACAGAGTAAGAAGGAAGCCAAACAGATGATAGTAGAAATGTTCTGTTCAGATACCAGAAACTGGCTAAGGAGACTACCTCGTATGAAGACACCACACTAGAAGGAAAATGGCCTCAGTGCTCAGAACAGAATGATGGTTTACAAAAGTGTCACAGGGACTGCGTTCAAGTTTGGGGCTTCCAGCCTGGAAAGAAGAGCTGTCTCTAGAGGCAGAGCAGGGGTGATTCAGTGTATGAAGAACTTAGGATTTGGACTTTGAGTCTAAAGGGAGAGGGAAGAGAAGAGTCTGGTATGTGTTAGGAGTAACGTCTGTACACACAGGCTGAGCTTCAGAAACTGTTCTTGCCCTCCCCTCCCTAGGGGCCATCCTACGTACTGTTTAGGGCAAGTGTCAGGGTTCCCAGTCTCACAGACCCTTGCTAAGGGAAAATCCCAGAACCCTGCCACCTCTTTCTGGACGTCTGGTGGTGAACCAGAGAAAGCTGCGTTCCTTACTACACATGAGACAGCCTAAACAACAAGTGTTGTCCTTCTGTTTGCACAGCAGAAACAAGAGAAGACCTCTGACCGGTCCTCGGTGCTGGAGGCGGAGAAGCGGGTACGTGCATCTGTCTCCCTGGCCACCTGCTGCACGTCTTCTTCTGACCTTCTCTAACTTTGTTGTTCATGCCAATGGAAAAAGTTCATCTTAGAACGCAGGAGCTCTGCCACATTCCGTTCCCAGCTTAACAATCTTTTTTTTTTTTTTTTTTTTTTTTTTTTTTTTTTTTTTTTTTGGTCTGACTCTGGACAGTAATTTGATGACCAGTCCGTTTGGCTTTCCCATATAGTTGGTTACTTTGAATGTGCCAGTTTTGGGGTGGGAAGGAGCCCTGGGAAATCATCTCATGCATTCTTCTGATTTCAGAACTACACACAGACACAGAGCTATAAGATATTTGGTTATTTAAACATGCACACAGGTCCAAGGGCTTTCTGCCTTTCCCATGGCCTCAAATAGAAATTCCAGGCTATCCACAGCTACATAACAAAACCTAGTCTCAAAAGGAGGAGGATAGCCTGTGAGGTAGCTCAACAGTAAAAGTGCATGCTAGATACAAGAGAACTGGTTCCCAAAGGTTGTTCTCTGACTTCCATGTGCATACATACACACTCAGATATATTTTTTAAAGGAAGTTTTTCATCAAGGGTTTTTCATCAAAGGGTTTTGCCACTGATCTAGGTGTTTAAGACCTAAGCAGTCAGCCTTTCTTCAGCCCTCTGGCAGAGGGCATTCTAATTAGATTCCTGACCTGATCTCAGATGTTTATATCTGGGATTTGGTATCCTTGGATTGGGGAAACTCAGATTTAGTGATGAACCCTAATTCTGATGTGACTTTAAGGACATAGTATGTTCCTGTCTTTCTTATTGTCTGTGGGAAAAACTAAGTTTTATGTTTCATTCCCTTGGCCTATAACCAGTCCTCCTTGGCATCTCACCTAGTTAACGATTCCTCCCTGAATTCAGGTTAAACTAAGAGGTACTAACTGGAGAAAAAGCAAGGGGAGGGAGAAGTTTCAGACAGTGATGTCAGCTTCCCAACTGGTCACTCCCTACCATAGAAGAAATAGTTCCCTGGGAACTTAGGTAGAGTGTTACTACAGGTGATGGGGCTTTGTTTCTAGAGAGCAAGGCTCCTAGTTACTTGTAGGCATTTGAAAATTTTAACTTGTAAAGGATGTTAGCCAGATACCACCCCGTATCTTCTAATTTTCTTATAGAAGACTTAGGTAACAGGGTCGTCATCAGTGAAGTAGTTCTGTCCCATGGCGGCAGGGCAGAGTACAATTATGGAGAAAGGTCGGCCCTAGTTGAGACAGACTCAGAGACCATGAAGCTGATGGTGTGATGTGTGGGAGGGAGGCAGCTTTGCGATGTCGTTATCTCTTCAACAAGGTCCTTGTTTCTCAATAGGAGAGACGAGCACTGGAACGGAAAATGTCGGAAATGGAAGAAGAGATGAAGGTATGAAGACATTATCTTTGTCTTGGCGCGTGTCTGTTGCCCGAATGCCTGCCTAAAGTAGGTACTTAAGCCTAGGCTTGCCCGCTCTAAATGTCATTGCCAACTGAGCACCCTGAGGAAGAGATGCTGGATGAGGAAGTGAGCGCCTCTCCTCAGCCATCTCTTGAGCTCTCTCAGTTCATGCTGCACCCGCTGTGGCCGCCTCAAAGGCCTTGTAGAAGCAACTGATTGGGATGCGGGGAGACTTTCAGCAGGCTGGGGGCAAAAGCCCCAAGCTGAACTTCCAAGATTTTCAAAGCAGCGACTTCCCCCTGGGGATACTGGGTGAAAGAGCTAGGACAAGTTCTCCTGCTTTGCAGAGTCCCCGCTAGGGGAACTCCATGTATCCTGGGCATGGCCACAGGCTTTTCTCGCCAAACACAGCTCTTGCAGAAGAAGCACAGCAGAGGCATTCTACAGCAGTATGAAATGTGATTGCATATTGATTTCCTGTCCTAGGCCATTTCCTCTGCAGTGTTCCAGATTTCTTGGCCTTCACCCACTAGAGCAAACTCATATCTCCACATGACCTACTTGAGGGCTTCCTGGCTCCCTCTTCTTGAGGATGACTGACAGCGACCATCACCTCCCTTAGCTTCTTGAATGGATTGTTGCCAATTTTGAGTGCCAGTACATTGCTATAGAAAGGAAGGAGGGAGGAAGGGAGGAAAAGAAGGAAGGAAGGAAGGAAGGAAGGAAGGAAGGAAGGAAGGAAGGAAGGAAGGAAGGAAGGGAGGAAGGAAGGGAGGAAGGAAGATGGGGCTGCTTAGGGGAGCCACCTGCTAAGATACTGGATCAGCTCATCCCTGAAGTGCATTGTGCCAGCAGAGCCATTGCTTGCTCGGCTTCTTCCTTTCTTTAAGAATGTTATTTTAGTGGATATGTATGCCAAGTCAGATGTAGATTTCTGTAGCTAGGAGGCAGAAACCCTGGGGCAGTGTCAGACACATCCCCAAGTGTCCTCCTGTGAGTAAGCACTCTGGTGTGTAAGTATATTACTTTCCAAGTGACAGTTGTTTTAATGGCCTAAAAAGATGCTGTTTGTGGATACCTCACCACACACATAAAACGTCTTCAGAACCTGTCCTCGCAGTCCTGTTACCCATTTTAGTTGTAGAGTGAAGGGGAAATGCCAAGCCTGTCCCTCATTTCCTGGTCACCAACCCACAGTGTGACTGTAATGGTCATGTAGAATCTGAAGCAATGACACTTCACATTTCCCAGGTTGACCCAGAAATACCAGAAGCAGAAATAGAGTCTGATTCTCCTGAGTAAACAGAACACTGCCCTCCCAAACACATTGAAGTTTTTTCATCTTCTGGATTTCCCAAACCCACCTCACTTGCTACTGTATTTTCTTTCTCTTAGCATAGTATGCTAGTATTGCCAAACAGTTCTTCATGAATCACCACATAGTTCTGTATGTGTGAGAGTTTCCCATCTGAAACCCTCAGCTGTGCCGTCTCTGCTCTGCTCCATAGTTAAGAGCACTTGTTGTTTATGCAAAAGACCTGGGTTCAGTTCCCAGGACCCACATGGTGTCTTATAATAATCCTCAACTCCAGTTCCAGGGAAACTTCTAACCTCTATAGGCACCAAGCACATACATTGTGCATATACATACATGCAGGCAGAATACTCACACACGTAATTAATGCTTAAGTAAATCTTTTAAATATATATAAAAATATATATTAAGTATTTATGATTTAATATTAAATAAATATATATATTAAAAATGTGTAAAACCCTGTGTCTGAATATAATGATATATACCTGCAATCCCAGTACTTGGGAAGCAGAGACGATCTCTGTGAGTTCAAGACCAGTTTGGTCTACATAAAGACCCAGTCTCAAAGAAGGAAAGAAAGAAGGGTGGGGAGAAAGCAACCTCAAAAAATAAGTAAAGTAAGAAAAGGCTAGGCACGTAGCTTAGTAGATAGAGTGCTTACTTACCGAGCATGCAGTTAGCCCTGGGGTGGATCCTTGGGACCACATAAACCAGCTGTGGTGGTGCACATGTGTAATCCCAGAAAGTTCTAGGCCAGCTTAGGATACATGAGATCCAATATCAAAGACAGAGGAGAAGAGATGCAGTGGGCAGAAAGAAAGGACCTGGAGCTTGTAAATCAGGCTGAAGCGCTTCTCTCTCTCTCTCTCTCTCTCTCTCTCTCTCTCTCTCTCTCTCTCTCTCTCTCTCTCTTTCTTTCTCTCTCTCTCTCTCTTCCTCTCTCTCTTTCTTTTTCTCCCTTCCCCTCCCTCTCTCCCTCCCTTTCCCCCCTCTCTCTCACACACACCTGCCATAAGTGCCCTGAAGCCCATAGGCAGGACTTTTGTGCCGTTCACATAAACCCCATACAAAGACTCAAAGGGGTGGGGGGGGGACCAAAAATGGGGACCTTCGGGTTCCTTCTTATTTCTATGCCATTCTAAACTGGCAAGTACAGAAGCTCTTTGGTATTCTAAATTGTTCTCCATCCTTTGGGTTGACACAGGTTTGCATGTTTCTATGTTCTTATCCTATCAAGCCATGGTTTTCTAAACTAGGCCATGAGTTCATTTCTTCAGTATTTCAAGAGCTTACTACACATGAAAGTATTTATTCTTTCTAATCAAAAGTCATTTGCCAAAAACTTTAAAAAAGAAATTTAAGAGTCTGGAAAGATGGCTCAGAGGTTAACAGCACCAGCTGTTCTTCCAGAGGACCTGGGTTCAATTTTCCACACCCACCTGATGACACACAACCATCTGTAACTCCAGTCCCAGAGGGTCCAATGCCCTCTTCTGGCGACCTCTGGTACTGCACACATGTGATGCACAGACATACATGAAAGCAAAGCCCATTCACATAAAGGGGGAAAATATATAAATTATCAAATAGAGCCAGATCATAACTGGCCCCTAGATGAGTCAGTAAGCTGCTTCTGAGACCGTGTTAGAAATCTACTTTATCACTCAGTCCCCGTTATTCTCTCCTGCCATTCACAAAGCCAGGTGGAGAAGAAACACCTATAGCAGTGCCCCTAAACAATGCGTACAGGCCTAACAGGGAAGACGATCCCAGTCACTCTACAGCTAAGTTTTGTCTGCATCATCTTCAGATCTATGAATATGTAACAAAAGTCTGTGACTGGCTCTAAAGGAGTTGAAGACACTGTTTGTTTAGTTCTCAAGGTCTTCGTTAGGCTATCATGTGTGCTCACCAACTTTTCTGAGGATCAGTGGTTAAACATTTGTATGAGATAGTCAGTGAATAGTACAATTGTCAAGTCTGGGAAATCTTACCAGACATGGGATCAGTTGCTCTGTGTTTGTGCATTTTCAATCTTTGCTGGAACCATCAATGGGGTGCCATTTGTAGGGGTGACTTCCCATGCATGCTTGAAAGCTCAGTAGGCACTCAAGTCCGAAAGTGACATCATTGCCTGTTTTCCCTACACCAACAAAACACAAAGGTCCGGTGAAATGGGTCCATGAGATGGGCCCTCCCAGGTGTATGGAGGGCTCTGTGATTGGGAGACAGTCGTGGTGTCTACCCAGAAAGGTAAGTATGCCTCTTCCTGGGAGAAACTCCTCCACCAGATGAGAGTGGAATTATATGACAGATCTGACAGGTGTGCATGTCAGTGTGAGCTGAGCTGGCTCTGCACCTGCCTTGGGATGTCCACATCCGATGACTTTTTACTGGGGCATCCTGCACTAAGCTTCAGCTTCCTTGCCAGACCCGACCCTTCCTATTCCAGGCCCTCGAATGAGGAGGGCTCAGCAGCCATCCCCCTGTAAGATGCTTCTGGGATTACTTTGCTTACCCTGGAAGCACGCTAGCCAGCTTGCCCTGGGCTCTGCCCTCCTCCTCATCTTCTCTTTGCCATGCTTGTTTCATGACTTCCTGCAGAACATTCCACCAGATGTTTCCTACTGCCCTCCTCCATACTTACAGCTTCCAGATTCTTCCACCTAGAGCTGCCCGTGTCCACATGTTAGACTAAGTCACTGTCATAGTTGATCGCTGTAATGTCCCATGGGGGCAAAGGCCACTTCATATAATAACAGTGAGTGCACTGCAAGCTTTGGTCAGATGTCGGCACCAGTGAATGGCATCAGCAGGGGTTTCCCTGTTTCTGCTCATGTCTTTAAACCCCTCTATGTGCTGTTATGATCTCCCTCACCTGTCCCCTCCATGGTCAGGATGCTTGCAGTTGGCAGAGGTGCCTGGCAGCCCTACCTTTCCCATGGTAGCCATTCTTCCTCTTTGGGCAGAGGACTCTTCAGCAGTGTCTCCGCTTTGTTTTTCCTTTTTACTGTTTCTCTCATGCTACTTTCATTTTCTTGCTGGTTCACTCCCAGACCATAGCCCCACTAATCTCTTGCGTCTGTCCTCGATCACTGTGTATGAAGTACAAGAGAACCTTTCTATCATCACTATAACCCACACCCTGCATAACAAAGTCATTTCCCTCTTCCAAAAGAGCTGATAGTCTTAGTTTCAAGGTCAGTGCAGAGGGTCCTTAGGAGAGCTCATGGCAGAGTTGGCAGGCTATGCTGTGATCCATCTATTGAAGTCTTCCAGTCACTTGTGAAATACTGGGAAGACTGACTGTGATGGTTATCTGTTCCTTTGCAACACTGATGTCCCAGTGAGGCTAGACCACCACAGTGATCCAGCCAGTTCCACCATCACCTGGCATTCATGAGATCACTGCTTTTGTTCATTTATAATTTCCAGAGTGTACATCTGTTTAAACATATTTATGCAGTTCCAAGCCTCAACACAAACTGAGGCAGAGAGCACAAGTTAGCTGTGAACTTTGTGATATATATAATCATGTATAGTAGGTCAGAGGCCATTTGACAGTTGTAGGACCTGGGCAAGCTCTTTGTGCTATTGGGGAGAACTGGAAAGGTTGATTATGCTTCCTGCAAAACAGGTTACAGGTCCACCCAAAGAGCTGACAGGTGTCATATCAGCCTTCTTCCTATGCATGCTGTATGCAGAGAGTGCTGAAGAGAACCCTCTGGTGGTATTCTTAAGGAAGAAAAAAATAGGGGTAGGGATCAAGTGTGAGGGCAAGATGAAGAAGAGTGATGTTTGATTTAGGAAGCCTCCCCCTGCCCCTAAATCTTCAGCCCTGTCCTAGTGACAATAAAGGAGAGTCCCCAGACTGTGGCTCTGCATGTGAATTTGTCAGAAGGCCCAAGCCATATGTTGGCCTCTTGTTCTCAGGTGATCCACGTGTGGGTTTTGATGCTCGTGCAGCTAATCCCAGCATGCTCGGGGCTCATCCAAGGACCACAGAGAGCTCTTCCTTTCCTGGCACATTTCTCCATCCTTCTCCCGGTTCTGCTTGCGCTCATTACACCTGCCTTTCTCATTTCCTTTCTTGCATGCAAACCAAAACCAGAAACAGAAAGTCACGGAGTTTCTTTGTCCTACTTTCTCTCTGTCTGTCTTGTCTCTGTCTTGTCTGTTTCCTTCATGTCTCACTCTCTGCAGAACCTTCACCAACTAAAACAGATTCAAACCTTGAAGCAGATGAACGAGCAACTGCAGGCTGAGAACAGGGCCCTGACCAGAGTGGTGGCCAGACTCTCCAAGTCCATCGAGTCCTCGGACACCCAGGAGCTCTAGCTCCTGCCCTTCCTCTCCACCTCACTTCCCTCCTCTGCTACTCCAGGCAGGTTTACTCCTCTTGTTGGTCCCAGAAGCCCAGTGCCCATCCCTTCCATCAGAGCCTCCATATCCAGGTATCTGTAAACCTGGTCATCTGGAGATGGAGTCCGCATAATGGGACATAAGAATATCCAGTTCAAGGGTGGTAGTGGGCAAGCACAGGTCACTGTTTACGTTGCCATATTACCTTCTCTTCCCCCAGAGACTGGATGTAGATGTGCTTCCTCAGCTGCACACAGATACACAGCTGTGTATAGTTACCTGTGTGCATCCATGTACACATATGATTTCATTGACAGGATCTTTGCCAAGTGGACAGAGAGCTCTGTCAGCCAACAGCAACCCAAATGTATGTGTACCAAGTAGGGCTAAAGTAACCAAGAGCAAGAGCACGTGAGATCCTCCTGGGAACTGGTATTGTATACCATATATGGACCCTTCCAGTGCTCTATGGTTTGGACTGATCTAAAGCTCCCCTACTGATGTGTATGTGACCATGGTTGAGAATCACAGCCCTCTGAATACCAGATGGAACTTAATCCAAGTGACAGCACTACCTGATGGAAAGGACTAGGCCACGCCTCCCTGAGCTTCCCTCTGTTACCCACCAAACACTGTCCGTTCTACCACTGAGGCAAAACTAGATGAGCGTTCTGAACCTCCTCCTAAGTCTGCTTTCCTCCTCTTCCTCCTCCTGAAACATCATCCCATTCCTCTCCCACGTCTCCTGGCTGTAGGGAGGCGTCCCTCCCTGCCCTGCGTGTGTGGGCCTTGAGGCAGAACCACAGGTGTAGAAGTGGGCCCTTCCTAATAGGCGTGGCCTGCAAAGGAAATGCCAGGCAATGGATCGAGAGCAGGGTTTGTTTTCAGCTGAAACTACCCCTCAAGAAACTGCATTTGGCAAACTAGAATCTTCCTCTGGCTATGGATCTGAGAGCCAGGCTCACACACAGATTGTTTGCCATCCAAAGATAGTTGTGATGGGGTCACAACTGCCTGAAATGAGTTTTTGATTTTCAGCAACAATCTAATTAGTCTTGACTGGGGCCTGTCCTTTTGTCTGCCTATTTGTGTTTGCCTTTGAGGTCAGTAGCTGGCAACTAATACCCACTAGTACTGAGGCACCCAGATTACTATAGGGCTGAGCTAATGTCCTCTCACGGGTGCTGTCACAGGTAGAAAGAAAATGAAAAGAGATATGCTGCCATGGCCAGGCAGTGAGCAGCCAGCATAGGGTCTAAACTCTGTGTTTCAGTTGGCCTCAAACATCCTCAAAGGGTGCTAACATGTAGCTCTGTGGTGGAGCATGCTCTTAGTGTTCAGTCTTAGCAACATGGGAAATTTTGTCTTGGGGTTAAATAGAGACACCCCCCCAAAGATGTCCCAGTTATTTTTGCAAGACAGTGTAGCACTTGCGGCAAAATTCAGTGTCCTCCTGGCATTTACGGAAGCGTAGGCCACAGGTTGTTTTCTTACTGATGACTCAGCACCAGTGCATGTATTTAAAACATGGATTACAGAATCAGAACCAAGCCCAAGGTCCCTTGGAGAGTAACCGGTTAAAGAAAAGTTCAAACTCTGTTAGGCTCCAGAGTCTGCACTCTGCACCATGAGATAAGCCATCTGCATATTTAGCGCAGCCTTAACCATTTGGTGAGCACATACATAGCCTAAACAATGCAGGAACAATCTGTCAAGAAACTACAGCAGAGGACAGCACTGCAGCAGGAGTCACAGACAGAGCTGGACTTTTTCACTACCCTGGCTTGACAGGCCAGTTTCAGCCAGGCGTGGTGGCACACACCTTTACTCCCAGCACCTGGAGGCAGGCAGGCAGGTCTCTGTGAGTCTGAGGCCAGCATGGTGTACAAAGACTGTTTCCAAAACACATTCACCTACCAAAAAAATGTGTCACTACAATGTCATTGCCTGGTATGTGACCTGTGTGATAAGGGAAAGCAGTGGCCCATGAGCCATGTTAGTAGTTTAAAAACAGAAATCAAAAGAATTGTAGTTGACAAATAAAATTCCTATGGAATTCAGATTTCAATGTCCAGAAATTAAGATTTATTGGAAGCAAATCAAAACTTGCTTTTTGTTATCACTGTGTGTTAACTGCGAGGCCACACTCAGGCAATGAAGTAGTCACAGCAAGACTGTGTGGCCTGTGGTCAGCCTGCCAGCTGACTCCTGTCAGTAGGGAAGAAACTGGCAGTGTGGTCAAGAGGTTAACACTGCCACCCCTTCTGAATCATCCCCTGCAAGTCTGACCCCAGCACTTAGTGCCAGGAAGCTCTACCACTCAAGCAAGGCCGCTCAGGTAAGGCTTACTGTGAGACCGTCGCACCCACAGCTTGCCTTGCCCTGGAACACCCTAAAGCTTTAGGACCCCCGTCTTTTGACTATAAGAAATAATATTTAATAAAACATGTACTTGACTCTGTTTGTCTGAAGTGTCTGAACATCCAAATGGCTAGAAACGGAGAAGCTGGAGTCTAGAGAGTAAGGATGCACTCCACAATCTCATGCTTGCAGAGTTCCTCACATACACTCTTACTTAACCCTTGACTTCAGCCTAATGTCAGGCAGCATGGAGTCTCTGTGCCCCTTCTTTGGTCTCTGCACGCCACTGGTACTTTTTTACATTTTCCTAAGATGTTAGATGTTGCAGCTATGAAATTGTCTTGTCCCTCTTCCCTGGCCCCCAAAGAATTGAGTTCTTAATGAGGAAAAGAAAATCACCAACACTGAACAACCTGTACCTCCTTTTTAAAGCAGCTCAATTCTGATGAGCAGGGAACACAACCCACAGCTGCTGCTTCATACCTGTGCAGTCCTGCTAAGAAATAGGCTTTTCAGGGGCTGGAGAGGTGGCTCGTGGTTAAGAGAACTGGCTGTGCTTCAGAGCATCCTAGTCTGATTCCCAGCACACACGTGCTCTCACAGCTAACCACGTAACTCCTCTTTCAGAGAACCTAATGCCCTCTTCTGGCCTTCACAGGCACCAGTCACAGACACGTGTGCAGACAAAACAGCCACAAGTCCCACCCAGGCAAACAAGCTCCAGACACGGAGCATTAGAGCAGACATGGAAGGTGGCCTGGGCAGAGCTTGCTGACTGAGTTTCTGAGCACCCTGTTCCGATAGGCATGAAAGAGGCTGCCAGAGCTCCTGAGCCACAGAGGACAGGCTCAAAGACAAGCTCTCCATTGTAGTCTTTAGATTGCAGTCTTACTGCTGAAGGGTGGAGAGGACTTGCCTGCTCTCTCAGATTCACAGGGAAACTGAGTGGTAGCAGGGGTCCCAGTATTGCAAGTCCCCTCACAGATGGTAGCACTTTGATGCCTGTTTCTTCTGTCAGCTTCTCCCAGGCCCATCTGAGGGAGCAGAGCACTTACTATTCCTTTATAGCTACAGGCATACAGAGAAGTGGTTTGTCTGAAGTAACAGTTCTCAACCTTTCTAATGCTGTGACCCTTTAATACCCTCATGTTATAGTGACCCCCCAACCATAAAATGTTCATTGCTACTTTATAACTATAATGTTATACTGTTATGAATAATAATATAAATATCTGTGTTTTCCTATGGTATTAGGTGATCCCTATGAGAGGGCTGTTCAACTCCTAAATGGGGTTGAGAAGCGCTGGTCTAAAGCACCGTGGATCACTGATAGTGACCACTCCTGAATCTGTTTCTGAGCTACAAGTGCCTTGGTGGTTTTTATTCCAATCTATAATGAAGAGATGGTCTTTGGACTTGGGCACATATGGGTATACTTTCATCATTGGTACATACTACATAACTAGCTAACTGCTGTACACTAGGGATGGACATCTGTTTCCTCATTTATAGAGATAAGAACAGCTGCAGCACTGGTTCCTGAGGAGCCAGTGAGACTTTCAAACTCCTCACTTGTAGGTGTTGTTTTTCCTTTGTTCCCTGACATAGGATGTGGGGATGTACACACACACACACACACACACACACACACATGCGCACGCACGCACTTGCACATCCACATACAATTGTATGATGTAACCTGTATTGTCTTTGTGAGGTTGGAGAGATAAAGATTACATTCCTTCGGGCACATTTAGATTTTCTAGTTTAATAGCAGTGCCAGGAGCTAGAACTACATGGGCTTTGTGAGTCCTGAGCCCAGGCTACCCTTTTCTAGAGGCCTTGCTTAACTGTCGGTTGTAACGATTGGAATAACTGATCAGTGGAAAGAGGGATGTCTGCATAACAGGGAGGACACAGATCTCTGGATCCTTTGTTGTGAACATGTACTTACTTTCTAAATCCAGTCTGCTACCAGGAAGGCCCACACATGAACTGTAGTTCATTAAGACTTTTCGGATATACAAAATACCTGTCAAAGTGCCTAATCACGTCATAAAGACTTGGGTGTCCAAGCTGCAACTCAATTTTCCTGTGTTCTTTGAGTTGAGCAACAATGTGTGTCATGTTCCAAGATGGAAGAAGTGACAGATAGAGTCTCCACTCCATCCCTCTTCCAGAAGCCTCTGCTTGCCAGAATTATAACACCATCCAATACTGAAGTGCTGGTGAAGGCCCCTGGGCCCTGGCCATAGCTGTAAATTCTCTGGGTGTTAATGTTGAGAATAGGTGTGTATAGTATGTCCAGTGAGAATCTGGATGGATTCTAGTTACCAAAGACAGCAGGATGACCTTGGTCATCTTGACCCTTGGCAGAAAAGCCAAGTTCTATTTCTCGGCTTGCATGTTGTTCTTGGGTGGGAAGCTGTGCCACTTAACTCTTAAGGTCACCGTCTCTCTGGCTCCCTGCCGAAGCCCTTCCCTGTGTACTCAGCAGTGCCCTGGCAGTCTCCCTAGATTCTCTAGGCTGTAGGTGAGTTCAAGGGCAGGAACAGTTGCAAAGAGCTCAGTGGAGCAGAACTGTAGGCTCTGTGTAATGTGAACCTGCCTCAAAAGACAGCAGCTGTGTTTTCCCTAAATATTTACATTTCTGACCCAGTAAATAGAAAGCTTTGAGGGGTTTTATCCCTGAGCAGAAGGGTAGTGACAACGTATCACACAGTGGTCAGGAGCCCTGGCAGGGTAAAGGCAGCCATTGTGCTGGGCTCTGACACACCTTTCTCTCTGTCTCCACAGGTGTTAACAGAACTGAAATCCGACAATCAGAGGCTGAAGGATGAAAATGGTGCCCTCATCAGAGTCATCAGCAAACTGTCCAAATAGATGAGGTCAGGTCTGGGAGGAGGGACAGCATTTGCTGCCCACTTTTCACTTCCAGCTGTGGCCTTCCGGCCAAAAGACATGAATGTTCTGGGAAAAGGGCACCTCCCTGTGACCTCATCAGTCACCTCTGCACTGTACATTGTCTCTGCACTCTCCGTGCCGCGTTCCCCCACACCTCTGTCCTAAGTTTTATGACAGTTCTAACTGAAGCATGATTGTGACCATTTCAAACAATCTGGAGAAAGCTTTGTGGGGTATGCCAACCTCAGCTGTGACCCCAACTTTCTGCTGCTTTGTCCACATTGGTTTTGGTCCAGATATATAAGGCTTTGACCCATAGCCTTTACACGGACCCACTGTTCTTTATATAGGTGAGTCTTGTGGTGGCCACTCTAGGATCCTATCTGGGGTGCTGGAGAAAGGGCGGAATGTGGAATTCTCTCTGGACTGCCTCTGGAGCTGTTTGCTTGTAGTCCACGGTGACCCTGTGCTGAGGTTGTTATTCACCACTCAGGAACTGACTTGTTTTTACTTTCCTATCGGTAACCTAGGAACATCGCTGACTAGTCTTGCCCTTATTTCTCCTCTCCACAAGGCCGAGGCAGCCTTGAACTCTCTTGTTCCTTTTCTTGCTGTCCTTTGGTGATTTCTCCTCCTACCCTGATGGCATAAAAGCTGAAACCGAGCTCCCGACCTCAGCTGTTCGGAAACTCGTCACTCTGCTGCCTTGGTGCCATGGCCCTGTCCCCGAGAAGCCAGAGGACAGCTTAAGGGCCAGCCCATTGTTCATATCTCCCACTTGTCTGCTTACAAAATTATTTTCTGAACTCTTCAAGTTGTACAAGTAGTATACATCTATAATGCGAGCACTCAGGAAGCTGAGGCAGGAGGATCAGGAGTTTGAGGCCAGCTACATAGCAAGACCCTCTCTCCAGAAAAAGGAAGCCTGGGTGTTGAGTGCCCATGTTTGCCTTGCTTCCTTTGGCTTTGTTCCCTTTTCACTCAGGCCCTGCTCCTAATGAGAAGTGGAGTCATTGCAAGGAGGACCGGGGGAGAGCCGGGGCAGAAGCTAGACTAGAGAGTGGAAGCAGGCCAGAGAGACGTGGAGAGCATCTGAGGACACTTGGAACACTGCGAAGATGGTGGTAACTTGCTTTCTGGTGGTCATATTCAGGGAAGAGATCCCTTCTTAGAAGTCAACAGGAGAGGTGAATGCTGGGTAGAGACTGAAGATGAAGAAGAGTACTTGTGGACTCTTAAGAGTGACAAGCCCCAAAGACCATCTGGTCCAGCATCCTTGTGACTCCCTGCTGCCATAACTCTGACCTGTGGTCAGCTCTGGGAGCTATGCATGTCTTACTTGAAGTTTGAGCACCTATACTACATTTTTTTTACTAAAAGAAGCTGAGGTCTGCTTCTTCCTGCCAGGATAGCACATTAGGTATGGGTGGGTAGTGGTCTCTTCTTACCTAGCCCCTTGAGTCCCTCCTCAGATGTCATGATTTTGATACCTGTCACATCTTGACTACCATCCTCTAGAGTCTAGACAAAGCAGCCCGTTAGCTTATGCCTCAGCCTATGTAGAGTAGTCTCTAATTCCAGCACACAGTTAAACTGCTGGCTCTTCTTGATGAGCCAGTGCAGATGGGTAGAATGTGGATTTTGTAGGCATTTTGTCCTATGGTTCACATTAAAGGACACGTCCTTTAATGCCTCGTTGTTTGAGGATTGCTAGTGAAGTGGACCATTCTAACACTACCTCTGTTAGTTTCTTTCATGAGGACGCCACTGCCCTTTTTGGTGGCACTTGCAGACGTCGTGTGCTCTTAAACAGATGTTGTAATTCAGGTCCGTGGTACAGAACAGGAGCTGTATCTCCTCTGACACAGACTCAGCACATACAAGATTCTCTTTTCCACTTCAGCCTGTTTTCTGAGGAGTCAGTCTCCTGTTGGCCTACTCTGCTCTTGTGAAGCACTGAGCCACAGTGAGAAGGACCTGTCTTCTGCTCTGGGAAGCATTCCCTTCTTGCTGGGAGACATCAACAGGATGCCAGCCAACCGACTCTCCTAGCGTGGGTTCTGTATTGGGAAAGAGGGAACTGCTGCCTCATTCTTGGGGAGAGAAAATGGGATTGCAGGAAACCAGTTTGCACCTCCTCCACTCCTAGGCCAGGGGAAGGTGTTCAGAGCTATGCCTTTGGGCCTTTTGAAGCAAGGGAAAGCGCTCAGAAACTCACAGACTGGCATTATACCTGCTGCTCTACATGGCCTTCATGTTAAGGTGCCACCTCTTGCCAGGAACGTTTTCTTGTGACAAGCTTTTAAGTCTCGGTAGTACTGGCTCTGTGGCCAAGAGCCCATCAGAGCACACACAGTCCCAGGCCATTCCTGGCAACTCCTTTCAGGCCACTAATTTTATTAGAAGCATTGTGAATTTGGTCTCTTCCAGAGAAGAAAACTCCATTTCTTCAAAATCATACTGACTGAAAGACCCATGAAAGACATGGCCTCCTGAGGCCAGCTCTTCTGTGTGTGCAGTCTCCCTTTCCTGTGTAGCTTGGACAGTTACACACCACCAGTCTCCCCAGTGGCCACCAGCCTCACCTGTTGGCTTCTTGTGAGTAATCCCATGGCTGGAGCTTACTGCTCCACTGCAAGTAAGCAAGCACGCAGGAAGGACTCAGCCTTGTCACACCAGTCTTCATGGGAAATTAAGATAGGGACAAGAGTGTTCTCATTCATTGGACAGCTTTCAATACCCAAGCCACCTTTGAGGGTTATGACTGGTCAGTCCAGAGAATCTCTGGCTGGAGTTTGCCTATTTGACTTTCAGGGGTTTCCGAGCCTTTACAGACAGCTGGGGATCAGCACTTCCAGGAACTGTCTGGAAAGGCTCGGAAACCCCTAGTGCTGATCCCCGGACCCATCCCAGTCTCTAGGGGAAGAGCTATGCACATTCAAGGGTGTTGCCTCTAAAGAATCTGAAGAACAGCTCTATCTTGGAGCCGCACCTCCTTGTGAGTGTCCAGCAGTGGAACATGTTCTCACTCTGCTTTCTCTGCCTCAGCCCCTGAGGTGCAAGGATTGTTCGGTGGGTTGCTGGCAGCTTCTACTCAGGAAGTATAGGAGCAGTCCATAGGCCTCAGAAGAGTATAGGAACCAGAGTGAAGGGCCTCTCCAAGCCACACCCCTGGGGACTCTGCTCTCTGGTCCCTTTGCAGTCTTTCCTAGCAGAGACAGCTCCAACCATTGCTTACATGCCTTTTCAGTGGTGGGCCCTGTCCAGATCCATGCCCAAGTCTAGCTGCAGCTCAGTTGCCTTTCTATTCTGAAGATAGGTGCAAACCCTCAAACTGTAAAGATTTCCATGACTCAGAAGTGAGGCAGCTTTGTGGGCAAGCTACTTTCAAGTCCTCTTGACTTAAAATTCTGTCATTTATTCAAAGAGGAGGACTTTTTTTACACTTAGATTTCTGCTTCAAAATGGCTTAACTTTGAATTTTCAAGATCGGTCTTGCCTTCTTCCCAAATTCAACCTGTTTAAGATTGGCCTGCCAAGGTCGGCCTCCCCTCTGTGTTGGAAAGCGAATTTAACACTGAAAGCAATTGAACAGTGTGGTGTGATTGCCTTCCTTCCTGGTGGTTAGATAAAAATATTGCCAACCTGCAGAGGTGGAGACTGGAGCTCGTGGAGTGGATAGAGCAGTGTTTTAGGCCGCTGAGGACACGGTGTACATCACAGGAAACCAGCTGCCCCTGGCAGGTCTGCTCAGCCACCACGGCTAGATGTGACCAGCACTGCTTCTCAGCACCCAAGCAGCAGACTCTGCTTGGCACCAACTAGTTTCTAGTCTTGAGCTCTGCCTTGAGCAGCAGGAGAGCATTCCTCAGGCTGCTGTTCAGGCTCCTTCACAGCAGACACCAGGGCCGCATACCACAGAATGGTGCCCAGCTCTAGCCAGACGCCTACGCTTGGGGCTTGGATGTGAGGAAAGGGGCAAACCCTGAAACTGGGTGCCTGCTGAGGTGGTCAAAAGGCAGGGGAAGGTCTGTGAATGTGGAATGGGGGAAGGTCGGAGCCTGGGAGAAAGGAAGCCAGGCTTCTGCACCTGGAAGTGTGTTCCGTCTCGTTGAGTTCGTCCCTCAGCTCCAGCTGAGCAAGATTTTAATCAGCTCCTCTAATGGGTATTGACACTGCTCGGAGCAGTCGACTCTGTTAGGGACAACTATTGATTGCTTGTGTTCTGATTAGATTGGAAAAATAGATCAACTTCATTATAGCCCAGAAGCTGTCATTGTCACAGCTACAGAGAAGTGGAGTGGTCTCTGAGGGCTGAGGAAATCAGCTGGACTCCTGACAAGCCAGAGAGTAGCTGAAAGTTGTATCAACGTCTCCTTGAGAACTGTGGTTAAGGGTCACAAACCTCCTGGGGTGCCTTGCAACCCAGCGCCTGGACACCCACCATGGCTAGATGGGAGAGGAGGGAATATCTAAGGCCATGGCCCTGAAGCATGTTCTGGCTTTACCTCAGCAGACTTGACAATGTGAGGGTCTCTTCAAGCCTGGGAATACACCACACCACACACACACCAGGCTGAAGCTTTCAAAGAGGTCTGGCATTTCTTGATGAGAATGGGAACGCAAACAGTTTATCTAGTGCGCTCGGTCTCTTGCTCCTCATACCCCTCCCAGTTTCGAAAAGCACTCCTCCCACTCCTCGGCTTATCTTCCAGATTGGGAATCTGCCAGAACCACATTTTGTTATTTTGCCTCTAGATTTTTTTTCCCCTAATGTTTCCAATAAAATTTTGCTTGGGTGGCCCCTTAAAGTGTCACCAAGATGCTAACCTAGGCCCCTCCAAAATAAGCTCCCCCTCCCCCTCCCTTCCCTCTCAGCTCTCTCCCAAGGCTCGCCTTAGGCCTTGCTTTCCTACACTTGGACTTGATGGTGCTCAAGGGAAGAGGTTTTCCATTAATCAGCCAAGAGTCCTGGAAGATGTTCACACGCCACCAGCATGTCACTCCGCCCACCACCCATGGCTAGCCCCTTCCACTTTCAAAACTCCCTGGCTGTGCTAGCGGCCCTCAAAGACCAGGTTTGGCTTATAGTCTACGTGACCCCTCTGTTCCAGGGTCATGGCTGCTCACTGTACTGTCTCTGAAAGATGTGACTGGTACCAGCTTAAGGCAGGAGTGTTTTCTCTGCACAGGCTAGACGAGTTTGTTTGCATAGTGACAGCCACTCAACCAGGCAGGAGAGAAGATCCACAGAAGGCCTGACCATGAGGAGCCAGAAGAGCCTCTGACATGCTCTTGAACCGAGAGCTGAGGGTCAGAGCTTGGTCCTGAACAAGGGACACTTTGGCTGGTACCAGCTTGATTCTCTCCAGACTGCATGTGTCTGTGCTGTTCTCGACCTACTCTCCTGAGACCTCGAGCAGACTCCAGCTTATCCTAGGATGGGGGAGACTACGTGAAAGCGATTATAGGTAAAGGTACCAGAAGGCCAGTACAGGAGAGGATGTGGAGAGGATGCACCCACCCGACGTGCCCACCTTTCCAGTCCGAATCCCTTGAGCCCTTGGCAGCTCAGCCCTCCTCCTGGCTGGTCCCTTCAAGCAAAGCCATGATTTCCCTGCAGAGGGGAGCACTGTCCCATGCTCTCCCTCTGCAGGGTTGGTGGTTCAGACCCCACTTTGGCTTTACGGTTTTCTTCCAGGCATGTGTCCTCCGCTCCAATCTTGGTCACCACTTCAGTGCTAGCATTTTGTATTTCCTCTCTCCACCCTTCACCCACGCTTAATGCACCGAATGGAACTGTTTGCCAGCTGAGTTGTGTGGATTAACTTGAGTCAACTGTAATACACCTGGAGGCTCCTGAGGGCGGAGCCAGACTGGCTTTCCAACTGAATGTATTTTTATGCAATTTTGAGTGGCCTTTTCAACCCTGAGATGAATGGATTTGTTTTACTGGGTGTTGTTATATAGTATTAAGTATTCTGTATTTGAAAGTTTGGGAATAATATTCACGTCTATATGATGCCTGTAAACACAACAGTATTTATAAATGAGTAAATAAAACTGTGTTTTAACTTGGTGCCATGATATTGATAGACCCTCCCATTCACCAGGCAGCTCCCAACAGTCGCCACTGAGAAGTCTCTACCATAGGTACCCACAAGTCTGTAGTCACCACTTCCCCTTCCCAGGGAAGGGCTCTTGGAGCACCAACATACTTATTTCCTGGGTCGATTGGCAGTAAAGCCTACAGTGAAGGTTTGGAACAACCCTGAGAAGAATACAGGCTCTCGGTGCCTAAGAAGGTGGCTGCTTCTTTAAAGGTAAGAAGCAGGGGTGTATGGTCCACTTGGATACACCCTACCAGCCATGCTACACAGGGGAGCTAGGGTAAGCTGGTGGTGGTGCTGGGCTCTTGCAGGCTTCCGACTACCTCAGTCCTCCACTGTGGAAGGGTTCCTTAGGTCACTGGTTCACAAGTTCCAAAAACCACTTCCAAACTATGTAAATGAAACTAACTCTGGGGTCATTAGAGGTTGGACCTAAATCCTGACAGAAGGGTGCCTAGCTCGGGAGTTGCTGTGCAGGCTGCTGGCAGGGCTGGGGAGTGGGCAGCCAGGCTTTGGGTCTGCTTCCTGCCAAGTGGAAATCCTTGGTCACTGACTTGGGAGGGAGGGAAGATTCTTTTCCCCTGCTGTCACCCAGCTGTTTGTAGCTCAAGCAGCAAGAAGAAACAGGGATGATGTCATGGTTGAAGAGTTCAGTCCTGGCCTTGGGGCTTGAAGCAGAGACAAGCCTGACAGATACAGGGGCCTCCTAGACCACGTGCATCGTTTTTCTGGGACCCCGCTGGCTGGGTAAGGTCTGTAGAACCTGTTTCATCTACTGCTCGTAGGTACCAGCCTCCCTCCTGGTTACCTCCTGCAGCAGAGCAAGGTGCCCACATTCTCAGTCCTGTGCAACCAGGCCACCCAGCCCGTAGCCTCCAGCTGGACTGGAACAGCCCGGCAGCCAGATCTGGGCCCCTGCCAGCTCATACAGGCGCTCTACCCGCCTGCCTTTACTTCTCCTTGGTCATCTGGGTTTGATGCAAAACACAAGAAAGTCTAGTAAATTATGGTCCTAGACAAGTGTCACACAATATGAAGTGACAGTCTTTGGGGCTGGGAACTAAAACAGTTTAATCCTTTCCTGGTCTTGGCCATACTGCCCCAGACTCTGTCCCTAAGTATTCTGAAGCCTTGCTGGCCTTGTTATCTCTGCCTCATCAAAGACAATGACAGTCTTTACAGTGTAAGATTGGAGACCTTATACGTTCCACTTTTAAACATCTACACCCTGAGACCAGCAGCCTCCCTACTGTCCGGGTCAGGCTACTGCTGTCTCCTAAGCCCAGGTCTTCTAGAGGGAACTTAAGGATGCAGGACAGTCCTTATCGTCCCAGGTGGGTGGACCCTGTGTGACTCCGATCTGACCTTCTCCCAAACCAGGAAGAGAATAGGCGGCGACTGCTTCATTTTGAGCGGGAGGCCGGAGCTCCAAAACCAGCTCACCTCCCTCCCCAACCTTGCTGGCCCTTGGGGGCAGCTCCCTGCCCCACTGCCCTAGCCCACTAAAAAAAAATAGAAATGCTCCCCGCCCCCAAGTTGCTTTCAGCTCTTTTCTTTAATAAGGAGACGCAGCTCATTACAAAATAACAATTTGACAAGAGATTAGACAACAACAGAGTCCACGTAAGGGAACGGAGAGAGCCTTGCCAAGCAGAGTGGGGAGGGGAGGGCTACACGTGTCCTTCTGAGGAAGACAGGGAGGGCTCTTAGGAAGACTGGTGGGGCCAGTGTATTCCAGGGGGAACACGGCACGCTCAGCTTCTGCCCTGGTTTGGAAAGTTTCTGGACCCAAGGTTTTCAGAAAGCAAATCCTTTGATGAGCGGGAGTTAGGGCAGAACCTTTGGGCTTCCAGGCCCTTTCCCTGATCTCCTGGCTGCTGAGGAAAGCTGAGGGTGAAACTGAGGCCCACACACGGCTCCCTTGCCAGAGTCTGCTTTCACAGTTCCCAGTTTCAGTTTCTGTGGAGACTGGAGATGTCCAGCCGACCCCACCTTGTTGCCCCTGGCCTTGTCCAATACACTTGCCCAAATCTGCCTGAGGTTCCCTGGATTAGTAACATATGACTGGCTTCTGGGGAGTCCTGTGGGGTGCCCAAGCTGCTCCAGCCCTGTCTACCCCTACACTCACTACTTGCCATGCCTGCTCAAGCTGTCCTGGAAGCTGATGTGAGTCAGAGCCTAGTGGTCCTCAGTCGTGAGTGACCCCTTATCACCACACCTACCACCTTGTTCTCAGGGCACCCTGCTCTGTGGCACCACCAGCCAAAAGAGAGAGAGGGTGGAGAGTAACGACTGTGATTCCAGGTTTTCCCACGGGCCACTCCTCCACTGCTTTCTGAGGGCCCTGACAGCTCAGGGAAAAGTAGGGAGGGCTGGCCGTGTTCATCCCAGGCCGCCACCAAGAACCTGACTGTAGGCTGGGCTGCTCACTGCTTCTGAAAACCTCGGTTGCCTCCAGGCCTCTAAGAGGATATCCAAGCCTCAGAGTCACAACCACCGCCCTGCCTATGCTCAGAGTAGAGTCCCACCATCAGACTCAGGCCACAAAAGCCAGCCAGGGGCATCTCCTGAGACCCCACCAGAAGCCCTGAAACACCAACTGTCCTCACAACACAGGGCTAGGGGAGGGTGACGGACAGGTGAGCCCTTCACAAGTGTTCTATGGGGAGCCAGTTAGGGGGATGGGGGGGCTCCTGGAAGGAGTCGAGGGCACCCTTCAGTAGGAGGCCCCTTTATGGCTTTTCAGTTTATTCAAGACAGTGGGAAGAAAGGAATCACATCAACACATGGAACACAGAAGCAACAGGACAACAGACGCCAGGCTAGACAGTGCACTGTGCCCCAAGGGTTAGCCCTGTAGACATGCAGCAGACCTGCCTTCAGGGCCAGTGTTCTTCAGCATCGTCCCTAGGCAGGGCTGGCACCGGGGCCAGAACATTATCTCCCACTGTGGACATTCACTGTAGGGGAGGTGAAGACAAAGACTTTACACAACAGAATATCAAGGAGCAGCCAGTTCTGTAAAACGGGTCTGGGATTGGGAGATCAAGGGCTCTCAGCAGTGCCATGCGGCTATTTACAGAATTGTAGACATGCATCTTGATTAAACAAGATTCTGCTCGTATGTTTATAGATAGCATCTTCTTTTATAATATATAACTAAATGAACATGGGGAGGGGGGTCCAGTGAGGCTCAATGGCTTCAGAAGGTTCCTGTTTTGTTGTTACTTCAAAAATAAAGTATATTCATGTATCTTCAAGTCACAGTGTCCCCTTCTCAATATTGCAGTTCAAAAAACAGGTTAAATCAAAACTGTGGTAACCAGCCTCTGGCCCCTGGGACTGAAGAAAAGAGGGATGGAGGAGCCAGAGGGTACGTTTGCCAGACACAATACAGGATTAGCCAATTAAACTTAAATTTCACATTAAACAATGAATCACTTTGTGGTACAGTATGTCTCAAATACTGCATAGGACATCCTTATGCTTCAAAATTATTTGCTTATCTGAAATTCAAGTTTAGCCAAGTATCCTGTATTTGTATTTGCCAAATCTGGCAGCCATTATGGGGCTGTGGGCCACCTGCTGCTACCCACTGGCTCTGAGAAAAGAACCCAAGCAGCCTGCAGTGAGAGGGACACAAAGCCTGTGGGCCAGTGAGCAGGATGGGGAAAGTTCGATCCCTTCCTACCTTCAGGAAGACTGCTGCTATGTACACCCTCAAGGACAGGCAGGGTTGAGAGACCTGGGATTCTCAAGAACTGACATGACATTAAATGAAGGAGGGATTCCTTCCTCTGTGCTAGCATTGCCCACCCCTACGTCCAGCATGGAGGCGTGTTTATAAAAGCTACCTTTACCTAGAGGCCTGTGGTAAAAAACCTCCCTCATCCCTCATTAAATCGTGGGCCAGCAAAATCACCAAGAACCACTTCTACAGAAACAAATCAGTGTGTTATCTTCCTGGGAAGACCAAGGTCTCTGGCTGGGCCTCGCCCTGCTCATCTTAAGCGCCTGCTTGGCTGGGAGCTCCCTAGTCCCCAGGCCTCAGCCTTTGTTGCAAAACTGGCCAGCACTGCAGAGGTTGCTTTTCTTCATTCAGGGAGAGCGTGTGCCCCCAGATCCTCAGTGGAGTTTGGGTATTCATGGTCTTAAGCTCTCTTTAAAAACAAAACAAACAAACCCCTCTCATAAATACTTTCCTCTCTTTGGGATAAAAACTTCTATCCTCAGAAGTATCCAGAATCCCTCACCAGCCAGAAACATTGACTGTCTCTGCTTAGTCTTGATATCCCAGGACCCTGGCATCCCCAGAAATAAACCCCTGTGGCAGTGAAGGTTTGGAATGCCATGCTGGAGTTTGGGTCATATCAGCCCTCCCCAACCCCCAGTACAGAAAACTTATGCTTCAACATGTTCCTGCCTGGCCCCTGGACCTGGACAGGTGCCATCTGCTTGGGTGGCTAGTCTGGGACCAGCCCTAAGCCTGAGGAGAACCACTCCCAGCATCCATGCTGGCTCCAAACTAGTGATCAGAGTCAAAAAGCCCTGGCAGGCTGCCCACAGTAATGGGCTCTAGCCTGTCTCTAAGCCCAGGGACATTCAAACCACAGAGGCACCCACCATTCCTCCCTTCCCTCTGTCAGCAGCGCAGTAGGACTGTGGTCTGTGGAAGGGCTGAGTATGGTTTCCAGGAGAGGACCCGAGGAGTTTACAGGTGACTGGGAGAGGCTGGAAGAACACAGAAAGGCTAAGGTTGACTGGGGAGTTTCTGTGAATGGGATTCATGGAATGTGGGTGAGAAGAGCCAGTGTGGGGAGGGACCGGGAAAGCACCAAAATTCCACAGATAAGAATCCAGTGACATCAGATGTCCATTCCAGAACCCCGGTACTCTCCAACTACCTGAACTCTGAGTGTACCCGATGGCCCAACAATTTTCTACCATGACCAGAACTCTGGTCCCAAGGACTACAGCCCATAATCCTATCAGAGTCCTCCTCCTTTCTCAATGTTTAGCATAAACACACAAAGAATTATAAAATACACAAGTTCCCGTGTACCACAGGCCAATAGCAGAAGGGCCTCTAAAAGAGAGGCAGGTCAAACCTACTTCACAGTCTGTTTCTGGTAGAAGTATTACCTCACTTCCTACTTAAATAAAAAAAAAACAAACAAACAAACAAACAAAAAAAACAAAAACAAAAACAAAACAAAGCAAACCCACATAACCCCTCATTTTCACTAAAACACTGCATTTCTCCTTGCTGGGTTCTCAAAGGCAAACTCTACAACACCATCCATCTCTGAGACCTACAAGAAGCAGAAGGGCCCAGGTGGGACCGAGCAGAAGTCCTGCCACATTGGCTGTGGAAGAGCATGTTCCCCTTCAGGAGAGCTGTGTCTTTTCTGTGGTAAGAGAACAAGGGCCTGAGAGGTTCAAGAACAAATACAAGACCGAGGGAGAGGAGCAGCCTCTGGCCACATGGAGCTAAGCCCCTGCCAGGCTGCAGGTTGGGAAAGGGAACTTAGTGCAAGCCTGACTAACATGTATATGGCTTTTTATCAGTGCTGGGGACAAGCAGGGGACAGGGAAGGAGACACAAACTGAACACAGGGCACAAACCTTAGCACGCTTTCTCTACCACCCATTTGAAATGAATGCCCTGGGTTTCCCGGCATTCAGAGAAAACTGTCTCTAAGGGATGGAAGGACGGGGCCTCTCCAGCTACCATCTCTGAGGGTCAAAGAGTCCAGAGGCTCGGGATGGGAGCTGTGAGGAGCTCTGCACCGTCTAGCTCATCTCTGTCCACCCGTGCTCCCTTTGACACCTCCTCCTTACCTGGACCTCAGGGGACTAAGCACCCAAGCATCCCTCTAACAGGCCTCTGGCTCTGTGCAAAGCACTTGTCTTCAGATGGTACAAAAAGGGAAACAGAGGCAAAAGCCAGATGGTGTATGAATGCAAATGAACGCGCTGCTTGTTCTCTGCAGAGGAAGGAAGTGTTGGCTTCCCACTGGACGGGGCAGAGATCCGGGAGCTTCATTTTAGGCTTTCTGAGAAATGGGACTTCTGTTTCTTCCAAGTTTGACGTTGTCAACAAGAGCGATGTCCTGGGGCTGGCAGTCCCTAGTAGAGTCTGACAAGTCTAGTGAATAGTTTATTTCCATGAATGTCCCCCAAACCCCACTCCTGGGGGGAAGCTGTGACAAGAGGGAGTCCATGATTTTTTGGTCCTAGTTCTGAACACATCCAGTATGACATCTTGCCGCCTTCCACATGACCATTCGCAAGGACTGTGAGAGCTCTGGCCTCTGACCAGTTAGGCAGTGGGCTTTCTTCACCTTTGGAGTCCCTGAAGACTTTCTCCTCTCACACGGCTTCATAGTCCATGGCTCATTCCAGAAATGAAGAGAGATGTTCAAAACAGAGGCGGGTAGGGATGGATGGGCACATGTACACACACACACACACACACACACACACACACACACACACACACACACACACAATGCTGGCCACTATGTTGCCCTCACAGTCAAGAAACAGAATGTTCTTGCCATTTTGTTGGTCCAAAACCCAGGAAAAGCAGGAAGTGCTTCAACTCTCTGACAGTAGAGGGCCCTGAGTGGGGTGAGGGAAACCGTGATAGGGCATGCAACAAGGGCAGCTCCTGGGACAATAACAGAGCCAGGCTTCTCTTTCACGTCTTAGGGGACTCCCTTCACACAGCCACCAAAAGGAAGTTGGTCTTTAAAAAGAGAAAGAAGGAAGGAAAAACAGAACACACCGCAAACAAATGGAGAAACCTCTAAGGTCGCGTAACTGAGGTATTGATAGCTCTGGATCTTGTCAGTGTCCTCGGGGGCACGGCCCCAGCCTGTTGCCTACTTGTTCTTGCCCAGAAGAGCATCCACTTCTTCCTCGGGCTTAAGAGAGTGCCACTGGGCGATGGGCCTCCGAGGGTTGGCCAGCATGTCAGACCAGTGCCTCAGCTCCGTGCCTGTGGCATTGCTGCCTACGAAGATCTTCCCGATGGCTTCATTCTTACCCAGCTTGTCGTAGTCTAGCACGGTGACGACCACCTGGACTTTCTGCAAGGCAAGCAAAGAAAGGACTTCAAAGGAGAAGTGGGAGCCCGTGACATGCCCTCTCTGTCAGTCCGCACTGCAAATAATAAGGAAGGGAATGCCTCCACGCTTCTGCCTTCCAGTCTAACTTCAATTAAATTCTAGTGTAGAGGACACAGCTTTTTTTTTTTTTTAAGCAACCTATATTTCTGCCAGCAGGTGTACTTGAACATACACAACGCTCTAGGCACTGTAAGACCTTATGGGAGGGGAATGGCCTCTAATGAGGTCAGTAGACAAAAAGATAAACAACACACAAGTTTTGGACATAATAAATACAGGAGTGTTCCCCAAATACAAATGACTTTTTAAATACATATCCTCATCTCTGTCAGATGATACTGTAAATGGTATGGATATACAAAAATATCTAACTTTTTAAAAATCTGTCCACATTCGATTATGGAGGTCCTTCAAAAGGGTCCTCTACAGGGTCCCACCCCCAGCACTGTCAGATCCAGACCCTATCCTAGTGGAATGCTCCCAGCCCGTGGCTGACCTCTAACTAATTCTGCGTACTTGTCTGGTTATCTCAGAGCCCAAGAACCCAAGGCCCTCGAGGCGTACGCACCTGGATCTGCTCAAAGGGGATCTCGAAGCTGAAGGACTCGTTGAAGTAGGGGTTCAGGGTCTTCTTCTTCACCGTCGTCTTCTTCTTCTTGAGTCTCTTGCCATTCTGCATCAGGTGAATCTTCACGTAGGGGTCTGCAGAGACAGTCCCAACCCAAGAGATACCTCAGCCCCGACAAACCTCCCATTCCCAGGTCTCCACCCTGCTGGAACCAGGCTCCTGGGAAGCCCAGAGGAGAGACAGGAAGTCCCAGACGCAGAGGGGTCATCTGGGTCACAGGTAGGAAAGGTATTAGGCTACTTCTAACTGTTCACTTATAGAACGGCCTTGTAAGGAAGATGAGGACTAACTGGTCAGATCCCTGGGCTAGGAGATGGCTGAGAGGCAAGAAGGCAAAACACTTCAGCCAAGTCCTGATCCTGCATATCCAGTCTTCCTAACCTGGCTGGTGGGAATCTGAGGACACACGAGGGACACAATCAGCCCAAGGTCACAAGTTTGGTCAAAGCCAGCTATAAGGCAATTCTGAGGAGGCTAGCTTTGACCATTAGCATCCTGTGGCACAGGCTAGCCCTATGCCAGATTTAATGTCAGGTAAATCTGAAACCTACAGCATCACTTCCAAAACAGAGTTGGAAGAGCCTGCAGCCTCTTCTGGAAAAATATCCCCTACTCTGGTGGCATGGCAGAAAGACTGACTTTGGGTTAAGACTTTTGGGTTAAGCCCTGCCCTGCCACTTCCTGAGAAAAGTTCTGTGTCGTTAGCTCATTTAGAGAATGAAATTTTTCTGTCTTCTCCTCTGTGGCCCCCAGAGCATGGCTAGAGGGTAATTTATGGGAAGACTCCGTTATGGACAGGCAGCTGGGAGGGCTGGAGAGCCTGTGTCCAGAATCAGGTAAGACTTTCTATCCTCCCCAGGGACTCAGAGCGGTGAATGGCTCGCTGCTGCCACACACTGGCTCCCAGTGGTTCTGCATCACCTGAAAGGCCCCCTACATCCATCTTCTTCAGGTTCTTGGCCTCCAGGATACAGACGGTGAGCTTCCCAGCAGTGGGCACATAGCGCAAGGAGGTACAGATGTCACCCAGCTTCTCTGGCTGTCCAGGGAAAGAAGTAGGATTTAGGTCACTTCAGCTATCCCAGTGGCCTCTAGTGTGGCTGACCCCATCTCGCCAAGACAGGCAAAGCAGTGATTTCTGCCTAGCTATCAGCTTCCACATCTGTAGCAGAGGCGGTCTCCAGCTTCCATCACTACAGTTCACGGCCATGGCCTAGGGAAGCTGACGACCAAAAAGGCAGAGGACTGGCTATAGCGGAGGAACCTGGCAGACCTGAAGGTTATAGGTATGTTCAGATCCCCACCAAGCTGAGTGAAAGGGGCACAAGAAGCAGGTGCTGGGTAGCCAAGAGGTTAGGGAGCTTCTTCCCCGATCACCCCTGCCCCCACCATTGTTTGCTATCAACTGTGGGGCTTGCAGGGTAATGTGGTTCTCAGAGCACTTCCCTGTCCATATATTATGTCACTTAAACCTTTTGTGTGACAAGGCAAGGACACTTTGTAACCAACAAGAAATCCAGGTTACCAGGGAGACCTGTTCCTCAGAGTCAGACAGCAACATAGCACTGGGCAGGAGAGGTCTCCGGACCCCTGACCTAAGGCTCTGCCGGCCCCCAGTTTCTCTGGGATGGCACCACCAAGGTAAGGATAAGACCAACCAGTCATGCCCTCCTTCAGGTATGCAGACTTTCATCTCTGATAACAGGCAAAGCCCCATCTACAGAAGGAGGCTGAGGGCTTTTATCCCACACCTCCACTGAGCACCTGCAGACTGAAACAGGTCACTGGTGCTGGCAACATAGCTGGGAGGAGGGTTCTGGCACACAGCAAATGAGGGGCTGATTGCCGTGGCTGGAAGACACGCCAAACACTGAGAATCCTATGAAATCAAGGCTGGCTTTTCTGGTGGGTAAACTGAGGGGCGGAGTCTGAAGGGCAGAAGGACCTTAAAAGGAAAAATAACAGCATCCTTATTTCATGGCTGGCTTGACAGACACCAGGCACGGGGCAAGGTGCTTCATATGGGCAGTTAATTCTCAGCTAGAGCCATCTGAAGGAAAGCACCAAAGCCTCAGGTTAATTAGCTTCCCCTGGATCATCAGCCAGGCAGTGGGGAGCTGGACTCTTCACCGGAAGACCTGACTCTAACTGCCGCTCTCCCTATTGTATAATGTGGCAGAGCAAGCCTCAGCAAACCTGGTCCCTCCATCCTCACCTCTTCCTTCTCTCCTCCTTGTAGGTCTCTCCATTCCTCAATGGGCTGGCCAAGGTCCACCGTGTTCATGGGCACCTTCACCTCCCCGATAATGTCATGCTTAGAGAAGCGGTCAAAGTCATAGATGGCCATCACCAGGGTTTTGCCTCCCAACTCCTGGTATGGAACCTGTAGGACACAGATTGGGTCAAAGTGGCTTCATCACTTCCAGAGGATGCTACAGGAAGATCCCAAGGCGTGGGCCTGTGTTGCTCACAGGATACCAGGCAGACTGAAAATACCAGCCTGTGAGATGGAGGAGAGGCTGCTACAGCCTGCTACTGTGCCATGCAGAGCATATGCCAGGGCTCCAGCCATGGCTGAGGACCAGGGCAAGGTGTGCAGAACCCAGGGGCAGAGGGAGCCAAGAGTCGTCGTTTTCCATCACCTTGAAAGTGAAAGTCTCATTAAAGGCTGGGTTCAGTGTCTTCCGGTGCACCTTGGTCTCATATTTCTTCTTCTTGTCTGGGAGGAGGAAGACTTTGACATAAGGGTCTGACGTGCCACCCATGTCCAAGGCAGGGAGTTCAGCAGCCTGGAGGACACCCACGGTGAGCTGCGGAGAAAGGAGATGTGTTTGAACCTCTGGTTTTCTCCAGCACCAGATCTAGTCCCAGACTGGGCTCCTGCCAACACCTTACTCTTACCCCAAGTGGGAATCTTGGGAGTGGAGCCAGGCCAAACTCAGCCAGTAAGTTATTAGAAGAGTTCATCTAAGCTCTTCCCCAGTAGAGGCTTATAGTGGAAGCCAGGGTCAAGGTAAAGATGTATATGCCCCGTGGCTTCCAACTGTCGTGCTCCACAGGAAGACACACAAGGCCTACCTGTCTCTAGGGTAACCGCTTCCACCCACATCCTATCCCATTGCCCAGCCCACATACCTGGTTGGCCTGAAAATCATAGTCCAGAGAAAACTGCAGTTTGCCCAGGTTCTCTGGCTCTTTCTCCTCCTCGCCTTCACCTTCTCCTTCAGTCAGGCCTGTCTCTGCATCGTCATCGTCCTAGGAGAGCTGCAGGTAGGTAGAAAGTTTAAAGGAGATGGCAGAACAGTCCTTCACAAAGACAGCAGAAGCCACCCCGAAGCCCCCAAAAGCGTGACTCGGAGCACTTCCAGGGGATGGCGTAGGCAGATCCACAGGCTTGGGCCTGTGTTGCCAAAGGGTACGAGGCAGGCCATAGAAACCAACATGTGAGGTGGGAGAGTGGCCTGTGCAGGGCTCAGCTCCCCACAGGACCCCCAGGCTGACCACAGCCCCACACTTGGAAGACATGACTCTGGCTTGGGCCAGAATCTCTCCTCCCGTGGGGTCAGGAACCACAGGCATGCAGTGTATAGAGACAAGGGGCTCACTTCCCTTGTAAAACCCTCTCAGTCCTTTGCCCTGCTCAGATTACCCAACCTGGATGAGACATACCAGGATTGCAGTCCAGTCAGGAACAGGGCGAATCCAGAGAGGCAGAAAGAGAAGGAAGTGGTATAAGAGGAAATCCTTCCACTCACACCAGCCCTGAAGTCATGGCTGCTTGGTGAGATCAGGCTGGGTTGCATGCACACATGCTTGCACACACACACACATGTATAGATACAGGAACACACATGCATGCACATACATATTCATGCATATACATACTAACATACATGTGCAAGCATACACACCATCCATGTACACATGCTTGCACACACGCGCACACACGTATATACACAGGAACACGAAAGTATGCACATACATATGCAATACATGCACATACACACTAACACACATACAAGCATGCATATCATCCATGTGCACACACACATATATATACACAGGAACATACACACATGCACATATACATGCATACATGCATATACATACTAATACACGTACAAACACATGCTATCCATGTGCACATGCATGCACACACATGTATGTACATAGGAACACACATGTATGCACATACATATGCATACATGTATATACATACTAACACATGGGCAAGCATACACACCATCCATGTGCGTGTGCACATGAACACACATACCCATACACACACACACTCTGTGGGCTTTGAGGCCCAATCGGCACACAGACACAAGAGCATTTAAAGGCCATCATGACCCTTGGCTGCTTTCTGAGCTCAGTCCCTCCTCCCATCCTTCAGAATGATGTCCTGAGAAAAGACTTCTCACAGTCATTCCCCAAACAGACAAGAGAGGACAGTGAAGCCCCAGACTGAACTTAAGGGGAGCCACCGATTTGTCAAGGGACCTGCTGAAACCAACACCAACAGGCTGGGGTTGATACATCATTATCTGATAGTGATGGATGTCACATGGTCCTGTCCTGGTGCCTTCCAACCTGCCCCCAACCCATCTGAGCCCCGACCACACCCAGCTAGATCTATCTGCCCTTCAGTCTCTCCTGGCAGGAAAATTCAATGTTCCCCAACAGTGTCTTCCGGATGACCATCATGGGTGTCTAGCACTCTGTCCCAGTGGCCTCCTTGGGAGTCATCCATTGTTCCCTTGTTTTGCCTTTTCAAGGAGGAGCACATGCTGACATGTGGGGAAGTCCCACACCCAGCTTAGGGTGGATGACCAGATAACATAGTTGCAACCATTGGGGCCCGTGTGGAGAGTGCGACACCGCATAGAGAGTGCAGAGAGGAACCGCTCATACCAAGGAGGCAGCGGTTTAACTGTGGAAGTCCAGAAGCCTCTGCCTCACCTTTGAGCACCAGGAAAGCAGGGCAGGGGCCCTCTCAGCCCAGCCCCTCCCCAGCGTCCTACCTGGCCCCCTTTCATGTCCTTCATGTTCATGGCATTCTTCATGCCTTTGCCCTTCTCCTTCTTGTTCTTCTTCTTCTTGCAGCAGCACTTCTTACAGATGCAGAAGCAGCAGGTGAGCAGCAAGAGGCCGGCAACCACAGCCATGGCGATCAGAGCCCAGGGGGGCACTGTGGACAGAGAGAGCATAAACACTGTGAGCCTTGCACGTGCCCCATGTTTATGTGTGTATATACACACATATATGTACATAAACACATATATACATATACACACATATATGCACATATACACATATATATACACGTATACACATATACATAACATACACACATATACATCATAGACATAGACATAGACATATAGACATAGACACACACACTTGGCTGCCCCCTTGTGGACTCGGCCTGCTGATTTAGCAGCCAGGGGTATATGTAGATTCAGGCTGTTGCTGGAGTTTTCTGGTTACTTTGATCTTTCTACAACTCGCTCATCCTCATCACAGCCAAGAGAAGAAAGAGCCCTGTGGACCCTGGCCTTGGGACAGTCCTCAGAGGTAGGTCTCCTGAGCCCTAGTTCTCCCAGAAGGCTGGCTTGCTTAGCCAGAGGGGCTGGAGAATGCCTATCCCACTCCCTGTGGCGCCCGAAGCCCTGGCTCCCACCAGTGTGGCTGACCTTGCAGTGCAGACTCTGGTTCCACACAGAGCCTATTCCAAGAGTTCAGAAAGCCTCATTTTTCCACACTCCAAAGTAAAGCAGTTTCTAAATGCTGCTGAAACCCTAAACAATATCTTATATTTCACCTTTTATCTTCATCTTGGGGGCTTCTCTGAGGGAAAAATCCAAACTGAGACCCAAAGAAAGAAGCCAGCAGAACCCATCCCAGTGGCTCCCCACCTCCTCTGGCCTGACATAGGCCTCCCAGTCTAGCCCAGTAACCTTCCTGGTCGCCAGGGCCACTCACAGGGGATCTTGTTGATCTCGTTGAAGAATTTCTCCTTCAGCTTGGCGAACATGTCTTCTTGGCTCTCCCCGGTACCCGTGCTCTCTGTAGAGTTGTCGGCAGGTGCTGCGGGCACAAGGGGCATTGTGGCAGTGGTGGTGGCCGGAGCCACAATGGGCTCCTGGTTCCTCTTGAAGATGTTCCTCATGGTGGCAGAGGGGTTAGCTGTGGGTGAGAGGAAGAGAACAGGGTAAATATTCCAGAAGCTCAGCACAAAGCTAAAGGCAAAGGATGCTTTTCCCTCTGTGACACAAAGGTGCTGAGCACAGAGTTCACAATGTGCAGTAAGGTAGTGCAGACATTCTTGGGACTGCAGCTGGTACCTGCTGTATATGAGCCGCTCAATCCTAACAATCCGAGGCTCAGACCTTAAACTGTCCTGAGGCCACCCAGCTGCCAGTGGGAACCCAGCCTGACAGAATCTGCCTGGCACCGAAGCCTATGCTGCCTGCTTCCCTGTGTCGCTCACATCTAACCCCCCACAGCTCTAGGAAGGAGCAAGGCTCTCAGTGAGGTCCACCTCGGTGCTCCCTGACTTCCACGGAATGGCTTAACCAGCGCCATGACACAAGGATGCTCCCAGTCCCTTCCCTTTCCCTCCAGCCCTTGCTCTGGACATTTTCTGATCCATATCCCTACCCAACAGCCCTAGAGCAAAGAAGTGGCATTCACTGAAGTTGGGAAACCAGAGGAGAGGGAGATGAAAGGCAGAGGCAGAGATGTGGGGGGACCCAACAATCCCACCAGCCAGAGAACTAAGACCCTTGGTGCACTTTGTGCCTGTATCCATTCTGTCTTCCGTGTCTAGACCATACCATACATAAGTTGGCATTCTGCTTTATCTTTTCCTTGATGAGTCCATTTTGTCTTCATCACTAAGTGGCTAAATAGCCCCCTGCTATACATGGTGATACCGTGAGGTTTTCACTCCATTGGTAACAGAGCTTCCAGTGCTGTGTGGCTGGAGGTAGAGTTAAATGGTAGCACTTGCTTAGCGTGTGCCTGCCCAAGTTCTGTACTCAGCACCACTATACAGACACACACACGTGTGTGTAATATATATGTGTAGGTATATAGATATAAATAAACTACATATACATATTCTATAACTCTGCATGATATGTATTCTATATATAGTATGCATATATGTGTAGCTATAACCACATATCCATACACACACATCGATAGCAAGATGACCACAAACTCTGGTCTTCATTTACAGCTGCGCTCTGACGAGCTCCCAGACTCTCCCCAGCTCTCTGTGCGTTCTCTGACACTATTCTCCTTCTCAAAGGGTTGTGCCTCTTCAACTCATGTCCTGACAGGACAGGACTCTGCTGTGTTCACACTAGCTGCTTCTGTGTCACATACACGCATTCCTAAGATACGCAGTCTTGACATCTGGCTTGTTTGCTTTTCCTGTTTGTCATTATGAATGACCTGCATTTCCCTACTGTCTGATGGTCAGCTGGGCACCAGCCATCAGCCATTAGATGATTATTTATTTATTTACTTACTTACTTACTTAATGTATGTGAGTACACTGTCACTGTCTTCAGACACACCAGAAGAGGGCATCAGATCCCATTACAGATGGTTGTGAGCCACCATGTGGTTGCTGGGAATCGAACTCAGGACCTCTGGAAGAGCAGCCAGTGCTCTTAACTTGTGAGCTATCTCTTCAGCCCTGATTATTTTCTTTAGGAAAATGTCTATTCAAATCCTTTACCAATTAAAAAAAATCATTTTATTTTTATTGGGCAAGGCACATGTGTGCCACCGTGTAACTGCAGAGATCAGAGGACAGCTGGAGGAATCTATTCTCTGCTTTTGGATATTTGTCTTTTTACTGTTGAATCATGTCCTTTACATATTCTGAATTTCAGCTTCCTGTCAGATAGAGAGTTATGGTCTGACAGGTTACATTCCCTACCTGTACTGCTGCAAGAGACAGTGGCAGTGTCTCTACCCCACCAAGAACAAGGGGAACATTAAACACATGATTTACAAAAACGATTCTTTAGCTCCGGGGTTGTCTTTCTATTATGTTTATGATGAGCTTTAAAATACAAAAGTCTTTAATTTTGATGAAGTCTATCTCTTTGATTGATTGCTTTCAGTGGTGTGGCTAAGAGCCAGTCATACAGCTAATGCCACCAAGATTTATCCTCGACTTTCAATTGTAAATTTAGCTCTTGCATTAAGGTCTACAGCCTCATTGGGTGGTGGGTATCTGTGATGTGGAAGGAAGGGGTCATGTGACTGTCCATTTGACACAGCAAGCAGCATCATTCTGGCCACATGTAGCAAACAGAGCAGGGCATGCTTGAGAAATGCCATAATACAACAATATTAGAAAGGCAGGTGCTAGGTAAGTGCTCTAAATACACGACACTGGACTTTGAGCATCTGTCTTCCCAAACCACTAGCCTGCTTCCACCTTTAGAGGGGCCTTTTTCCTCTCTTAATAAACTGGCTCTATTTCTATTTCTATTTCTATTTCTATGTGTCCCTTGTCTAATTTATTGTTCTAGGACACAAGATCCTGGGAGTCTCAGCAGGTGAACCCTAGATTCAGATCTGTACCTGAGCCGGCCAGGAGGTTAGATAGGTGCCATTTCTTACTTCTTCCTTCCTTCTTTACCCAGAGCACGTGGAAGTGGGCAAGCTCCCACAGATGGGTAGTGTGGGGGCGTCTCTCCCTTCCTGTCTTTTCCCCATAACCTACATGGCCAAGAGCCAATGATGTGCCTGGTCCTCCTCTCTCACCCTCCTGGGTTGTGAGTTGAGGCAATGATACACACACTGAGTGTCGACTGTATAGTAGTGCAGTGTTTCAGATTGGCTGAATCTGGGAAATTCATGGAGTTGGCCACTGACCACATGGTCACTGATCACCTGGGTGAGCAAATAGGGGACAGTCATTCTGGTGCTAATGAGACCATACCACACTCACACTTTCCTGTGCTGTTGGCATTCACTCAGTCTCTTCTATTCTTCCTCCCTTCCACCTTCCCCAGCACCCGCCAAGATGACAGGAATGGTGGGCAGGGCTCTGGACAGGGTACTACAGTGACTCTTACCCAGCCTCTTTCCCACAGACATAGTCCCCCAAGAGACCCGCACAGACTCTGTCTCCCTTAGGGTCCTAAAGCCAGCCAGCTTCACATGCTGATTCCCAGGGAACTCTCAGTTAACTGTGCCTGCCACATCACTACATCAATGCCTTCTTTATTTCTTCATTATACCCTAACCGCATTCAATTCCTCTGTGTTCCTTCACTGCATATTATCCCCAAGAATTTCCCAGGTGACAAAACAGGCTTGGGAGTATGAGGTCCAAAGGAGGTGGGAAGAGGAGGTGGGGAGAGCTGCCCCACGTTGGACGCCAAAATGTTGAGAACTGCTCTGCCTCACGCTTGGGGGCCAAAATGTTGCGAACTGCTCTGTCAATGTTGGAACCCGCACTGCCAAAAGCCTTGGGGGCTAAATTGTTAGAGCCCATGCTGCCCCAAGCTGCTCCGGTCTGTGGGTCGGGGTTCAGCAAGAGAGAGAATGAGGACAGACACGAAGAATGGAGACCAGACAGAGTGTGATTCAAATCCCATTTACTCTTCAGTCTCTCTTCCTAGTCCAAGTCCCAAGTCTCGAGTTCCTAGTCCCTAGTTCCTAGTCCCTAGTGCCTCCAAGTCTCAAGTCCTGGGTTTTGGCACCAAGTCCTAATCCCAGTTCTCTAGTCCAAGTGTCTAGTTCCTAGTTGCTTTCTTCTGTCTCAAGTGTCTAATAATTTCTTCTGTCTGCCTCTTGCCTTTTATATGTCTCACTTCTAAGTCACACCTTTAAGCCACGCCTTTAAGTCTTATCTCTGAATCACACCTTTAAGTCACACCTTTGAGTCTCACACACCCAAGGGAAAACCCTGGGTATCTAAAACGAGATGTTATCAGAGTGTGCTCAGCTGTTGTAGGCTATTGTAAACAAGTCTCTTGTCAGGGTATATGGCTCAAGGTGGCTGCAAGGATGATAGCCACCTTCTGTCATCTCCCCACAGAGAGCTACACATTTTCTCTTTTAACCTCAATGTCAATTTAAAACTTAATAATAATAATAATAATAATAATAATAATAATAATAATACCAAAGCCATTCATAAAACTCAGTGTATTCTCTGAGAGAGCAGCCCAAGAGCTTGAGAATTTTATTGACTGCTCCCCACTTCTTGAGAGAATTATCTTAATTCACCAAGAGAAAAGAAATCACCCCACCCCACAGGTATCACAGCAGGGACTGGACCACAGAACTCAGTTCTGAGAGAGACAACTAAGAGATGGGTTCAGACCCTGACTGGGGAGCAAGTAAGAGTAGAAGACCTGATAGATCCACACCAGAGCTTCTAGCCCTTCTGTGGCTGCTCTCGGACCTGCCCTGGGATGCCTGAGCAACACGTGATGGAAGAGAGCTCTAACCCATCAGATGTCTGTAAGGCCTTGGAGTGGACACAAGGACTGCCTCTCTACAGAGGCCCCAACTCTTGTCTCTTCACCTAACCCTGTCCCTTGGACCCCGTGGGACTCTTCAGCCTCAAGTGTTGGAATAAGGTTTATTCTGAAAGCATGAAGGGAAAGGAAGTGGTTTTTTTTCTGTAATCCTCTCTGGCCTCAGTACAAACTGGGTGATGGGGAAGTTCAGATAAAGACAGAAAATTAAACATCACCTTGCAGCTGGACAGGTTTGGTAAGAACAGGCAGAAAGGATATGAAGCCTCTTGTGACTCTCTATGAACATAGGTGGAGATGCAAAGAAAAAGGGCAACCTCTGACGGCCTACATATGTCCCGCCAGTGTCCGGAGCCCACTTTTAAGACAGAAATGGTGGGCAATGGGACTCAGGTCACACGTTCTGTTCCACTCTGCAGAGCTCCAGCCTGTCCATATCCTCTTATTCAGTCCAACTTACCTGAAAAGGAGGGAGGAGGACTGTGGGACACAGCAGAGGGAGGACTGTGGGACACAGCAGAGGGAGGACTTGTGACACAGCAGAGGGAGGACTGTGGGACACAGCGGAAGGAGAACTGTGGGACACAGCAGAGGGAGAACTGTGGGACATAGCAGAGGGAGGACTGTGGAACACAGCAGAGGGAGGAGCACTGTGGAACATAGCAGAGGGAGGACTGTGGGACACAGCAGAGGGAGGACTGTGGGACACAGCAGAGGGAGGACTGTGGGACACAGCAGAGGGAGGACTGTGGGACACAGCAGAGGGAGGACTGTGGGACACAGCAGAGGGAGGACTGTGGGACACAGCAGAGGGAGGACTGTGGGACACAGCAGAGGGAGGACTGTGGGACACAGCAGAGAGAGGACTGTGGGACACAGCAGAGGGAGGACTGTGGGACACAGCAGAGGGAGGACTGTGGGACACAGCAGAGAGAGGACTGTGGGACACAGCAGAGAGAGGACTGTGGGACACAGCAGAGGGAGGACTGTGGGACACAGCAGAGGAAGGAGCACTGTGGAACATAGCAGAGGGAGGTCTGTGGGACACAGCAGAGGGAGGACTGTAGGACACACAGCACAGTGACCATCCTCCACCCCTCCTCCACCTACAGCTCTCCCATTAGGGGAAGAGTCTGGACACTGTATGGTTAGAGTCTGTGCTCCTTCTTCAGTCATGGAACTTCAGCCATACAAGAAAGAAGTTGGAGTGCTCTCTAAAAGCTCCCCAGAACATGACTAGGAACCAGCACACACGAACTGCCATGCCTCAGTCTGTATTCTAGCTTGATTGTCTCTGGACTCCTGGGGACTTGGAAGACTCTTGCCTTCCTCCTCTTGCTCTCCCAGGGGTACAACTGTGTTCCTCAGGCCAGGCCTACTACTCCTTCTGTTCTTACTGCCCAAAGATGATTCTAGAACTCACTAACCCAAATGAGTATCTTAGCCCAGGAACTTTATCTTCAGACCCACAAACTCAGCGTCTGGATACTGCCTTCTTGGTGCCTACACTGCAGCCTGGAGGAAGGGCACTGCTGTGACAACCTCACGAGACAGAACCGAAGGTATTAGACAAAACACAGACAGACAAACAAAAGACTGAATTATCGATGCCCCAAGAGTCAGCCTCTTTCCATCCAAAGACAGAGGAAAAAAAAAACCTTTTTACCTCACTACCACAGTGTGCCATGTATGTTCACAGGCGCTCCATGTCACTGTCATATGTCACTATCATATGTCATTGTCTCTAGAACCCCTCCCCCAACTCACCTGGGGAACAAAGCCTGTAGCTATGTCAGGTTTTTTCTATTCATTTATTTACTTAATGTTCACTAAACTTACTTTCTATTTTTGCTTTTGGCATGCCTATTTAAAAACTGTATGTGCCTGTGTATAAATATGAGTGTTTGTGGATTGTGTTAAAAGGCCTAATAGAGGCACCCTGCCTTAAAAATGTAGGCCTCCTTAACTTCTTAAAACATATCAGTGGTGCTGAAGAGATGGCTCAGTGGTTAAGAGCACTGACTGCTCTTTCAGAGGTCCTGAGTTCAATTCCCAGCAACCACATGGTGGCTCACAACCATCTGTAATGGGATCCGATGCCCTCTTCTGGTGTGTCTGAAAACAGTGACAGTGTATTCACATACATAAAACAAATCTTAAAAAAGTATATTAGCATGGTATCTTTGAGTCTACTGAACATCTCCTAAAGCTTTTTAAAATGTGACATTTGTTTGTCTGTCTGGTGAGGTTACTCACATGTCATAGTGCACATGTGGAGGTCAGAGGACAAGTTGAAACACTCAGGTCTCTTTCTACTGTATGTGTTCCAGGAATCAAGCCAGGTCATCAGGTTTGACAGCAAGTCCCACTATCCCTGACACATCTAACCGGCTCCTTATAACACTTGAAAATGCTATTTGCTTATATAAAATAATATTCACTAGTGTCATAAGGTAAAAAGCTCCATGAGGTTTTACATTGGATAAATAGATTTTCTTCAAAAACGGGTGAAATGTTTACCAAAGATCTTTACATTAAATCCCCCTTTCACAGTGAAAATTATAGGTGGTGCAATCCAAACCAGCAGCAAATTAAAATCTGCGTATGCTCACTCCAAATGCAATATAAATGGCTGTTATTAAATCTTAGAATGTACCTACAATTTAAGGTACATTCTAACTACTTTTATGACATTAAAATATAAAAGATATTGCCTGTTCACCTGTGTTCTCCCCTTCAGGAATCAGGCTTTTCAAGGCTGCTGTCTTGTTCAATTAAATAATAATAATTTCAGAACCTAGCACTGCGTAAGTCCCATGACCAATCATGTTAGCTAAGCTCCGTACCTTTAAAACTACTTATATTGAAAGTCATTTCTCTGAGAGTCTAGATTTGGGATTAAGAATTGCTTATGCTATGAAAAATGGCCTGATTAACTTAAACCTAAAGCTGACAAGAGTTACAAAGTCTTTGGCATTTTAAAAGTCTGTCTTGTCTTTATATATGTATTTGTACGCGGCTGACATGTGCTAGTGTTTTTACATTGCTCATGTGGTCCATAAACCAAAAATGTTGTTGGCCCAAATTTCTTTTCGTTTATAATGTAACTAAGATTGTAAAATAAAAAGTAAAGGGTATATTTGATTAAACAGTCTCAGTCAGGTATAATTTAGTTGATATTAGTCTCTGTTCTGAAGTCTCTATCGTCTGAGTGAACAACCTGGCTGTCAGAATACGAGGACTCCTGATCCAGGGTACAGCTCTCTTCAAGGACGGGGCTCTACAGGCTCTGCTAGTCCTGCAAGCCCAAACTGGGATGATGAATTATGTCTGTGCTTTCAGCTTTCTCTGAGTAATGAGATGCTCACCCGAAGAAGTGCACACATAGACTGCAGGAAAGGGGCAGACACTAAACAAAAGCAAAAAAAGCCAGAATTTTATCCTGATTTGTAGCTTCATGAGCCTAAATTAAAAAACATTAAAAAAAAATAAAAATAAATGCAGTTTCTAAATACTCAAATCTTTAACAAATTAGTTCATTTAAATTTGTTGGTTAAAAAAAAATACATGTATTATCTCCATGGCTGCTATAAATGTTTTGCCTTTATTTCAGATATAGCTTTCTGGGTTTCATTAAAATACAAAGTAGTTTCATTAAAAATTTTTTTCTAAATTTTGTTAAAAAAAAATAAAACAAACAAAAACTAAGAAGGAGATACACGGGGGAGAGTGAGTCACCTAAAACCTAGGATATACGACAAATCCTTTAGAAATTCACTACTTGGTAAGCTTATTTTAAAATATAATTTTTTATAAAAAGAATCTGAGCATAGATACCCTGTCCATACAGGTGGACAGTGTTTCCCCGAAAAGACATGGTTATTTAATGAAAATCTTGGTGCCAAGTGTGGGATGGCTCCCTAGGTATTGCTGGTCAGGAAGGCCTCAGAGAATATCAAAACTCTACAAGATGACCCCTGTTCTTGGTTGTCTACCAGACCTAGATAGTAGCGGCCTAACACACCTTGGTTTCAGGACAGAGAAATCAAGCTGGGGGTCACCTAAAAACTTCCTCCCTAATAGCTAGTGTGGTGGCTTGAATGAGCATGGTCCCTATAGGCTGTATGTTTGAATACTTGGTCTCAGTGGTGGAACTGTTTGAGAAGGATCAGGAGGTGTGGCCTGTTGAAGGAGGTGTGTCTCTAAGGGTGGGTTTTGAGACCTCAAAAGCTCATGCTGTTCCCAGTTAGCTCTCTCTGACTCCTAGTTGGGTCTCAAAATGCAAACTTCTCAGCCACTGCTCTGGCACCATGCCTGCCATGAAGTGATATGACCACTACCATGCTTCCTACCATGAGGGTCATGGACTCTAACCCTCCAAAACTGAAAGCCCCCAATAAACTCTTTCTACAATGTGTTTCTTGCTCATGGTGTCTTACCACCACAATAGAAAAGCAACTAAGACAGCTAGCTTTCATAGTGCCGCAGTGTGCTATATCACCAGGGGAGAAAAGCCAGCAATGGTGTCACCAAGCCATGAGCACTGCATGCTGACTTGCCTGGCACGATGTGCCCACTGCTATAATGGAGGCATGCCAGTTACGTGGGTAACCAACCAATTGGATTTGAGGTCTACTCCATTAGAGGAAATTCATACCTGGTTCTGCAAAAAGGGTCAAAAGCTCGTAAGTACAGAAAGTATAGGCCCTAGAGAGAACCCTGCTACTATTACCTTGCTATATGGACACATTATCAGACCAGTTTCCAAGTATCCCACTTACTCACTAGATTACTGCTGCCCGCAACCTTGGCCAGAGAAGCTGCTTTCTGTAGCGGTCAATGCAGAAACAACTGGTACGAGTACTGAAAATAAGTTGCCTACTAAGTGCTCAGCTCTAAATGGGACACCTATATCAAACACACCCACTCCCACTAAGGCTCCGGGAGCATCTCACCTTGGATGAGGAAGACAGAAAGAAAGTAAGAGCAGGACAGGGAGAAGGACGGTGAAATTCTGTCCTTGGGACACGACATGACCAGGGGGTTCACATAAGCTGTCCTATGTGAGTGCTGCAAACTGAACTCAGGGCCTCTGTGGGAACAGTATGCACTCTTAAGCACTGAGCCATCTCTCCAGCCCCTTGTGCACCACCCCTGCTGGTGTGATCTCCTGGGACCCCACTGTAGTTATGGTGACCCGCAGAAGATCAAGCCAACAGATTCAGTCAACATGCCAATAGGCAACATTAACAGACTCAACAAAGAAAGTGGGGAGGGCGTGAAGTGGGGAGGGGGACCCCAGGGGAGTGTGGAAGGGTAGCTAAGGGCTGATATGACCAAGATACACTGTTTACATGTATGAAATTGTCAAAGAATTCATAAAAGACATTCTGTTAAAAGCAAAAAAGATTATATATGTTATAAATAGAAGATATTTATAATATAAATATAAAAATTTTAATTAAAGAGAAAAGAAAATGTTTTCTATGAGAGAGGATTTTGTTCAGAGCGTCTGTCCAAAAGCAAAGGACTATCAGAAATAAAAACAGAGAGAGCTTAGGATAAAACCAAAGAGTTAACATCACAGAGAGCTTTATGGAATTTAAAACTTAAAAACAGCATGGGTTTACAGAAACTTGCCTAAAGAACCAAGATTTTATTTTTATTACGATAACTGCTCTCAGTTTCTAATGGGGGGGGGGGGGAGGGGAAGCCTTTACAGAGTCGGATTTATTTTTAAATGTCTCTGTCCAGCTTTGTCAAAGTGTCACACAAAAGCTAAGTTTTTAACCCCATAGCTTCTTTCACAGTGCTGTCATGGGCTGGGTGTTCAAAACCACCCTCACTGACAAAGCCAATGAGAACACAGGGGCCTAAAGGGCAGCCAGCATTTATTCCCCAGTCTACTAGGTCTCAGGGGATGATGGGACAAGCCAGAAAGGACCCTGTAGCTCCAGCTAGTCACATGCCATGGTCTTGATCAGAGAGACCTGGAGATGCCAGAGGCTGAACTCATCAGGATTTATTCTACAAAGAGAAGGCTTGAAAGCTACTTGGTCAGGAAGACTCTGGTCTATCCCAGATCATACCAGTGGGGTGGGGCACAAGGGCCTGGAGAGATGGCTCAGTGCCTAAAAATGCATACTGCTCCTGCAGAGGCCCTGAGTTCAGTTTGCAGCACCCACACAGGACAGCTTACAACTGCCTGTAACTCCAGCTCCAGAGGGGATCCGATATCCTCCTCTGGCCTCCATGGGTACCTGCACTCACTTACACAAACCCACACACAGACACAGACACAAAATTCAAAATAAATCTTAAAAAAAAAAATCCCACCACCACCTAAACGAGCCATAGGGCTCCCAGCAAGTCCCTAAGAGTAACTTCTGAGGTGTCTCAGCTGACCTTATCAGTAACTGGAGAAGAGCTAACTAACGTGGGCCCTCCTTGCATGGACTTAAACACCCAGCAGGAAAGCATAGCCAAAGAATAAAACAATCCATAATTATATATACACACAAAAGCTCCACTAAACTTAATTTTAAACCTTAAAAGAGGGCAAACAGTGACTGGGACCTTTCAGACCTTCTCATTAGACCTTCAGTGTGGTGCTGGTGAGACAGTCCAGACATAAAAATGTTTGCTGCCAAGTGTAAGGATCTGAGTTCAATCCCCAGAACCTGCATGTCAGAAGGAAAGAATCACATATGCACTGAGGCATGCACATGCCCACACACATATACATATCACATAAATAAATAAAGATAATAAAACATTTAAGCCCTGAGTACGGGCTGCTGTCCTGTACTAGGACAATCAGCTGTCACACAGAGGTAAACTCATTCCTGACCTTAAAGCTGTAACTCACTTTAGGTTTGGGCTTCCTCCATTTTCCTTTTGGCATGGTCGGTACTCAATGGTTACAATCTTTCTGTCATTGTGTTTCTTCTAAAATAATCTTTTGGGTATCTTGCTATATTTTTATTTTATCATATTTTATTTTACTTTTATGTGTATAGGTGATTTTGCCTGTATCTATGCTTGTGCACAACTTATATGTCTCTTTGATCATAGAGGCCAAAAGAGGAAGTCAGAGAACCTTGAAGTGACCAACCATGTGTATGCTGGGAATTGAACCCCAGTTCTCCACTAGAGTACCCTTTCTTGCTAGATTCTTTTTTTTTTCCCCTCTTATTGAAAATAGATTCTTCTCTCATATGATATATCCTGGTTACAGTTTCCCTCCGTCCACTCCTCCCAGTCCCTCCCTACTTCCCTCCCCTCTGGATCCACACTCCCTTTCCGTGTCTCATTGGAACATAACAGGCCTCTAAGAGATAACAAAACACAAAAAATAAAACAAAATAAAGTAAAACAAAATCAAGGCATCAAAGTTGGACAAGAAAAACCAACAGAAGGAAAAGAGCCCAAGAGAAGGCACAAGAATCGAAGACTCACTTATTCACACTCAGGAGTTCCATAAAAACACAAAACTAAAATCCATAACATATCCAGAGGACCCGGTGCAGGGCCACACCCTGTGCTTGCTGCTTCCGCCTCTGTGAGTTCATATGAGCTCTTTGCTCGGCTGATTTAGAGTTCTGCTGCCCTGTGTCCTCCATCCCTTCTGACTCCTAGCTAGATTCTTTCTGTGTCCTCCTTCACAGGGAAGTCTGCAAGATAACAAAGGAAGGAAGGAAGGAAGGAAGGAAGGAAGGAAGGAAGGAAGGAAGGAAGGGAAAGAGAGAGAGAGAAAGAGAGAGAGAAGGAAAGAAAGAAAGAAGGGAAAAGGGGAGGAAGGGAGGAAGGAATACACTAACCAAGTCACAAAGCTTTTGATCTGCAATGCTGTCCTGCCTGCAAAATATGCCAGGGCAGTGGCGGCACAAAGCTTGTGGAAGTGACCAATCAATGTCTGAGATCCACTCCACAAGATGAAGCTCATACCCAACACTGCTTGGATGACCAAAACCCAGAGAATATAGCCCAGAGACGCTGTGTAAAACCAAATGCTACTGGTCTTTTTAAGTAGTAATAAAATGACTCCTAACGCTATACTCACAGATCAGTGCCTGGCTCAGCCATCATCAGAGACGCTTCCTCCTGCAGCAGCTGGGAACAGATACAGAGCCCTGCCTCACAGCCCTCACAGGAGATCCTTGGGTCATCGGGTCATACCATGTCATTCACAGGCAATCCTGAAGCCAATGGCTGTGGCCTTCCCATGTCACCAGGGCACTGGAGACAGGAGAATCCATAGGTCTTTCCACAGCTATAGACTGGACTATTCCAGAAGATACCAGCCAAGTCCAGGGACATCACCCAAAAACAGACGTGAGGAAACTGAAGCCTGGGGGTTATGAGAACCACCCCCCCACACACTCTCCTGTATCAGACCCAAGCTCTGGAATCAGACCTCAGGCATGTGACCTGGGGTAGTTTCTTTCCCCTCCCTAGGCACCAGGCTTCTGAGCCATGGGAGGCAGCTATGACACCCAGTGTGGGCTGGGGCTGGTGTTAGACTGGCTGATGCTGAGAACCCACACATCCAGCCCAACTGCCCAATGCAGAGCCTGTCCCTCAGCTACTTGAGTCTATGTGCCCTTGCTATCTTCTCACACTCTACACCAGAGACTCAGATATCGTCAGCAGCCTAGTCCTAAAGTAACCAACTACCCTGTCCCCTAGATGTCATCCCCCATCCTCTTACCAGTGAATATAAGGAAATACAAAGAGGAAAAGGAGACAGGTACCTGTCTTCCTTCTCCCTCTGCCCCTCCAACTTGCGAATTAGCCCCCCTGGGGGCATCTCCTGTCCCTAGTGCCCCTCCCAGTTTGTTTTCTGCCCACCAGGCTGAGTGGTTCTGTGATTAAAACTCAACAGTGCCATTGTTTGCTGTTGCTGTTGTTTTGAGACGGGATCTTACTATAATCTCAGGTTGGCAGCCAACTGGTATTCCTCCTGCCTCAGTCCTTCAAGTGCTGGGATTACAAGCAAGCATCACTTGTTTTTTGTTTGTATTATGATTACAACCTCATGCCAGCCTTTGAGGCCATGTGCCAGGACTGACCCTCACCCCTGTCTCTCCCAAAGGTCTCCCAATCCTCCTTCAGATCACACCAGATTCCCTGCTTATCCCAAACATGCCAGACACCACCTCAGGCCTTACAGCTGCTGTTCCTTCTCCAAAGGAGAAAACAAAACAAAAAACAAAAAACAAAAACAAACAAACAAACAAACAAACAAAAAAACAAAATGAAAAAAAAACAAACAAAAAAAAACATAAAAAAAGAAAAAACCCCACTCTTTCCTGCCCAGGTCTACGTAGCTCACGCCCTCAGACAGCAAAGACCATCGCAGAAGACTGCATTTAAAATAGCATCTCTGCCCAACTGTGGCACCTCATGCTTCCTTCCCAGACTTCGTTTCACCACTCACTTTATTTTATCAACTACATCTGTTCCTCTCCATTCCCTGGAGTTTGGACTAACACTTAGTAGGTGCTCAGTAAATAAGTGATAGGACAGGACTCTTCTACCCATTAGGTCCACAGTTGCTCTCCTCGGATATCTGTGTGAGCGGCTGTTACCAACCACTTCTACAGCACTTCAGAAAACTACCTTCCTCTTGACTTTAAATAAGAGGAGAGGCAGGTAGTCTCCATCCCCACGGATCTCCAGAAGCCAGGAGAGAAGAGGCTGAAGACAAGGCTTGGAGTCTCAAGACTCTCATAAGAAAAGGAGGGCCAGAGGGGGAAGTGACTGACTGGGTCAAGGTTACATGGCAGCAGAATCTGTCTCTGGACCTCTAGCCCCAGCTCCTAACTGCACCCCATCTCACACCACTGCACCCTTCAGCTTGGGCACCCTGTGAGATGCAGGGCTCCCGTGGCCTAGCAAGGATCAGAAGGCAGCCAGCTGAGGAGCTGAAGATGATAAATGAATCAGGTTCCGGGTGCTCCCAGACCAGAGGAGCCCCTGCCGGGTTGGAATCACCTGACCATGGAAGCATGAAATGGCCCCATTAGGTAGAGGAGGCGGAAGCTTCTCCAGAGAAGCCCGGCGGAGATGCCCTGCATACAAGGCCTGGGGTCAAGGCCTATAGAGAGAAGACCAAGGAAGCAGATGTTTAGGTAAAAACTGGTTGGGGAAGAGTCTCCTAGGCATGGTCACCATTGTGGCCCTGGAGACTGGCTGGCATGCACATGCCCTTTGGTACCCTCAGCAGCAGGCCAGCAGGCTGCAATATTGCCTGGCAGTGTGCGTTGCAATTTCACCCCAATGTTCTCTGAACAAGGGGTAGGGGAGTATACCTGGACACTGATATCTATGTGATTTGAAAAGACCTGCCAGAGAAGCAGAGGCCGAGAGAAGTGGGGAGTGAAGGAACCACCCAGGTGCCGTGGCAGTGGAGGGACACCATGGCAACGGCAGGCTTAGTGACCACAGCTCACAGTGTGGGAGGAGGACAGGATGAGCGTGGTTCGCTCGTGCTGCGGGGAGACAGGTGAGCGGCAGCCTGCCCAAGGTCACACTTTTGGTTCAGCAGAACAATTGGAGTCTAAATCTGCCTTCCCACTCTGCTAGGTGTAGAGCTAGGGGAGGGGCTGTGGGCACGATGACAGAGGAATGAGTGCACTCGAGGCCTGAGACTAAACAGAAGAGAAGGTTCAAAAGGCCTCCTCCTTCCCCTGGCCACAGCCGCAGTCACAATGCTCAGGGTAGCCATGGCCCCAAGCTGGGAACCACTGAGCATGTGGGCAGAGCCTGCATCCTAGCAGAGAGGAGAACACCAGGGGTCCCTGACACTTGATATCCACATGGTCCCTGCCCTCTGCCTGGTAACTAGTGTGGCTTGAGGTGGATGGGTTGGAGAGCAGGTGGCCACCTGGTAGAAGAGTCCTTTCATCTGTTCCTCTGTCTACAGAGCAAACCAACAGGAAGCTGGCTCTTGGGACAAGAAGCAGGACTGTGGGTGGGTAGAGAAGGACACCGAGAGCAAGCCTAGGAAATCCCAAGATGGTAGATGGGGGCTCTCCTCTACCTTGCAGCACCAATGGCCCCTGTACCCTTAGACTTGGAGAGAACAGTCAGGTGGGCATGAAAAGACCTTGCTGCCTTCACACTCGGCTCTAAACATGTCTAGCAAGGTCCAGGAGCAGAGGTGAAGGCCTCCTAAGGGAGTCTTTGACTTGTGTGGGACCGTCCCAGCAGACGTGCTTCCATGCAAGGCCACAGAGTAATCTTCACAGAGATAGTATCAAGCCACGGTACAAAGGGGAGGGATATCTCTGGAAACAGGACGGCACTGGCTGCCATTGCCCCCAGGAGACCACAGGAATGGAGCATGCACATGCTCCCCCCCTTTGTGTGTCTACCTTTTGAGTTTGGAATCTGATAATAACATATCTGCGCATAATCACCCTTCACACCCAGGAGCTGGGACTGACCTTCAGAGAGAACAATAGGCCCCACAGAGAGGCCTTACAGCTGGAAATGTCACCAGGGCCACTCTCACCCCCCAGGACACCATTTCCCCTCTGTCCTGCTTGTGCCCTAGAGTCCCACCCTATCCTGCAGCATGGGGCCTTCCTTCCACAGCTGACTCCAGAATGCAAGAGGGTCTGAGGCCCCGCACTAGTCAAAATCTCCTGCATGTGCACATGCACACACCCATAGCTGCCATCTCCACCAATTAAATATGATTTGGGGACTATGGACTTCTGCGGATTATCTGCTCAGCTCTGGCCTTGATTAAGGCGGATGAGGGAGAGTGCCTAGGCTTGGCTTGTTTAATCTTTCCTAGCACGGTGTTTGCAGAAGGCAAAGTAATGATATGGGAAATGGGTAGCCAGAAGGGTGACCGTCGCTGAGGCCCAGCTCAAGCGATCGATATTCAAGGATAAATTCACAACTTTATGTTTGCACCAAAGCTCCAGTCCAACATTTGGTGCCGGGAGGCAGAGAATAAAGTTTTAATGAGTTCATTTCTAGCTTGCGTTGAAAATAAATCACTCATTTCTTTGAGCTGCTTGTTCACTCCAGCCTAGCTCACCTTCCCAGGTCAGCCACATGTCCCTCTGCCTCAGAACAAGCTGTCACACCTCACACGGAGAAACAGGGTCTGTTCTTGATCAGACTTGGGGAAGCTGCCCACCCCAGGGTCCTCAGAATGGGAAAGACCCTCCACGAGTCTAACCTCCATTTCTCCTGCTGCAGCAATACTCACTTTCCTTCCTTTACATCTAGGCAGAGATCTTAAGTCTCAGGCCACCCGAGAGATGGCCCAGAGCCAAAGGCTGCGGGCTGAGGCTCAGGATCTGACGGCTGGGACTGAGCCCTGCTGCATGTTCACTTGCAGTGGGTGACCTTGGGCAGGATTGTCAGCCTCCCTGGGTCTTAGCTCTTGCACAGCCCTAAGCAAAGGTTACCCACCCTGCTCTGCTCCTGAAGGGCAGCTGTGGTCACCAAGGATCAAAGCTCTCAACCCACACCCAGGGTCTGGGCACGGAGGAGCCTCTCAGACCTTGCATGGCTAAGCCTGCCTTTGGAGACACCCAAACTGAAGCCAGAACACCCCCCACCCCCCGCCAGCCAGATGCATCACATGGCTAACAACAGCAGTCATCTGGACTCCCTACCCCTGCCCACCCCTTTCATACCCCACCAAGCCCCACCAGTGGGGTACCCACTGTATCCCTGGCTAACTCACCATAAGGGTTGAAGGCTAGGTGCTCCCATCAGTCACCACTGCACCACTCCGCTCTACCCCTCAAGTGAGGGTCTCAGCTTGACCAGAGAAGAGTGGAAACGTCACCACTTTAAGGACAGGGGCAAGAGCAAGGCTTCCTTGACCTCGTCAGCCAAGTCACTAAAGTTGCTGGACCATTTGCCAACCAGATCACCTGCACCCCAGCTGCCTCCGGCCTCAGGAGTCGCTTCCTCAGGACTCCAGAGAATCCCCCAACCCTGCACTGCAGGCAGCTGTCCTAGAAGGAAAGGAGGCCATACTGTCTACTATCTGGGCATCTACTGCCTGGGCACTGTGATGCTTGGAAGGACAGAAGGGTGGGAGGCCTGCATAGGTGCTAAGCAGGGACAGTGGAAGCAAGGGTAGGGCGCTGGCTTGGGGCCTTGGGGAGCCTTGGTATGAGCATGGTCTGACAGGAAGGGAGACAAGCAGGGTAGCGGCGCTCTGCCTCTGGTCATGATCTAGGAAGTATGGCTGGGAACAGGCTCGCCCAGAGGACAGACACACACAGAGAGAGAGAGAGAGAGAGAGAGAGAGAGAGAGAGAGAGAGAGAGAGAGAGACAGAGACAGAGAGACAGAGAGACAGAGACAGAGACAGAGACAGAGACAGAGACAGAGACAGAGACAGAGAGAGGGAGGGGAGGCACACATCCCGCCATACGTGAAGTACACTGTGCCTTCCAACTGCCCTGCTGCCCTTTACGCCAGAGGCATATCTTCATTTCAGAATGGACACTCCTCTTCTCTGACCACACAAGCATCTGGCTCAGCATCTCGGGCTTTCAGAAGGGTGTGTGGTGTATAAACACAAAATGTGTGAGGTGTTGTGTACAGCCGTATGGATATGGAGTGTGAGAGTGTGGTGTGAGGAATAGGTTATATGTGAATTTGAAGCATGTCGTGTGGGGGCAGGAACGTGTGCTATATATGTAGTATGTAATAGGGATAGGGACATAGAACGGTGTGTGGTGTGTGTAGGAAGGAGTGATGTGGGTGGCAAGAGTCTAAGGTATATGGTGTGTGGAATATACTGGACACAGTGGGCATGTGTGTAGTATGTATGTGTGTATGTATGTGTGTATGTATTTGTGTATGTGTGTGTGTATATATGTGTGTATGTACCTGTTTATGTATGTGTGTGTGTGTGTATGTATGTATGCATGTGTGTGTATGTATGTATGTGAGGTGCATGTATTTAGTGGGGGTGGGGAATAGAGGTAGGGGCGTGCGTGGCAGGTAGAGGTGTGGTAGGTAGGGTGTATGGGGTGGGGTGGGGCTATGAGTGACAGGTAGTGTGTGGTGGTGTGTACATGGTGTGACATGTGGTGCTTCACCGGGTCATATGCTTTGCAGTAAGTAGAGTGTATGTGGAAGTGTTCTGGAGGCTATATGGTGTCTGTGATGGGTAGGGGTATGTGGGGATGGGGTGTGAATGGCACATGAGATAGAGAACCTCAGAAAGGTACGTGGTACAATGGGTGTGTTGTGTATAATGAAAGTAGGGGTAGGGGTATATTTATGGTGTGGTGGGTGTGTCTACTTGGTGAGGAGTACCAACGTGTAAGTAGAGAATGACCTCAAAAGCAGGGACGGTGGCCAGGTGACAGGGACAGTGGCTGGGTGACAGGGATAGTGGTAGGATGACAGGGACAGTGGCTAGAAGACAGGGACAGTGGTGGGATGACAGGGACAGTGGCTAGAAGACAGGGACAGTGGTGGGATGACAGGGACAGTGGCCAGGTGACAGGGACAGTGGCTGGGAGACAGGGACAGTAGTGGGTGACAGGGACAGTGGCTGGGAGACAGGGACAGTGGTGGGATGACAGGGACAGTGGCTAGAAGACAGGGACAGTGGTGGGATGACAGGGACAGTGGCCAGGTGACAGGGACAGTGGCTGGGAGACAGGGACAGTAGTGGGTGACAGGGACAGTGGCTGGGAGACAGGGACAGTGGTGGGATGACAGGGACAGTGGCCAGGTGACAGGGACAGTGGCTGGGTGACAGGGATACTGGTGGGATGACAGGGACAGTGGCTAGAAGACAGGGACAGTGGTGGGATGACAGGGACAGTGGCTGGGAGACAGGGACAGTGGTGGGGTGACAGGGACAGTGGCTGGGTGACAGGGATGGTGACAAAGGCTCTTCTTGCTTACTGCTTGATCTGAGTGTTTGAGCCTGTAGTGTCCCCTGCTGTCTGTCCAGGAGCCAGGCTGACTACAGGCCTGGACAAGGTTCCTGCCCAGGGAACTAAAAACAGAAGCAGGAGGGAAGCTGCAGAAGGTGGCTCTGCCAGCCAAGAAATGGACCTGACATTGGTGCCAGGCCATCTTCAACCTCAGCTAGAAGAAGGGCTGGCTCCAACTCTCAGGCCATGAAGGGTACACATGTTATCAGAAGGCTGTGTGTGCCCACATACAAGTGGACACCATGCGGTGGAGCATAAATATAGGTGTAACTGTGTTCACAGGCACTGTGAGTGCAGGGCAGTGTGTATGTAGCCTTGCATGGGAAGTGCAAAGCCCAGGGGAAGGGACAGCTGGGTTTTTGGCTCAGCACTTGCCCAGGATAGGTCACAGCTGAAGGCCCTACTCTTGGGTAAAGAAGACATCATCTGACTGCCCTTGGAAAGTGCTCTGCATCTTCCAAGATGGCCCGCAGCCTTGAAGTCCTCACCTGAATGTAGGACAGCTCCATCCTCCGACACAAATAGCATATGGGCTGCAGAGTAGCCAGGGCTGTGATCCTTATGCACAGGAAAGCCCAGGCTCTGGCAAGAAAGCCAGGGCTACCATACAGGGAGGGAGGGAGGTGGGTGGGTGGGTGACTGGGTGGGAGGGTGACTGGGTGGGAGGGTGGGTGGGTGACTGGGTGGGAGGGTAAGTGGGTGGATGGGTGGGAGGGTAGGTGGGTGACTGGGTGGGAGGGTGGGTGGGTGACTGGGTGGGAAGGTGGGTGGGTGGATGGGTGGGAGGGTGGGTGGGTGGATGGGTGGGAGGGTGGGTGGGTGGATGGGTGGGAGGGTAGATGGGTGACTGGGTGGGAGGGTGGGTGGGTGACTGGGTGGGAAGGTGGGTGGGTGGATGGGTGGGAGGGTGGGTGGGTGACTGGGTGGGAAGATAGGTGGGTGGATGGGTGGGAGGGTAGGTGGGTGACTAGGTGGGAAGGTGGGTGGGTGACTGGGTGGGAGGGTGGGTGGGTGGATGGGTGGGAGGGTAGGTGGGTGACTGGGTGGGAGGGTGGGTGGGTGACTGGGTGGGAGGGTGGGTGGGTGGATGGGTGGGAGGGTAGGTGGGTGACTGGGTGGGAGGGTAGGTGGGTGGATGGGTGGGAGGGTAGGTGGGTGGATGGGTGAGAGGGTAGGTGGGTGGATGGGTGGGAGGGTAGGTGGGTGACTGGGTGGGAGGGTAGGTGGGTGACTGGGTGGGAGGGTGGGTGGGTGACTGGGTGGGAGGGTAGGTGGGTGACTGGGTGGGAGGGTAGGTGGGTGGATGGGTGGGTGGGTGAGCTGGGTGGCTGAGATCCAGAGTCCTCTCCCTCGACTCTGCACGTTCCTTCCTCTGAGACCGCCCACTGCTACCTGGTATCAGTTACCTGTGCACAATGCCCAGCTCCCCACGGCCCACAAAGGCTATGAGAAAGAAGTGGCTTATTTCTTCTTCCTGTGTTTTCTCACTCCTACCCCAACCCTGCCCGGAGAAATAGCCTGGTAGCGGCCTGGCAACGGGTAACTGAGAAGGTGGGGTCTCGCCAGGAAAGGCTTCTGGAAACCTCTGTTTCACTTTTAGGGCAGACTCTAAGGCTGCAAGCCAGAATGACTAATCGGTGGCAGGGTGGCAAAGCCAGCTACCCTGGAATGATTCACCTGAGGGGAGAGTGGGCAGTAATCTGGCCAGCACACCACCAAGTCTGGCAAGGAAACCTGTGGGGTGACTTTGCTCACTAACGTCTGCCATCCCCAGCCTTGAGACTGAACCTTCCCAGCCTCTGTGAAATGGTGGAGCAGGCATGACTCCCATTGCTTGAGAGGATACACCCAAGACCCCACTGTGAACCCCTGGTGTCCTGGCACAGCCAACCAAGGGTTCTGCTTTCCATCAGCTTCTCTAGACTTCTCAGGCACTCTGAGAAGGCTGGTCTCACAGGGGAGGCATGAAGGGGTGTCAGCCCCAAGGTGCAGACGAAGGAGCCAAACTGCAGCACTCCAAACTTCAGTGCTGTACCTCATTTGTGCTCCTCACCACCGAGGGAACGCTGATGACGCCCAGCTTACAGAAGAGGAAACTGAGGCTGAGCAGGTTACTAAAGAGAGTGCCTGTCACATCTGTCTTTTCCAAATGATGAAGAGAGCTGTACCTCCAAGTAATGGGTGGCCAGGTGGCAGGTGAGAAGTCCCAAAACATCTAGAGATCCTAGTCTGTCCTGGTGCATGATGGGAGCTCTGATATCCATGAAGAGTCGTCAAGGGACACTGGTCCCTGTGTTTTAAGAGTATACTCTGAAGCACTGGCCGGGAACAAGGACCAAGAAGTGTTGGCCCAGACGGAGATGCCCATTACCGCCAGTGCCCCTGACAGCTCACAGTATCCGGAATGAAAGTGGGTCATGCCAAGTCCTGGGGGCATAATTAGAGTCCCGGAAGCCAACTTTCTCCTGCATGACCTGGGGCTGGAACAGATATGGAAACGGGGCTGGCTGGAGAAAGCGCAGAGCACCAACAGGCTGGCAGAGGGAGCACTGTGGGGGAAGATGGATGCCACAAAGCCCCACTTTGGAATCCTGTGCGATCCAACCTGAAGGTAAGGGGCCAAGTAAATAGCAGATGCCACCAAGTGGGCTGAGCCAGCCCCTGGCCACCTTCTGCCAGGTGAGCTTAGGCCAGTCTCTTAACCTCTCTGGGCCTTTTCTTCCTACCTGCACCAGAACAGAACCTGCCTCGGGGAGAGTGAGCAGGCTTGGAAACAATGAGGAAAACAGGATGTCATGCACAGAACAGGTTCTGGGGATTTCAGGGACAGGCCTTCAAAGAACAACTGCACCTGACCCAACAGGGGAGACAAGGTGGGCAGTCTACTGCCTGTCTATCGTTTCCTAGGGCAGGCTTAGAGCCCTTGTTGTACCTTCTTGAGCAGTGGTTCTCAACCTTCCCAATGCTGTGACCCTTTAATACAGTCCCTTATGCTGTGGTGACCCCCAACCATAAAATTACTTTCCTTGCTACTTCATAACTACAATTTTGCCACTACCGTGAATCATAATGTAAATATCTGTGTTTTCTGATGATCTGAGGGGACCCCTGTGATAAGGTCATTCAGCCCCCCTAAAGGTGTTGTGACCACAGGTTGAGAACCATAGATTCAGGCTTTTGCTCAACCTGGCAAACTTCCACTAAGAAACCCTCCTTTGGCCGGGCATTGATGGCATATACCTTTGATCTCAGCACCCAGGAGGCAGAGAGAGGCAGCCAGTCCAGTTTACAGAGTGAGTGTCAGGAAAACCAGACCTACACAGAGAAACCCTGTCTCAAACCCTGCCCACCCCTACACACAAAACCCTTCCTTTTCCCATCATGCTTCAGCTGACCCAGCCTACCTGGTCAAGTATGGCTTGTGGCAAAACCTCTATTCCCTCTGCCTGATTTGGCCCTAACTGCAGTCCACTCTCCCCGACATCCTATGCATCTCAACATTGGTACCCTCATCCACCATGGCCACTACATCTGTGTTTGGTTGTTGAAGCTGTAAGCTCTGTGTGGTTTTCTGCAGCATCCAAGTTAAAATAAAATAAAGAAGAAAAACAGGGCATGCAACACAGGACGCTGTCGCTAGTGTCACACAGCTTCTCAGCTCTCTGTCTCTCTCTCTCTGTCTCTCTCTCTCTCTGTCTCTCTCTCTCTGTGTCTCTCTCTGTGTCTGTGTCTGTGTCTGTGTCTGTCTCTCTCTCTCTCTCTCTCTCTCTCTCTCTCTCTCTCTCTCTCTCTCTCTCCCTCCCTCCCTCCAGGATACCCTCAACAGGGGAATATGGGTGCCATTGAGGTACAAGGGAAGGGTGCAGAGGCTGGGGCCCACTCAGGGAGTTTCCTACGTTAGCAGCCCTGAGGTAAGGGGTTCAAGGACACAAGTGGGCACAGAGGTGGTGTCCAGGTGCTGGCACCAGGCAGTTGTGCAGAGCACCAGGTGTGTATGAGTAGCTCACGAGTAGGAACCAAGACTACTACTCACAGCTGCCACCTTGGATGCCTGCATCCAAGGTAATCGTGTCACCAAGTACAGCCCCTGGCTCTGGGTACTGCCACCTCCTGAGATAGCTACTCCATAGAGCCTGGCTTGGGGGCAGGTGACCCCCACAAGAGCCTCTCCCTGGAGGAAGCTTCTGTCTACACTGGGTTGGGGTGTGTGTGAATATGTGGGAACAGTCCCTCTCTAAGTAGACAAGCAATGCCCAGACCTCTAGCCTCCCTGCTCTGCACCAGAGGCACGGGTGTCAGCAGACCACAGAAAGTATTCCCATCACACACCCACTGAGGACACTGCCATACAAAGGCACACCCCAGGGTGCACATGTCCACCCACACCACCTGGAGAGGTCCTTGTAGCATACTTTACAGCCACCAAGCCGGAGGATGTGACAAGCCAAGGCTACAGAGTGACAGAGTAGTCTGGCTCCCAAGCCACTGCTCTCCCCCAACACATACACACCATGCATGCACACACACACACACACACACACACACACACACAGTGTGTTCTGCACACTGTGGAGCAGTGTTCTGCAGCCCTCGTGGCAAGTGTGTGTATGAGATGTGTGTGTGTGTGTGTGTGTGTGTGTGTGTGTGTGTTATAGTCACCTGACCCTTGGCTGAAACCAAGTCCCTGGGGAGCCAGATCTTGTCTGCATCCATAGAGCCATAGAGGCCACTAGTGTAATTCAACATTTCTAACTTTTCTGTCACAGATATGAGGAGCTCCGTGAGTGACAGGGACGCAGACTCATCCATAATCATCTCTTCCAAGGGGTCACTGTCCAAGCTGAGTCCCCTCAGCAAAAGCACCTACTACATAGGTCCATGGCTCTGAGTTCCTCTGGCCCTGTCCAAGGCACCGAGCTGTGGCTCCTTGTAAAAGATGACTGGCATTTCCTCTGACTCCCCTCTCCTCTAATACAGTGAGGACTGGAGAAAGGAGGTCCTTCCCTCTTTTTGGTGTGGGACCTTTGATTTGGAATCAACGTGAAGAATCTCTGCAAAGTCAGCACTGTCCAGTGATGGCGCCAAGGAGCATCTCTGAGCCATAGGTGCCCTGTCATTGAGGATATGCCCAGACAGGAGACATGGGACTGGCCTGGATGACATCAGGGTTCCCTTGCTACCCAACTGTCTTTCAATCTCTGACATTACTGTCCCAGGCCTTATTTCAGGTTAGCCTCGCTTACCCAGACCCTTAAGTCCCTAGTTTGTCCTCAAAGAGGAGTGTCTGCCAGTAGGTGAGACGTTCCACGGTCCTCTTGCAGGATGGACTGACACAGGGGGAGGAAGAGAAAAGAGACAGACTATAGCATAAGGAGAAAAAGCCCTTTCTCAAGGGTCTGAGATCTGCAGGCCACCCCCAAGTGAGCCGAGAGCCCACTGCAGGGCCCATCTGGAAACTGTTGCTGGGTCTGGATGGGAAGCTGGCCAGCTCTGGCCTCAGGTAGGGCAGGGCTGTCAGGTATGAAGCACCCAGCCAGTTTCTGAGGGTGCTAGGGAGCAAGGTGACTGCCAATGTGTAGCAGCTCATTAAGCCCACAGTGCTTAAAAATAGGGAAGTGCGCAGGCAGAGGGGGAAGGGAGCTGGGCTCCACTGGGACTCAGCACACCAGCGGCAAGATCAGCATGGCAGAGGCCTCCACAATCATGCAGAAAGCCACTGGGTCGGCACCAAACCCTCTGTGTAAGCCTTCCGTGCAAGATGCCAGGGTGCCACCCTCCTCTCAATAGAGGCCTGCCTGCAGCCCCGAGGCCTAGTGTGGCGATGCCTACTGGGGGAGGCAGAGACAAGAGGACGGTGAGTTCAAGGCCCGTCTGGGCTAGACAGTGAGATACTATCTCTAAAAATCAAGCCTCGTGTGATGGTGAGAGCTTATTAATCCCAGTGCTTGGGAGGTGGACGCACGGAAATCAGGAGTTCAAAGCTAGCCCCAGCCACATAGAATTTGAGATCAACCTAGGCTGTAAGAGATTCTGTCACAAACAAACAAACAAAAAACACACAACAATAATTAAAAAAAAAAAAAAAACTGAGGGAGGGGGTGAGGGAAGACAGTGGCTCAGAAGAGGACAGACAGACAGAGCCAAGTGGGACCACCGCTTTGTTCAAGGTTAAAGAGACAAGAGGCCTAGTTGAAGGCAGAGTGAGCCTGCCAAGAGTTGGCAGTCTTGGGTCTTCCAGACATACTCCTTAGAAGCCCTCGCCACTCCTCTCAGCCTGGACACAGGCGTCAGGACTAGATGGCTTTCACTCAAATCCTACCCTTGCCTCCTTCTGGTGGGGTGACCTATGAGAGGTCTCTTCTCTGCCCTCAGCTTGCTTCCTCAGCCACGGAGATGCCGTACACTCTGGCACACAAGGCTAACGGCAGCACCTGCATGTCCCACTGAAACCCAGGAGGTGAGCTGACAGGCAGGCAGGCAGGCAGGAGGAGAGGGAGCACTTGGAGGAAAGGGAGCACTTGGAGGAGAGGGAGCACTTGGAGGACATGCATGTCCCAGTTGGAAAATGCAACGTGGCTGTGGTTGCCTTGCTTGACAGTGCAGAGTGCAAGTCATGGCCACTGAAAAGGGGACATGCAAGTCATGCAAGTCACCACTGGCTCAATACAGTCAGTCAACCAACACTTGCTGGGCCTCCCGTGACACTCAGCACTGTCCCTCTGGACACAACACCAGGAGCTGGGCTAGCCTCAGGAGGTGGCTGCAGCAGCTACAGAGGGAACAGGACCCAGTCCAGAAAGGACTCCCAAGAGAACAGCAGGCCACAGAAGGTTCTATCAGCAAGGCTGTGATGGAAGGCAGGCTTGTGGTAGGTTCTGACCTCCCCCACCTGGCCCCAGGCCTGTCACACTGCCGGGGGTTGGGGGCAGAATGCTGCTGAGAGACATCAGGGCCTGGATTGCTGGAAACATGGAGCTTACACAGGCCGTGAGATCAAGAAGAAACTGCAGCGTTGATGACTCTGTTACTGAACAATGAGGAAACCAAGGCCCAAGCATGAAACTCCCTTCCAGACCAGGCCACTTTCCGAGTGAGTAAGGAAGGCAGAGCTGGATCCCATGCTCCTGGATTCTGCAGCATGCTTGCTTCCCTCCCTCTCACTGCATGCCATGCTGAATGCTTTATATTTCAAAGAGAACTAAACTGAGGGTCAAATGAAGTCCCCCAAACCACGCCATAGTCAGAAAGAGAAACACAAAGTGTCTGGTCCCCGTTCCAGGATTTAGCAACAGGGCACGGAGCCCCTACAGTAGGCCTGGCAGGAGCTGGCAATGCTCTCTCACTCTGCCCACGCAGAGGCAAGGGTGGTGACCTAACAGTCTAGCATCCAAATCCTAGCTCTAGTAACTGAAGGTCTTACAAATGATGCCTCGGTTCCTCCCTTGGAAAAATGTAGATAATAACAGAACCTGCTTTGTGTTGATTAAGGGGCTAATCCACATGAATACTCAGATTAGGGCCTGAGGATATAAACACACCACTAAAGAAAAATAAATCCTCTGTACTGGAAAGATAGCTCGATGGTCAGGAGTGCTTCCCAATCTTGCAAAGGATACACATTTGGCTTTCAGTATCCACATCAATCAACTTACAACTACCTAAAATTTCAGCTACAAGATATCTGTGCCCTCTTCTGATCTCCACAGGTATCACAAACACGTACATGTGTATAAACATACATAAACACACATATACACAAATCTGACCAGGTGTGGTGACACAAGCCTTTAATTCCAGCACTTGGGAGACAGAGGTGAGCAGATCTCCGTGAGTTCAAGGCCAACCTGGTCTACATAACTGGAAACTAATCATTCAGACCTTTGGGCCATCCAGATGCCTCAGTAGGTAAGATTCAAGCTGCCAAGTCTAATGACCCAATTTTGATTCCCAGAACCCCCGATGTGGAAGAGGTGAGTTTTATAAGTTGTCCTTTGACCTTTACATGAGTACTGTGACATGTGCCACCCCATAAGGAAATAAATAATTGAAATTAAAGATTTATTTTTAAAAATAAATAACTGAATACCGTGGTTCCAACAAAATAAATAACTGAATACCGTGGTTCCAACACCACGTACACAGCCTTGAGGAAAGTAAATATGGCGCTGACAGCCGTGTCCCCAGTGCCTGCAGCAAAGCGGTGTCCAGGAGCCAAGAACAGCCACCCAAATGCCTGTCCGCTGATGAATACACAAACACAGTGCATGTTCACATCCAGAGGCCATCCCAAGAGACAAAAGGAGCCCTGGCCCTGTGTAGGGGCACCTCAGAGCACTGTCACCAGTGTGGGACCCGGCTTAGGGAAACATCCGGAAGAAGCAAAGTTATAGAGACAGAAAGCTGGTTATTAGCCGGTTAGGAGTAGAGGAATGGGAAGTAGGGGAATTGCAATGTATGTGGAGGCTTTTGGGGGGGCGAGGCAGAGAACATGAATATGATAGTAGTGACATCATCAAGGTGTGCAGCGGCTTAAAGTGTGTAAGTTGTTTGGTGTGTGAGCATCGTCTCAATCCAGCTGTATTAAGGAGGTGGGTGCTTAGAAACTCCTGTAAGTAGTGCCGATACCATTTTAGAAGCCAGGGCTTCTAAATTTCAGAAGGCTGGGCTGGGGCTCGGGTAGACTGTTAGCCTAGCATGCACAAGACATGGTGGGGTACTATCCCCAGCATTGTGTAAAGCTATGTACAATAGAATATACCCTAATCTCCACACTCCAGAGGTGGAGCCAGGAGGACAGATTCAAGGTTATCCTTAGCTACCTAATGAGTTCAAAGCCAGAGGAAGTACATCAAACTTTTGGAAGGAAGGAAGGAAGGAAGGAAGGAAGGAAGGAAGGAAGGAAGGAAGGAAGAGAGAAAGACAAAACACAATGGAAACGAGACTCAAAGCAACTTGCCTAAAGCCACATGACCAAAGCTAGTAGGTTCAGGACCTGATTTTGGACTTTTTTTTTTTTAAGTTTATAATATTATTTATTTGTGTGGGCATGTTCATATACAGGTGTGTGTGTCTGTGTGTGTGTGTGTGTGTGTGTGTGTGTGCACAAGCCACAGTGCATGTGTGGAGGTCAGAAGACAATGTGCAGAAGTTGGTCTCTCCCGCCACCACGTGTTCCAGGGATGGAACCCGGGTCGTCAGGCATGGTAGCAGGCACCATCCCAGCTAAAACTTCAAGTCCAGGGCTTTTCTCTGAAGTATCCCTATGGCTTACCTCAGCCCAGATCCATGGGAAACCACGTCTGCCCTTGAACGTCCTAGAAGAGTCAGGCATGGTGGCTCATGCCCCTAATCCTGACACTGGGAAATACTGGAAGATCGCAGCAATTCTGAAGCCAGCCTGGGCTCCATAGTGAGTCCATAGTGGCATATATATATATATATATATATATATATATATATATATATATATATATATATATATATATATATAGTATGGGAGAATATAATATAATATATTCTCCCATACTAAGAATGCCACAAGGAAAGTTCTACCTGTTATCTAGGCTAAAAAACATCCAGTTTACACAAGGATGATATATTAGAGAGATTAAAGGTCAGGACCAAGGTCACAGGGGACAAGCACCAGAGGAGCACCCCACAGTGCCAGCCAGTGTTGAAGGCCTATCTAGTGAACCTTGGGGAATGGGGCAGATGACTCTAAGCCATGAGCTCATAGTTGACTTTAGAAATGACCTTGGCCAAGCAACCTCATATTTGGGGCTCTTGGTAAGGTGATATTTGGGGAGACACTTGAGGGACAACCCCTAGGCAGTCCTTTACAAGACTGAACAGCACTGAAAGAATACTCTCCCTTCTCCTACTCTGCTACTCACATGATCAGAGAGAGTTCAGCGGCAGTGGGCATCTCCCAGTTGCTGGCTTTGGGTGTGCACAGCCTGGTTACCCCACAGCCTCTGGCAGATGTATAAGAGGTCTGTGGCCTGCCAATTACACACAGTCAGGAGGTCCTTGTGGCTACTTGATCCACCTCAGGAAGAAGGAAGCAAAGGGGCAGGGTGTTCACTCTCCAAACAGGAAAGATGCTGGCTGAGGTGTGGAATCAAGATTCTGATTCTAGGCCAGCTACTTTGAGCTGGTTGGCAGGAGGGGAAGGCCCCCACCTCTGCCATCCCAAGAAGTCTCCACCTCAGGTTGTCCAGGGTTCTCGGCCAGGGCATTCAGACTTGAAGGAAGGCCCCTCTGCCCTGCCCTCTGCTTGGCCACGATGCCAGGCAACATAGCAGTCCCCTGCCTTGTCATTTCAGAGCCCAAAACCACCAGGCCATTTCCCTACATCAAAGACCAGAAGAGAAACAACCAGATTCAGCCAAAGCCACCCAGAAGCCAAGTGGCCTCACTGGGAGAGCAGCCCACTGGGTCTGGTGCCAGGGACTCAGCCAGGATACCTGAATGTGTCCAGAGAGGAGGCAGGAAGAAGCCACCCTGTGGATCTGCCAGGCCTGCTGGCTCTGCCAGACCGTCATGCACTGCAGGACACTGGGGAGAGGTGGGAAGACAGGCCTCCTTCGTCGCACTTTACAAGAAGGCACTGCTGAGACTCAAAGGCAATGCAAAGGCAGGGATATAAAGCAGCTTGTCCACAGTCACTCATGGCGGCCCGCCATACCCCAGAACCCTCCTGTCAAATTCACTCATGCCCTGCTTAGCCCACTCCCAGCCCTAAGCTTCTTTCTCTTCAACCTGCTCCCTTCTGTTTTATGAAACAACTTATAGAGACCATGGAAGCATTTTACTATATTATCTTCATGGTCTCTAATATCCTCCAGGACCTAGGTAAATATTAATACATTAAATCCTCATGTCAACCCTATGGGTTTCGAACTGCTTTATTTCCATTTCTATACATAAAGGAAGTTAGTCAAAATGTCTCTCCATCCCCCTACCCCATGACAAAACACCGGAGGAGCTGAGATTTGTACACAGAACCTCCTCCCAAGTACCTGGGGCCTTAGCTTAACCTGGAGAGCACTAGGGCCACTGGGTCCAGCCACATTCAAGTTGGCAAGAGATCCCGTGGGTTCCCAGAATCATGGGGGCCAGAAAGGGAGTGTGCTAAAAGCCCTGTGCTAGAGGGAAGGCCAGGGCAGGCTATCATCTGTCCCTGGCAGCCAACCACCCTCAAGTCCAAGCTGGAGGCAGGGTTGGAGCTGGCAGCCTCAACCACACAGCAACTCCTGTTGGTGTTCTTGATCATTCCTGCCTGGAGCTGGTGGCCATGGCCAGTTTTATTCTTGGCCACTGTCCCCTTCAGGGTCAAGAAGCAATGCTGACTGGTCCCAAAAAAATGTAAGCAAGCTCCATACCTCGCCTCCCGTGGGTGAATCCGGCAGATTCACTGCTCACTGATTACCATAGTCGGAGTCCTTCCTTCTACCTCACACAAGCTCGTCCTGCTGGAGTCTAACCCTGTTTCCACACAGAACAGGCATCTGTGCCAGATGCACCCTTTGTTAAGTTGCTAGGTCAAGAGTCTGTGAGCCACACAAATCAAAAGAAGCCATTCGAACAGTTGGCAGGTGTCAGTTTGTTAGAGGGAGACTGCATGGCCTTTTCCCCTCTGCGACTTCAGGACAGAGAACAACGGAGTGGGATTCTGAGTTGAAAAAAATCGCAGGGGACATGACAAAGGCAAAAAGAAGCCATCCTCCTTCTGACTGGCCAAGGCCTCTGCACATCTGTCCCTGGACACGGGGATCCAGCTACGGAAGCCTGCCTTTCTACGCCTCTGCAGTATCTTCTGCAGGCAGCTCAGTGGGCCATCTGCTGCCAAACCTTTCTACAAAAAGCCTCAAATCCCATCTCTCTAGGGGGCTGGAAGCTGGGGAGGCAGCAGCTTGTAATAAAGGGGGTGCATTAGGAAGAGCGTTGCAGGGAGGACATGTGGGCATGCGGGCCAGACCGGATCAGCTCAGGATGCATGCACTCAGACACATGAAGGGTTATTCGGGATGGGGAGCCTGGAGGATGCAAGCACTCAGTCCCCAGCTCCACCCTCCCTGCCCCAGCCCAGGTCCTACTGTCCTTTGCCGCTGGGCAAATATTGACTTTCTTTCACTCAGCTGGCCAGTGGAACTGAGAGCAAAGCACAGGCTGCTGTCTCCTTCCTTGGGGAGGGAGGGAGGGCAGGCTGTCAACCAGAGCAGCAGCCATCCCACATGGGTCAGGAAAGCAGTATGGGTCTTAGAGTCAGATGTCTGTCCTTTAGCCTTTGCTTTCTCCTCCCCCATTCCCCCCCCCCCCGCCCCATTCTCAAGCCCACGTGGGTTTAATTCTAATGTTCAGGCTGCCCTGTGGCTGCCATTCGGCATGTCTGGGTTGAGAGGAGCGGAATGGGGTGGCTGGCCTGCCTACAGAGCTCCGGCCTCACACTGGCTCACACTTTGTGCTAGCTCTGTATTTTTCTAAGGACTCAACATTCTCATCAGCAAAACAGGCTGTAAGACTCGGGGAACTCGGTGTCTAGATGAGGAGGTCCCTTCTCAGGAACCCATGTCCTTCCGGCCATCAAAGCTCTGTACTCACGCTCGGACCCTAGATGAGATGGAAAACAGCTGTCTCGCGCTTTACAGAGAGGATAGAAAGAGCCTTAGAGTGAGAGCCCCAAAGTGCTGAGTCAGCTCCACCTTCCTCCTAACACTGTGCAACGCTGGGCAAGGTGTGCTCCCTGAGACTGTCACCCTACAATCAGAATTAAAGGAATGATTGGAGATGGCCCTGAGGCCCATCTGGATGCCTTGTTCTGAGGTCCCCTTGCCCGGTGACCCCCAGCAAGCAGCAATATCCTGGCTCTATCAGACTTTCCTCACAGGGAACCCTGAACAGGAGGATGTTGCACCTCTGTTTCTCTGCCTCCAGTGCCCTCACTGGCATCCTCATTATGATGGCCACCCCACAGCTGAGCTTCCCGACACATGCCTTGTGACCAGGGCCAGCACATGCACACTCCAGGATACAGAGCAGGAGGACACAGGAGACAGCTTTCTCTCTCTCTTGGATGCTGGCATATGTGGCAGCTGTAAGACCAAGAACTCTGATCTCCCTCTGTATGACAGAGAAGCCCAGGCAGCATCTGTGATCACACCAGGAACATCTCAGACTCCAAGAGTTTTGCATAAATTATCCATGAGATCTTCCTAAGAAACCTAAAAGGTAAGGAACATGGTGCCCATTGCACAGATGAGACAAATGAGGCTCCGGGACATAAAAGAACTGCCCTAAATTTGCAAGACTTACTAAGGAATGAACTAAGACAGAAACCTCTGCTCTTAACCCTCAGGGCTCACTGGGCATTGTCATCACCTCTCCAAGTCAGGCTGAGTCACAAGATGGATACCAAAGGACAGTGAACATTAGATTCCTGAATGATCCTAGCAAACCTCCCAACAGCCAGCAGGCCAACACCAATTCTTCTAGGCTGGCCTTTCACTTCACGAAAGTTAAACTGAGAGCCAGAGAGAGTATTAATCTATGTAAGCTCACACAGCAAGTCTTGGTAAACCCTGGCCCTGTGTCCCTCTCTCCATCATACCGCACACATGGTCTGTTGCAGACCCAGAATGCTGCCCCCGCCCCCCGAAGCTCAGATGGGCTCTTTGCTCTGCTGCTGGACATTGATACTCCAGAGACATCAGCCTCATCCCTCCCTGACCAGTTGGCTCGTTCCTGGATGGTTCAGGGAGTGAGGTAAAAGGCCATTGGTCATAACCACGAAAGGACCAGAAGTGACATCAGATGAGGAAGGAAGAACTGAGGAAAAGTGGGTATGGCAGCCATCAGTGTCTCCTCCCCATGAAGTTCCTACTGCACGGTGCCCCCGTGGCCAGAGGGACAGAGACAGCGGCTACTCCCACAGCTGGCTGAAGCTTTGAGCTCCTTGGGGTAGATCATACTGTGAGCGCCCTGCCCCCCATCCCCTTGGCCACTGCTTCCAGCCTCCCCACTGCCAATTTGCAGAGGGCTTTGAGTGATATTATGAATAATGACCAAGGTTCTTCCGGCTCTTGTGGGACCCACGCCTCCGTATTAAGCACTTCACACATTTCTTCTTTAATCTCCATAGGAACACTAGAATGCTGCCACCTTTATCACTGTGTCGTGACAGTGAAGTCACTGAAGCTCAAAGATATAAAGGCGCTCACTCAAGGTCACTGAATGGTAACCAGCAGAATGGGGGGCTCCCGGGTCTCACTCCAGGGCTGTGTAGAGCCTGGGAAAGGGCTCTGTTTCTCAGACCATGTGTCTCAAGGCATCTCTGAGGACAGAAGCAGGGAGGGGCTGGGCACTGGTAATCCCAGAGCTTTCTCCTGGTACTCAGCAAGCATCAACCCTCCAGAAACGAATGGATTCTGGGGCAGTCTCTGGCTGGACTTTCTTCATATACAGGTGAGGAAGGCAAAAAAAAAAAAGGGGGGGGGGGTATTTCCCAAGGTCACATAAGATCAAACAAACAGGAATAGGAAGCCTGGAAACTCTACCTAACTTGCCCAGGAGTCTTCCTAAAGCCCCTGAGACCCAGTGGCAGGCAAAGAACTCATCTCAGCTGAAGTCCCAACAGGTTCTCCCCAAGGAAGACCTCAGTGAGAAGCCATGCAGGCAGTCCAGGATGTGCAATGGGATGGTGTAGCTCACACTGGAGATCTTCCTCTGAAGGAAGGATTCTTGAGGTAGCGGGACAGTAGAGAAGACAACATGACCTTGGGAGGCCTCTGACTCTCCTGTCTACCCCAGGGACCCTCTCCCCAGTGAAAGTTATGCCCTGTGCAGAGGGTAAGCAGTTCTGGGCTGACACTGGCCTATCAGGGCTGGAGACTCTTAAGGAGCAGCAATAAAGGTAGAAGACTGTAGGCCTCAGTCCACTTGGAAGGCTAAAACACTATATGCCCAGGGGCTAGCCTTCTGTACCCTGTTTCCTCTTCCTCTTCAGCTGGGACAGAAGGTATCAGGATGGGGAAGACTCAGACCCTCAGTGTCCCAAACCCCCATTTCCAGATCTAGAGACTAAGGCCTAGACGCATAATTGAGTTACTCAAGGTCAGTAAACGGGTCAGGATGCCTTCTGACTCCCCCTGAGGTTCTAGGTTCAGAGTTTCACACTGTTACCCTCCCAAATGTGCACAGGGCAGTAAATTCCCAGGCACCAAAAGCTTGGCAGACTTATTCATGGCCTCGGATCACCAGGTCGCCTTCCTCCTCTCCTTCCCCATCTCCCCAACATCACTCCTGTGTGGTGCACTACTCCCCTACATCAGACCAAGACTTCCAGAGGTACACCATTTGTCCAAGGTCACACAGCGAACCCAGCAGAGCGCCACTGCCCACTCTCCCATCCATGGCTGCTTGCCAGGATCCGTGAGAAGCCCCATCCCTCCGGTGCACAAAGCCATGTCACTGGTTAGAGAATAAAAAAAGTTCTCGGGAGAGAACAGGTCACAAGAAAACATGTCTGCAGATTCTGGTCTGGATAGACCAGGCCGAGGGGGTGTAAAGCACATTGAGTCCCGCGTCCTGCCAGCGCCCCCACTGCGCTCCACTCTGCGCCAGGGGGCTCCAAAGCTCCAAGCGCGAGCACGTGTGATCCACCAAGTCATCCTCACTGCGGTGGGGGACGGGAAGGGTCCCCCACTCCCCGTACATGCTTCTCACCACACACCCACTCCATCCGCCCTCCAGGGCACCTCTTCCCAGGATGAGCACTGAGTGCCCTCGCTCCCTAGCTAGCTCCCTGTACCAGCACAGATGCGTTATCCTAGGCACAGCACTAGAACAGGTCTAGGTGGAGGGGTTCCTGGGATATTCAGGACATCTCCCTCGGGACAAAGAAGTGGATTTCAGAGCCCTATCTCACCAAGGGCTGATCCTGCACTTAGTTTATGCCTCAGCAAGTGCCAAACCCTGAAAGTCATGGTCTTCTTTGGTGATCCAGCATCCCAGGGGTCCAACACCAGGCCCTGGGAAGCTGCTGGTGTCCTGGGTGTGGCCTCACTTGGGACTGCGGGACATGGGATGCCCTCACAGGGCTCAATGCCTGGGCTCCCTCTTACCCGGGGACGTTCCGGGAGCCGATCAGCGTGGGCTGGTGCAGAAGGCAGCGGGAGTCTGCCGCCCCGAAGTCCAGGTCCCCTCTTCCCACTCCCGCGCCGGCCAGCGCTGCGGCTCTCCTCCCGCTCCCTCGCTCGCTCGCTCGCTCGCTCGCGCGCTCTGCAGTAGTAACAACCTGATCCGCTTCCCCCGCCCGCCAATTGAGATGCGCCTCACATCCGCCTGCACACGCGCGTGCGGCCCCTCGGAGGCGATCCCCGATCCAGATCCCGAATCCCGGGGAGCAGAAACCTGCCCTGGCACCCCACACCCTGTTCTTCAGCCAGGACAGTCCGCGGAGGGCAGCTGAGAAGGGGCCGCCCCGGGAAGGAGCTGCCTGGAATTACTGGGCAGAGGGGTTTAACCGCATGCGGTCATTTCAGAAGTTGCAGGCTGGGCAGCTCAGACCCCGGAACTGCATGGGGCTCCCCGCCCCGGCTCTGCGGAGAATCCCCACCACTCGCGCAGTGCCCTCCTACGACACTCCCCACCCGCCCCGCAACTGCAAGCTTTTCCGGGAGCTTCTCGGTGCTCAAGAGTGGCTGGGGGAGGGGAGTGAGAGGGGGGACCTCCGCCTGACAGAACCGCAGGGGAGAAGAGAGAGGGGTGACGCGCTTGAGGGATACAGATTAAAGGCTTTCCTGAGTCAAGAGAGAAAAGGGGGGGGGTGACAAAAGAGGGGCACCGAAGGGAGGGAAGAAGGGGGAGTCGTCCAGGGGGCTCTGCAGGGTAGAGTCAGGATAGGGTGCGGGGTCTTTCCATAGGGAGCTATGGGAGGGGGGACGAGGCAGAAGTGGAAAAGCTATTCATAAAAGGGTTGTGTCCTGAAGCCCTTCCTACTTGCCCCAAATCTTGCTTTCTTCTTCTTGGGCCAGGGTTTCCACAAACCCTGAGTGGGGACGCTGTGTAGGGAGTGGCAGGGAGGCTTGAAACCATGATGCCCCCTCATCCCCAGTGCCTTGGTCTGACCCTTATGCCTCACCCTTAGTCCCCAACTCCCCTGCTGCTAAGACCCCAGGATCCCAATCCCCAAGTGGACCGTCAGGCTTACCCAGCCCAGCCCACCTTTGCTCAAGTCGGTCCAGCTTGCTCCACCCTCTGCGGCACCACCTCTTTCTCTTTCCCTCCTCTTCTGTACACTCAAACAGGAATCAAGTTCAGGACCTGACGCAGGAAGTGATGATCGTGTGGTCGTGTGATTGTGTGTGTGTGTGTATGTGCGTGTGTGTTTTGTGTTTTCCATGAGCATACCTGGGGGAGACAGGAAATTACCCATCTACCATCAACTCCTTCCTTCAGCAGCTCTGCTGCTTTTTGTAGGGCTAGTGACTCCTTTTAGAATGGCCGCTGCTTGCTGAAGGGCCCTAGGCTACAGAAGAGCTGATCTGGGGGATTTCATGCAGCACGCCTGAGCAGGAGAATGTTCCTGGACACCTGACAGGGGCTGCCCATGGGTGCTGGGAAGGCTGTTCCCAGGTGTCCATTCTCCAGAAAGAAAGGGCAGCCTGAGGGTCAAGAGCTCAAGGTCGGACTATAAGGGGTACTAGGAGTCTTCCTGTACCCATGTCTGCCCATGCCACCCACAGAGCTGCCCCTGTGAGTGGGCAGGCTGAAGAAGTGTAAGGCAGCTTGCTCCTCCATGAGGGTAGCAGCACCCCTCTTTGGATTCCACCAATGAGGAAGGCTCAGTAGGTTGCATTCAGGTTAGACTGCAGGATTTCCTTTAGCTAAGAGCGCCCAACAGCAGCAGCCTGCCTTAGGAGAGCCCATGCCTTCAGACTGGGAATGGGTAACATGACGATGCTCGGATGGATAAATGAATCGGGACTACCATGTGAACAGAAAGATGCCTTGAGCCTTCCTCAAAACTGCTGCCGTGCCGTGGGGTCTGAGGCAGAGATGGAGTCCATCTGTAAAGCTATGGCCACGCTTTCTAGAAATACCTGTTTAGTTTACAAACTGCTTCCATGTGCTTGTCCCTGGGGGACGGGAGGAGGTCAATGGATTTCTATTGGTGGCATCTATGCAGAAGGGGCAGGATCTGGTGGCATCTATGCAGATGGGGCAGGATCCAGTGGCACCTATGCAGATGGGGCAGGATCTGGTGGCATCTATGCAGATGGGGCAGGATCCGGTGGCATCTATGCAGATGGGGCAGGATCTGGTGGCACCTATGCAGATGGGGCAGGTCCTCTGAGAAAGGCATCTATAGTTGGCTACCTTGGGAGCAGGGGTGGTAACAATGAACCTTACAGCTTTGCTCTCTTAATCTTTGTAGACCATCACTGGAGGCTTCGGGGCAACAGAAGTCCCCTAAAATGTGGGCGATTCAGCCGAGGAGTCATGGTGGCCCAGGGGTGGGCCTTGTGATTCTGGATGCTGATCTTTCCCTAGTCCACATGGCTGAGTAACTATCTATACCTTCCCCCTCCTCCCTGTGCTCCTCCCATCCAATTGTCCTCCTTCTTTGTCTTCCAGCAAGCTTCCTATACCTGAGTCTCAAGGTGCAGCCTTTTCCCACTCTCCAGTTGCAGCTGGTTCTGCCCTAGCACACATCCTTGTTCTCAGATGTCTTTACTGCCCTGCGGGACCTGACGATGAAACCGCTCCAAGTATCTTTCTCACCGGGAACATAGGAGTTTAACTATAAAACAGGGTTATCAGCCTAAGGACTGAGGGATTGGTAGGTGTGAGGAGGTTTAGGCACCTGCAGAGGTGCTCACTCCTGCTGGTGAAGGAATCAAGCCTTCCTCTGCCTTCAGCTTCTCCCTGGGCCACAAACTCCTCCCCTGCCATCACTCTTCCTCTCTTAGCAGCTCCTGAGCCCCTGACTTCTAGACTTCCTGGGGAAAGTGGACTGCAGCTGGGACCAGCTCTCCCCCTCTCCATCTGGCTTCACCCCTGCAACGTTGTGACCAATTCCCTGTGCTTGCCCTGAGTTGGCCTCAGGCACCAACTCAAAACAATCAAGCTCCAAACCATGGTGCATGCCTTGGCCAACCCAGGAGTGGCCAGGGAAGGGGTAGGAGGTTCTTGCTTCCTTTGAGTCTAAGGTCACTTCCAACTGAGTCCACATACTATGGAGCAAAGTGTCTTTCCCCCTTCCAGTCCAATGAGATGGCAGCTCTAAGCCCCTCTCACATAGACAGGAAAGCTGCTGGTTCTTGTATCTAAGCAGTGCACCCCTGCCTTTGTTTCCAGAGCTCCTGGATGGAAGGAAGATCATGCACAGAAGGATGCCCTGAAACCCACTCTGCATTCTCCCTGTTGCTACCCAAGTGTCCCCATTCCTGTCTATGCCACCTGAGCTGGAAGCTCCCCTCCCCCCCAGGCTTTACTCCAGGAGCACACCACAGCTGGCTCCTTGCAAAGTAGCTCGAGGTTGCTGCACGCACAGTGCAGAGGAAACCTTGCTGGAAGTTAGCACCCATAGGCTTCCTTTGAGCAAGGGGAGAGGGGTAAGGGGAGAGGTGACAGCACACTGACCAAATCCACTCCCCACTCCCTGCCTGTCCAGACAAAACAATAGTTCTGGTGCTTCCCTTCCAAAGACACAGACATTAAGATTTCTGCAAAGAGTGTCAACTCCTGCAGATGCCACCATGACCATTGCCAGTGCTGACATGTTGTCCCTCCTTCCACCCAACTTAGCCACTGGGCCACCAGAACCGCAGCCCCCAGATCCAGAAGCACCAGGCTTCACAGCTGAGAAAACAGAGGCTCAGAAAAAGCCAAGGACTTGCCTTGCTCCAGTCTCCAGAGCCAGGGCCTAAGGAATTCAAGGCCTGATCTATGGGTTCCAACAGCCACCCACCTCCTGGGGAGGGAAGGGACTGTCCAAGACCAAACTGCCAATTTTAGTATCTTTCCCGTCATCGCTCCAGTGCCAGCTGTACTCAAAGACAGCACGTCTCCCCAAGGAGAGTTTTTCCTAGACATGAGTAGCAATTCCCAGGCCACCTATGTAGAATCCATGTTTGGCAGAGGGGCCTTGAAGAGGGAAAGGAAACTGGAGGTGTACACTGAGCCTCTCTCCAGAGAATTTAAGAAGTCAAGATGATAGTCTCCCACAGTTGTGGGAGAGAGGTCTCTCAGCAAGGGTACAACCTGCCAGGTAAGCCTGCCCACCTGAAAGGGGTTGGAGGTGGGGGCTGCTCACGCATGGTGACCTCTATCGCCATCTACTGGTCAGAACACACACAGCCTGGATGATTCCTTCTAGTACAGTTGGGTTTTTCCTGCAGAGAATGCAGCCTGGAACTTTCTGTACCACATTCTTTGGATAAGCTTTCCTGAGGATGTACTATGTACCACACACTCTCCTAGGCCTGGGAACGACATACTGGAGGTCACAATTCCTACTAGTAGAGATAGGCACACGAGCTGAGGGAAAGGCAAGCCCATGGGGTAAGGGTGCTTCCTTGGAAGCAGAAAGGCTGGCCCTCTGAGAAAACTCCCAAGGCAGACAGCCTCTCACTGGGACCCAGAATTCATCTTCTACTCTGATCCCACTGAAAACACAGGGACTCCCAGCCGCATGCACACTGTAGGAATGAACAGGGTCAGAAGAAGCAGGATGGGACTGGAGCAGTGTCAGCGCCTGAACTCAGAGTTCCTTGGAGGTCAGGCTGTGAACAATGAGACAGTAGAAGGCTTACATCAGGGCTAGACTTGAAGGTGGGGCAGCAAGAGCCCCAGACAGAGCAGAGCCAGTACCGCATATGTACGGGAAAGACGAAACAGGTGGCCCATGGCAGGGTCAAGTAGAAAGTAGTGCAAGTAGAAAGGCCAAGAGTGGGCTGGCGTGGCTAGAAGGCTCCCTGCTGACTGAGAAGCTGCATCAGAAAGCAAGGGAGAGCCAGGCGTCCAGGGCAACTTCTGGGACTCTGGAGTGTGTCCCTGCAGCAACAGTGGAGTCTGTCACCAGAGTGCAGGGCGACTGGAGTTTGGTTTTGGACATGCCCAGTTTAGAGGTCTAGACTAATTGAGGCCCAACATCCTGCAGGCATGCAGATGTGGGGTTCAGAAGAAGCTCTGGACAGGACACATGCCTTTGGAAGTCACCTATTTTTTTTTTTTTAAGATTTATTTATTTATATGAGTACACTATTGCTATCTTCAGACACACCAGAAGAGGGCATTGGATCCCATTACAGATGGTTGTGAGCCACCATGTGGTTGCTGGGAATTGAACTCAGGACCTCTGGAAAAGCATTCAGTGCTCTTAGCCGCTGAGCCATCTCTCCAGCCCGGAAGTCACCTATTCTTGAATCCTAGAGGAAAAAACCCATGCCTGTAACTGAATTCTATCCTGAATCTTTGGGCTCAGGTGCTAATTCTCTTTCCCACTATCACTTTGAGTTTTGATTCCTAAGCCAGCAGTGCAGGCCCTTAACTAACAATCCGTGGAGATCATGTCCCTTCCCAGTGCAGAATGTCCTTGTCTTTTTCCATATAATATATGGTTTATTATCTCAATGGCATCCTTCTAACTGGGAAAAAAACAAACAAAACCCCTTAACATCACTCTTTCCCAAAAGCACCCAGCCAATGTGCTACTTTCTGACGGTGAAGGCCCTCCCAATGGCCCTTCCCCAATGGCCCCTCTCCATGGCTCCTCCCCATGGCCCTTCCCCAATGGCTCCTCCCCATGGTTCCTCCCCATGGCCCCTCCCCATGGCTCCTCCCCATGGCCCCTCCCCATGGCCCCTCCCCAATGGCCCTTCTCCAATGGCCCCTCCCCATGGCTCCTCCCCATGGTTCCTCCCCATGGCCCTTTCCCAATGGCCCCTCCCCATGGCCCCTCCCCATGGCCCCTCCCTATGGCTCCTCCCCATGGCTCCTCCTCATGGCCTTTTCCCAATGGCCCTTCCCCATGGCTCCTCCCCATGGCCCTTCCCCATGGCCCTTCCCCATGGCCCCTCCCCATGACCCCACCTGGTCACTCAGCACTCAGGCCTCGGGCCCCAGCACTGCCCACAGTCTCCGCCCTGCCCACTCCCCTGCACTGCTTCCTGATTCAGTTAGTCAAAGCTCCTCACTCCCGCCCTCAACACCCAGGCCTCATGAACTCCCTTCTGCTCTGTCCTTCACCAGTGCCAAGGGGCTCTGCTGGTATATTGTGGGTTCTTTGCAGTTACCCGCCTCACCTGCACAGCATAGGCACACGGTAAACACTTCATCATCTTTGACTGCTGACCTTGTATCAGAGAACGACTACAACTGTGAACTACTCTCTCCTCATAGTCTAGGAAGTGGAATTAAAATCTGTCCAACCCCACTTCAGATAAGCACTGGACAAAACAGGGGCCCAGAATCTAGAATAGAGGTAGGGACTCATTTCTGGACATCACCCTAGGTGAGCCATGCTGTGTCACTCTGTCACCATGGTGATACCCAGCAGTAAAGTGGAGGTCCTGGGTTGGGAAGCAGGGACCTGGGATCTGGCATGTCACTGGCTCTGACTTGCTGGGTGACCTTGACTAAATCAGTCTCTCTTTGGGTCACCTGTGTCTTTATCAGAAGGGTCAATGCTCAGTAGTAAGATGGCCACTGGGACTTCCGGGCACTAACAGCCCACTCTTCGCTAGCCTCCTCCCACTCCAGCCTCCAAACAGGGAAATTAATTGAGTGTTCAAGCCTCTTCCCTTGCTCAGGCACAGCCGAGCTTACTGGGAAATTAGGGTGACACTGGTGCAAATAATTGAGTGTCTTTCCCAAAATGGTCTTCAGGCCCCGTTGCTTTAGCTGCTGCTTAAATAGACGAGCTAATTAACTTAACTAATTGCTCCCAGGGTCTAATATTTTCAGTCACATGACCCAAGGAGACAACATTCTCCATGGCCTTTCTGCTGTCTGTATCCCCCTACTGATGGACCAGCTTCCTGCTGTGCTGGGGACCCAGCCACCGCTCTTAGCACCGAATTCCACCTGCCTCTGTCCACAAAGCCTGCCTCTACTCACCTGCCAATTCCTCCGTCCACTCAGCAACTAAGGGTTAATGCTTAGCTGATAAGCAAAAGCAAACAAGGCCTTGTCCTCACAGAGTGCTTGGCTTGCTTGCAGAGGTGACACCAGCCACTGATCGCATACACAGATATACACATGACATTATATCTGTGATGTAATCAGTGATATAAAAATATATATGGGACCGTGCTGTGAAACAAATGGAAATCCAGGGGGGCTTCTTGGAGGAAAAAAAAAGGCTTGATCTGATTTGGAGGCTGGACAGATTACTAACAGTACAGTGAGGAAGAAAGTGTATTTTAGGTAGATCATTTAGACTGTGCATAACACAGGAGAGATGTTAATACAGTGGTTCTCAACCTGTGGGTCTCGACCCCTGTGGGGTTGACCAACCCTCTCAACAAGGGTCGCCTAAGATGTTTAGATCACAGTCCAGAACAGTACCGAAATTACAGTTATGAAGTAGCAATAAAAATAATTTTATGGTTTGGGGGTCACCACACCATGAGGAACTGTATTAAGGGGTTGCAGCATCAGGAAGATGGAGAACCTCTGTGTTAGTAGCTGAACCAGGCTTTGGGGTTGGATCAGCTGTGAGGAGAGAGGAGAAGCATGAGGAGATGCTGGAGAGACGGTCCGGAGCAGGTGCAGCTCTTATGTCAGACTGGAGTTACATTCCCAGCACCCATGTCAGGCAGTGGGCAACTACCATAACTCTAGACGTAGAGGGATCTGACACATCTTACCCCTGTGGACACCCTTACACACAGAGACAAAACACATACACATGGTTTAAATAACAATGAAAACTTTTTTTTTTTCAGAAGTAACTCCTAAGGTACCAGCTTGTAGTTGAAGGACAGGCAGCAAGAGAAGCAGCAAACGTCTGGACGCCTTGTGCTATTGTACAAACCAAAGGGCAAGGGGGCTCCAAGTGTGTCCTGCCCACACCGACACCACTCACCCTATACCCAGTGCATACCTGGGATCCCAACTCAAGGAAGCTGAAAGTCCAAGCCTGGGGCAGGACCTGGACTTTGCCAGGGCTGTGGGAGGTCCAGAAGGGGCTGCAGAAGCCCTTGGAAGACAAAGACCTGGCCAGTGTCATCAGTAGTGTTACAACACAGTGTGGCAGTGGAGGGGGGGTGAGCTTTGAAACATTTACCCATGTGTACACTTCCTCATGTGTGTGTACCTGTGTGCACACACATTCATATTCGTGTACACATCCCTACTCCCATACATACATATATATGCACACATGTATATGCACAAGCAGGAGGAAGGGGACACATCACACAAATCCCGTTATCACCTCTGTGGCTGCCTTGAACAGCTACTGGATGACTTCATTAGTGAGTCAGGAGGAAGCCGCTGGCCCCTGTTGAGAGCCCTCTGGCTGGGTTTCCCTCTGCAGGCTCCCATCCCTTCTTGCCTTGCCTCTGGGCTCTACAAGCAGCTCTGCCCCAGCTGAGTGACCTTGGCTAAACTGCCTTCTTCTCCTGAGGATAAAGGGGCTGGATAAGATGATCTCTTAGCTCCCTTTCAGCCCCGATGGTCTATGGGTTTGAATCTCTAAACTGGGATACTCTAAGTGGGTGGATGGAAAAGGCACCCCCACCCATTTTTATTTTGAGAGACCATGGAGAGAATTAAGAGGGCCTCTCACTCTCAATGCACCTCCCCACACACACACACCCGGCAACATGGGTCTTAACTGAAGGTTCTGAGTACAAGCCACAAGGTAGGTGGCAGGCTGCCTCCCAGTTTGGAACCCTGTCTGCTGCCCTCCCCCTCCGTCACCCCTCCCCTTCCCCAGACAGACATACCATCCCTACCTAGGTCTCTACTGTTGCTTCCTGAGTTCTGCCTGGGCAGTCCAGAGCTCAGTAGCCGAGAGCAGAGCCCCCTCCCCCATCTAGGCTTCAGGGCTGTGACAGCAGCTGCCTGAGGGGGCGAGGAGGCAGCAGCCCGAGTGCTGGGAGAGTCCCCGTGCTCTGCGGGGCAGCCTGCATCTCTGCCGCACTGCAATGCGGTAGTCCTTTTTTTTTTTTTTTTTTTTTTTTTTTTTTGGTTGTTGATGTTAGTTTTTATCCTAAAAGTCCTCATTTTCTAGGGAAATGTGAAACCAAATGCTTTCAAAAAGGGGTGGCCAGGTTGCCTGGGAAAATGTCAACTCCTTCCCATCAGGGACACTGTGCTGTCGGTGAAGAGCCCCTGGACCCTGCTCCTGGTCAGAGGAACATAAAGCAGCTGAGTTTCCCTTCCTAAAAGCCAGGCACAGAGTGAACGTAAGCGTTTGTTGAATTAAAACACTTCTGAGCTTCTAGGCTCCTGGGGCTGGGGCTTGAGGCTGGGATGTGGCTGGGCTTCCCAAAGATCAATCTCTCTCTCCTTCTCTTAATGAACCTTTGCAGCTGAAGCAGTGCCTTCTTCTTTGGCTGTACCAAATGCACTGTAAGCTGCAAGGTTCTGTATTTCCTATTAGAAAGGGAATGACCGCCAGGCAACAGAACATGGGCCTATAATCCCAATTCCTGGCTAAGTGAGGAATAAGAATCATGAGTTCAAAGCCAGCCTGGGTTATATAGTAAGATTCTATCTCATAAATACAAACAAATAAATTAATAAAGGCGCTAAGCTGAATCAGTTATGAAAGTAAAGCCAGAAAAAAAAAATGGCTGAATTAAACCAGGAACAGACAGCATTGCTCTTGCCTCTTCTTGTTCATCCCCCTCAGAGAAGGGGTTCCAGGAATTCTGACTGCAGTGGAGAGACACCCAGGGTCACTTAGCTGACAGATAGAAAGCTACCAAAAGAGATGGCTTAGATACAAGTAGTTTCCACCTCAGAAAGATTCAACAGGCCCATCTTTGTGCTGGGCCTCAGGTGCCTGAACTGAGTACAGGAGGTCTAAGTACTAAGAGGTCCCAAACTCTCTCCTCACAACCTAGAAGGGCTGCGAGGGCCCTGTCTGCCCTTCTGTGATGTTTAGTCTCTCTCAGGCACAGATGGCTGTAGCTCAGGGGCAGCCAGGGTACAACGGAGCCAATCTGGGAACAGCCCAGGGAGGGATACTGCCAGTCGGCCCATCTGCCGAGCAGGTGACAGCTGCTGACATGTAAGGTGGGGTGAGGGACAGACAGTCTGGTCGATAGGGTCAGGGCTGCTTCCTAAAGGACCTTACCAGCAGCCCACAGACTCTCTCGGCACAGGGCCTAGCATGTAGGTCTTCAGTGAAAACAGACTGATGATTGTCCGCAGAGAGAGGATGCTCTCCACCTCCCATGTGTCCATCAAAATGGGCCAGAGCACAAGGTCACTACAGTGGAAATGACAGCTCTCCTCCACCAAGGTCCAGACAAGAGGCTGAAGCAGGCTGAGGGTAGGTGTGAAAGAGATCACCCTCTAGGGATGCTGACCCTATTACTGGCTCACTGCTATGACCTGAGGCAATGTCACTAGCTTGTCAGAGCCTCGGTTTCCTCAAATGTGAAGAAACAGTGATACCCATGTCTCACAAGGCAGGACGACGTGGCAAAGCATGCCCTCAGTAAGCAGAGGCTACAACAAGTCCAGAATATCAGAGAAAGGCAAGAAATCCCTTTCCAGACAGCTATAACCACTGGCTCCTAGATTTTAAGAGGTATTAAAAAAAAAAAAAAAAAAAAAAAAAAAAAAAAAAAAAACCTTCTGGAATTTTCCATAGAACACATATTCCCAGGCTCAATTCCAGATTCAGTTGAAATAAGGGTTTAGTTCAGTCTTCCTGGAAGAGTCTGAGCTGGGAATCTCTGAGCTGGGCTGCATTTTGAGAACCATCACCCCAAAAGACAGGAGAGATGGTCCTGAGGCTACTGCCAATGACCATATGGGCATGGAGCCATGCTTGCAAGGAGCAGAATTCTGTCCCAGCTTCCCTTCCCCCAGCCTGTCAGCCCTGCCATGGAGTTTCTGGTTTCCCTGCCACAGTTTCACACCTCTGCATTCATTCTCTTCACACTCATTTAGTCAATCAGCAAATGCTCACTGAGCATGTACTATGTCTGACACTGTTCTACATGCTGAGGGCAGACAGAGCAATTAGAAAAGGCACAAAACTCCTCACCAGACTTGGTGGTACATGCCTGCAATTCCAGTATCTGCACAGCTGAGGCAGGATGATCCCAAGTTCAAAGCCAGCCTGTGCTACATAACAAGACTCTCTCTCAAAACAACAAAGTTCCCTTATCCTCATGAACCCTAAAATTCATATATTTATTGGCATTCATTCAGTAAATACCCATTTGCCAAGCACTGTGCCAGACACTAAAGCTGAGTGCAAAGTGCTTGTCAGAAGAAATCTAAGGCGGAAGACCCTTAGGGACCACCCAAGCCCTGTGGGCTTTCAGTTCCGAACCCTGAGGCTTAGGGCGGTGACTACACCACAGGCAGATACAACACAGGTACCAACAGGACAAATGTCAATCATCAGTAGGGGTGCAGCTGAGTGGCTGAGGAGATCCTGGGGTCCCACCTTCTGTGAGCCGAGTGTGCAGGCTCCTAATTTCTTCGGGCACTGCCTCCCCCCACCCCACCCCCAAAGCCACCTGCTAGCCCAACCAACTGCAGATCAGGAAGCACCTGGAAGAGATGGATGGCTTGGCCTTTCTCCCTGGCTCACTTACCATCACTGCTGGGTACAAACCATTTCTTCTTTCCCGCATCCAGCTCTGTCCCTTTGTATAATTCTATGCGTCATAATTACATGTGAGGGCAAGCTAATTCCCCCAAATGTCGCGTCAGGCCATCGATAACATTCCCTCATGGCCGCCCTGCACCATTCTGCAGCCCTCGAGCAGCCTGGCAGGGAGAGCTCAGCCCATGGCCTCAATTTTTCATGCCAAGCCCACATCCATCAGCAGCCTGCCAGCTCTGCTTTGTGCTCCAAGGGGGCAGGTGTTCAAAGAGAACGCCCTGTAGGTGCTGGCCCGCTCCACCAGCCCTGCTGGAGTGCTTACTGGAAAATTTTAAATGTATCTCTCTCGGTGCTGGGAACTGAATCCAGGGCCTCATGTTTGCTGAGCAGGTACTCAACCGCTGAGAGACACTGTACATGCAGCCTCTGAAGGGTTTGCGGACACGAAGGGAGCGTCGCGGTTTTTTAAATAGGGTGGTGTGCAAAAGAGGTCCCGATTTGATCAAAGTTGGCTGTAAAACTAGTCATTTATTTCACCTACTTAGTCCATCACTAATTCACCTGGCAAACACCTTGAGAGTGCGCCACGCACCAAAACTGCATTCATGGCTGGACATATAATAACGACTGGACATACAATAATGGTGTCTGACCTCAGGCAGCTCCCACTCCAGTGAGGAGACACACACATGACCACACCACAGGCAGATACAACACAGGTACCAACAGGACAAATGTCAATCATCAGTAGGGGGTGGAGCTGAGTGGCTGAGGCGATCCCCGGGTCCCACCTTCTCTGGGCTGAGTGTGCAGGCTCCTAACTTCTTCAGCCATGTGCTCTGTGGTCCCAAATACAGGCTTTTGGCATGACACAAGGCTTTGCTTGATGGTTAGCTCAGACTTAACTAAGTGTGATGGTTTGCATATGCTTGTCCCAGGGAGTGGCACTATTAGGAGGTGTGGCCTTGTTGGAGAAAGTGAGTCACTCTGGAGGCGGGCTTGGAGATCTTCCTCCCAGCTGCCTGAGAATGCCCAGTCTGTTCCTGGCTTCCTTCAAGTGAAGATGTAGAACTCTCAGCTCCTCCTGCACCATGCCTACCTGGATGCTGCCATGTTCCTGCCTTGATGACAATGGACTGAACCTCTGAACCTGTAAGCCAGCCCCAATTAAATGTTGTCCTTTATAAGACTTGCCTTGGTCATGGTGTCTGTTCAGAGCAGTAAAACTAAGATACTAAGGTAAAGTCAAGCAAATCAGAAATTCAAGATTGGGGACACGGAGGTCACTTAGTAGGTAAAGGTGCTGGCCATCAAGCCTAATCAAGCCAAGTTTGAACCTCAGAAGCCCCAGAATAGAAGGACAAAATCCTGATGATTGTCCTCTGACACCGTGGCACGTGCACAACCACACACAATGCTAAGGCTGTCCGAATACCAGGAGTACAGTGTGGTGGTGCAAACCTTTAATCCTAGCCCCCAGGAGACAGAGGCAAACAGATCTCTGTGAGTTTGAGGCCAACCTGGTCTACATGGTGAGTTTTAGGACAGCCAGTGATACACAGTGAAAATTTGTCTTGAGAAAAATCAAAATAAATAAATAAAAAGAAGGTTTATGAGTTCCAGGTCAGCTTGGGCTACAAACGACTCTGTCTCAAATAAAATAATAATAGCAAAGTGTCTGGCACATGGTGAGTAATTGTCTAATGACAGAGGCAGTGGTGCCAGGGCTGGAGAGGAAATACTTGCTCTTTGCCCATGGGAGGGGACAGCAGCAGGCCACAGTAGAGGTCCTGGATATGCTCTGTGTGCCAGCCGAGTCACTGAACTCTGCTCTGCCCCAGCTCTGGCACATCTCTCTTACATACTCCCTTTGAATACCAGGATCGTGGGTATGTAAACAAAGAGCAGTGGCCAAGTTACCTCTGCCCACCAGCCCACCAATGAGTGGAAGGATTCTGTAGTGGCTCAGGTGAGAATGCCCCCCATAGGCTCATATATTCAAACGCTTGCCTGCCTGCTACCTCATGCCCCACCGTGATGGTCAGGGACTAACCCTCTGAAACTGTAAGCAAACCTCCAAGACCCCCAGTTAAATGCTTTCTTTTGTAAGTTGCCATGTTAGTCATGGTGTTTCATCACAGCAAGAGAACAACAACTAACACACACATACACACACATACACACACATACACACACACACACACACACACACACACACACACACACACACACACACACACACGGAACTTGCTCTGTAGACCAGGCTGGTCTGGAACTCAGAGAGATCTGCCTGCTTCTGCCTCCCATGTGCTAAGTAAGATTAAAAGGGTGTGTCACCACCACCTAGCTAAACAGATCTTTTTATAGATTAAAAAAAACAAGAAAAAGACCTTAAGCCATCCGTTTGTCCCTGGAAGAGTGGAAGAGTGTGCCATTTGATCTTACAGGAGGCTGTGGAAGCCATTCTCTTAGCAGGAAAGTGGCCCTGCAGCTTGGGTTCACAGACAAAGCTGGCAATCCTTTCCTGTAGACACAGTGAAGTCCCCTGCAGTGCATCTGCTCTCCAGCCCTTGCTGGTCCTTCCCAGTATTGGCTAGGTGTCCCCCACCACATACATTCCATACATGCAGTCCTGGGCCATTCATTGGGTTTCTTCCCAATCAGTTTTCCCCACCACATTCTGTATCGGTTCATAGCTCATGGTCTGTTCTTGAGGGCATCTTTATGAAAAGAACTTTCATTACAAACATTCTTAAAATTTACATAGAACGGGGGAAAGAGCCTGTGAGTGCCAACATCTATGAACACTTTCAGTCTCATTTTGCCTGTTACCCTTCACACCTGGGACTATAGGGGTTCTGTGTCTTGTTCTTGGTGTTATTTTAAAATGAAACAGGATACCATGCTATTTGCTAAGTATTTCAGTACAGCTTTCTACCCTAAAGGCCGCTGGAAGCACATCCCTCGTATACAGCAGGCATCACTAGGAAGAATTCACAGTCAAATATCCCTAAAGGGCTCAAAATGCCTTCTTAAAGCCTCTTTAACTGCAAAGTGTGGTCACACACACCTATAATCTCAACACTTGAGAAGCAGAAGGCCCAGGGCTAGCCTGGCCTACACTGTGAAGAATTCTAAGCTAGTCGGAGCTGTCTCAGAACAAACAAGAAAACAAAAACCTCCTCCAGTTAACACCTGTTACTTTTTGGTTGTTGTGTTCCTTTGATTCTATAAGATTCTTTTCACCGTTTTGTTTTGCTTTCTTGAGACAGTGTCTCATGTAACTAAAGCTGGCCTTGAATTCACTATGTAGCTGGTCCTCCTGCCTCCTCCCGCCAAGTGCTGAGATTGCAAGTGTGCACCCTTACACCCAGCCTCCTTCTCCCTTTTCATGTCATTGGTTAAGTGGATGAAACAGATCATTCATCCTGCACACACAGTCTCACACTCTGTGTCCTGCACACAGTCCCACACTCTGTGTCCTATACACATGGTCCCACACTCTGTGTCCTATACACATGGTCCCACACTCTGTGTCCTATACACATGGTCCCACACTCTGTGTCCTGCACACAGTCCCACACTCTGTGTCCTGCACACAGTCTCACACTCTGTGTCCTGCACACACAGTCTCACACTCTGTGTTCTGCACACACAGTCTCACACTCTGTGTTCTGCACACATGGTCCCACACTCTGTGTCCTGCACACACGGTCCCACACTCTGTGCCCTGCACACAGTCTCACACTCTGTGTTCTGCACACATGGTCCCACACTCTGGACCAGCCAGGTGCTTCCATTCCTTGCTCAGCTCCTCCTGTTTCCTGCAAACTCATGGTTAGTTCTAAAGACTCAAGAGGAGTCAAGTCCAACCTCATCCAACCCCTTATCTCTTCATTCACTCTTCGTGCTCAGCACTGGACACCCCAGTCGGTACCCCACAGACTTACCCACTGCTGTGAAACCTCAAACACTGCTTCCTCTCTGCCTGCTTCCCGGTCTCACTCTTAATTTCTTTCTTTGTACCTAGAACGTCACATTTTAAATAGTGTTTTGTTAATTATTTGAGAGCTGTATACAATATATTTTGATCATATTCACCCCATCTCCCTCCTGACCCAATTGCATGTTCTCTGTCTTTAAACCCACCTCGTACAGTCAGTGTTGTTCAAATGTTCTCAGGTGTTCAATCCCTTCAGCATTCCCCGCCGACCAGAGGTCACACCCTAGACAATAAATGGCTCTCTGTCTCCCACCAGCTGTCAAATGTCCCTCAGCTAGTGGCAGGACCTAATGGCAACCTCCCTCCTCTTTATACTGGGACTTTTGTCTGGCTAGAACTTGTACAAGTGTTGTGCGCGCTGTCACGGTCTCTGTGAACTGCATGTGCGTTTGCCCTGTTGTGTTTGGGAAAGCACTGTTTCTTTGCAGTCATTCGCAGTCATTCGCCCCCTCTTCCACGATGATCCCTAAGGCTGGAGTGTGGTAGAGGTGCCCCATTTAGGGCTGAGCACCATGCTGTCTCTTATTCTCGGCAGGCACGCTGACCAGTTGTGGGACTCTGTGTTAAATGCCATCAACTACAAGAAGCAGCTCTCTGGTTTGTGCAATGTGGCACAAACATTATAGCAATGACCAATCACTTTCTGCTTTGATGGAAGGCCGACTCTGTGAGAAAGATCCCATAACTGACACCATTATCAGGACCAGGAGTCTGTGGCTCAACAGGTTATAGGCCCTAAGGGAGAATCTATTACTATTATTCTGCTAAATAGCCATAGTATTAAAAGGGCTCCTGATGACTTCTTGTGGCCCCCAAAGATTAGTGCAGAGCCTCTCTGTTCTGTTAACCCTTTATTTGTATAACCTGGGGATGTGAAGAAAAGGCTGGCCTTGACATTCCAAATGCCTCAGTGTCTAGCACAGTGCCTGGCATGTGCTAGGGCACTTCACCTGTGTTTCCAGAATGTCAGAATGTCACCAGCAATACTGGACAGACAGGATAGGGTTATGGGAATCTGACATTTTAGAAACGTCTTCGGTTGGGATTCTGGGTATAGCAGCAGCACATGAAACTCAGAGCAGCAGGAACCCAGGAAGAAAAGAGAGCCTGCTTCTTGCAGGAGCATACATAAAGAGGTACAGGTTCCAGGATCCCACCTGCCCTAGCCACAGAGATGGTGGGTCTCAAGGCAGGAGACTTGTCTCCATCTGTTCTGGGGAGTGGCTGGGCAGTGTGCCAGCTACCTGGGCATACAGTCTTCCACTTCACATGCCTCCCTTTTATCCAACACAGGTAGGACTGGTGAGTCCACTCATCATGTGAATGAACCCAGGCTTCCCTAAACAAGAGGTGTGAATACAGGGGAGGGGTAGAGGAAGGGAAGACACCCCAGTCCCTTTCTAACTCCCCAAGAGGTTTCTGAGGGTTGGGGAGTTAACTCAGGAGTATAGGATTTGCCTAGGAAGACACCCCTGGAAAAACTTAGCCCCAGGCCCCTTATTCTGGGCCATCCTTAGCTGGAATGAAGGTGGCTCATCCCAGTCCTACTTAGGTTTCCTGACAGCATGTGACAGCCTGTGACAGCAGTGGGTTCCAATTGTCTTCACTGGCCCTGTTTTTGCTTTCCAAACTACATTGAGGTACAATCACAACATATAATAAAACATATTCATTTGAGGACTGGAGAGATGGCTCAGAGGTTAAGAGCACTTACTGTTCCTCCAAAGGTCTGGGGTTTGGTTCCCAACACCCACATCAGACAACCAGAACTACCTGTAACTCAAGTTCCAGGGGATCTAACATGCTCTGGCCTCCACAGGCACCTGCACACACAGTGCACATAAGCCCATACCGTGTGCACACATACACAAATAAATAAGTATATATGTGTGTGTCTTAAAGTATAAATAAGTATATATATAAGTATAAGTATATAAAGTATAAATAAGTATATATGTGTGTGTCTTAAAGACAGACAGACACACAGACACACACATACACACACAGTGAGGGGGTGAGAGAGAAAGAAAAACAGAGAAGAAGGAAAGGAGGAGGGAGAGAGAAGGAATGAAAGACTGATGCGTTTGCTTTCATGTCTTATGTAAATATGAGATCAAAGGTCCTGTCCTGTCTAGACACTGTACAGATGTCTTTTTGAGCATTCTGATTTCCTTTCAGAATGTTATCTCCAATGATTTTAAACTGATTTCATTACAAAAAATAAAACAACAGCACCTCTTCCATACCAATTCTTGGGCTAAGTATACTTGACCAAGGTCCTTCCTGAGGGCACTTGTCAGGTAACTGGCTGCAGAGCTTCTGACTGTGTGTCCACACTGAACCAGAGCCACGCAGACAAGAGTCAGCTTGGGGTGTACATCTCTGCTTCAGAGAGGCCTCAGCCACCTGAAAAGGCTTTTGCGGTGCAATCTCAGAATCCCAGAGAGAAGGAACATTACCTCAGGAATGACCCCTGACCTCTTCATCCTCTCCTTTAGGGTTTCTTTAGAATCCCTGTGGTGGTGATTGGGGTGGGGTCCTCAAAGTCCCTTCTCTCCCCGACTTGTTCCCTCCGCCTTGTCTCTCTTCCTAGGTGATTACCAGTACAAAGTGTATATTTTATTATCTGAACAGAATTTTAGGTTCATAATTGTTAATTTTAGAAGCAGGAAAAAAAAGGGAACTGATTTATTTCATTAAAGAGCCAAGTAAGTAAGTTTGTCAGCAGCTCTAAGTAGAAAAAGCTACCTAGGTTGTCACAGGGCCAAACCATGGATTTAACTCAAATTCCCCTAGTGATCTAACACTTCAGTGTGCTGTGTCAGCAGAAGCTAGAGCCAGCCTACTTGTCAAAATGCCACAAATCTAAGTACAAGAAAAAGTTTCCCATCCAGGAAACTGGGACAGTCTCCATCTCACAGAGTAGCCCTGGCTGGCTCAGGACCCCTAGGATGCTGACCCCTTCCCATGTCCTGTGGAGAGCCGACAGAAGGTGGCTATCATCCTTGCAGCCATCTTGAGCCATATACCCTGATGAGAGACTTGATTACATCAGCCTACAACAGCTGAGCACACTCTGATAACATCTTGCTTTAGATACCCAGGATCTTCCCTTGGGTGTGTGAGACTTAAAGCTGTGATTTAGAGACTTAAGGGCGTGACTTAGAGATCAGATTTAGAGACAAGGCCTAAGGGCATGACTTAAAGGCGTGACTCAGAGGCATGTCTTAGAAGTGAGACTTATAAAAGGCAAGAGGCAGACAGAAGAGTAGAGTACAACTTGGAACTAGGAATTAGGTTAGAGAGTACAACTTGGAGAACAACTTGGAGTTAGTTATTAGACACTAAGCACTTGGAAGAAGTAACTTGGAACTTGGAGACACTAGGGACTAGGAACTAGGGACTAGGAACTCAAGACTTGGGACTTGGAGAGAAGAAGAGAGACTGAAGAATAAACGGGATTGAATCACACTCTGTCTGGTCTCCATTCCTCGTCCATCCTCACTCTCTCTCTTGCTGAACCCCGACCCACAGACCGGAGCTGCTTGGGGCAGTGTGGGCTAACAAGTTAGTCCCTAAGGCTTTTGGCAGTGTGGGTTCCAACACTGACAGAGTAGCCCGTGACATTTTGGCCCCCAAACGTGGGGCATCTCAGGCTGCAACAATGTCCTGAACATGAATAAAGGGGAGGACTCTAGAGCTGACAGTGGAGGTGCCTAGGCATGCCCAAGACACAGTCTGACATACCTGCAGTCTCTTGGCTCTCTGGGAACAGCATGTTCCCACCACCATAAGTCTAACATCGCTTGAATCTCAGCCCATAGTCTTTACCATGGTGTGTGTGCATGTCTATGTATGTTTGCTTGTGTGTGTTTGTGCATGTGTCTATGTGTGTCTATGTGCATGTGTGTGTGTCTGTATGTATAGGTGTGTGCACGTGTGTGATTGCTTGTGTGTGTATGCATGTATCAAAATGTGTCTCTGTGTGTGTCTGTGTGTGTCTATGCATGTGTGTGTATGTGTGTCTGTATCTGTATGTGTCTGTGCCTGTGTGTGTGTCTGTGTCTATGCATGTGTGTATGTATCTGTGTGTGTGTGTCTATGTGTGTCTGTGGGGTGTGTGCCTGTGTGTGTGATTGGAAAGACAAAGCCCACTCCAGATAAAGGGAATGACTGATTAATAGCTAGATGATTAGAAATGAAAAAAAAAAAAAAAAACTGTCAGAGAAGACCCAACCCAAAAAGATGCAATAGCAGAAATACATGCTCACCTTAGAGCTGGAGGAAGAGAGGAGGCAGAGTCTGGTCAGGATGGGCAGATGCAGGGAGTATCTACTTAGGAGCTGGAGCCACAGAGGAGTAGAGATTCACAGAGAGACAGCTGAAGGCCAGGACAGAAAGAGACTCTGATCTCTAGTCCCTGCAGTGTATATCTGTGGCCTCAAATACTCAGCATCCCATTGGAGATGCTGAGAGCTTGGGGAACAAGGTTTCCATAATCAATCAAAGCTGGGTAGGAGGAAGGAGACAAAGAGCCAAGGGCCACACTGCAGCTGTGTCTGTCTAAGTGCTTCCAGAAAGAGGTAGTGATGCTATATTGTGTCACGTCCACTGGAAATAAATCCCATGTGAGCCCCTTGCTGAACCCTCAGCAGGCTTCCTGGTAGCTTTAGCTGCTCTCCCGCCAACACCGCCAAAGCCCACCGAGTAGCAGGACAGAAGTGGATGCAAGGACTCTTGTGGGAACAGAAGAGATGCTTTGACATATACTAACCTACAAAAGCACAACTGCTACTCACAATCACAGACACACATGACTGTGTGCTCACATTCATCCCCGTGCTCTGATGCACATACAGAAAGTTGCACCAAAGACACACAGCGTCTGCCTTAAATTTTTCCTCTCATGCAGTCTAGGCCCCTCAGGTGTGCTGTGGGAGATAAATGGGCGATACACATGAAGGCGCTTTAGGAAGTTTATAACATATCGCTCAAGCAAACACTAAAACATCACCGAGATTGTGCTTCCATTCTGTATTTAGTTATGAGTGGAAATTGAGAGTGATGTCCGTGGGTAATATTATAAAATCTACAAGGCCAGAGCCTGGGGCAATGAGAAGGAGGCCTTTTATTTGGGAGAAAAGACCATAATGACAATGACCATCTGTAGCCTGCTTGTTCCACACCAGGCCCTGTGCTGGCCATTCAGTGTAGTCCACTCAGTCCGTGGAGAATTTCTGCAGCAGATGCTTCTTTGCCCACTTTCAAAGGAAAAGTAGTTAATAAGTTTGCATGAGATTGCATAGGTGCTGTGGCCCAGAGCTAGGTTTGAGGCTGGAGTCTTACTCCCCACTAATCAGGGCATCTCTCACAGACAGGGAAGCCAAAGCCCTGATGGAAGATGTCTTAGTTGGCGTTTCATTGCTGTGAAGAGAGACCATGACTAAGGCAACCTTAGTTGAAAATGAAACCTGGCTCTCTCATTTAACATTTAATTACAGCTGGCTTACAGTTCAGAGGTTTAGTCCATTATCATCGTGGCAGGAAGCATGGGGTTGTGCAGGCAGACTTGATGCTGGAGGAACCAACAGACAACCAGGAAGAGACGGAAAGTCCACACTGGGTGGAGCTTAAGCATAGGAGACCTCCTCCATAAGCTTAAGCATAGCCCACCTCCACAGTAACACACTTCCTCCACCAAAGCCACACCTCCTCAACCAAAGCCACACCCCCTCCAACAAGGCCACACCTCCTCCAATAAGGCTGCACCTCCTAAAAGTGGTCTTCATGGGTCAAACATTCAAACACTTGTGGCTATAGGGCCAAACCTATTCAAACCAGCACAAGAGGCAACAACTTGGGGAGTTGATAGCCTTTGTTTTGATGCCACATACATTTCTTGAAGTAGACACCAAGCAAAGGCTAACAAGCCAGGACATACGATGAGCAGGTACAGGGAGTGTGGAGGAAGACCCGTGGCACTCAGATGTCTAGAGCTCAGTTTTATCTATGCCTCCTGAACTTGGGGACATGTGGCTGATTCTGAGAGTTGGGGGTTCACTTAACATACTCATTGTACTTCAGTTCCATATAAGCCATGAAAACACTATGCCCAAGCAGCTCCTAACACAAAAAGAGACTCTGGCATCACATCACTGATCAGTCTCTGGGACTCTTCAAACAGGATACTTCTTAGAAATCCCAGCTGATGTGTAATTCTTGTCTTTACTAGAACTTAGAACCATAGCTGAGTAGAAAAAAAATGAAACCTAGCTCTCTCATTCGGTCAACTCACAGAGACACTACCATCCGTCTGGTGCCATGCGTCATGGTTGCTGTGGGAGGAGGATGTGGGTCCAGGACACAGCTAGCAGTGAGGTCACATGCTGCCCAAGCATTCAGCAGCTCTCACTGACTCCCGGGCGCATATGCCTGTGGTCACTGGGGGCATGGGGAGATGGCCCATCACAAGCCAAGAGAGAGGAGAGACCCCAAGAACACCCCTCCTAATAAGAGCCAGGGTCCCCAAGCTAGGAGTTTTCAGTGTCTAGGATGATGTTCAATGTTAGATTAGCCCTCAGCATTGTATGAAGTCCCAGAGGACCCCACCTGAGCTTGGGGTGCAGGCGGAAGGAACTAGAACATGCTGCTGTCCTCTGGGCTTGGGAACCAAGACTAGAAGGGAGCAGGGGGCAGGATGAGAGACAAGAGGAAGGATGGGTATCCATCCATTTAATCTCTCTGCAGTGCAATTAGTCTGGCTGGAGGATAGTGAGGCTCCAAGAAGCTGAACTGTGGCATCCCCGCCCCAGTCCCTAACCTGCTTTCTCTAGGAATCAACGCTTCCTTCAGTCACTTACTGTGTAGACAATGAAAGAGAAGGGGGAAAAGAGGACACTACATTGGGCACTAAATCAAGATTAATGAAGTCTCTGCTACGATTAATTACTGTACTCCCTGAGAGCTGGGAGCAGAATGTGGCCATGGCCATCCATAATGTCCAATGCTAGCTCTCAACAGCATGGGTGGAAGGAGGCGTGTGACTCACCTTCTGCCTACCTAAGATCTGAAAGCAGCTACAAAGGCGGCAGTGTCGGGGAGCCTCCTCCCACAGCCCCAGTCACCGCTCTGCACTGAATCCATCCTTCATGTGTCCTCTGCTCTGTGATCAGCACAGGCTGACTAGTCAAGCACAGATGTACCTTACCCTTGATGAGACAAGAGAAACAACTTGCCAATGACCTGTGATGGCAGCCAACTTCAAACATGGCTCTCCAGATTTGCCTCTCATTTCTGGATCCTAACTCCATCCTCACGAAGGCTCTCTAGGATCTGGGGGTGAGTGGGGTCTCGGTCTGTCACCTGGTCCATGCTGAGGTATGTGAGGCTGGTCAGAGGACCAGTCCAACTGAGTGTAGTTGGTGGCCTGCCTGTAAGTCCAGTACTCAGGAGACTGAGGCAGGTGGACTATGAGTCCCAGACCAGCTCATGCTATGTAATGAGTTCCAAACCAGCCTAGGCTATATAACAAGACTAAGACAAACAAACAACTGGAAGAGGGCCATGTGATAAACAGCCCACCATTTCTGTTGGCATCAGCTGACCCAATAAGCAGTTAGATCAGAGAAAGAAACAGGTGGTACCCATTCAACTCCAGTAACTTTTACATCATCTCTACAGATGTCCAACCAGTGTGATAAGAGTCCTCTATTAGGAAGCAAAGTCATGACCCTCCCTTCTTCTTTGAAAACAATCTAACAGAGGCATGGGGAATGAATGAGACCCAGAGCCAGCCCATGATCTACCTTGGCTTGAATCAGAGCCAAGGAGAAGCAGGACTGTTCTCTTGCCTAGGTCAGGGTCACAGCTCCTGATTCCAGCACAGGGCTATGGTTGGTCAAGCTCACACCTCCTGAGGCAGACCCACTTTCATGAGGATTGACCTGGCAATGATTAGCAACTGCATAAAGAGGGGGTCCTAACAATACCCCAAAGAAAGACTGGGCCACTATACAGCAGACAGAGAAAACCCAGAGCTACAGGTCCAGACAGAAAGGTATTTTTGGCTAGGAAATGATGGTGGATGTCTTTAATTCCAGCACTCAGGAAGCAGAGGCAGGCAGATCTCTGAGTTTGAGAGCCCAGCCTGGTCTACATTGCTAGTTTTAGGACAGCCAAGGTTACACAAAGAAACTCTGTCTCAGAAAAACAAAACGAACAAAGAAAAAAAGAAAAGAAAGAAATGTGCTTTCAGGGCTTTGTGGTTCAGTAGCTCCTCTGCCCCTTTGATTAGAGAAACAGAGTCTGTGGCCAGAGTTCACCAGAGCTCCCAACTGCCTCTTGTCCTTTACTGGGACTAGAACAGGAACCTCCTATCATGTACCTACCAGAATGAAGGCAGATGGAAGTGAATCTGACGTTTCATACTCTGCTCATGGAAACATAAGCCTTCAAACAGAATTGGGTGTCCAACCTTAAGAATGTTCCCGGGCTCTCTAAAGATATAAATACAAGTGATCTCTGAATGGAAAGAGAAAATTAAAAATCAGAAATGGAACTGGGGCAGAGTTTGGCTTCTAGAGGACCTGTCTCGCATGCTTGCAGGCCTGGTTCAGTCTGAAAGCACTTCACAAAACAGCTGTAGTGCCAGATGCCTGTCATCTCAGCACTTGAAGGGTAAGGCAGGAGCTCAGATGTTCACAGTCATCCATCCTCAGCTACATGGTGAGTTCAAGGTCAGCCTGGGCTACCTGAGATCCTGCCTCAGAATAAGTAAATAAGGGCCTGGAGAGAGTGCTCACTGATGGTTAAGAGAATTGTGTTCTCTTGTAGGACCCAAGTTCAGTTCCCAGCATCCATATCAAGTGGCTCAAAACTGCCTGTAACTCCAGCTCCAGGGGATCTGACACCTCTGGCCTCCACAGGTACCTGTATCCATGTGTACATATACTCCGCACACACATACACATAATTTTTAAAAGTTAAATAAATCTTTAAAAAAAGATAAATATAGTAATTTAAATGGAAAAATCCAATAAGTATGGTTTAGTTATACAGCATGTTTCTAGGCCCTGGGTTCACAAGCAACACACAGACACACACACATACACACAGATACACACACAGACATACACATACACACAGACCCTCCACATACACTTGGAAAATTGTTCTCTCTAGAGGAAGACAACAAATGTTCATCAAAACAGTGTTTAGCAAAATCCATGGTGGCACACAAGCATAATCTCAGCCTAACGATAGTCAGGAGTTCAAGGTCAGGCTGGGCTACATGGAAAGAAAAAGACAGTACTTAGCAGAGAGTTAACCGACAATCCAGAGCTGGGCATGGTGACTCACGTCTGTAATCCCAAGACACAGGAGGCTGAGATAGGAGGATTGTCATGAGCTCAAGGCCATCCTGGGCTACATAGTGAGTTTGAGGCAAACTGGGGGCCACATAGCTACAAAAAAAAGAAGGGCAGAAGGGAAGGAGAGAAGAAAGTTAAGGGTATGAGGACCCTCGAGATGCCTTTAGGAAGACAGGGCAGAAACGGAGATAACATGAGCCTCACAGAGACGTTCATACTGGGATCAGTAGATACTGACTAGAAAACTGCTGTTGATGTAAAAAGCCAACATTTGAAAAATTCAGTAGGAAAACAAAAAATATCAAAAGTGCTACATCCTTTTTAAACAATAAAGCTTCCAATAACTGTAATGTTATGGACTAAATGCTTGTGTCTTTCTAAAATCTCTATGTTGCAGACCCTTAGTGTCTTAGTTAGGGTCTACTTCTGTGAACAGACACCATGACCAAAGCAAGTCTTATAAGGACAACATTTAATTGGGGCTGGCTTACAGGTTCAGAGGTTCAGTCCATTATCATCAAGGTAGGAACACGGTAGCGTCCAGGCAGATATGGAGCAGGAGGAGCTGAAAGTTCTTCATCTTCATCTGCTAGAAGAATCGCTTCCAGGCAGCTAGGATGTGGGTCTTAAAGACCATGCCCACAGTGACACATCAACTCCAACAAGGCCACACCCACTCCAACAAGGCCACACCCACTCCAACAAGGCCACACCTCCTAATAGTGCCACTCCCTGGGTCAAGCATATACAAACCATCACACTTAGTGTTTGGGGCTGGGAGCTTTGAGAGGTAATTATGTTTAGATAAGGTCATGAGGAGGTCCTTGTGCTGGGTCAGTATCCTTACATGAAAAGACATGGAAGGGTTGGGGTATATCTCAGTGGCACATCACAGGCCTTGGGTTCAATTTCTAGCACATTAAAAAATAATTTTGCCCTCTAGGGCTGGAGAGATGGCTCAGTTGTTAAGAGCCACTCAGTGGCTGTTTTTCTAGAGGACCCAGGTTGAATTCCCAAGCACCCACATGGTGGCTCGTAGCTGTCTGTAACTCAAGTTCTAAGAGATCAAATGTCCTTTCTGGTCTCCTCAAGCACTAGGCATGTGCATGGTACACAGACATACATGCATGAACATCCATACACATAAAATAAATGTTTAAAAATTAAATTATATGCTTTCTGAACCCAGTGACAAAAACGTGGCAGGTATAGAAAAAAAAGAGTGAAAGACGCAAAGGATTCTGTGAAAAAAACACATATTTAATCGAAATTACAATGGGGGGTGGGGATCCAAGGTAATTTGTGAGATAAAGGCTGAAAAGGCTTCCAGAGGTGATAAAAGATATCAACCTACACATTAAAAAAAAAATGCCAGCAAATTCTAAATAAATAAAAATTTATCTCTAGACACATTATCTAGGAACTGCAAACAACTTAAAAAAACGTTTTATCCACCATGAAGCCACCTTCAGATGACAGCCCAGGCTCCAACACGAGTCTTGCCATCCAGCTGTGTGCCCATGTGTAAAGGAATGAAAACTTTCTTCACTTTCTCGCCTGACATCTGGGCCCATGGTTGGGAAGCAGGGAGCTAAAAGAATATTTCTGGGATGAAGAACTGACAAACGAGCTGTCACACAGTGTAGACACGGGCCTAGATTTATTAGACACTAATACATCACTGGAGGCAGGGACTGAATGAGCCGTACATACTATTCATCCTTGCTTTATAAATTGAAATGAGATGTCTTCTAGACTAAACAGTGGGCTGGTCATGAAGGACTGGGTGTGGCAGGTCAGTTTCTGTGATGAGATGCCTACGTACAGAGGCAAGTGAAGGGGCTGGTGAGAGGACTCAGTGGGGAAAAGTACTTGCTGCCAAGCCTGACGACCGGAGTTCGATCCCTAAGACCCACATGGCAGAAGGAGAGAACTGGCTCTCATAAGTTGTTTTCTGACCTCCACAGATGCCCTGTGGCATATGCACATGTGTACACGTGTGTATACACACACACACACACACACACACACACTGGTGATGTGGTTCAGGGCCAGCTTCAATCTCCAGTGTCAGGTTTTGGTTTTTTTTTTGTTTTTTTTTTTTTGTTTTTGTTTTTTTTTTTTTGTTTGTTTGTTTAGAAAAAAAGAGCTAGGCATGGTGTCAAATGCCCATAATCCTGGCACTCAGGAAGCTGGGGCTAGCCTAGTCTATATAGCAAGATTCTGTCTCAAAAAAAAAAAAAAAAATAGTAAGTGAGAATAAACAATCATATAATAAAACCACCATCCTCAGATGTCAGTTACATGCATGAAAGAGTCATCAAGTTATATTTAAATTCAGTGCAAACAAACGAAAAACGTATTGACTCTCATTTCTATCCTCTAGAAACAGTTTGAATAAGTTCAAGGGTCACTTTCCTCTCAGAATGAACCAAACAAGACAGATGCCTCTGCGTTGCAAAGACCAATACTCCAGAGGAGGGATAGCTGTCTCCAACTGAAAGGACATATCACTCAAGGAGGAGGCCATGGTCACCTTGGGAGGCCCTCAAGGTGGGAGTCACACTCTATCCCTCGCCGGCTCCCCAGGCTCAGTGGTTGGCCCTTCCCAGATTTACTACTCGGTCTCTACTGTTGCCAGCTGCCGCAAGTTTTCCAGCCTTTAATGCATTTCCTACATCTGTACAGGATTTATTTGAGGCTGAGAGATTTATTTAGCACATTCACGCTCCGCAGAGAGGACAATCCCTGGCGGAGCTCTGATCTCATTTGCAGTTCGGCAGCTGCGTGCGAGTGCTTGGCTGAAGGGCTGGTTCCTAGCGGGAGTGCCCCGTGCACGTTGCACGTTTCACACAGACGTGAAGCCTGAGGGTGACATGGGCAGGTGCGTGGGCAGGTGAGTGTGTATCTCAGGCAGAGAGATGTGTGAATCTGAACACATGACAGCAGATGTGTCATTTTCCAGATGTCAGCTTGACATGTTGGCATACGTGAGCATCTGTGTGAGAGTCTGTGCACACAAGCGTAGGCGTGGAAGCTGGAGTAGCTTGCGTGTGAGTGGAACCATGCAGGTTTACATTCTCATCCATATCCACACTGCTGACAGAGCACCAGTCATTGTCAACCATGGCACTCTTCAGAAACAGTAAACAAACCGCCTCTCCTCAGCTGAAAACAAGCCAAGAACTCCAAAGGGCTCAGTGGGGAATGCTGACACCATGCTCTGACCTCTTGGTCCCACTCACCTGGCCCCATCTCCCTTGTTGAGCATAACTCCAAATTCTCAACCTTCAGACACTACTCTGGTGACATGGGCACTCCTTGTGTGTCACCTCCATCCACCATGCTGGTTTCCACCAGGACCAGCCTGACAAGTTTTCCCCTCAGCCTTGGGAGCCTCAGATCCTCTGTATTGATCTCTCCACTCTCAAGTGTTTCCTCCAGGAAGCACTGCTACTCCTCACAGCTGCCAGCTTCAGCCACTGCCATCAGCCAGGGCTCTTGGAAAGCACCCTGCTATTCTTTCCTTCTTCTTTTTAAAGATATAATCTTTAGTTTATGTGTATGTGTGTTGTCTGCCTGTGCATCTGAGCAACACATGCATGCAGTGTCTAGGATGGACCAAAAGAGGGCATCTGGATCCCTGAAAAGTGGAGTGACAGAGGATTGTGAGGTGCCACGGGAGTGCTAGGAATCGAACATGCGTCCTCTAGAAGAGAAACCAGTGTTCTTAACTGCTGAGCCTTCTGTCCAGCCCTATCTGTCTTTCTTTCCTTTTTCTTATATTTACAGTATCAGACAGCAGAGCCAAGGCCTTGTGCATACTACATAAGACTCTACCACTATTCAGCCACTTTTATCCTGATGGGGTTTGTTGTCTGTTTAAGGCCGGTCTCACTATGTAGCCCAGTCTGGCCTGGATCTCCCAGGTGCTGAGATGACAGGTCTTTGCCACCACCCATAGTTTTGCCTTGATTATTGTCTGCTGGTGCCTCCTAAGAGAAAGCCCAGAATCTAGGCCATCACCTTCCTGTTTATTACTGGGTCCCCAGAGCGGTTCTGTAAGAACCTGTAAAATGAGGATAGCTTATGCGATATGCACGATGTACATTAAGAAAAAATAGGATGCTATGAATATCTGAGCATGCTGGGCACATGAATTAGAATGAGTCCGAGGACCACGCAGTCAACCTGCAGTCATCCATTCAGCCCACGACTGCCTCTCATCTACCATGTGCCTTGCACACTAATCGGGCTCTGCGCTCAGAAAACTTTTAGAGCAGTAGAGAAAATGCACAAAACAACCAGGATCACGTAGAGGCACGAACACAGAGCTGGGACAGGGATTTGATGGAGGGCTGGGTAGACTTGGAGGCTCAACAAAGATTCTCCAGAGGCGTTGATGCTGGGACAAGCTGACTTTTACACATCCAGCTCACCCACGTGTGTTCACACTCACAACGTCGACGCTCCAGGTCCGAAGATCAGCCAGAAATGCTTCCAGCTTTCAGAATAAAACACATGAACTCACTGTATTTTTCTGGTTTCCCTGTATCCCCCACTTTCTCTGACCACCCCTTACCCAAGGCAGTCAGATAAACAAGCTTACATGACCCAGGGGCCAAAGGACAGCTCTCCAGCTGATCAGTCAAGAACCTGTCCAGCCATTGCACACATCTCTCCAGGCTTCCTGCAATCAGGCATAGATACTTCACATCTCTTCCTTCAGTCCAGCATAGCACTTGGGGCAGAGCCTCCTTCACAACCAGGAAGACTGCAAACCTGCTGTCAGCTCATCTCCCACCCCCCGACCCCCACTCCAGAGCAGGCTGGTGTCACCAAAGCCTTTTCCACCCTACCAGCCTTCCCCACAGCTACAGCCCAGGTGAGGTCCAGGCTGAGGTTCAAGCCATGGGTGCTCACCAGTTCTCTTCCACTCGATTCAGAGTCAGTGTTGTCCATCTTCCACAATCAATGAGCCCGAGTCCTAACTGACTGTGGGTCAGGAGGCTTGAGGATGACCTCCAGGGCTGGAGGCAGGTGTGAAGCACAGCATCCTTTCCTCCAAAGACGCTGACCCTTCGTGCGAAGCCATGTGTCCCGCCCTGGCCTCAGCCCCAGTCTCTGCTCACAAACCCTGCCACCATTCACAGGAGTCTCTCTCCCCTGATGGGTCACTGGCTTCTCCTGAAACCTCTTGTGTGTTCCTCACACCTCCTACCACACTAAGCCCCTCCCCTCAGTTCACACTGACAGAGAGCTCCTCTCTTCCGTTTCTTGGCTGAGGTATGTGGCATGGGGCATATATACTTCACTTCAGACGGGGCTTGGCTTTGTGGGTGTGATAGCTTGGATCAAATTAGAAGTTGTCCCAGTTAGCATTTTAGCCTTACTCACAGAGGAGTTCGCTGGATGCGTGTTACCCACAGTTCTTCTCTAATACCTGGACCAGAGCAGTGGCTCTGCTGTGCTATGCTGTGCTCTACGTACCACGAGCATCACGGTGAGAGGGAAAGGTTAGCTGAAGAGCACAGGCTAGAGGAGGGAGTCTGAGCCGTCATCCGTGTAGCAGGCCTCTGCCATTGCTATCTCTTATCTCACCTATTGGTCCTACAATGTGACTTGCACAGAGAGGGTTTATGTCCCCTTCAGGTGACCAGTGGATTTTGTGACCAACAGATATTGGCCAAAGATAGGCTGTGGTGAAGGAAAGGCAACAGGAACGAATACACTTCTCCTTGCTACCTCAGAACACTTTCTTGATGGCGGGCCACTATACTTTGAGGAAGCTCAAGCCATCCACAGGAAGGAACTGAAAGCCCTTGCTGAGCTCCCAGGCAGTAAAGGCTTGCTAATCATGTGAAGAACCTACTAAGAGATGGGTCTTCAGGATACTGTGTATCAGAGATGACCCCTGTCCCCACCCCCTCACTAAGCCCTTTCACTTCCCAGGCAAAGCCAATGACTATGTGTGTATGTATGTATGTATGTGTGTGTGTGTATATATGTATGTATGTATGTGTGTATATGTATGTATATATGTATGTATGCATGCATGCCATGTCTAAATAGTGACCACAGAGGCCAGAAAAGGGCATCATATCTCCTGGGACTTAAGTTCTAGGTAGTTGTGAGCCCGTATGTGGGTGCTAGGACTCAAACCCAGGAAGAACTCAGTGCTCCTAGCCACTGAGCCGTCTCCCCAGCTCTGAACTTATTTTAAAGGTATAGAACCCCAGAACAACATTAAGAGCAGGTAATAATTCTATTAAAATGGATATTTACATATGTGCCTAATTTAACTTTTAAAAAAACACTTCATTTTTCCCTTCTGTTTTGATATCATTTTGATATTTTTTTCAGTGCTGGGGATTAAACCCACAGTCTTGAGCTTGCAAGGCAAGCACTGAATTATACACCCAGCTTTGGGTGGTGTTTGTTTGTTTGTTTGTTTGTTTGTTTTGAGACAGGGTCTCATATGGCCTAGGCTGGCCTTGAACTCTCAGTCCTCCTGCCTCAGCATTTGGGAGCAAGAGCTGAGACTGTACAAGTCAGTCATCATGGTGACCTTTGTTTTGTTTTTACAATAGGATCTTGCTGGGCAGCCCATACTGGCCTCAAATTCACAAGCTCCCGAGTGCTGGCATCACAGGCATGTACCGCCATGCCTGGCCCCAAAAGTTTTGACTACCACTGTAAAGATTCTGTCCTATCAGAGCCATGGTAGCATACACCCATAATCGCAGCACTTGGGAGGATTCTGAGTCTAAACTACAAAATTAAAGACTATCTCCTAAAAGACCAGTTCTGATTCCATGATCTGTGTGAGTCCAAATTAGAGTTTGTGGGTTTTTTTTTTAAGATTTATTTTAATTTTCAGTTGTGTCTCTCTGTGTGTGGGCATATGTGTGTGGGGGCATATGTGTGTGTGTGTGTGTGTGTGTAAGCATGTGTGCCTGAGTGCAGGTAACCATAGAGACCAGAAGCGGGTTGGAGTTACACTCAGTTGTGAGTCACGTGACAAGAGTGCTGGGAACTGAACACCGAACTCTGATCCTTTACAAGAGAAGTACCCACTCTTAGCTGCTGAGCCATCTTCCCAGTCTGTGGCTTGATGTCGGGCCTTGACCATTTAACATGTACCATCAATCAGGTAGAGGGTCTCCTGATTGCAGGTCTCCTGATTAGCAGGTCTCCACCTCCAGAGATTAAAATATTAATGAGTTATCTAAAGGCAGGGGGTAGCTAATTAAGTTATTCCCACCCCTTTTCCTCCTCCCTATAAAAAGCCAGGCCCCCTGACTTTTTTGGGGGGAGCGAGCACCATCTACACCCATTCACCACACCATAAACAATAAAAGCTTTGGAAAACCGGACTCCACTTGTCGCCTGGGTCTTCCTGCGCCTGCTGCCAGATTCCCAGCCTTTGGAACCTTGAACTGCAGCGGCTGTGTGAATGTGGGACCTTCCTCCACCGGGCAGTGAGGAAAGCCTGCCGGGACCCGGCTGCTGGACCGCAGTGGGACCCCACCGCCAGACTCCCCCGCGAGTTTTTTTTTTCCCACAATTTGATATGTCCTTTCTAGGTCTCTCCAAACCTCCACTTCTTCCTATGCTCTCTCTTTGTTCCAAGGCTCATGATATTCTTGTGGTCTCTGAGATCTGGCTTCCTTCCAGCCCCAGTAATGACCGATGCCTTTAGGCTCCCCTCAGGTCTTTAGTCCTGTGTCAGGCCTGCCTTCCTCTACGCTTGTCACCTCTTTCAGGATCCTGCTCTCTTACCTGCCCCATCGTTTCCATATCTTTCATCTGTAAGAAACATCCATGTATCCCATTTGCAAATTAAAACCTCTAGCTACCTGCAAACCTCTCTTCTATCCACACGGACCCATTTCTGTTCTCTCTGACACTCTCAGTCCATAGCCCTGCATCTGACACACTTTGCAGCTGGTCCTTCTCAGCCAGCAGAAGGCCGTTCCATAAGGTCTCAAACAACCTCTGAAGTGTTCCTCTCTTACACTGTGGCAAGGGCCACAGCCCCTCTGGCCTACCTCCCTCGGGCCTTCCTCTGCTGTCCTCACATGGCTTGACCCACTGACATGGGTACCCCTCAGGATCCCCTGTCCCCACCCCTGCCCTTCCCCCCAGCTCTTCTGCCCCAGCTCCCTGAAGGGAAAGACTCCTATAGTCAGCCTGCTCTTAAGTCACCAGACCTATACCTACACCCATGTGCAGGGGATTTCCATGCAGATACTGTAACGGGCTAACTGTGTCCCCAGTGCAACAGTGTAGAAGGAGGCCCAGTACCAAAAGGTTAAGTCATAAGGGCTCTTCCTTCATGTGTGGACAAGGCCCCAAATGCATTGCCCCTTGCTCTTTCACTCTCTACTCTCAGTCTTCCGCCATGAGATGACAGAGCCCCTTGCTAGATGCCAGCACCATGTTCCTGGATTCTGCATCCTCTAAGACTATGAGGCAAGCCAGTTCCCATTCATGACAAATCAGTCTCTGGTATTGTCCCTGAAGTAGAAATTGAGACAGCTGCCCCAGAGGTATCACAGACTCGGTCGTCTGCTCCGAGGTTTAGGAATTGTCCCCTGGCTGCCTTTCCCCTCTCTCTCACTCAAACCTGATTATTAAGTTTGGTGCATCATTCTTCCTAATTATCTCTCCAGTGCAGACTCTGTCTCCCAGTGGTCCAGGCCCGCATCATTTCTTACCTAGATTCTCCAATTAACTCTTAACCGCTTTTCCATGCTGTCTGCCCTGCTCCCCTCAAAGCAGAAAACGCAACCCCGCCCAACGTGGGATTTCCAAAATGCTTGTATGGTCATCTCCCACCTGCTTGGTTTCCTCCAGTGAGAGGCATACAAGCCCAGCACTCAGGAGGCGTGAGCATCCCTCCTGACCAGCCACACCCTTAGCAAACACTCACCCTGCTTCTCCTGGGTTGTCTGGGCCTTCATCACCCTCTGCTCATCAAGTGTGTGCTATACTCCTCTGCACCTCACACATCACCTCTACCAGCCAGTGTTTTGCTCCTCTGAACATCCTCCTCTGAAGCAGGCTCTTCTGAAGATGCCTGCTGTCTAACACTGGAGTTCATGGCTAGTCATCTCTGCACCCCCAAACCCACCACAATGCCTGCCTTCCGGGGTTCCATCCATTGTTTCAGTAACTACAAACTTCTTAAAATCAACCCTGAAAATTCAGAGGATCCTAATGTATCTGGGCCATTACGTAACTGTTGCTGAAGAGGGACCAGTGCTTGACCCTGGGAGTCAGAGCTAAGGCTCTGCCCTTGAGACATTCCTCAGTGAGCCTGCCTCTCACTCGGTACAGGTGGCAGGTACAGTCACTGCTGAGGTCGCTAATATGAGAAGAAAACAGGAAGCGGGCAGAAAGCACATGTGAGGGACAAGGAAGAGAGACCCCAAGCCCCAGCTGAGTTAGCAGTTGTCACCACTTCTAAACTTCCTCCTGGCCCTGCTTTGCCTTTCTCCATCGAAATATGTTCTCAAAGCTGAAGCCCAGCCCGTGGACCAGACTCACAAGTATTCTGGTAGCAGAGACTTGAAAGCCATGTAGATGGGCAAGCAGCAGAAGGAAATGTGAAATGCCCAGCCCTCCCCTGTCTGCTGCAGGCAGTGGACACAGCCGGCTGGTTAGTATTGTCCTCTCGACACAAACCTAAACATGTCTAGGAAGAGGGTGTCGTTGAGAAACCCTGCATCAGATTGCCCCGTGAGTATGTCTGTGGGACATTTTCTTGATTAACGGCTGATGTAGGAAGGCTTAGCCCACTGTGGGCAGTCCCTAGGCAGGTGGTCCTAGGTTTTATAAGAAAGTAGGCTAAGCAAGCCGTAGGATACAAGCCATAGGAAGCAATTTCTACCCCACCCCACCCCCAGTCTCTGCTTGAGTTCTTGCCCTGACTTCTCTTTGAGACAGACTCTAAGCTATAAGTTGAAATAAACTCTTTCCTCCCCACATCACTTTTGGTCCTGGTATTTAAAACAGCAATAGATAGCCAATTAGACATCTTGGGCTTAGCTGCAGGGAGTTGAGAAGCAAGAGAAAAGCCGTGAACAAAACCCCAGCCATCTCTCCAGCACTCCTGGTGCCTGGGACCCAGGGGTACAACTGGCTCCAGCACAGGCTCTGCCCATGCCCTGGTTCACAGTTGGTCTAGCTATAATCTCAGTGAAGTTATAAGTCTGGGTGCATGTGCCAAACTCCTTCATAGTCCTTCCATCTTAGCTATGGCCAGGCCACCTACAATTCTAATCTCTCGCCACCCTAAGGCTTCTCAGCCCAGCTCCTAACCCAAGGCTGTCCAGGAATCTAGCCTCACAGCCAGTGGCTACAGTGAGGGAGAGATAAGAGAGTCCCTGGGGCGAAAGCCAGCAGCTGTGAGGAGTCTTCCACAGCCCAGGACTGGTCTCATCTTATTTAACTGGAGAGTCCCCAGGGCAGGGTCCTTAGCTCCTCCAGCCTCAGCAGACAGCCTTGAACACTCAGGAAACACTAAATGGAGTCTGAGAGACTCCCACTGAAAGCCTTTCATTTGCAGCTCTGAGAAAAAAAAATGCTTCAGACGAAAGTCCAGGATCTTCAGATAAGAGCTAAAGTCTCTTACAAGAGCTAAGTCTCTCAAGCTCTCAGACAGAACATATGGAGCAGGGAAGCCAGAGGTGCCAGCCTCTGGTAAGGGGACTTCAGGGCCTCAGACCACTATGGTAATAGTTGTTTGTATCAAAACAGAGAGTGACACAATCCCCCAACCCCCTAGTTGAGGCTAGCAGCTTCAACAAACAAGCTGAACAGTATGTGTCTGTCTGTGGCCTCTGTGTGTGTGTGTGTGTGTGTGTGTGTGTGTGTGTGTGTGTGTGTGTGTGTCTGTCTGTCTGTCTGTCTGTCTGTCTGTCTTTGCACCACCCCCACAGAGAGGCAGAGAAGCCAGCCTGTGGAGCAGAGTGAGCTGTGCATCTTGATTGGGAGCCACTAAGATCCTTTGGAGATCAGATCTGAACCTGTGACCTACCTCATCCGCTGCTTCAGCAAGCAGCCAGCCAAGTGACTCAAGCACTGTCCATTAAGTTTAGGACCATAGAGACTAATGTACTTGGTCTACATCTCTGTGGTCTGGCCTTCTAGACCAGCCTGGGTTGTTCTGCCCACACATGCTCTGATAGCACCCCTGTGGCTGCCATCATGTCTCATCAGAGGAGTAGCCTCACAGCGCCCCCTGCTGTCTTCTACCCAGCTCAGGCCTCAGAAGGTACCCAGAAGTCAATTTGGCCAATTGAACATTCTAGCAGGTAGAGCGTCTCATGGCTGTCCTATAATGGATCCCTGAGTGTTTCTCTCCTTCCTGACTCAAACAAGGATACATAGTGGGAACAGAGACGCCATCCTCCTGGGGATTGGGGACTTCAGCACACAGGAAGTCAGATCACAAGATGAGCCAGCAATGAGTGATCACCAGGAGACTGGAAAGTGCTCAGCGGTTAAGAGCACTCGCTGCTCTTGCAGAGGACCCAGGTTTGATTTCCAGAACCTCCATGGTGGCTCACAACCATTCATAACTCCAGTTCCCAGGGGGTACGATGCCCTTTTCTGACCTCTGCAGGCACTAAGCATGTATGTGGTGCACAGACACATATACAGGAAAAACACTCATATACTTTGGGGTTGGGGGGAAGTGATTATAGGACAGGAAATAATTGATCAAGGAGGCTTCCAGGCCAAGGAGGTGAGCTGCTGGAGCAAGGAAAAGCTTCCAGCAGGAAGGAGGATTTCATCCAAACCTTAGCTGAGCCCAAAGACTCCTAGACAACGTGCCAGCAGAATGGCACGCCTGCGCAATGACATGGAGGTGGCAGAGCATAGCATGGACTTAGGTCCTGTGTATGGCCCTACCTGACCAAGGTGCAAGCCTTCAGAGACTCCTGAGCACCGAGAGACAAAGGATGGAGAGTCAACCCAGAGTCAAGCACGGACCAGCCTCCCTGTCAGGCACAAAGCAAACCGGATCCAGTAAGCAGGCGACAGTGAAAAGCAACTAACCAGCTGGATCCTGGATCCAACACCACTCAGCCCTTCTGCTTTAAGAAGGGAAGCAGAGGTGAAGAATCAGAATGTAGGCCTGTAAGAAAGATGCCACCATGCCCACAACTCAGTAAGAAGCAGACCACGAGGCAGAAGAGTAAGGAGGAGGTTTAAATGGGAACGTCAGAGGGGATGTGCCAGGCTCGGAGAGATAGCTCCGTGGTTAAGAGAGCTTCCCGGAGGACCCGAGTTTGGTGTTCACGATGATTCCAGCTCCAGCAGGTTCTTGACCATAGTGAATAGGGCTGTACTGGGTATGGGAGTACAGAGGTCCCTTCCAGACAAGAACTCACGCAGAGCTCTGGCTACAGGAACCTGCCTTTGGTATCCTCCACTCCATCTTGGCCCTTTCCTCGACATATTCGCTCTTAGCTGGTCCGTAAACTCTGTCTTTGACTGAGTTCTGTGTTCTGACTTTAACTTTACATGTTTCTTAACATATTGCTAAGCTTACCTTCTGTTCTCCAAGCCATGATACCCTGGCAAACTTCTGTCTGTCCCTCCCATGCCTGCTGACACTTTTACCCTGCCACTGATGCCCTACTCCTCTCTCTGGCATCCCAACCCCACTAGGGCATAGCATGAGGTGGAGGGGTCAGGATGTGAGGCATTTTAGGGATGTGAATGGAGCCTCGGGGAAAGAGTCCATGTGGGGAATGCCCAGCCCTAACTACAAGGGTAGCAGCTAGAAAGGAGAGAGACAGGAGAGGTGTGGGGTCCAGGACAACCTACCAAGGTGGGCTTCCTGGGGAAATCTGAGGTCACCAGGAAGGAGATAGCCCTGGGGAAACAAGGTTCTAAGTGTCCAGCCCTGCAAAGCAACCCGCTCGCTAAAAAGGTGGCTGCCTAAACCAACAGCTCACTCACCATCTAAGGGAATGTCCCACCCACTAAGCACTAATCTATCTTGGGATATTCTGTAAGCAGGTTATGAGAATTAGAAGCAAGTGTTTAGACCAGATCTGTACCCTTTGCCCTAGGCTCCCCCAGCGCCCTCTAGGCTCTAACAGTGTACTACCAGTAGTGCAAGGAATAGCTAAGGTCCACTCAAGCCACTCACGGAAGCCTTTAAACACACCTATGCTTGCCTTCAGAGTTCAAAAGTCACCATGGTCCAGAAGCCTAAGGCCTCAGGGTCTGCAGAAATCTTAACCCTTCCCTGACTGCACCTCAGGAAAGTCACGGCCTCATCTTACCCCAGCACACGCAGGGATGCCTATATCTTACCCCAGCACAGTGGCTACGTGGGGAAGAGAAGAAAAGTGGGAAGCCCGAAAGCTGGGTTGGGGGTGACACTGTCCTTCCTCACTATTCCTTCCTAATTCTTTGTTGCAAAGAGCACCGCATGTTCTATTTCAATCCTCAATGAAGCATATTTCAGGGTAAATTTCCTATTGCCTGTCACAGCTCAGGGGAAAAATGAGTGCACATTTCCCCAGCTCCATTAAGTAGGGAAACAGGCTCCCATGGCTAGCACTGCAGGCATGTTCCCTGCAAGCCAGATGAGGGATGAGATCATCTGCATTCTCCTGGTCCAAGGCATGGGTGGCAGGGGAGGGGTCTAACTTCCTACACTCCTGGGGACAAGTGCAGAGGCCAGGCAAACCTGCTGCAGGGAGCGTCTGCCTAGAACACTGCCCAGTGCTTAGGCCTTTGGTCCATGGGTCCCCACTTCTTCCTGCCTCCCCCTGCTTTCTTGTTCCCATCTTAATCATAGATAGACAGAAAACAAGAAAAACATAACTCACGGCTCCCCTTTCCTTGAGTTGTTCTGTAGGCTGATGTCTCCACTGGCCTAGGACAGAAGAGGTAGGATCTGGGGCAGGGCTCCCTACTCTCAAGAGTGAACATCTTGAAACTCACTCTGCTGAGTAAAGACAGAACTGCTTCTGCCCTGCCCAGTTCCTGACACTGTCTGAGGCTACTACCCCTGACCCTAGCTCTCTGCTAGTCCCCCCACCCCTTTGTTTCCTGAGACCATGTCTTATTATATAACCCTGGGTGCCTTAAACCTGCTATGTCATTCAGGCTAGCCTTGAACTCAGGAGTCCTCTTGCTTCGGCTCACAGGCATGTGCTAACAGGCTCAGTGAAGTGTTTTAGCTCTTGGGGATGGAACCCTTGGCCCCATGCATGCTAGGCAAGTGCTCTACCCCTGGCTTTACCCCAAGTGCCTGTTTTTTAAGACAAGATCTGGTTATGTAGCCCAGATTGGCCTTGAATTTAAGATCCTCCTGCCTCTGCCAGACTCCGCTGGTGCCTGCTACCTCCACATCCCACTAAAGTCTTTTGCTTTCCCTCATTGCCACTAAACATGACTTTTGAAGCTTTTCTGGGTCTGGCCCTTTCCTCTCCAGCCTGGTCGCTCCCTGCCTCTCCTCTAGGGTTTGCCTTTTTCCAGCCTTTAAGGTCTCTGGGTACCACTGCTCCTTCCTGCTCCCTCCTAGCTCCCAGCACTCACCCCTCTGAGTGGTCCCCTTCCTTGACCATCTGGAGGATGCCGACTCCTTCTACAGGCAGCAAACTAGATCCTCCTGCTCCGGGAAGTCCCTTCTGTGGCATTTGAGAAAAAATAAACCCTAAATCCCCTTCCCCACACATACACACACTCATCGTAACACTAGCCTTCTACACTGAAATCGCCTATGGCATGCTGGCTATAGGCTCATGGAGGGCAGAGGCAGGCAATCTTTACATCCCCCGAACTTATATATACCTGCCCTCTAGAGTGTGCAAGGTCACCAAGTGGATGGCAAGGGACTCTGAGGCTCTGCAAGGCATGTCTTGGTCTCCTCATGCTCCTCAAACTCCCAAAGCCCATTGGGTAAGCCTCTTTTCATTCCCACCTCCAGCTGGCACGTGGCTGACCTGCTTAGCTCAGTGACTGAGTAGGTAATGGGCAGAAAGAGCATCCCTCAACCCCAACCAGAGAGTCTGGAGAGAAAGAGCCCTATAGCCCAGGTGAAGTTGCACACACTTGTAATCCCAGTACTTGGAAGACTGAGGCAGGAGGATCATGAATTTGAGGCCATCCTGGGCTTCCTAATGATGTTATATTGGGAGAAGAAGAGAAGGGTGAGGAAGAAGAGCAGGAGGAAGAGGAGGAGGAGTAAGGTAAAATGAAATTAAAGGCATACGTCTGAGAAAAGTCCACATGCATCTCTGTGTTCGCACAAGCATGAGTGTGCGTGTATAAGGATGGATTGTCTTCCACTGTCTTACAGTTCAGATCTAGAATGTCCCCTAAGGTTTGTAGGCTGACCCTCAGAGAATGGTGCTCGTGAGAGGTGGTAGCAGCTTTAGGGGTGGAGCCTAGAGGAAGTCACTGGAGGTATGTCCATGAAGGAAACATGAAGACTATAGTCTCTGTCTCTTCCCTCCTTCGGTCCTTCCATCTCCTTCTAGCCACGATGAGGTGAGCATCTTTGTTTCGTTATGTTCTCCCCACCATAATGTGATACCTTGCCCAGGCCCAAAGGTAACAGAGCCAAAGGACCATGAAAAATGTAAGCAAATAAACCTTCCCTCCCTTATAAGTTGATTACCTAGGGTATTTCGTCATGGTCACAGAAAGCTAATACATACCCCATTAAGTTTTTTCTCATAGATTCTGGGTAAAATTCAGCTTTTTCTCTCTTTTCCCTTCCTGTTTGCCAAGTTCTTGGTGCCTACAACTGAACTGAAATCACACTGAGCAAGGGAAAATGGCTTTTCCATCACACAACAGAGATGTCTTAGTTACCTTTCTATCTCTGAGAAAAAACACTATGATCAAGGCAAAAAGAAAGCATTTAATTAGGCTTACAGTTTCAGAGGGTTAGAGTCCATGGTGGCAAGAACAGCTAAGAACTCACATCTTAGGGCACACCAAGAATAACATGAATCTTTTGAACCTCAAAGCCTGCCCCCAGCCATACAACCTCCTCCAACAAGGCCTGCCCACCCATAGCTCCTAATCCTCCCCCAAATAGTTCTACCAACTGGGGACCAAGTATTCACGCTTAAGAGCCGATGGAGGCCATTCTCATTCAAACCACCACAGAGGGAACACATTCCTAGAATGAGAAGAGTGGGTAGCATGGGCCTGCTCTGCTTATAACCCGCTTGGGTTGGAACCCCTCCTGCAACAGAGGATAGGCATTTGGGCCACATTTGAAGCAGAGAGCCTGCTTTCCTGACCACTATTGTTCCTTATAGAGTCCCTCGCAGAGCAAAGCCCAGAAGCCACTTCTGCCCTCCAAGCTTGGTATACCACTTCGTTCTGTCTGTCTCATTTGTCATCTGTCAAATGGCCTAATGCAATCTGCCACCGCACCCTGAGCCCCTGGCCAAAGATCACTAAGCCTTCACACATTCCTCAGCAGAGATGACCCAGCAGGAGTCGGAACGGGTTGGGCTGCATGGGTGAGAAGACTGCCTGGTCCTCATTGCCTCCTGTGAGGATGTTCTGCCCAGGCATCCTTGACAGGACCCAGCTAGTGAGATGTCAAGTTGGGGATGAGTGATAGGCATGGAGAGATTTGGCTCCAAAGTCCAAATCCCGAATTGCATTATCTTCTCTCTTAAGCAGACATTACTCATCGGCCTCCCACACCCACAGTGTTACATGAGACCTCGAGGGACAGGAAGACATATTTGGTTGCAGCTGGAGGACCTCAGACTAGAAAGCAGGAAGAATTTCCTGACAACAGAAGATGCTAGCAATGGCCAGAGATGGAGGGGGGCTGGGGAGCAGACCTTTCTTGGCACCTCTCCAAACTGAGGTAAGCTGTTTAGCCTTTGAGGAGGGGTGTCTTCCGGTGGCCTCTTGGCCCAGCCTTCAGCAGTCATGGGAGACGTGAGGGCAGTGTGGCAGGGAAATGATCCAAACAGAAAATCAAGGACATGTGCAATCTACACAGGGTCTGGAACTCTGCTGGAGTAAAAACACAGTCATAGAAGAGCCCTCAGGGCCACACATCCAGCAGGGAAGCCTTCTAAAGCCCATCAGGGACCCTGGCTGCTTCCTATGTTCTTGGGCCCTCAGGGGTCTTGGTAGTCAGAAGAGTAACAACAACTAGGCTGCTCTTGGTCCTCTGCTTCCTAAGGAGGGGAAGACTAGCATATAACCACCCCCCCCCCCCAGAGTACACAGATAAGCATACCACTATACATATGTAAGAATGTGCCAGTACGCTCCCAACACATATGTGTAGGGTCATGCACATGTGCACATGTATATACACACATATACACATACAAGGAACAGTTGGCCCTCCCGAGCATATGGTGGCTATGGCTGTAATTCTATCCTGAGATCCCAATGACACCTTCCCCACAGAGTCAGCAGAGACTGGAAGCAGGGAGCCGTGGAAGCTGAGTGAAAGAAGAAGCCCACAGGCTGCTATAGCACACCTATGCCAATGCTATGGGGTGGCACCCTGCTAGACAAAGCCCTTCCTCAATGGCACAGTGAGACTATTTAATGGGGTCTTAGTACCCAGGGGGGCCAGCTGGCATCCCACTAGATGTCCTAGAAATACATGGTGACCCCATGCTCACAACCAGCCCTTCTAAGAGATCCCCCAACATTGTCAACATCGATCAGTATTGACAACCCTAGGCAAGCTAATTCCCTAGAATCACGGACTAGGAGTCCCCACCTTCTCTCCAGTTCATGTACCTGAGAATGCTGATTCACAGGCCCCTGGCACAGTCCACTGTCTCAGGGAGATGAGCCTCCCACCTTAAGAGCAAAGGAAACCCAAGAGTCTGCACCCACCAGGAGGATGACACCTGAGTACACAAACCTGCCAGAGGCCCACTGAACACTCCCACGGGAGCAGTGAGCCATTATTCAACATCCATTATTCACTTTCCCATCCCAGTCAGGGGCAGGGACGCTGAAGGAGAGGCGCAGCTGGAGCTGAGTTCTGTACCCACTCTCTCCACACGCCCAGCAGATAGATACTTAGAGCTCTCTCTCTCTCTCTCTCTCTCTCTCTCTCTCTCTCTCTCTCTCTCTCTCCCCACTCTCAATGTAGATACTCAGCTTTCTCTCCACTCTCCACACAGATACTCAGCCCCCCCCCCACATATATACACACACATACACACACACACACAGGACCCGCCTCTAGAAAGTACAGATGTCACATGGTCATCATCCCACTGAACAGATGTTAGGCAAGTCACAGACCACGCTGAAATGAGACATGTGATCTTCCCAGTGAGGAACTCTAAGCCAGGAGGAAGTACTCACTTTACCCAGTTTGGTAAACACACTTGGTGACAAGCTGCGATAACAGAGGGGGGCTGGGCCAAAGACACCAGGCTGCTTGTCCCTGGGTACGACCTCCATGGCCAACTCAGCCACAGCCTCGTTTTGAGATATCCTTTCTTCAAAAGAAGCTTCAGAGTTACAAGCTCTCAGAGCCGAGGGAGACAGCCCCCAAACCTGGAGTCCTTTCCACAGCATGACCAGCAAACGGTCACCTGGCCTCTGCTGAGCTCTGCCCAAGGGAAAGGTTCTTACCCAAAATAACAGGTCCCACATATTCACTGAGCATCTTTGTCCCTCTGGGGACCCAATGAGACCACGGCTTCACAGCTAAAGTAGATGAAGGCCTGGCTCTGTTGCAATCGTCCACTTACGAGTGGGTCAGATGAAGGGCTGGAGAGGTGGCTTTTCTGTTTAAGGACACCTGTTGCTCTTGCAGAGGGCCTGGGTTTGGTTCCCAGCACTCACATGGTGGTTGTCATAGTTACCATTGCTGTGGTGAAACATCATGACCCAAAGCAACTTGGGGTAGAAAGGGTTCGTTTGGACCATACTTCCACTTGTGTTCATCACTGAAGAAAGTCAGGACAGGAACTCAAACTGGGCAGGAGCTGATGCAGAGGCCATGGAGGGATGCTGCTTACTGGCTTGATCTTCATGGCCTGCTCAGCCTGCTTTCCAATAGAACCAAGGACCAGCATCCCAGGGATGCATCACCCACAATGAGCTGGGGCCTCCCTCATCAATCACTAATTAAGAAAATGTCTTGCCTATAGCCTGATCTTAAGGAGGCATTTTCTCAACTGGACTGCCCTCCTTTCAAATCAAATGACTCTAGTGTGTGTCAAGTTGACATAAAACTATCTAGCACAATGGTTCACAGCCATCCTTAACTCTGGTTTCAGGGAATCTGATGACCTCTTTGGATACCAGCCACACACATGGTGCATATACAGACATGCAGGCAAAATACACACATACGTAAAAGAAAATAAACCTAAAACAAATACTAAAAGGGTGGGTTAAATTAGTGTCCAGATAGATAGTTTGTGTTCCCTGGGCCTGGCAGGAGATGAGATGTGGAGTCAGTTTTCCCCATGGCTCAAAGCTTAGGCCATGGCTGTAAGGCTGTGATCTAAGCATGCTCTCTGAGGCTCACCCTGTGCCCTCGAACTGATCCCTTATTTTGGCAGTGGTTTCAGGACTGGACTTAAGCAATGGGTAGCTCTGGTATTAGTGGTTTAAACACCGAGTTTTTCCCTTCCAGAACACTGTAATAACACATGCATGTATGTCTTTTGTGCTGAGTATGTAAGTCTGTCCCCACTTCCCCTAGCCCCAGTTACTCCCAAGAACTAGTTTGGCCTGAGGTAGGGAGTGAACTATTAGGTATTATAAGTGTCTCAGAAACCCCGTCCTAAAACATGTTCTCTGACAGTCCTACCATACCTGGATACCATTCCCATTTAGCCAGGCTTTTGCAGACTGGTGCCTTCTGGTGGAAGGAGACTGCGGGGAAGGGGCGAGCAGGGCAGGGGGTGGGGGGGTGGTACACAGTGAGATACTGTTCCCAGGGACTGGGGAAGAAGATGGGGTAAGCATCCAAGTAGGAGCAGGCACACTTGGCAGAAATACTAACTCAAGATTGGAGGTGCCTCAGTACTGCCTAGAATTTCCCTTGGTGGCCCTTGGTATCAAGATGTCAGACATACAGCACTGCCCTGCAGCAGGAACACAATAGCAGCTGTCATTTGATCCTCCTTCCCATTCTCAAGCCTCACAGCCCTGACCCTAAAGCTGCTGCAATGCCTCTTCTCCCAGGGAAGTTTGCACCCACTGCTTAAGCAGAGCTGTTGCTACAAGGAGAGACCTCACTCTGTCCCACCTACCAACACTGCAAGGCCTGGAATCTCCCTTCCAATCCCGGAAGTCCCCTCTCTTCTGGAAGTACCTAGTCTAGGTATTGTGCTACATCATCCATTTTCTCTCCTGCTTCCATCTCCAAAAGCAGAGGTCGGCATAGGAGTTCATAGGCGAGTGTTGGGTGCTGTCCGTGGTGCTGAACATCCTGGGGCGTAGTCACAGTTTGGCTTTTTAAGCCTTCTGGGGCTTCCTGCACTGCAAGGCACTATAAGAGATTCAGGGAAAGATGATGGCAAGATCCAAGAGACTGATGCCAGGAGGGGAGCAGAGCTGAATTTAAATAGAATAAATAAGCAGATGTCAAGACCACAGGGAAGGGTTAGAGTTTCAACTCACTGCTCACAGCTGCTTATCCCTAAAACAGTCACACAGAACTGAATGTGAGAGAAAATCCCAGCAAATAGATACTGCTTGGGCAGAGATAGAATCTAAGAAAGAAAAACACTAGAAGAAAAATTTGAAGAATGTATAAGTAACAAGATTTGTGGTGTGGAAAAAGGTGTTACCTGGAGACTGAAGATTTGGTCACATCTCCAAAGTCCAAGCTCACAACTGGGACAGTCTTAGTCACTGTTGTACTACTGTGAAGAGACACTATGACCAAGGCAGTTTATAAAAGAAAGCATATAATTGTGGGCTTGCTTACAGTTTCAGAGAGTGAGTCCATGGCCATCATAGGCATAAGGTAGCAGGCAGGCAGGCATGGTACTAGAGCAGGAGCTGAAAGCTTACATCCAATCCAAAAGGTGAAGGGAGAAGGGGAGCCTGGGCCTAGCATGTTACCTTAAAACCTGCTCCAAGAACCACACCTTCTTCACAAGGCCACATCTCCTAAGTCTTCTGTGATGACTATTCTTGGTTGTCAACTTGTCTATATCCGAGGTTAACTAAAACCCAAAATGGAAGGGGCACACCTGTGAAGGATTTTTATTTTTTGCTTAATTTGAAGTGGGAAGATCCACTTTTAATCAGGATCATTGAGGTAAAAAGACATACCTTTAATCCATTCTTTTTTTTCAAAATGGACTCACTGTGTAACCCTAGATGTCCTGGAACTTGCTCTGTAGACCAGGAAGTCTTCAAACTCACAGAGATCCACCTGCCTCTGCCTTCCAATTTCTGGGATTAAAGCCATGTGCCACCACTGTCCCAGCTAATCCAGATCTTTTGAAGTGACAGGACCCAGCTGTAGTCTAGGCTACGCCTTCTGCTAGAACCTATATAAGGACATAGAAGAAGGAAGTGTCCCTTTTTGGCTACTTGCTCTCACCTCACTAGCAAGTCCACTCCTTCTCTGAAACTAGAGCCTGCTTCAAGATCCTGACACATACTGAAAACAAGCTGAGACATCCAACCTCATGGACTTAAAAACTACTAGATTCTTGAAACTTTCATTCATAGGCAGTCATTGTTGGATTAGCTGGACCACAGCCTGTAAGTTATTCTAATAAATCCCCTTTCAGACAGGAAAGGGAGGAAGGGGGAAACAGAGAGCGGAGAGAGAGAGAGAGAGAGAGAGAGAGAGAGAGAGAGAGAGAGCCAGAAATTCATTCTGTAAGTTCTGCTATTCTAAAGAACCCTGACTAAAAATACACTCTCTCAAAACAATCCCGACTAGAGACCAACATATGTTAGAGACCAATATATGTTAGATAAGTCTCATATCTAAACATATGAGACTTTGGGGGCCACTGCCATTCAAACCAGCACAAATCCTTTTGTGGATCCTTGGAGTCAAGACTGGAAGATACAAAGTCAATGATCAATCCCACTCTGTGATGGCAAAGTAGTCACTGATGCTTTGTGCATTTTACACACTTCTATGTGCAGACACATGTACACACATGTAGAGGTCATATATCAACCTTGGGTGTGACTCCTCAGAAACCACCTACTTCGTTGGGCTTTTCTAAGCTTCTGTTTTATGAGTACAGGTGTTGTGGCCTTTATGCATGTACCTTGTATGTGTGCCTGGTACTCACAAAGGATGGAAAAGGACATTAGATTCCCTAAAACTAGAGTCACAAATGCTCTGGAGCCAACAGGTGGGTGCTGAGAATCAAACCTAGGTCGCAAGAGCAACAAGTGTTCTTAACAGCTGAACCATCTCTCCAGCCTCCATTTTATTTTTTGAGAAGAGGGTCTCTCATTGTGAGCTGCCTTGCCCTGTTTTGTTTTGTTGTTGTTGTTGTTGTTGTTTTTTACGAGGGTTCTAGGAACTAAAACCAGGCCCTCAGGCTTTCCGAACAAGCACTTTACAGTGGGTGCCATCTCCCCAACCTTAATTTCTACATCTGGTGTCAATGCTGAGATTCTCCAGGAAACAGTGTAATTTGTGTACAGATGTATGGGGATCAGAGTTTTGTCTCAATGTATTTATGAGTATCACCTGTGTGCCAGATGCCTAAAGAGGCTACAAGAGGGTATCAGATCTCCTGGACAGAGCTGTGGACAGATGTGAGCCACTATGTGGGTGCTGAATATTAAACTCAGGTATTCTATAAAAGCAAAAGGTACTCTTAACCACTGAACCATCTCTACAATCCCCCCTAGAAACATTTTCAGTGACATCAGAATTGTGTTTGACAGGAATGGGCTAAGTCTAGTCAGGTTCCAGACTAGAGTCCCTGTTAAGTTCATCTAGAAGTCACATCCTTCCAAAGTTCTATGCTTTTTCCTCTCCATCCAGTGCTGAGGGAGCAGCTTGTTGGCAAGGCAAAAGTTCTGCCTGTCTAAACAGACCATATGCAAAGGGACACAGGAGGTGAGCAACCCTGCCCACATGCAGCAGGACAATCAATATGTCCTGGGGCAAGCTTTGTCTCATGAAGTCTCGAGGTGCCCAAAGGGTACCCTAATCTGCACATCAGCCATCTTCAGATAACACCAAGGTATAAAGACCCCACCCTACTAAGCTGGACTACTCTCCCCATCTCCTCTTTTTCCTTCTTCTTATCCTCTGAATCTCTCTGACATGAAGGATATACAAGCTAATTGGCTTGTGCACACACTCAGCTCTCCCTAGAATGTCTACACACACACCCAAGCCATACTATAGAAAGCTCTTAACAAGTTTTCCTCCTTGGTGCCTATCCTGTGTCAGACCTTCCATGGACAGAGATGGCTTCATTACCTGCTTGGTCTTCTGTGACAGTGCCTGTGTTTAGTGACTGCCAATTCCTCTTTAGATGCCTGAGGTCTTTCATGGGACTGGTTTGTCACCAACTTCCTGACAATATAAATCATTTGTACAGGTGCAGAGCATGGGCTTCGGCAGTGAGGCTGCCGGGCATCCTTGGCCCTTCCAGTATCTGCAGATAGACCCACGCACATAAGAGGACTACTAGCAATGATTAAAAAAAAAAAAAAATCCAAGGACACAAAGGATCCTCAGAGAGCATCTGCTGATCTAGAGGTGAACTATTCAGGGTTCCCTGAGAGAAAGGCTGCAGGCCACCCAATCCCACATCCTCAAGGAGTCTGTCTGTTGCCCTCATCCCTGGGTCTGAAACATGAATCTGTCTCCCCACTGCCTTGAAAGCCAGCTGACGCATTCCTACAACTAATACACTTCTCAGACACCATATTTATATCACAGCAGGACAAGAGAGCAAAGGTGTAATCGGGCTGGACTTGACTGATGTGACAGCTGCAGTTAGCCACATATGTCACTGACAGACGTGAACTGGGGATAGTTTATGCTAAAAATCGCATTGCTGAGAGGACCCGATATCTTCCTCTCGCAGACATCCAGACAGCACTGACCTCACTCAGCTGCAAAGCAAGAAGAGATTCATAGACTTGTCTGAGGGAGAGTCTTGTGAGGCCATCATTGTGACAGTCGCCATGCAAGCATCTCCCCTAGAAATGCTCTCTCTGCTTTCCTGAATTACCTAGTCAATACTACCACACCCTCTTAATCAGTTGCCAGATTCCTTAATGCTCTAAGTGTAGAAGTACTGCCTAACATCTAACCCAAACTCTGTCTGCTTTCATTTGCAACCATTGCCCTCGTTCCATCCTGGTGCAAGCACAGTCTAGCCTTCCTCCCTGAACTCAGCCACTCTGGAACTCGCCTGCCATGTGCATCATCTGTGTGCTGCCAAAGGCAAGTGATTCCCTGATTCTGAGCTGTTCTCCTGTTGCTGGATATTTGATCACACCATGAACCCTGAGATTGTGTTATTTACTGGGGAGTGGGAGGAAACCTGTTTTTAGTTGTGGTGTAACTCACCGTTGGTACACACCTTAAGTCCCAAACAATAAAGGTAAAATTCATTTGTAGAAGGAAACACCCATTTTTGTTAAGTGATGTTTAACTAAGTGGCAAAGTGAAGACTCAGAAAAAGATTTGACAGAATAGGATGCCCAATTCTCACAAGGAGAGAGAGAAAAAAGAGGCAACCAAGAGGGAGCACTGCAGACGGAAAGAGGGAGCACTGAAGAGGGAGAGAGGGAAGAGGGACTTTTACCGGGACAGTTATAGAGAGGCAGGTTGCAAAGATAGAACAAGCTAGACACAGGTGAAGACAGAACAAGCCAAAGAATGAGGAGCCAGAAGATTAGAACAAATTGCTAGAGTTAATTTGGGGTCAAGCAGAGCAATTCAGGAGAGGCCAAGAGAGAAGCCAGATTGAATCAGTCAGCTTGGAAAGAACATTTAAGCCAGAACAGCTAAATTAAACCAGCCAGCCAGAGATCAGAAAGAATAAAGAGTGAGCTTATTCAGCAGTAAGTCCCAAAGCTGAAAACATTCTAGGCCTAGATAAGATTGTGTAGAGGCTAGAAGCTTCCAGGACTGGGCCTAGGTTAGCAGACAGAGGCGATAAGTCTCAGAGATGACAATTAGAGCAGAGAATCCAAGTTTACTTGTACAATCTACTCCAACTCATTAGTGCTCTGGTGGAAGGCCAATTCTAGAATTCCTCTCTCAGCATCCTGGATAAAAACTACAGCTGGCCCTTAGAAGCATGTGACATTTTCTAGGACTCTGGGAAAGCATACCTGGGTCTTTTGAGTTGGATGTTCTCACAGGAGTGACACCTAGGGAGCTGGAGGCAGTCAGGAACTCTAGATTCTACAGCCAGATCATGTCTCTGAGCTCAGCACTTCCAGGAATCCCAGCCGATATGCCAAGGGAAGGCTGGGGGATGCCAGAGTCCCCTCTATGCCTCCACTGTAAACCCTGGAGTTAATCAGTTGTTGTATGATTTTTGCCTCACACATTGTGTTCCTTGAGCTGAAAGGGTCAGACACACACACACTCACACGCACACTCACATGCACACACGACATTCCGTGCACAGAGGGCTGGTGTGGTGACTGTTTCCTGCTTGATTGAGTGACTTGAATAACAGAAACCTTTGGGAGGGAATCCCATGAGACTGGGAGAAACTACAGAATCAGGGTCCTGGTCCCCAAGTCCTGGCTCCAGCACTGGCACAGGGAACAAGGAACAATGTTGAACTGCCCTTCTCTGCCAAACTTTGGACAAAGAAAAGAATCTCCCCACTGTGGGGCAAAGCAGGAAGCTCGGGTAAGCCTGTTCTGTCAGAACAATTTCAGGAGCCCATCCACCCTCACATTCCCCTCTCCTGCTCTAGTGTCCACCATTTCTGCAACCAGAACAGTAAGTGAAGCCCCAGGCTTTGGTCCCCAATACCATCACTCACCTTCCAGAGAACCACTGCTTCTGGGGGAGGGGGGCAGCTCCCTATTTCAACTTTCCACACTAAGGACTAAGGCTGACAAAACTCCAAGGGCTGGCTCCTAACAGCAGGTGGCAGCCATCACAAGGGATGGGGAGGCAGCAAGGGCCTGTGGGGAACCAGAGTTCCCAAGCCTACAAGGAGACCACACAACTGAGTACATGAACTAGACCCTGGCCTAGGATTCCTGCCAGAAAGTATCATGTGGGCAAGGAAGGTTGTGTGGGATCAGAGAGTCTCCTTTGACCTAGAGATAAGGCCCAAGGTTCAATTTCATTGTCACGTTCTGACAAGTGTTAGAGGTGCCCGTGGGCACTCTGCCAAAAAGCTGCCTAATCGCATCTGTGTGCAGACACATGTCTGAGAAACTCTCCCCACCTAATGCTGCTGGGTTCCATGAATCAAACAAGCATTTGCTTTCTGAGAGGTCATGGTGGAGCCACTACAAGGGGCTGTTTGGGAAATATCTATGGCTATTTTGGAGGAGGGTCAAGAGCCCAGTGTCCCAGAACTGAAAGTCTCAGGGACACTGTGGCCATCATCCTCTGTCCCCACAGGATCATCCTATGGCCATGTGTTAGTTTATGTGGTATGGTATATGTCACCAAAGTATATGTATAAAAAGTTGTCTTGGGTTTTACCAATTGCTGTGATAGAACTCCATGACCAAAAGGCAAGTGGAGAGAAAAGGGTTTATTTGGCTTACATGTCATTAATCATTGAAGGAAGTGTCAGGACAGAAACTCAAACAAGGCAGGATCTGATGCAGAGGCCATGGAAGAGAGCTGCTTACTGGCTTGCTCCCCGTGGCTTGCTCAGCCTGTTTTCTTATAGCACCCAGGGCCATCATCCCAAGAATGGTACCATCTACCATGGGCTGGACCCTCTCTCATTGATCACTAATTGAGAAAATGCCTTACAGCTGGATCTTTGTTGTTGTTGTTTGTTTGTTTGTTTTTTTGAGACAGGGTTTCTCTGTATAGCCTTGGCTGTCCTGGAACTCACTCTGTAGACCAGGCTGGCCTCGAACTCAGAAATCCACCTGCCTCTGCCTCCCAAGTGCTGGGATTAAAGGCATGTGCCACCACTGCCCGGCTACAGCTGGATCTTGTAGAGGCAGTTTCTCAACTGAGTTCCTTCTTCTCTGATGACTCTAACTTGTGTCAAGTTGACCCACAAAACTAGTCAGTACACAAATCATCACACACCCTGGATATCTGCAATGTTTATCAATTTTGTCTCAATAAAGCCAGAAAAATGAAATTTAATTTAATTTAATTTAATTTAAAAATAAACTGTCCTAGTGAGACGCCTCCGAGTACTCAAATTCACTAGTGACATTTGCGGTGCTCAACAGGGTCAGAGCCACAAAAGGCTTCCAGGAGGAAGGAGAAGTGTATTGGGGTACCAGAAGGGAGAAGACTCAGAACCCCCAGGGTCTCAGCACCCCTCCCACAAGGCAAGTCCATGTCACCTAAGCCAATGAATCTCAACCTTCCCAATGCTGCAACCCTTAAATACAGTTCCTCATGTTTTTTTCTGACCCCCAGTCAGAAAATTATTTCTACTTCGTAACTGGATGTTTCTATTGTTATGAATGTAAGTGTAAATATCTGTGCTTCCCGATGGTCTTAGATGACCCCTGTGAAAAGGATGGTTCAACCCCCCCCAAAAGGTTTGTGACCCACAGGTTGAGAACCGCTGACCTAAGTGACCCTTGTCACCCAGGGAAGTGCCCCTCCCCTCCTCTTTTGCTATGTTCTGATTGTTCCCCACAACTGATTACCATCGGCACTGGTAACAGCCTCTAGAGAGGTGTGCCGAGGACAGGGCAGCAACTGCAGGGCTGGGCAGGAGCCATAAGCCAAGGCGGCTAGCAGCAATGGTCCCAGCCTTGTGCTAAGAAAAGCGGATTCCCTTGCTACCACACCCTCGCCTGGAGGTAGCTCTCTTGTCCTACATGGCCTCTCTGACCCACCCTGGCTTGTCCTTCATAGACCAATTGGCCCACTGTCTATGGGCCAGAGCCACAAATGCCATGGGAGAGACACAAAGCTTACCTGGTCTTCTCACAGGAAGAGCAATGCTCTCTGAGCTTCAGACATCAGGGAGCTAAGTATTAAACACAATGGACACATGGCCAAGTCGACAAGAGTTCATCTCTGCATCTGGCTCTCAGCTTCCCCTACGTACAATGGCTCCCAGCACCAGCAGGTGGGAGGGAAGGAACGGTGTACAGGAAGAGGAAATTGGCATTCAGCACAGCAGAATGTATGGCTAGATGTAAGGAAGAACTTCCTCTGGGTCACCAGCACAATAGATAGAGTCTTACTCCCTGGAACCTTACTTCCCAGGCCGTCAGAGGGTCTGTTGGAGCTTTTGGTCTCCTGTAAGCTAGGACAAAGGAGGCACCATGGATGGATCCTTACTCTGGAGAAGGGCTGAGTTCTGGATCTCCCCTCAGCATCCCTAGACTAGACCTCTTTCAGACAAAGCCTAAGGGGTCATATTTGTCCACAGGCTCCAAGCAAGAGACAGCCTGACTTTCTCTAAGGTGGGCAGCTAGGAGAACAGCCCCGAGGCAGGCACACTGACTTTGGATATTGGTCTGGAGGCTGTCCACCTGCAGGGCAATTGCGAGGACCTGTTTTACCTTTGGACACTGTCTCCCCCTGTGGGGGTGGGGGAGGTATGGGTCTAACAGTGGCTTGTGACAGCTGTCAATATACTAAAAGCCATCAAACCCAACACTTGAAATAGGCAGAGCTTGGATCTCTATAAACACTACCTCCACAGAGCTGAGGCTTCTTACAAAGACAGAGTAGGAAAGCCCATTGACCTGGATGTGACCATTTGCTGAGTTCCCGGTGTGCCAGCACTGTTAGATCCTCCAGTCACAGCAGATGGCCTCCTGGGCCATCTTGACGGCACCATGGCCCAGTGCACTGTCTGCCCTGTGTACACACAGCTTTTCTCTCTCGTTTTGTTTTGCTTCTTTTGATTCAGGCACTTACCCATATAACCCATGCTAGACTAAAATTCACAGTCCTCCTGCCTCAAGTTCTGGGTCTTGGGCTTTGTCTTTAGAACAAAGACTTATGTTCCAATATATGAAAATGTTTCTAATGGTCCAATCCCCCGTTTTTAGATAGCTTAAATGGACCCCAACATTTAGAATCCCAATATGCAAGGCAGATCAGGGCAGAGTTAAGGTAGGAGGGCAGAGGCTGAGATACTGAGGATCCTCCTCCCAGGGCACCCCTCACTCACTCTAAGGAAGTCAGCGTGGGTTGAAGCCTGGACCCCAGAGGCCAGCTGAGGCCAGAAGATGGATGTCCTAAGGATTTCCCAACGCTGGCTGCCTATGCCTTTGCCCACTCTTCCATGCAGGCTTCCCGGAAAGACTGCCAGGTGACTGGGACAGCTGAGACACAAGAGCGCCCCAACTTCTGCTCTGAGGTACTACATCTTGGGAAGCCCTTTTGTGAGTGTGTCCGGCTCCCAAGGGCAGTACAGTGGGCCCACTGACAACATGTATTCCCGTGGGTTAGGGTGAGAGCTGCCATATTAGAAATCCAGACTGAGAAGCTATTCCATTATTGGCTGACAAACAATTCCATATATGTGAGCACAACGGATTTCAATAACCTCTTTCTAAGAGGAGAAAGAATCTAGATGTGTGTTATCGCATTAGAAATATGTTCAGGTTTTTTCAATGCCTGGTTTGGGAAAAACTGGAATCTCCCATCCCAGACTGTGTGCAATCTATCTATCACGGGGCAGGGGGGGGAGGGGGGAGGAAAAAGGAAAGGAACGAACGAACGAACAAACAAACAAACAAAGAAACAAAGAAAGAAAACAACAAAACTTGAGAGTATTTTACTTGTATTTATTGTCAGGATGATGCATAAGGAGGGATGGTGCCACAGATGGAGGGGACAAAGGAGAGCTTTCAGAGGTTGGTTCTCTCCTTTCACTATGGGGGTTCCAGAGATCAAACTCAAGTCATCAAGCTTCGTGGCAAGTACCTTCATGCACACAGCAAATTTGCTAGTCCTATTTCGTTTTATTTTATTTTATTTTATTTTATTTTATTTTATTGACAGTGTTGCATGTAGTCCAGGCTGGTCCTGAACTTCCTGCCTTCACCTCCCAAGTGCTGAGATTGTGCGTATGCACCACCACACCTAAGGCTTTCAAATCACTATGGTATTCCTTGATATGACCTCAGAATTTACCATGTCGTGGTTTCTGGGGTCACTGTAATATGGAATCTGCAACCTTGCACTCAGTGGAATATTAAGGATGGTTCTAGACTCTAGAACCTAGTGCTTCATCTTTATCACAGCAGCTTGGTCAGCTGTGCAGCTTTCCTAAATACTGACAAACTTCACTAATACAAACCAACTTTCTGTAAAATTCCCACTGACCTGACCCAAAAGAGTCTTTTTCATGACAATAGATTTCCAAAATTCTATTTTTTGCTTGAAGACTTGAACTGCACCGTTGGTAACAGACATGCTGGGTGTTTTTCTTGAAATTACAGACTCAATCCATTTGGGTTTTTGCTGTTGCTTTGGTTTGGTTTTCTGTTTGCTTTTGGGTTTTGCACAGATGGCTACTCAGCACTCACTCCAAATGACTATATTTGTCAACATTTTCTCAAATTGAAAACACCGGCCCATGAAGAAAGTGGCTAGTTCAGCTTGTAACTCAAACAGAGGCCCAGGTGCTTGGGCTTCCAGTCCCACTTCAGTGGACAACACAAGTGCTTTCTACTCATTTCATTTTAGAAAATATTTTAAAAGATTCATTCATCCATCCATTCATCCATTCCAGGGTCCAGGCTGAGTGGAATCAATATTTTGACAGCTTCTCCAAAGACCTTCTTGTGTGATCATTTGTTTAGCAGGCTGTGGGGAAGAACACAATGACCTGGACAGTTTGGCACTGTGGCCTTGATTCACTTGAGGTCTCAGCATCTCCATCTACCACTGCCTCAGCATCAGGGCTGTCTGTCTCCTGTGAACATGCTGAGAACTTTGATGCTACTGTTGTAACTGCCCTGACCTTAAGAAACGGTCTAAAAAAACTGTTGGGAACTTCCCCCGGGGAACATACTTTGAGAACTGCTATCGTGGGTCTGTCCCCTTGTGTAATCATCCTGGGTGCAGCAACCCCTGTGTGACTAGCTCTGTTTTCTAAGGGGGCCTCTGAGGCTTCAGAAGTTTAGCCTGCTCGTAGACACACAGTCAGCACCCCCTCCTCTAACCCCGACTCCTGGCCACGTGTGTGTTCCCTTTGTACAGGATCCTCAAAATGTGCAGCTGTGGGACACAGCTGGCTCAGGGACAAGCTTCTCTCTATCTCTTTCCCATCACCTCACCCTCCCCTCCAGGAGCTTGGGTGTTCACACCTATTCCAGCCTGGCAGTAGCTAAAGGCTCCTCCCTCCCTGACACACAGCTGCTTCTTCACCAGCAGAGGACTGGGTGGAATGAGAGCCAGGTATCCCTGACAGCCTCAGACCCCAAGGGCAGTCTCGGTCCTCCCTTCTCTGCCTCCCTTCACAGCCAGCATGGTTCCCGGCATCAAAGAGCTAATCCAATTTCGTGGCTGTGTTTCTCCCTTGCCTCCTGCAATGCCAGGATTGATTTGGAACCAGGGCGGCCTTATTAAAGTGATGCTTTTTCTCTTCACAGGAGACTAACGCTGGGAGAAGGAGCCCTCCCCCACCAATTAACTCCACACTGCCTGCTCACACAATTCCCAGCTCCTGCCCCAGCTTTCCTTCTACCTTCTCTGGATTCCAGTCCTGGTGGGTTTTCATACAGCTTCCTCCAAGGCTGCGATGTGACAAGCCTCCACCCCACCTATCATCTGATCTTAGGTCCCTCGCAGGGGCCTGTGACTGCTCCAGCTATGAGGTACAAAAGGATCCATGGTTGACTGTGGACGTGGCAAGCCAGGCCTGAAGAAAAAGGAGATGAAGGACTATGTGTTTTTAAAATATGTTCTCCCCCAGATGACACATTGGAGAGGTGAGTGAGGACTTCTGCAGAAACAGAGGCCCAACACATCTGGACCATTAGTTCAGACCAGAGTCAATGATAATTGAAAGCTACTTTTCTTAAATTTCCAGGGGCTGTGTGGAGGACCCAGGTAACATAGACAAGGAAAAAAAAGTACCAAACAAATAATAAAATCTGAGGCAAGTGATGCATATCACACAGTGTGTGTGTGTGTGTGTGTGTGTGTGTGTGTGTGTGTGTATAAAGATGCCAAACTCTACCAGTAAATATACACAATTATTCTGTGTCAGTTAAAATAGACATAGCCCTGGCTGTCCTGGAACTCATTATGTAGACCTGGCTGGCTTTAAACTCACAGAAATCCACATGCCTCTGCCACCTAAGTACTGAAATTAAAAGAGTGCCCAGAGGCAGAGGCAGGTGGATTTCTGAGTTCAAGGCCAGCCTGGTCTACAGAGTGAGTTCCAGGATAGCCAGGACTACACAGAGAAACCCTATCTTGAAAAAAAAAAAAAAAGTGCCCAGCAAAAATAATATTTTTTAAAAGCCCAATGGTGGCTCATGCGTGTTATCCTAATACTAAAGAGGCTGAAGTAAGAAGGATGCCCAGTTTAAGACCATCCTGGGATATTCTGCAAGTTCCAGACCAGCCTGGACTACACAGTAATACCCTACCTGGAAACACACACACACACACACACACACACACACATGTGCGCACACGCACGCACGTGCATACACACACACTCCTAAGGTCAACCTGAGTGGTTCTGCCTCAGTTGATTACAGGGTAACGCACCAAAGGGCCCCTTGCCCCAACTTTGCCTCACCACCAGATCACCGCTGGCTAGCCCAAGCATGAGAGTATAGAAGGGGTTAAGCCTCTCCTGCCCACCCATCCCTCAGAGTAAACTCTGTCCCACCCTCTCCTGCATTTCTATTTCCCAGCTCCCTAGTGTCTTGCTCACAGTCACAACCACCTGCACTCACTATTAAGAGGCAGGGAGTGGTAATGGGAAAATTCCACCTCTAATTGCAGTATTCCCTAATTGCTGCTCCAGAGCCACCACATCAGCCCAGTTATAGGCCGCTCAGACAGGGTTCTCCGTGGCTGAGGACTCCCTGCCCCGCTCAGAGGTACCTGCCCTTGCAAACGCCATAAGGGAGCCTCCCTGACTCCGAGGGGCCCAGGCTGCCCAGTTCTGAGTGCTTGGGCCCTTCAGTTCTGTTCATGGGCAGAGAGGAGAGAGGCAGGCTCCAAGGACCGAGGAAGCTGGTGCTGGCAGGCAGCCAGCCTGGGCTCTGGAAGGAAGCCTCACCACCCTACATTGGCTATCATGACTGTTCCTCTTGTGTTATGGGTCTCCCAGTGTTCTGGGATATTTCCTGCCTTGTCTTTCAGAGAGTTGCTTAGTCCCTCCAAATAGAAAGTAGAGGAGAGAGTCCTCTTCTTTATTGTAAGACAGGGCCAGCAACAGCTGTGCCAAGAGCTATACAAGCAGGAGTTATACAAGCAGGAGATGGGTGGGGCTGAGTTCTGCCGCCACCCATGCATGACCCATACAGGCTCTGCCTTCTTTTATAGCTGCTATTTCTACAACCGCAATCTTGAGGTGCCAGATAAAATGGCTGATAAATATCTGGGGGCTATGTGGGAAGCACACAGTGGGTACAAGTCACACCCTGCTTTCCTAAGTGGTAAGGGCTGGAAGGGCATCCAGAATCCAGGATTCAGCAGCAGGGCACTGTGCCTGAGACTGGAGACCACCCAGGGAGGAAGCCTCCTCAGCAGCTCTTGCTCAAGACACATCTGAAGAGCGTGGCCTGGAAGTTTCTCTTGGGGCTAGCCTCCAAATGCTCCCCACAGTCCAGAATAAAATCCCAGTCCTGAGGGGATCTAGTCACCTGTCACCCCATTGACCTCTTCGAACTACTGTTCCAGACATGGAAACAAAAGATGGCTGGGACAGGTCCTTCCCAGAAATTAAGCTCTGGCAAGAAGTGGCTCATTGGGCATCAAACGGAACTGGCTGGAAATTGGAAGCACTGGAATGAGCACTTGCTCTGTTGTGGACAAGGACAGACAAACGTGGTTAAAAATCACTCACACGGCTCTCACCCTGAACGGTTCCAGAACATACTGGTGCTCATTCACTTAATTGTCCCCCAAACACCCTATGTTGGGGACAGACAATTAAGCTCCATTCTACATACAGGATGACTGAGAATAAGATTTGATTAACAATTTGCCCAAAGTCAGAGTATGCACAGAGACAGGTGACACCCAGGCAATCTGTCTATAGTCACTACACTGGCTCTTAGGAGGGAAAGTGTTATGTGGTGCTGTGGAGAGCCCCTGCCTTGTATTTTGATACTAATTCCCCTTTCCTGTGAAGGGCTGCAGAGGAGGTGTGAGTCATTACACAGGTGAATTCTAGTGAACCTTCTGCCCATCTTAATTTGTAAAATAAAGGCTGGAGCCAGTGATCAGGCAGAGGAAGGGGAGGTGGAGATGTAAAATTTGGTGGGAAGAGAGGATGATGGAGGATGACCAGAGGAACACAACGGAGGAAGACAATGGAGATGACAATGACTGGGGAGAGGAGAGAGAGAGAGGACAACTGGGGGGAAGAGAGGAGAGAGAAGACAACAGAGGATGACAGAGGAGGATGACTGGGAAACCGGAGGTAGAAGGACAAACAGAGTCTGGAAAACCGTCAAGTTATAAGGGTCTCATAGCTGGGGAACAGAGTAGTGTAGGGGTATCTGCCCAATCTAGGCTTACAGAATACATTCATAATTACTGAGTTGTGTTTTCATTGACCAGTCCTATTCGGGTTGGAGATTTAAATATCTCCCACTACAATGTGGCATTTCTCCACTCAAACTATGTCATTTAGTACAGGCCTCCTGGATGCCAAGGGAGTCCAGGGCTAAATCTCCGTTTCTTGGCCTGGCTTTCCGGCAGAGCAGATGGTGAATAACCAACCAGTTGTATGTGTGGATGCTCACATGGAGCACGTCAGACTGCATCAGTCCAGGGAGCCATGGGCTACCGTGACGATAGTATTAACAGTATTTACACATATACCCTGCGAGTATTAAAACACAAGACCTGTTCAAGGCACTATTCACAGGCTCTCACAAATGGCTTTTGTCACAGTTGCCACGAGTTCCCTGTAACGACATCTTTACCCTTGTGGCAGTGAGTAATAGATGTGTAGGAGTCAGATATATCTCGTTCCCCTATAAATGCTTATCACCTAGCATGGCACACAACAGACTGTCAAAAAGGCAGTAGTGATGCACGCCTTTAATCTCAGCACTAGGGAAGCAGAAGCAGGCAGATCTCTGAGTTAAGGGCCAGCCTGGACTACAGAGCAAATTCCAGGGCAGCAAGAGCTTCAGAGAGAAACCCTGTCTCAAAAAACAAACAAACACCAGGTAATATTCAAGTGGTGGTACATACCTATAATTCCAGCACCAAGGAGGCTGAGGCAGGAGGATAATAAGTTAGAGACCAACCTGAGCTGGTTCAAGGCCAGCCTGGGCTATATAGCAAAATCCTGTCTTAAAACAGTAACAACAAATCCATAGATAACTGAATAACTGTGAGAACTGATGAAGTAGACACATAACTTGCTAAGGTCCCCTATACAGAATCCAGAACAGCAGGGACTCAGGCTGAGAATGCAGCTCAGTCAGTAGAATGTTTGCCTAGCATGTGCAAAACAATCCTGTATAAACCATGGGGTAGCACATGTCTGAAACGCTAGCACTCAGAAAGTCAAAAGCAGAAGGTTCATCAAGATCATCCCTGGCTAAATGGACCCTGACTCAAAAGAAAAGAAAAAAAGTAGGACGGCTGTCTGCTGTGCCATATCCACAGTGCCTGAACAGTGGCTGGGGGAGGGGAGGATGCGCTAATAAAATACTTGTTTCGTGCACAAATAATTAGCGCATTAGTTGTAACTAAACGCCTGATGAGAAGCAACAGCAAAGAGATTATTTTATTTTGCTTTTTGGCTGGCTGGCTGGCTGGCTTTTAGCTCTGAGGTCAGGGGCTAGAGCCCACCATATTGAGGAAGCCGTGTGAGGATGTACATGTGGACAGACCAGGAAGTAGAGCGCAGGGGGAATGAATGCTGCTGTTTGATTGGCTTCTCCTTTTTTCTTTTAATTCGGCCCCAGACCCCAGCCCAGAGGTTGGTGCCCCTCATATAGAAGGCCGGTCTGTCCCTTCAAGATAATCTTTGGAAAAGTCCTTAAGGATGACACTCAAAGGTGCACCTCGGTGATGTCCTAGGTGTTTCTTAATGCAGTCCAGCTGACCATCAAGACTAGCTGGCCCTAGCTGGGCAGTGGTGGCGCACGCCTTTAATCCCAGCACTTGGGAGACAGAGGCAGGCAGATTTCTGAGTTCGAGGCCAGCCTGGTCTACAGAGTGAGTTTCAGGACAGCCAGGGCTAAACAGAGAAACCCTGTCTTGAAAAACCTAAAAAAAAAAAAAAAAAAAACCTAGCTGGCCCTGAGATTAGAACCCAGATCCACCTGGCTTCCTGGGGCTCCGTAGTGTTCTTCCTGTTCTAACCACCAGCTGTACCAAAGCCCTCTGTTGTTCCCTCTGCCTGGTCACTCCAGTGCCTACGCAATATCCTTCTACCCTAGAGATAGCTAGCTCAAGACAAGCAAATTTAACTATAACTAGAGCCTATCTAGACCAAGAAAAATCTACCTAACAAATCCCAAAGCTAAAGGAGGCAGTCAGTCTTCCATTCCGCTCGGCCTTCTGTCCTCCATGTGTAACCCATTGTCTTCCTGTGTGCCTGTGTGCCTACTTCGCACACTCGCTGTCCCTCTAGCCACCCTCCCCTGAGAGGGCTGCCCAGGCTCAGTAGAGAGGAAAGGGAGGACTCAGTCAGGGTAGGACGTGGATAGAACAGAAGCCACTCGAGGTCAGATGCCCAGATCCAGGACCCTGGGAGCCTAGCAGGGAAGAGACACCTCCAGCCCGCCGATCCCTGCCGGGATCTCTGCAGTATTAGGGGCAGCCTTGTAGATCTACCTGGAAACAGCCTGAAGGCGAACGGCTAAAATGAGCCACAGCTGCAGTGTGGTCAGGAGCTCCTGCCCAGCTCTGGAAAGGTGCTCTGTGACCAGGATAAACCCAATGCCACTCACAGGTGAGACCAGGCAGCCTACAGATACCAATGCCTTTCCTTCTCCTGGTCTTGTGTGGATGTGGGGGGGTTAGGGGGAGTGCAAAGTAGAAAAAAGCTCGTAGAGTGTTGAACAGAGCTGACTCACAGGAGAGGGTCTGGCCCTTACTCCTCCAGAAGGTAACTGGACACCTACCTCTGTGTCCCCTCCCTCCACAATTCCTAGGCTTCTGATGCCATTATAGGCCAGGTGCAGGGTGTAAAAGGGTGAGGAATAAACCCGGGGCGATGCTGAGGAAAAGCCCCAATCCAAAGTGAGTCTTAGAGAACGTGCCCAAGAACGTGTCAAAGAGCCCAATTCTGATGGCCACAGTATGCCTGCCATAAACCCCGAAACTGCCTCGCTCCTGGAGCCCTGACACAAGCTGAAGCCTGCAGTGAGCCAGGCACAGCTCATTACATCAGAGCTGCCCTGCCCCTGCCCCTGCCCCTCTGGCTCGGCCTGAGGGGTGTAACTCATGTCCATTTCTTCATTTTTAAAGCAGCTCAAAAGCTTGGTGTAAACTGGGGGTCTGGGGGCGGGAAGGAAAGCTGGAAGGATTAAGGGTCTCTGGTCCTGCTCCTCCTCAGCACCCGACTGATGAAGTATCCAGGTTTCTATGAGCTAGGGATTGGACTAAAGACAATATTATATTGAAGATGCCACCTCACGCCCACAGGACAGGAGGAAGAGAGCCTACCCCAGGCTCTCCAGTCTGATCCCAGTCTCCATTCAAGTGCCCCCTGAAAACCTAAGGGTTTTCTCCTCTGCCCAACCCATTCTCACCGTCTCCCTCCCTCTTTCCTTTCCACACTGCAGTGGTCCTGCTGGGCCAGCGCCTCCTCTGTCCTTGTGCTGGCTTCTTCCGCTGCCTGACAAGGAAAGAGACCTCCACCACAGGAGTGGGGATGTGAAAAAGGGGACCCCGTGCCACTAGAGGCACCTGTGGAATATGAGAAGGCAGGAGGAAAAAAACAAAAAAACAAAAAACAAAAACCAGAGCACGAGGGAAGGAGGGTTCCTGGGATGAGATAGGGGGAATAGATGCGGCCTCTAAGTTAAAATAGAAAATTCGTGGTGGTGGAAGGGGCGAGTAGGAAACACAAATGGAAGAATCCAGAAAGAATGTGTTTGTTGGGCCTTGCGGACCAGGGCTGAAGCAGTGACAAGCCGTCCTAGGTGGTGCTGAGTCATGAGATTTGAAGGGACATCTCCAGCTACCACCCCCACCCCCCGTCGCGTCCAAGACTGCTCCCCTGGACCCTCACTTCCAGAGTTCTTCTAGTCTGCCCCCTGCCCCCCAGTCTCGCACGGGCGACCTTCCACTCTTCTCCCAGGACGGTGGTGCTGCAGAGCCCTGAAGCTTGACCCGGGGCAAAAGAGGCAGGAGATGGCGCAAACAGGCGGAGGATGGGCGAGACCCGAGTAGGGGCGTCCAGGGATGGAAACGCCAGGAATAGAGCGGGAGGGCGCGAGGGACCCCCGTCCCCTCTGCCCTGCAGCTCGCCCCGCAAACACACAGAAGAGCCTGCTTCTCGCTCTACAGCTCCGGCTCTCCCAAGCCCGTGGGGAGACAAACTCCCCGCAAAGGACGGCGCGGGCGTCCGGTCCCCTTGGCCCCAAACTTCCACGACCCCACCCACCCTCAGGAACCAGATCCCATCTGCACCTGGACTCAGAAGCCAGGATGGAGAAACTTTGGAGGGGGATCGGGACTCACCCGAGGGCGACCCCGGCGCAGCAGGAGAGATCCGCGGTCCCCGACGGGAGGCAGCGACAGGCTGCAGGGATGCGGATCTGGCTGCGGTCCAGCGGCGGTGGCCGTTCCCTGGGGGCACGGAGTCCCCGCTCCGCCCCGGGTCCAACTCCGCTCCGAAGTGCCTTTGCCGCAAGACTTGCTGAGCTTAGCAGTCTGCGCCCGGGCGGAGGGAGGGGCTGATCGATGGGCGAGCGCGAGCGCGGCGAGCGCTGCAGTGAGGGGAGGAGACCCGGCGGGCGGCGCGGGAGGGCGGGCACGCGCCGGGAGGTGCGGGGCGGGCGTGCCTGCGGGACTGTCCTCGGTGCGCAGCACGCTGGGCGCCGCACCCCCACCTCGCCTCCTGTCAAGGTCAGGGAGGCCGCTCCCGGGACAGAAAGAGCGGGCAGGGCAAGGTCCCCTCCACCCCAGGTAGCTTGGCTTCCTAGAGCGGGCTTCCACCTGACCTCCGCCACCGCTCCCTGCAGCCCGAGGCTAAGTAGTTGGACGCAAGAGCGCCCATGGCCACTGTGGGAATCCCTGGACCCCTTTCCTCCCCCTTCCCCTCGCAGGAAAGCCACTTCCACCTATAGCGGTCTGCGGGAACGGTGGGGCTTCTGAGCGTATATGAATAATGAGGAGGAGAATCCCGATGAGAGGGAGGCGGGATGGGGGCTGTGAAAATAGGGTATTGGGGCTGAAATGTACCTTAGGGAAGGAGAGAGAGAAATACAACTAAATGAGGGGCTTTTCAGGCATTTGTTTTCTAAAAGTGTAAGATGTTGTTGTGAAGAGATTACTGGATGGTTGCTGATGGACAAACAGCTTCCAGGCCCTCAGCCAAAAGCGGCTCCCTGCACTGTAGAGCCTGGGGAGAAAGAACTGCGGCACAGGCACCGCACCGCTAACCTGCCCAGAGATGCCGGGCACCAGGAGACTGCTTTGCTGCACAATCTACTTAAAATAATTTTTAAAATTATATTTGTTGTTTATTCTCTCTCTCTCTCTCTCTCTCTCTCTCTCTCTCTCTCTCTCTCTCACACACACACACACACACACACACACACACACACACATCAGGACAATTTACAGTAGTTACTGCTCACTTCTTCCATGTGAGCCCTGGGATCCTGAGCCCCCTTTCAGATCCCCACTTTAACTCTTTTGCAGTATTTATTTTTTGAGACCAGGTTTTTCCTCTGTAGCCCTGGCTGTCCTAGAACTCACTCTGTAGACCCAGCTGGCCTCGAACTCAGAGATCCTCCTCCTTCTGACTCCTGAGTGCTGGGATTAAAGGTGTATGCCACCACCACCCAGTTTGGAGTCTGCTTTTATAATAGGCATTAGCACCCTGGCTTGCTCCTGGATACCAAACAGTAGACCGGAAGTCAGTCCTCCATGCATATTTGCTGTTTGAGAAAATGAGATGTGGGATGATGGGGGTCAGGGTAAAGGTGAGAAGACACAGCAGAGGGGGACTTCGAGATCACATGCCCAATGTCAGAATTCTTCAGCAGAAGGGACCAAGTGGCAGCTCAGTGGTTGTCATGGGACAATGGATATCCATTCACCACTCTGCAGCCCCACACAGCTCCACAGTCCAAAGGAAGTAACTCGGGAGGAAATGAGGCAACAAGTTGGAATCTTTGGGAAGTGTGGTGGGACCCGGTGTCATCATGTTGCCATCTGCCCAGGCCCCCAGCCTTGGATGTGTTTGAGGACTTGCCCAAGGGGCAAGCTCTGTTTCTCTCTCGTGATAATATGTATCTACAGGATTCCAGTCAGAAAACTGCAGTGCCTACATGCTTTAACTCATCTATGGGGCTGGCAGTATATATCCAACCAAAGCCCATGTCAGCCTGGCACCCCAACTCCTCCCAAGAGCACTACTGCACCCAACTACTTAGCTTAAGGTTAGAGGAAGCCAGTCTGTTTTCCAAGACTATTAGAAGAGTCAGTGCTTCAATCAGTTTGGTTAAGTGAAAGTGCGGTGTCCCTGGTTACAGCGTTAATGTTCTTTTAATTCAAGAATTTAATTCCAGACTGTCTGGGTTATAAACCTAATCAGCTTGCTGTCCTCTTGCTCATTCCCCTAGGCTTCAAGAACTGGAAGAGGAAGAATTTAAAAGGCATGTGCTCCCTCCACACCCAGCATATTCCTAGGTACTTCACTTTTCAACTGTTCTCTTTAAGACGATGAGGAGCCCTGGGTACCATCACAGCACCATCGATAGTGCATTACAGTGCAAGGGCTAGGAGGCAAGGCTCTGCCTCCATACAAGCTCGGTCTGAACCAGTGTGGATGGGGGCATCTGACACTGAAACTAGAGGGAACCCTGCCTCCCCTTGGCTGAATTGCTTCTCTGCTTTCTCCTACTTCTCCCCTGAGCTCTTGTGTTCTGTTTTTGCCTAAATAGGGGAGAGAAGGCAGCAGGGAATTGCGGGGACACACACACACACACACACACACACACACACACGTGCGCGTGTGCACTTGCGGGGTCCCTGGTCTCCTTCCCTACCCACAACCTGCATTTTTGTTCTTCCTTGCTTCCACTAACACCCTGAAACACTTGGCTTGCTTTCTCTCCTCTTCCAGGTAAGGTCTTTAACCTCACACAGCTTTTCAAAGACTTAACTGCTGTCTATTGTTGCAGCAAACAAGACAAAAGCAGGCCTTCACCTCCACAGGCGGGTGCCTGCCTTCTCCCAGCACCCTCAGGAATACAAGCACTAAGCCAGGAAACAGATTTCCCCCATCCTCCCTCCTCCACACACACACCTTACTCCTCTTGAGAGGTTTGCATTACTCTTGACAACTAAGCTGGAGCAACTCTGAAGCAGGTTCTTGACAAGTGCTGTTGAATCTCTGGGCTTCTCAAACTCACATGCAATCCCTGGCTCCAGCGGTGTCAGTTTGCTTACCGTCCAATTCTGTAGACGTGCCAAGCTTACATGTATTTTAAACTCTATTTTATTTAGGTTAGTATGCTTATACTAGTCTACTTGATTCTTAGATCTCCCCATAAAAATGCCTTAAATACAGAAGACATTGGATCATCAATAGGGAAGGGTAGAACACAGATTAAAATAAAGTGAGACACAATTGGATTCATATGTTATCTTGGATTTTAATTAAAAATAAAGGTCCTGGCAGAGTGTACTCATGCACTCCTTTGATCCTTGCAGCAGGGGGATTTCTGTGAGTTTGAGGACAGCATAGACATAGACATAGACATAGGCAGTTCCAGGACAGCCAGGGCTACACAGAAAAACTCTGTCTCAATCAGTCAATTTAGCAGTTGATAAATCCTAGTATAACAAGTGGCAAGGGTCAAGTTCCCCAGGGTGAACTATAATTATTTATTCATTGTTTAACAAAAACAATAAAATGTCACTGCTGTGGCAGGAAAGATGGCTCATGGGTTAACAGCATTCACTGCTCTTCAGAGGGTTAGGATTTGGTTCCCAGCACCCACGTGGTGGCTCACAACCATCCATTAAGCAAGTTCCCTGGGACCTAATTCCCTCTTCTGACCTCCATGGGTATCAGACCACAGATGGCACAGACATGTATGCAGATAAAACACTCATACACATAACGTAATAAATCTGATAAAACATTACTACCAAGTTAGGAGAAGATTCTTGACTACAGCACAAGAGTGGAGGGCAGAGGAGTCTTTATGGCCCACAGAAGAAAATGTCTTCAAGTTTTCAGCTCTCTCCAGCTTATGGAAGAAGCTCCATGAGTTGCAGGTGAAGACTGCAGGCGTCTCAGACCCCAGGGAGTGGGGAGAACTGGAGAGACTTAGTCTTTCCCAGTCTTCTCTCACCTCATTTGTCTGAAAGTACAAACAATCTTTCTCCCTTCTCAGATTCAAAACAAGCAGTGCCCTAAAATATGGGAGCAGACATATTTTAGTTGCTCTGCTCCCAGGTGAAGCACCAGGCTTATGTCACACTGAGCTTCGTGTCCCAGACAGCTGGAATGAGCCTTGGCTTTCATTCACCCCTCTGAATGGGCAGGAGAGGGCTCTGAATTATTCTACCCACCCACTGTACTGAACACTCTTGGTGAGCCAGCTAAGACAGACGGACGCTTCATGGAGGGAGTTGTCAGCTTTCTGGAATGTGAAGAGCAAGTGGCTCAGAATTAGCCATCATAAAAGGCAGGGCGTCTTTCCTTTTCAGAGGGCACCCACTTTGAAGCCCGCCACCATGACAAGATGAAAGGCAAATCAGCTGAAACCCTTTTGGAACAATTAACCTCGGAGCTTTAATATCCCAGTGCCCATGAAACCCTCCATAAATTGGGATTGTATCATAGAACTGTCTTTCAGATAACCCCTAGCTGTGAGAGGGAAACATTAACCGCCACAGCATAAGACAGCAGGGAAGGAGCTGCGGCCCACATTCCCCAGGCCCATCTACCATTCTTCTCTGTCACCAATAAAGATGGAGCAAGTCTCTTGAGGTCCAGACTGATCAATGTACCTATCTTCTGTCCACTACACACGTCATTGCCCGAGCCTGCCTCTTGGGAGTCTTGCTAGGGACTGGCAGTGAGGAGGGGACACTGACAAACAGGCTCACAGCTACCTTTGACAGAGTGAGACATAGGTACCAGCAGGTAAGTTAAGGTATTGTTGGGTCCTCAGTGAGAGCCACCGCTGTGGCCTCATATGGAGAACAGAAAAGGATTGTGGGCTTCCCCTAAGGAAGAATCTGTTATCTGCCTCTGTAGGACGAATGATCCCCAGGGATGCAGTGAAGAGAAAAACAGACACTACTGGGTCAGGGCATGCAGTGTGCTCCGAAGACCCTGAGCAAAGAAGCACGGTAGCCTGTGATCCCAAACTCTGTTTCCTTATTGGCTGAATGAAGATTTGCACCACCTCAAGGGACTCCGTTGGCTAAATAGTTCATGGCACTGGAGAGGTGGCTCGGCAGTTAAGAGCATAAGCAGTTACGAGCATGGCCTCCTCTTCCAGTCTGGTTCAGTACCCAGCACCATGATGACGCACTTCTGTTTGTAACTCTAGTTATTAGAGATTTGACGCCCTCTTCTGACTTCCATGGGTACTGCATGCACATGGTGCCCTGACACCCATGCAGGCAAAACAAGGTAAATAAATCTAAAAAAATATTAAGTAGCTACCTCCGCAAAAGGTAGCTACTGTTTCCATAGTAGGAAAAACAAAATAGCTTTGTGAGGCCACAGTATAGGGTGAGCATAGGGAATCCTGAAAGGTCAGAGAAGCCAGGGCAAGACCACACTAGAATCCACACACCAGATTTTTGATTTTTCTTGGTAAGGCAACTGAATCAAAGGCACTGGAGGAATTAAGTTCTGGAAAACTCTGGAGTTATACTGAAGGGCTTGTAAGGTCCCTCCCCCTGCTGGCCTCTCAAAAGATGCCCTATGGGGAAGGAGATGCAGCCCAGTGGTGTAGCACTTCTCTAGGAAGTAAGCCTTGGCCTTGAGCCCCCAACACTGACAGATCAAAAGCCAGGAACGGCAGCTATTCCTGTAATACCAGCGTTTTGTACATTGAGTGGGAGGAGTTCTTTGGGTTCAAGACCAGCCTGAGCTACACCAGAATCTCCATAGCAACCTGAGATACAGAGTGCAACCCTCTCTCTGAACACCACTAAATCAGAATGCCCACAGACAGTGTATGGGGAAGAGGCTGGGAGTGGGGAGGATACTCACCAGTTTCAACCCCACAGCCTGACGGTGTGAGTTTGAATCTCAACTCACCTCTCAATCTGTGAGTCCTTGAGTAAATCAGTTCATTGAGGGGTGATGGGAACCGGCAAGCACAGGTGCTTAGGAATTTCTCCGTAAGTGTCAGGCAACATGATGACTACTTCTTGTCCAATAGGCCACCAAGTCTTATAACTCTCCACTTAACTTGCCTCAGAGCAGGTGTCTTTGCAGAGGAAAGGCAGTGAATCTAGAAGCCTAGAGACTGCTGGCTAGGGGAAGATTAAAGTTGGAACACCCTGAGCTGACCCTCTGCTCCTCCCCACAGGCAGGACACTGCATTTATGTGGCTATGTGTGCAGCTCAGGCCCAGCAGCTTGGCAGTCTACAAGATAGGTCTCTTACCTGGGTGTGGAGCGGACCAGGTGCTTGTGACCCAGGAAGATTCTGACACAAGAGTGGCCTATTGGAACCCAGCCTGCCTAGTACTAAAATTCCCTTCCCAGGCAGGCTAGTCACCTTGAGATTTTCCATTTTTCCTTAGACATTCATCACTTAAAGGGCTTCTTATTTTCTTAGATTGAGTTGCTTTTTGCCAAAAACTCATTAACTGAAAACTGGCTCAGGTGCAGTTCCAGGCACTTTGTTCACAGTGGTGAAGGTGTCTGGAAGCTTAACAGGGCAGGGCTGCCAGCCCTGCCATAGCCAAGGGCAGCATGTGACCTACTCTCTGAAGCAAGACACCCGGGCTTTACAGGGTCTCTTGAACTACATTCCCAGCTAGGATGAAATGCTCGTCCAGCTTAAGAAAAAGAAATGCTCCCTAAAAGAAAAAGCTTTTATAAGCCTTACCCATTGAGAATGGAAGGAAACCCCCTATTCAGCAGAGCACCAGGGTTTTGCCTTGGAGCCATGTTTCTCCGAGTCTAGCCTCAAGAGGAGTCAGAGGTCATCTTCTGCAAAGGCTCAGGTTCTCTTGCCCCTTTGTGTACCAGCTCGGTGGCCTTTCTCCAACCTCTGGTTCTTTTGGTTTGGGGGCAATCTCACAGTGTATCCCAGGCTAGCCTAATACTCATGATTCCTTTGTCAACCTCCCCGGGGCTGGCCAATGTAGCCTTAACAATTGATTCCCAATTTCCTTATCTGAAAACTCAGAGCAGCTCATTGGAAGTCATGAAGATTAGGAGTTGACACAGGCAAAGCAGCCCAGCCACAGCACAGACGGCCACCCACTCTACAAGCTGCACTAGCTTTCTCTCTCATTACCACCACACATGCCATTTCAAAGGCTTCTTCCTCAGCTTCCCCAGTATACATCATGTCCCTCCCATTCCCTGACTAGCACTGAGCTAGCTCATGAGACCATGTCCATCCTTCTCCACTCCTGCTACCCAGAAGGTTGGTATCTAGTCTCAATATCAAAGACTCCTCCTGAGCCAAGACCTGGCCCCACTCAGGAAACACTTGTACTGAAACCACCTGTTTCAATGCCTCTGATCTAAAATCATGCTTAAGGGAGCCACGGACAAGCCAACCCGATAGGGGAGAAACAGATAAAGACTGTGCGGCTGGGAAGATTTTGGTTTTGATACAGTCTTTCTAGACAGTCCAGGTTGCTTTCTATGTGTATCTGAATGCAAGCTCAAAGTTGCAATCTTCCTGCCAAAGCCTCCAAAGAACCTGGATTTCAGGCTTGTGCCATCGTTTCCAGTGTCCTCCCTGGGGATCTTGTATACCAATCTCATTTTGTGTGGCAGGCCTGAATCCTTAGCAGGGTCACATGGCCAGGTTAGCAGTGACATAGTTCCTGTCATTTTTTTTTCTTTTTCGAAGCCTTGTTTTTTCTTCTAAGTTCCATCATGTTTAGTACAGCAAGAACTCAAGAAGAGAGGCATGGTGGTATACACCTGTAATCCCAGCACTTGGGAGGCAGAGGCAAACAGATCTTTCTGAGTTCAAGGCCAGTCTGGTCTACACAGTGAGTTCCAGAATAGCCAGAGCTACATAGACAGAGAAAACCAGTTTCAAAAACAAAACAAAATGATCCAAGAAACTAACATCTATATACACAGCACCTCCAATGCTAAACCAGGTTCTGTAAAAGTTCATGAATCTAGACAGCTGTACAGCCGAGAATACGGGAGATGCTTATCATGCTGGGCACATAGCAGCCACCATTAGCTTGCCAACTGATTTCTAGCAATTGGTGGAACACGAATTCAGACCCTGACCTTTCATCTTAATCCTACAACCCAATCTCCTCCAAAACAGCAGCTGTGACACTGAAGAAGACTGATTCTGATGTTCAGCCGAGAGCTAAGGATTGTAGAGTGACCTTGCACACCTCACTCTACCCCGCCTTCCTTCCTGCGGAATTCCCACTGCCCCGGGAATTAGGAAAGTAACCAGTCCTGTCCTCTGCTGCCCTCTTCTGTCGTGTGCTAGAAGTTTCCTGTGACTTAAAGGCTGGAAAATAGCCCACTCTTCTCCAATCTCCCACCCTGCCCGATGGTTTCACTGCATTAGATTAAAAGTAGAGGTAACTGTGGTTGCTGTTAATTCCAACTAGGAAAAGAGCCATTATTTTCCTGAGCAAGGAGATGGCCTTCCTCATCAGAACACTGAAGTATTATCCCAGTATCTGGCAGACATAGAAGATAAGCATGCTTACTTTGAACTGTATAAAGTTCATGATTAGGGGCACGGTTTTTGCCATCAAAATTCCATCCTTGAGCCTGAAAAGGCGGCTCAGTGATTAAAGGTTCATCCTGCTCTACTAGTGAACCCAACATTTCCCAGCAACCACACTAGACAGCTCATAGCTGCCTGGTGCTTCAGCTGCAGGAGATTCTTCCCTCCTTTTCTAGCTCCTGAAGGCACCACCCACATGTGGCATACATTCTCACAGACATTTTAAAAACTCCCCAGGGCTGGAAGGATGGATGGGTCCACGTGCATATATTTACTCTTCCAGAGAACCAAGTGCCATTCCCAGCACCCCTGTGAGGGGCTCGTGGCTGCCTGGCATTCCTGCTCCGGATAGGACTTCTCTAATAGTCCTACACTCACACAGACACGAATATATACCTTTTTTTTTTCCTTTAATAACCCACCCTGGAGCTGGAGAGAGATGGCTCAGTGATTAGGATCACTGATTGCTCTTCCACAGGACACAGGTGCAATCCCCAGCACCCACATGATGGTTCACAACTGTAACTCCAGTCCCAGATCAAACATCCTCTTCTCCCCAGACACATGATGCACAGACACACATGCAGGAAAAACACCCATACACATAAAAAATAAAATTTAAGAATATCCTACCCTTACCTACAAAGAAATTCTATTCTATATTACAAGGATTAATCATATGTTAATCTCTAAGAATCATGTCTTGTAGGCAGTGATATGAGAGTGTTTTTCTAAAAACTCAACAGGGGCCAATGAGACACTGAGTTTGTGGTTTTGCTGTTGTGCCTGACAACTAGAGTTGGATCCCTGGACCTACATCATGACAGAACCAATTCCCCCAAATTGTCTTGACCCCTCAACTCACGCACTCACACACAAATGCAATAAAAACTATCGTGACACAATGGAAATATGAAGTAAAAACAGCCTGGGAGCTGGTGTCATGCTTCACATAGGTTCTCTACCCCAGTTCGTGTTACACGTAACAGGTAACAATGTTACATTGTTACAGGTAACAATGGCTTCTGGAGGCTCACTCTACAGGCTGGCCCGCAAAGAGAAAGTGATCACCTCCCGTTTGCATCCCTAAGACCCAGCAGTTCTGGATTCAGTTAAGTGCCCACTGTCCTCAATCTTTTTCTAGTGAAGATGGTTCTAGGGGAAGAACAGTGAGGTTTCCCATGAGCACACCTCAGCCCACCCAAAGCCAAATGGCCAGGCACACATCAAGAGGACCTCTTTCACCTGTGCTCTCCCTGGGGTCAATGCCTAAATCTACTCTAAGTCAGACCTTGGAGAAGGCAGTTGTGATGGTTTACATTATCAACTTGACAGGGTGTAGAATCACTTGGAGACAAATCTGTGAGCGGCTTCTCTAGATCGATGATTCAAAAACAAAAGGGGCAACGATATTCTCCCTGCTTCCTGGCTGCAGATGCAACCTGTCCACCTGCCTCAAGCTACTGCTGCTGCCATGGCTTCCCCACCATGGGGGGCTCCATTTGCAAACTACGCACTGTAACTTGCTTATGTCAGATATCTTGCTGCAGCAAGGCAAGTAACTAATCCAATGCACAGTATTTTCTCCCCTAGAAAGACCTGGAGCCTTTAAAACTGCTGATAATCTTACTGAAAGTGGCCTATTGTGTTTTTCTTCTTTTGGCCACTACACAGGATGAACCCCCCAAATACCAAAAGGCTCCATAACACTCAAAGAAACAAAATAGCACTATCTGGTGGCCACCGCTGGAGTAGCAGACAGAAAACAGGCTGTCAGTCTGGAAAAGCAGCAGTTGGGCAAATGGCTTATCAGAATCAGTGCCTCATCCCTTCTCCAACCTTAGCCAACCCTACCCACCCCACCCTTCACTTCTGGACACTACTTCACTTGATTTAATGAAAAGTCCTGTTTGCTTTTGCTCATTCTGTGGATGGAGAGGGGAGGGATACAGAGATAGAAATAGAGCAAGGAGATAAGCTGGAGCCTCAGAGCCACCATGACCTATGTCAGCTCTCCAAGGCATGACAACTACCAAAAACTGGTTTCTGACTGTGAGGACACAGTACTAGGCATGTGTTCTCAGCATCACTGAGGCAAAGCAGTCAGAGCAGGAGGTATTCCACAGAGTAGCCATTTCAAGACTTACATATGACCACTTGATTTTAAGACTTCTCTAAAAGTCTCCTCACACCAGGGCCATACACAGAATGGTTGGCCAATAACTGTAGGCTGAACCCTAGGGGCATATGTCCGCCATACTCAGAGATGAAGCAGGCTCACCAAACCTCATGGACAATATTCTTAGTTCTCTGGAACCTGCAGGAAGTCCTAGGCAAGACATGGGACAGAGTAATAGGTCCAGTCCCAAAGGCGGAGGCCTCTGCTGGGACCATGTTAATCTCTGGGTTCCATGTATGGCACCACTTGCTCCTTACACTCGTTGTGAGCACCCCCTTGAGCATTGGAAGCACACTTTCAACTGGATCAGGAAAGCTCTAGGTGACTCTTCTGAGAGTGTAGGATGCCTTGCCAAGAGTTTTGGCTGGCTTGGAAGTACCTGGGACTACCTCAATGCCACCTCTGCACTTCCCCAGTAGACAACACTCAGGCTAGAGAGCACTTAGAGCCTGCATAGGCCATCATCCCCTATCAATTTCAATGTATAATGAATACACGTGGTTATGATGCAGGCTAAAATTAGATGCACATTTCTCCTTTAATCGTCTGCTGTCAGACCAGCAGCCAAGATCGATGTCCAGTCTTTTGTGCCGGGTGACAGCAGAGCCAAGATAATGGGAAAGCACTAGCAGGGGCAGGTGGCAGCTCAACATTGTTCTACTTCTAGCATGAAGCTTGCCAGGGACTAATAAATTGATTGGTCTGTCTTACACTGGAAGACAAATGTTTAAGGTAACTTACACTTCTGTTTCCAACAGCCCTGTGGTCTCTACTCAACCTGAAACAGGTCACTAATGCAATGTCACTAATTCCATCCTTCTATTGAAGGCAGGTTATCCAAACATTCACCACACAGCCCTCTACCCTTTTCTCAGAACCCAAACTTAAGAGTGGGATCATCACTTCTGCTGTTGGCTGGCTTGACGAGTCTCATCTATGCTGATGAAAATGTACAGGAACATTTGTATGTAATATTTAAACATGAAATTTGTTTACAAAGTCTGCAAATAGCTTACAAATTGATTATGGCTTAAAATCGATTTACAACAGCATTGCTTTTTGTTTAGAATGTTTTAAGCAGCATTTTCTTTACAAGTTACACATGAAGTCTCTCAAAGCAGAGAGACTCGAGCCACATGCACAGGACTGAGGAGAGAAGGCCACCCAAGGAGAAGCCATCAACTCCGGTGTTTCAGTCACGTTGAGGAAGGACAGCTCCAAATGCAGCCCAGAACATGGCGACGATGGGGTCTTCGATGCTCTCTTCCAAAACTCTTCCCAACAAGCAATATTCTACATTCTACTCCTGCAGCATCATGGCAGGAGAAAACCTTTTCTTCTGCTGTTTCTGAAAACCAAACCCAGGGCCTCTCATATTCGGCAAGTGTTTTTCCTGAGTTTTATCCCAGCTCAACAGAACATTTTAATATAGGCTATAACACGTAGCAGACAAGCTTATATGTCAGTTATTACTGAATGACCAGCTCTGGCTTCATGCTTAGTGCCCACTTAAAATGCCTACTGTTCAATACACCTCCTGTTACAAGTATGTAGGGCTCTATTACAGTCAAGTTACATGAACAACCCTAGGCAGGGCTGGGCCCAGTAAAACATCCATGGGCAGCAATAACTTTTCTCCATGCCCATCCCAAGACACAAGAGGTCTTCTAAGTGTGCCAAATATCCATCCAGATCTAAGTGTGAAGAGGGCAATGCAGAAATCCACTGCACGAAGGCCTCAGGGCTGGCCATGGCTGGTAGGGAAAGGTGCTTGTTGCAGAAGCCTGGTGAAGGTGGGAGAGGATGGAGTCCACCGGACCTTTAGAGCAGAGCCCTGGTGAGAAGCCCAGTTTCAACCACTGCCACGGGAATGGGCACCGTTCTCCAGCTAATTACACACTAAGCATACACCAACACCCAAAAGCACATTTCACTGTCTGCACTTTGGAGGCAGTAGTACTTTGTTACCCAGGATGGCCACGGACCCACAGCCCTCCTGAATCAGCATCCTAGGTGCTGAGATTACAAGGGAGAGCCACTCACAACCCTGCTTTTAGTAGTGGACAAACTAGAAGCATCTTAGTCATTCTACCCAACCAGAAGGCATTAATTCTCCTCTTTCAGTGTTTAATTTTTATTTTATTTTTCTTGTTACTTAATTCAGGTGGACCCTGAAACAGAGGCAAAATCCCCTTCCGGATTCCATGCTCAGTGACAGAATGAAGGTTTGTAGTCTTGCCCACCACTAAAACTAGAACTTCACTCTCTCCCATCTAGCTAGTAGACCTCTCTAGTCTCGCTGTCTGCCCACCAACCATCATCCTCCTCCTGACTGGGGAGCTAACCCCAGTCCTCTCTCTTGCAGAGCCTCTCAAGGGAGAAACTCAGTGGCCAGTTTATCTTCCTTCTCCATTTATCCAACATTCCTCCAGGGCAGCGTTTCTCACCCTAACGCCGTGGCCTTTAATACAGTTCCTCATGTTGTCGTGACTCCTGACCATAAAGTTAATATTCCATTGCCACTTCTGCTACTGTATTTTTGGAGACAGTGGTTTGCCAAAGGGGTTGTGACCAACACACTAAGAAGCACTGCTCTAAGGTATCAGCAAGCTTTAGAGTTAACACATAAAATATTTTGTTTTTATAAAACCTCAGTTTGTATCAGGCACACAGGTGGCCTCAGTTGAAAGCTGAATGTCTTCGGTATCTGCAGTGTTTGATACTGCACAAGGTAGGATACATGAAAGCACTTGCAGGACTGAAGCAATCCCAGGTCTCATTTGATTTTCAGATTTGTTATCAACACACATAAACAAACAAAACAAACCATGATTCCGACTTGGGAAGGGGACGGTTCATATCTCCTATCATATCAGCAAGACTTCTAAGATCAGATATACACAACACCACAAGGTACACATGAAAAGCTGGTGAAGGGCACATATACAGCCCACATGGTAGAGTGCTTGCCTGGCATGCAGAAGGCCCTCATATTTGATCCCTGGCACCACATAATTTGGGCACAGTAGTGTGCACACTTTAGCCACAGAATTCAAAATGTAGTCAGAACAATTCAGAACGAATTCAGAAGTTCAAGGTCACTCTTAGCTGCAGAGCTAGCCTGGACTCCATGAAACTCAACTCAAATGAAAGAGCAAAACAACTAGGAGGGAGCTGGGTGGTGGTAGTGGTGATGCCTGGCTTTAATCCCAGCGCTTAGGAGGCAGAGGCAAGTGGATCTCTAAGTGAGAGGCTAGCCTGGTCTTCAGAGTGAGTTCCAGGACAGCCAGGCCTACACAGAGCGCAGAGGGTGAAAGTTCTCAGACTGTTTCAGCAGCAGCCCATCTTCTTTAACACATATTTACTTCCTTGCTTGTGCTAGGCATGGGAACTGGAGCCATGCTTGTGCCAGGCAAGTGCTCTACCACTAAGGTGCACCCCAAGCTCAGTTATGCCCTTAAAAGCTTTCTTTCATCCCCAGACAAGAAGAGACATCACAGCATCTGCAGAACACTGCAGAACACTAGGAGTTATTCTTAAACAGATTTAATTATCTGGATTGCATAGGGGACAGTACATTTAAATTTTTGCTACTTCACAAACTGCTTTTTGATGTTTTATTAAAGGTCTGCTAACCCTGCTCACCATCAGGCTTACGCTATAAACAGTGAGGGAAACAAGTGTTTGCAACAATTTAGGAAAAGTGAGCAAGAGCCTGTCGTTCTGCTCACCAGGAAGTCTCCCTCTCTGCAGAACAGGGTGAAACAGGTATGGGCTGTCCACCACCAGGAAGACCAATGAAATTACATAGATGGGGGAGAAATCCCAGGCAGGCCCAAGGTTCCCCTCAACTGATACAATAGAACCAGCCTTCTAAGATGATGGACCATAGCAGCTTAACTCTCAACCAAACTTCCCTGTCAATTCAGATACAATAAAAACATTCCAGAGGAGAGCTGTCTTATAGTCTGGAGTGATTTGGGGATCAATCCAACATTCTGAGAGCTTACTGAAAAAGAATAGGGCTTGAAAGACTGGCTCTGGTCTTTGAAGACAGGGATTCTTTATGAGTGGGGCATGAAAGTCACAGACCCACCTAAAGAATCAGTCTCCTTGAGCAAACACACTTCTGCTACAGCCTGCCTGGAACAAACAAAAAGCAAGCAAGCCCTTCTGGTTCTGCAGGGCCCACAAGGTGGAAGGGCAGAAGAAGCTGTAGTCTACTGTTATAATAGGACCAAGGATTTATTATTCCACAATATAAACTGCAACATTTGATACATTCTACCCAAAAAAAGGGAGTGGGGGTGGGGAAGAACCGAGGAGGGAGAAAGCCAAAATACAGCCGTGGCGTTACTTACAGCGCAGTCTCTTTCTACGTCACTAGTTCAGTGACACCAGAAACTAGACATTTGCTTTCTGTACATTAACCAAATGCTAAAGCACCAACACACTGTTTAGAAGTTTGTTTTGTTTTAATTCCAGCCACTGAAACCAACATAGAAGTTATTGCTCAGATAAATAAACCTAGCCTACCAGAAAGGAAAAAGAGAGAAAGAAAGGAACAAAAACCCCAAAGTGAAAACTTAAAACCCCCCAATGTGGTGACAGGGAAGGAGAGGCTCGCTCAGTGAGGGTGACTGGAATCCTGGTGCCCCTCTGGCCCTGAACTGAGTTGGACTCTGAGGCCGGTTTACCCAGGCACAAGTACAATGTTAGCTGTACACAAAAAGGTGCAAACTCCAATCCCTTCGAAACCAGTAGAGACCCCTGCAAAAAACAGTCAGCATTTGAACTTCAACAACCACAAACAGCTTTTAAGGAAAGAATTACAAAAAAGTGTCAAAAAATTTTTTAGTTGTTTTTTCTTTTTTTCAAAGAGTTCTGGAAAAATGATCCCATAAGGAATAGAAATAGCACCGTGTACAGGCTGGCTCGATCCCAGTCCTGTAGCTTTGCTGAGATTGAGGAAATCTTCTTTATTGGAGTCCTGAATTACATGAAGTGAGTGTGTGTTTTGTTTTTACTTTCGGCTTGGTGCGTCCTTTCCAGTACAGCGCACACAGATGTAGTCTTCTTTCTCTGCCATCTCTGGAGAGACACCAACACAGACCTGGTGAAACCACTGATTGCAGCTGCCATCACACTGGACCCAGTCCACCTGGTTACAAAGAGCAGGGAGATGGGGTGTTCAGAGGAAAAAATGCCATTCAAAATTGGGCAGGCCAGCCTCAAGATATTCAGGCCATTGCCACTGTCCCAGCAATGGGGCCTCTGGCACAACAGCTAACCCCAGGAGTGTAGCTGTTCCACCGCCAAAGCCACCGAGGGAGGGAGGCAGAGTCACTCTTCAGGTTGTGCCTGCTTTGGGGCAGACAGTGCTGCCCTGTGACAGTAAGCACAAGGGTACTCCATCAGCATCCCCCCCACCTTCTGAGCGCCGGGACGGTGAAAGCTGGAGGAGCAAGAGAAGGAAAAAAGGGAGGAACGAGAGTTTCTTCAAGAAAAGGAGGAGACCCAGGACGATGTTAAAAGCAGAGATTATCAGGAGGGGAGAACTGAGCAATCCACTCAGATCAGCTCAAAGCAGACAAGCAGAAGAGAAAGACCCAAGGAGATGAGGTCTAGCTTACAGGGTTTCTGAGTTAAGGGAAAGCACTTCCTCTATGGCCCAAACCTCACTGACCTCATCTCCTTCTGGCTGCAGGCAGCTCGCAGCTGGACAGATGGCATCTTCGTCCTCAGAGTCCTCCTGTTCAGAGTAGGATGTGTCTGAGGGCAGGGAATGCGTTTCAGCATTACGGACTAAGTCATAGCTACGCTCTCTTTCTAACTTGAAATTGTTCATGTCCTTGGGGTGACTCAGTTTGATTTTCTTCTTTTGGGGGGTCCGCAGTTTTTTAACTCGATCCCACCGTTCGCTAGGAAGGCCTTCTCGTTCTGGGCGTCTTTTCAGTTTTCTATCAAGACTGTTGATTGCATCTCGTTTCCCTCGAAGGCAATCATTCTGGGTGGGGGATGGCAAATTCAATTTTAGCTTTCAGTTTGCCCATTATTAAAACTAATGCAACTACAGAAAAATATACAAATGAAAACCCAAATGATTCATGGAATACACTGTATCCTAACTGCCACCACCATCTCCATCCACAGCCTTAGTCTTCACAACAACCAATTTAACTCCCTTTGCTTGTCACTGTTGGTAAACTGGGGATATACTGGGAAGAGTATTAACGATATCATTAACCTTCAAGGCAGCCTGATAGCACCAGGAGAGAAAAGACATGCACAGACCGCTCTTTTCACCAAATAAATCCTTAGGTGAGTTACTGGCTACATTAAGCATTTGTGAAGGCTACAGATTAAGCTGGCTGTGGTCATTTTCAGGGTACCTTTCATAAGGATCTTTTCCCTGTGGCTTCAGTCTTCCCTAGTATGTTTTTTATCCTGATTATGTTCTCAGGGGAATTGTGTGTGATGGCTCCTTACAGAGCTGGAAGGGAGCAGAAAGTCTTTAACAGTGCTGAGACATCCAGGACCTGGGGAAATGGCTCAGCAGTTAATGTGTCTGCCATAAAAGCAAGAGGACCCCAAATTCATGTCAATACTCAGTGGCTGCGGTGGCTTGTCTGAGGTTTCAGCCTTGCAAGGCATCCCTGGAAAAAGCTGGCTAGCAAGAACAGCCTTTCTGCTATCTGTGAGTCCAATTGAGAGATCCAATCTCAGTGAATCAGGTGGAGTGCAGTCCACAATTCTATGCATCAACTTCAGGAATGGCATCACAAGCGTGTGTGTGTGTGTGTGTGTGTATGTACACACATGCACACCTGTACATACACATGTGAAAATATGCACATGTAAGCATACCACACAAAAATACACATGAAAGGGGCAGGGAGACATTCCGGTCTTTGTCAGGATCTAGGATCCTCAGCCACTACCCCTGCAGTACTGGTTACCTCTGCCTACTGGCTGAGAGGGATAAAGAAAAGCATCTGTTAGCTAGTATCTTGAAAACATTTCCTCACAAAAGGCCCTTTCAACTACAATCACCTTTTCATCTTTATAGCAATGCTTCTCTAGAGGAAAATAATCTACTTCTCAATACTGTCATATGGGAGAGATAAGAGAAGTTCCCTTAAAAGGCAAAAAGAAAAATTTAGATGCAAAGATTCAGGACTCAAATCTAAGCTGTGACACCCAAACTGCTGGTGTCCAGTGTCTGTCCTCCTGTAGGACAGAGCTGCGAGGTACAGCTCTTGGCTCAAAGACACAGCCATCTTTTTTGTAAATCATTAGTCAGAATGACACCACCAAGCACAAGCTGCAGATCTTTGGCTCACTCACCTTCTCACTGCTGGCTCTAACTGGTGAGCTTCGGTCAGCTTGCTGAGCAGAGCTTGGCTTCGTAAGTAAAGTCTGATAAAGCTCCTGAATTTCAGGAAGGGATACCTGGAGCAACTGTGCCTCCATCAGCAATTCATTAACTTCTGGACTCAAACCTGTTAACAAGCACATCCAATCAGAATGGGAATGGAGACATTTAATACAAGCCCTGGTGAGCCTGTCAGGTATCGAAGACCATCTCCACACCACCTTCCACCATACCTCCTCTAACTGCAGTCAGTTTGGTAGGTTTACTTAACGTACCTAAACCACAGTATAACACAGAGAGGCTAATGTAGATTCGCTAACACTTCTGGGCACAGGGGAAATGCCCACTCCATTAGAACTGACACCTAGAGCATGGAGGAGAGCAAGGAGCTCAGATCACATGACTGAACATCCTGAGGATAGAGATTCCAGCTGAAACTTTTAGGCAGAATTCTAAGAAATGAGGATTATGAATCCCAGCACTTCAGAATTAGAATTAGGAAGATCAGGAGTTTATCCTCAGCTACATAGAGTTTGTGGCCAACATTAGCTAACAAAACCCTCATCCCACACGCATACACATGGCATGAAGAGGAGAAAGCCAGGTATAATCGCACACTCCTGTAATCTCAGCACTTGGCAAGAAGTGCCTGGACCAGAATTTCAAGATCATTTTCCAAGGCTGGAGAGATGGCTCAGAAATGAAAAGCACTGACTGCTCTTCCAAAGGACCTGGGTTCAATTCCTAGCACTCACATGGTGGCTCACAACTGTCTATAATTCCAGTCCCAGGAGATCTGACAGTCTTTGTAGGTACCACATACACATGGTAAAGACATACAGGCAGGCACCCCATAAACATAAAATAAAAATAAAAAAACAAATGTTTAAAAAGGAGATAATTTTGACTAAAGATTGAATTTTGAGGCCACTCAGGAGGGAAAGGGGAAGGAGGTAGATATTTTCAGTATCCTCCAGAAGTTGCAAACAGCAAGGTCGTCCATGACGTAGCATCTGCCCTAAACACATGTTGCTTAGTGCTAGATGGCACAGGATTAACTCTTATCCTTAAGTGTAATCAAAATATATCAGAATAGCTGATGCATTCTGGTACCCTTTGCATTTATAGATCTTCAAACATGACCATCATTATTAGAAAATGTACAGCAGCAGGTCCTCCTTGCTTTGTAGTCCAGAGGCCTTGAACTGTAACCACCCTGTCCCCGCCTCCTGAATGCTCACGGACCACACATGCATCACCACACCTGTCAGGAGAACTTTAGGATACCAGATCATCTCTTACAAAGACCTAGGCCAGATGGCCTGTTACTAGCTAGGAACAGTTTAAAATAAAATACAAACCATGGAGGGGGATACAACTCTGTCCAGTAGAGAAGGGAGAGTGTAAATATGAGGTTCTGTTGTCCCAGTCATCGGGCAATGAAAATGATGTTGGGCCAGGAGGTTGGGACACCTGATGGAAGAGAAACACCTTAATTCGAGGCTTTGGCTTTTTTTTTCCCCCAGTAAGTCTCCTCTGGCATCTAAAACCTGGCCAAACCCACCCTCATGGAAACAAAGCCATTCAACTTCCCAAGTTAGACTGACCTCAGAGAAACAAAGGAACAGATCAACCTTTCAATCTTGTATAACTCAGACAACATGCAACAGTCATGAGCTAGGTGGTGGCTTACACCTATAATCCCAGCACTTGGAGGTAACGGCAGGAGGATCAGGAGGTTGAGGACATCCATGGCTCTATGAAACCCTGTCTCAAAAACCAGCCACAACTTTGTCCCTTCCCTTTATCATCAAATTAAACTCTCAGCACACTCTTGGTCAAGAAGTGCAAGGGACTCTGCTGCTGGCTGACCAAGCAGCAGCAGATACTTAATCAGGTGCTATTGAGAAGCCTAAGGAGGAAAAGCTCAAGTAGGACAGGCCATTTACAGTCCTTACACCTGTGCCCTGTGGCTCACCTAACTCCTGCAGCCGTGATCAGCTGAGCATAGGAATCATGAACCTTTCCTCCTCCACCTTTGTCATGCTGGGGGTGAGACCTCAGGCAAACATATGAGGACACATCTATCCTCAAGCTGTTTAGAGATGCAGGTCCAGCCTGGTCTAAACTCCCGTGTTCAAGTGATCACCTTTCAGAATAGCTAAGGACGCAGGTAAATAGCCATATACCCAGTTCGTAAATATCTGTTACAGAAATATATTGGGATAGGGGGCCATCAAAATGGCTCAGTAGGTAAAGGTGTTTGCCATTAAGCTTAATGACCTGAGTTCAATTACCAGTCAATTTCACAGCATGAAATGAACTGTTAAAAAAAATAATAATAATAAAATAAAGGGGCTGCAGGGTTGGCTCAGAGTTAAGAGCACTTGTCCCAGCAGAGGTTCTGGGTTCAATTTCCAGTACCCACATAGTGTAACTCCAGTTCCAGGGGATCCAGTGTCCTCTTCTGACCTCTGTCAGCACCAGGCACACATGTGGCAAACATACACACACATAAATAACAAGTCTGAAGAAAAAGGAGGGGATTAAATGTAAAGCTTGACTCTGCCACTCTATAACTGCACTCTCCCTCACTATCACACTCTTCCTGCAGCCACATGCAGGAGATACGGGGCCTGACCATCTGTAGGGTGGCTGGTAGAAGGATCTACCGCTCCATAATAAGACGGTAAACAGGGGAGACAGTTCAGAGACAGTTCAATTTGTAAGGTGTTCCTCATACACAAGCATGAAACAGCTCAGTTTGATTTCCAGCACCTACACTGAAGCAAGCAAGCAGACAAAAACAATGAGCTAGGTATGGCAGCATATGTTCTTAATCAATCCCAGCACCAGGGAGTAGGGGCAAGAAGGTCCCTGGAACTCACTGGCCAGCCTGGGATTCTAGTGAAGAAACCCTGTCTTAAAAACAAGGCAGACGCCGGGCGGTGGTAGCGCACGCCTTTAATCCCAGCACTTGGGAGGCAGAGGCAGGTGGATTTCTGAGTTCGAGGCCAGCCTAGTCTACAGAGTGAGTTCCAGGACAGCCAGGGCTACACAGAGAAACCCTGTCTCGAAAAACCAAAAAAAAAAAAAAAAAAAAAAAAAAAAAAAAAAAAAAAAAAAAAAAAAAAAACCAACAACAAGGCAGACAGCTCCACAGAGGCCTACACATACAAATGTGCAAATGCATCCTAACCCTTCAAACACGATTCTTCCTTAAAGGACAAGCAAGTGGTGGCTTCCCTTTCCACCATTAAAGGGAAAAATTCAATCAAGCAAAAATGTATATGCATAAAAAGTATATGCATAAACCATGCATATAGACTAACAAAAATGAAGTAGAAGAATGATTTATCTATAGAAGAGGCACACATGTACACAACAGAAACAGCATGTCTAAGAAAGACTCCTGACAGTGGGGTGCAATTCAGTTCCTCCAGTGTCTGACCAGCACACATGAAGTCCTACTTTCAGTCCCCAGAACCAAACAGTCCCACATGCCCATAGCCCTGGCACTCAGAAGAGGCAGGACAGCAGTTCAAGATCATCCTCACATACGGTAACTTAAAAAAAACCACTCTGGGCTAGCTGAGACCTTTCATCGAAAAACAAAAAGCAAGGCCAGCAAGATGGCTTGCTGCGTAAGATCAGATTTGCTCAGAACCCACATACGGTAAAAGGTTAAGCCACTGCCAGTAGGTGCCAGTAGGGGATGGTATCAGGAACAGAACCACAGAGCTATGCAGACCACAGTCTTCCCCCCCCCCCCCAAAAAAAAAAAACACAGGCTCACCTTGTCTGTCGCTGATGCCTGTCCTGTTGAGGCTGGCCATCTGCTAAACAACAGTCCAGAGCCCACTTGGTCTTGCACAAGTTTTAGATTCCCTGAAGAAAGCAGTTGCTGGGCTCTATGTTGCCAGTTCACGGTTCTTTCAATCATGTATCGGAGTGCATCTCCTTCAGGAAGACGAACTCTTATACGCTGTAGGGAGGCCAGGAGAGGCAGAATTTTCTCTAATGGAGGCTTCTCTGACCTCCGACAGTGAGGACAAAGCCAGACTCGGGAGCTTTGTGAAATGCTGGGCACTGCCACACAGCTAGTATGGAAAGCGTCCCTGCAGAGCTCACACTGGATCATAGGAGTGGCTGGAGTCTTCCGACACAAGCAGACTTTCAGCTCTCCATCTTGGACAGGTGACAGCAATTTCTCTTCATTGGCAAATCTGAGTGACTGCAAAGCTTCCATCTCTCGTAGGCGAGCTTCCCCAAGAGTTGCCATCTGAAAGGGAGTTAGCCATCAAAGACACTGTCACAGAGAACTATCCCTCCTCCACAACTCAAGATCCTAAAGGCTAATTAGATGGACTCCAGAGTAGATTATCTTCATTCAAATTCTGTGTGCAAGCTCTGCCACATTCTACATGCACAAAATGAACAGGACGGCCGGGTGCAACCCAACAAGGTCTATGATGAGACTCAACGGAGATATGAGACACAACACTATTTACTTAGCAACTACTTAACGCATTGTACTACCTGTAGATTTATTGCCTAGAATATTTACTTCTCTGAAAAGACTTTGTCTGCTCACTTCTGCTCTTCTCCACCTGTATTCATTCCCTTAGATTCTGTGGTCTTCTAGAAAGGCACGGGAGACAAAAAGTCTTGAGCCAGGCATGCTAGCTCAAGATTGCAAGTGTGGCACTCAAGGGGACTGAGTGCAGCCAGAGATCCAGCCTGAACTACAATGGGGCTGGAGGTGGGACAAGGTTGCACAAGCAGCCACTACAGAGTGGACACTCTACATAGCACTGCTGTTCACTGCTAAGGCACCTAGATGCAATGAACACAGCAATAATAGGCTATGAAATTAGTATCTGACCAACAAACAAACAAACACGTAGAGCTGGCTGGGGCTATGGTTCAAGAGTTCTTCCCTAGCATGCACGAACCACTGGAGTCCAACCCTAGCACTCCATAAATTGGACATGGCAGCACATGCCTCTTAACCTCATGAAAGGGCTTGAAAATACCTAAGCAGGGTCAACTTCACAGTCTTAAGACTCTCTGATACTTTGAACACATTCCCTCTAAACACCACTTACAAGGTATCCATAAACAGAACATTTACAAGGTCAGGCTAAGTGCTTACTAGATACTAGGGATCTGTCCAAATTAACTGGCCAGGTATCTCAAGGAAAAGGACCAGGAGAGAACAGATACACTGGTGAAACACAAGAACCAAGCCAGATCAATTATGATTCATCAGATGAGATGCCTGAGTTATAAGGATAGAATAAATTCTCCATTACCTCTTTTCAAATTTTCAGTAGATACACAAAGGAGTTTTATTTTTTTGGAGGAGCATCAGTAACAAACTTATGACATATTAAAAATAACATGTATTTTTGTTGAATGTAATGTTCATATAAATGGATATGTACATATGTATGCATGTATATGTTATGTGTTAATAAGGCCCCTCCCACAGCTCAGCAATGGAAATCAAATGAGGACCATAGCATACCCATAGACTATGGACACAAAGCCAGAAGCAGACACTAGAATCTGTGAAAAATAATGCATGCAAAGTTGGCATAGGCATTCGTGTATTTCAAGGAGAGAACTACCACTTTCAATGAAATCTTCATAAAATGAACCACCTGAATGGTACTCAAGTAGCAGCCACATACAGACATACATACTGTAAGGGGGGGGGGGGGAACTTTCCAAAGATTTGACTGTCGACTGTCTTGAATAAAGAACAGGCTCTAGGTGTCAAAATGTATATGCCAACCAAGGCATTTTCATGTCAATGTCAGACAGCTACTAGAGAAAACACTTTGTGGTCCAAAGAGAGTCCATTCAGTCTAGATCCACAGTCAAGTTGCTGTATTTTGTCTACTGCCACTGTAGACTACTCTGACACAGACTAGTTTGAGTTGGTATGACACACTGACTAAGCTCACCAACAACACACTCCCCAGAACGTGTCCCATTGTTCTATGACACATAACTATCTTCTTAGTTACGCTCCACATTTTGGCAAGGGTTCACCCACTGGTCTAGCTCAGCAGCCTATCCGTCACACAGCTGAGCCCTCTCACCAACACCCGTGTTCATTAAGTGCCAGCCCTTCTTGGGGACTGTCTTGAACAATGCTTACAAAGGGTGGGCAAGACTCAATTATTCAGTATAACCTTATTTCTTAACTGTTTCTGATAGCGTCTCTCCCTGTAGCTCTGACTGGCCTGGAACGCAGATCCATCTGCAACTGCTTCCTGAGCACAACCTAACCTGGCTCCAGTATGTTTTTGATGTGTTTCCTGTGGCAAGTTAAGAAGTTAACTTTGCAGTTCCACTTTTCTGGCAGCCTTGACCTCCTTAGTATTTCTAGATAATCCATAGGCACTCTCAATATTCAAGACTCAATTTGAGCTAGGCATGGTGACTCACACTTTTAATCTCAGCACTTAGGAGGAAGAGGCAAGTTCAAGGACATCATGGTCTACAGAGTTCCAAGACAACCAGGGCTACTTCAAATTTTATGCACCTGTGGGAATGTTTTGTGTCTTATGATTTTGCAGAATTCAGGCAATCATTAATGCCAGGCAAGGGCTTTACCACTGAATCAGACCTCACCAACTTTAACAGCTATCTTTAACCTTCACAATTTTCTTTTTTTTTCCTCCACCCCGAAACTTCACAATTTTCTAAAATTCTTTTGGCAAACTCAAGCACTTGAGTTTTCAAGTTATTCTACTAACGACAAGACTATTCCTACATAGTCCTGAATGGGTAAGAAACTGCCCTCCCCCAAAATAAGAAATCCTGGTACGCACAGCTGACGAAGTCTCTTTGCTCTCAGTCAGAGCCCTCTCCAGATCACACAGGCTCTCTAACTTGGTGCTTCTCTTCTTCCCACTTGGCAAGGGCTCCTTCAACTTTCTCTGTTTCCTTTTCAGCCCCAAAAGGCCAATGTCACACCGAGGACAAAGAACCTTATATAAGAGAGAACACAGACAATGGTGAAACAAATTTCAGATTAGACAAGTTAAAGGCCTGAGCAGTGCAACACAAGCATGTATGTTTCTTACAGCCAGCTATTTTCTCTGAAGCATGCTGCCTCTAAAAACTCTACTCATAGGCATGCAGTCGTAACACACACACACACACACACACACACACACACACACACACACACACAAAATGATTAAAAAAAAGAAAAAAAAGGGACAGGAGGGAAAGAAGCAGGCTCCAAAACCATAGCCTTTTATTCCAGATTTAATGAATCAGGTGAAAATGATTCCAATGATAATGCACAGGCACCAGCTTACAGAAAATGTAAAAATACTCTTAAGCTTTTTATGAAAACGTGGTGTTGAGGTCATATCTCAGGTTTACTAAAAATGCAAGCACTGATGGCTCAGTGCTTAAGAGTTCTTCCAGAGGACTGGAGTCCAATTTCCAGGACCCATATGGTTCACAGGTGTCTAATAAGGGACAGACTGCTGCTGCTGCTGCTGCTGCCTTCCACAGGCACTACACCCAAATGGTGCCCACATATACATGCAGGCAAATCATCCATAAACATAAAATAAAACAAAGGTAGTGAAGCATAGCCAGGTTTAGAGTCTAATTTGAGCATAAATAGAAACCTTTACACAGCCAGGTGTGGAGGTGCACACACCTGTAAGCCCCAAACTTAGAGGCAGAGCAGAAGACTGCCATAATTCAAACTACCTGAGAACAGAGAGACTCTTATCTTACACACATACACAAAACCTAATGAAAAAAAAAATGTTCTCAATTAAATCCTAAATGAAGCCAGAAAACATTTAAAAGTTGTTTAAAATGACTTATGATAGATCCAAGGAGTCACTTTTGCATGCTATAAACTGTATTCAAACTAGAGATCAAAGTTCTTGCACATAAGCTCATTGCAAACTTACCTCTAACAGAGAATATGGAGAATTCTCAGGCAAGAATGTTTTAGCAGCACATTCTTTCCAAGCATGAACCTCAGCTACTAGCATTTCCAATCTTGGTAAAGAATTCAGATGAACTGGGATAGATCGTCCTCTTGCAACAAGTTCAATGAGTGTTTCTAACACTGGCACACGTCCTCCTGCCTAATAAATTAAGAAAGGAATACTGTCTACGTAAAATAGCAAAAGTACACTTCAGCCTAGCTCACAGTCAGTGACTCCGTGACTTCAACATGTTAAGTTCAGCAAGGGTGGGTGAGGGAGCGATGAGCAACACTTATTTTTCACTCAACACTTAATGCTAGGCTCCTAAGAATAAAAAAATGTGACACAATTATCTCTTTTGTCTGTTTATTTATATCCATCTATAAACTTTTTTATACCTATAAAGTCTGTCCCATTGATTCTGATGAACAGTATGAAAGAAATTTCCCTCAACAGAAATATCTGTACTAACTCAAGAGTGAGTTTGACTTTCATTTGATCCCAATTCATTTATTTGTCTATGGTGACTTACTAAAACAATTCAGTACAAATTACTCCGGAAATTAAAATATAAGCTAGAAAGTCCAATGTTTCTTAAAACATCAGCACATAGGGTGGGGCGGTGGTGGCGCACGCCTTTAGTCCCAGCACTTGGGAGGCAGAGGCAGGCGGATTTCTGAGTTCGAGGCCAGCCTGGTCTACAGAGTGAGTTCCAGGACAGCCAAGGCTACACAGAGAAACCCTGTCTCAAAAAACCAAAAAACCAAAAAAAAAAAAAAAAAGCACATAGAAAATCATGTGCTAACCATTTACTTAGATACAATGTTCTAGTTCTCATCATTCTGATTCAGTATGTCAGGGATAGGTCCATGGGTAATAAAAGGGGGGACCATGAAGAGCAGAGGAGACCCACTGGAGGTGTCTAAGGAGTAGGAGAAGTTGGGGAAACTGTCAAAGAAAGATTTATAGAACTGTGCTGGGAAGATGGCTCAGAGGTCCCAGGCTGGATTCCCAGCACCCACATGTAACTGTAGTTCCAGGAGATCCAACACCGTCTTCTGAACTCCTCAGGAACCAGGCATCCATATATGTATCCAGCCACAGACACACATACAGACACAACAGTCATATACAAGAAAAAGCAATCTAAAAACGGCTTTAATACATTTATGAACTAAATGACAAGTGAGCACACTCAGGACAAACAGCCACACTGTCCTCTGGTGCTCATGTACACACACACAAAACAAACATCACAACCAAAGACAACACAAAGATAAGGAACAACAGCTCTGAGAAGCCAAAGGAAAAAAGTGTGCAGGCCACAGCCATACATGTCTGAGAGCTGTTACATCTTTAGCATCAAGGGTCACAGACCCAAGGTTGGGAGGATTATAGCCTGCTCCTGCCTTAGCATGCCTATCCCTCTGCTCCTCCCTGTGGTCAGACTGTTAAGGCCCTACCCAGGCCTGTCCAGGTAAGAGGAAGCCACATCTAACTGAACATACAGACTCAGGACATTCTTTTTCCTTCTCAACCTACCTGCAATGCATCCACATCCTGAACCCAGTCTCTGGCTCTCTGCACAGAGTCCTTCAGGACTGTGCCATTGGGCAGGTAGGCAGGAATCTCCTCCATCTCTTTTACTGCGGTAGCAAGGCTACTCAAAGAATGCCGTGGTCTGTGAAAGCAAGACATAAAGACATTTCAGAACTGAATTTTTCTTCTCTCTTTTTTTGAAGGTTTATTTTACTTTGTGTATGAGTATTTTGTTTGCATGCACATGTGTGTGCACTACATGCACGACTGGTGCCATGATCCCCTGGTACTGAGAGTAATGAGCTGCCACATGGGTGCAAGGAATTGAACTGAGATCCTCTAGAGGAACAGTTAGTGCTCCTAACCACTGAGCCATTTCTCCAGCCACAAACTGCAACTTTCTTATAGATGTCAAAAGACTAGGAAAATCATTTCTAAAGAAATTCATCACAAAAAACAAAAACAACAAAAAAAACCCTTTAATGGCACTGATCAATATATATCAAATTAGCTCATTTTAAATAAGCAAGATATTGAAAGCAAGTAAGGTTTTCATCATTTTAGTTTACATGTACATGCAGCAATGCCTTGCAGAGGGCACAGGAAGCCCTGGAGCTAGTTTCAAGCAGCTGTGAACTTGTGTCCTGCAACAGAGCAGGGGGCACTTCAAACAGCTGAGCCATCTCTTCAGCCCCAGAGTCTAAAAACACAATTAGTTCTACATGTTCCCAATTTTTTGAAATAACAAAGTTCTAATGCAAAAAGTAACTTACTAATACTAATAACTGGTGATTTCTTCTATGTTAAGCTAGAAAAAATGTTAAGAATCAGATAAACTAATAAAATTTAAATTCTCTAAAACATTAACATACTCAAAGCACAATAGCGAAAATTTTCATACCCTCTCAGCTCAATGAGCACTATTTTAAGAATGTAAAACATGTGTAACCTAACTTTCTAATGCCTATGTTGTGTACTGATCCAATAAAGATCTGCCACAGAGAAGGACGGGTTAGGAAATGACTTCGTCTTCACCCCTGGCACAGATGCCTATCACACCTCTATCTAAGGTCTAAAACAGATGCAGCATCTAGACAGACCAAGCAAAAGGAAACATAATTTTTTCTACTGAAAATACTCTGTATTACATCACTGCACAGAATGAACACATCAATTCTCAAACACTTGTCTTCCATGATTCTGGATTCTATTTATTTTGTATGTATGTATTTATTTATTTATTTGTTAGTTATTTACTTTGTAACAGTTTTCTTCTTCCAAAGATAATTATCAGCGAAGACTACAGGGAATCTCATTCAACCTCATCTTTACAACAGTCACTCCCATCTAAGTCATTTATTTCAGAAGCAGGAAAATAAGAAAAAATATTTTTTTTCTCTCATGAAACAGGATCTCACTATGTAGCGTGGGGCTGTCCTGGAACTTACTTTGTGGGCAGGCTGGCCTCAAACTCACAGAGATCCAACTGCCTCTGCCTTCTGAGTGCTGGGATTAAAAGTGTATATCACAAACCCTGGCTAAATTTCTTTACTTGTGTGTCAAAGCAAGCCAGACAGATCAGCTTTTTGCACAAGTATTCTACAAGGACAGCAAATGTTTATAAGCTCTTGCCAAACAATGGCCTCTGTGTCCTACACTTTAACCAAAGCTCTAGAGACTCCGTTGTTTGTTTGTTTGTTTGTTTGTTTACCTTGCTCGGAGGAGACTCTTGGCTTTGTCATCCCAGTGCTCTGACACTGTTAGCAGCTCTTGCAGGCGGGCCATAGCTTTCTCCACAGCAGAATACGGAGCCAGCCCCACCCCCAAGTCTATGAGTCGTCTCATATCATCCAAAGAAAGGGAACTAGAGTCCAAGCAAGCCTGTTGAACCTCTTCTAGCCAACGGGCCTGCTCTAAGCGAATACGCATCTCAGTGAGTTGTGGGAGTTCAACATCAAATTCAAAGCTGACATCCAGCAACTCCTGTAGGTCAGCAGCACTAGGCATTTCCTCAGACAGCAGTTTCTGGCTTTGCTGTTGGAAATCTTCCACACGATTCAAGAGATCCTGAAAGAAAACAAAGGTAAACAATAGAAGCTATGCTATCAAAATAGAAGTTCAGTGCGTAGTCTTTTTCTAACTTAAAATCTGAAGTTCAGCAGGGCAGTGGTAGTGCACAACGTTAATCCCAGCACTCGGGAGACAGAGGCAGGTAGAGCTCTGAGTGTGAGGCCAGCCTGGTCTACAGTGCAAGTTCCAGACGGCTACACAAAAAACTGTCTCAGAAAAACAAAAAAGAAAAAGGTGCAACTTTCTTCACCAAGCCATATTATGTCAGTAATAATGTGAGTAAATGAGGCAACACACATGCCACCTGAGAGACAAGACGAGGTCACAGCAGAAGGCTGATACCAATCCTAAGAACTGGTTGGGAGTCACTTTAGTTTTGATTCTTTGCCTTTTTAATTTGTGTGTGAAAGTTTCATCCATCTCTGTGAGTTTATGTGCATTCAGAGGGTAATCTGCACCTATTTGGGCATCCACGCTTGTGATGAGCAGAAGACAACATTAAGAATTCTCTATTTCTCTAAGGTAGGCTCCTTCCCTGAACTGCCATGGCCCTCACATTTCTTCAGCTAGGAAGCAAACACACCTTAATCCTGCTCTGGGCCTGTGAAGCTGGAGTTAGAGACATGGATACGAAATCCAACATCTGATCCTACTGGTTGTGTAGCAAGAGCTCCTAACCATCTCTCCAGCTCCTTGGACCTACTTCATGCTTATGGCAGTCCTCCTGCTTTGGGATCTAAATGTTGGGATTAAAAGTGTGGGTCACCATACTAAACTCAGTGGTTACTTTCACAATAAAATGTCAACAGAATCTTCCTTCTAATATAATCTCCTTGTACCCACCCATTATAACCACAAACAATGTGTCATTCAAATATTTGTAAAGTGATGTTCTAGGAGCAAATTATTGGGTCAGAGGTTGTTGGGAGCCGACTTTAGCAGAAAGCGGCTAGATCAACTTTGCAGCCATCTGGAACCATATACCCTGACGAAAGATTTGGTTTTCAATAGCCTACAACAGCTGAAGCACACTCGGATATCCCACATATTTTGTGTTGCTGTTTACTGCCCCCAGCTGCAAGGTGCACGTGGTAGTCACGCCTGCAAGGCATTGCAGTTCTCGTGCTGTCCACGTGCTATCTACGCCATACATGCTTATAAGGCGCACGTGCTATCCAAGCCTGCAAGGCATTGCGGTGCACGTGCTGTCCACGCTATAGACGCCTGTAAGGCTTACGTCATATCAACACCTGCAAGGCACGTGGTATCCACGCACCTACAAGGCACGTGGCAAAAGCCTATAAATAGCTCAGAATTCCCTTCAATAAACGAGACTTGATCAGAATCTCTGTCTTGTCTCCATTCTTCGCGTCTCTTCCCCTTTATCCCCACTCTCTCTCTCGCTAGACCCTGACCCTCGGACCGGAACGGGCAGTACGGGCTGCAACAGTTTGGTGTCCAACATCGGGCTCCAGTTAGCGCGACAAGAGGTCAGGCTCACAACCACTGCTAATTCCAGATTTAATGTATCTGATACTCTCCTTCAGCCTCTGCAGATATGCGCATGAGCGCACACAGACACAGGAATTAACTACCAAAGAGGGTTACTTAATACTTAATACTTAATACTTAATACTTAATACAATTGAGTATATAAAAAAGTCCTCCTGCCTTTAGTCCCAGCACTTGGGAGGCAGAGGCAGGCGGATTTCTGAGTTCGAGGCCAGCCTGGTCTACAGAGTGAGTTCCAGGACAGCCAGGGCTACACAGAGAAACCTTGTCTCGAAAAACAAAAAACAAACAAACAAAAAAAAAAGTCCTCCTACACATCTTTATATGATTACCTTTAGCAATGGTGTTTGACTAAGGACACATGGAAGAGCATACAACTGAGTCACAAACTGTCGAAGTTCATTCACGGTCAGCTGATTCTGCGACTTCCCTCCACCAGAGCGATACCTATAAAAGACAAGGGCCGGAGAAAGCTCTATGAGAACACATACATTCATTACTCACAGATGCCAATATCACAAACACCCAGAATGGAAAAAAAATCATAATAGGTTTCTAGGTTCAGGTGCCACAGCATCCAGTCTCACAGAGTCAGACACAGGTACCTCGTTTGCCTTTTGCCATTAAGCAGCTGCTGCGCAACAGAGGCACACTTTTCTGCGTCCTGCGTGACTAGGCGAAGGTGACGCAGAAGATCATTGTCTGGGAATTTCTTCATTTCTGATTCTTCAATCAAAGCTTTAAAGCTGAGGAGACCTTAAACAAAGAACAAGTCATCTTTCCTGTGGTCATTAAGTTCATGATCACTGTTGCAGAGTGGAGAAGGCCTTCTGTCAATGTTTATCTGATTGGGGTGGGGGGGTGGGAGTAACTAGACAAAGGGAACTTGGAGTTGGGTCTTCAGGATACAAGCTTAGGATTTTTTTTTTTTTTAAGTGAAAATCTGCTGATTTATGAAAGAAAAGTATTAGAGATTCCACTGGGGAATCTACAAAACCCAGTTTTTGGTCCTTTATTTCACTGTATAGTTGACAAGAAACTGGTGGTGGTGCTCCCTTCCCTTCCATGAAAAGGGAGGGAGCGACCTGCTGTGCTACAGACAGAGTGAGTCTGGAGGGAATGGCTGGCTGGAGGGCAAGCTCAACAGCTAAGAGCACTCACTGTTCAAGCAGAAGACCAGGTTTCCATCCCAGAACCCACATAACCAGTCAAGAGTCTATAATCCCAGATTGAGGGACCCAGTGCTCTCTTCTGGCTTCTGTAGGCACCCACACAAGCACACACAAATAAAAATCATAAAGGGGGGAGAATGGCTGGAGGTGACTCAGCTTCTAAGAGAACCTGTTATTAAAGAGGCCCCAGGGTCAATTACCAGCATCCACACAGCAACTCTCAATCACCCTCAACTTATTATTATTATTGTTATTATTATTATTATTATTATTATATTATATTATTATTATTATAATTATTTTAAACTGCAAGCAGGAGGGAGTGGCAAAGAAGAGGAGACATATAAAGGTCAGAGGTCAACTCTGTGGAGTTGGCTTTCCTTCTACTTTCACATGGGTTCCAGGAACCTAATTCAAGATCACTGGGCTTGTGTGGCATGTACATTACCCACTGAGCCATCTCTCTGGTCCCAAAACCATCTTGGATAATCTATGTACACAGACTTCACTTAGATGTTGAGGCAATATGCCTCATCCACCTTGGTTAAAAACATCTGCCAAGGACTGGGAAGCTTAGTTAGACATAAGAGCTAAGGATAAAACTAGGCTGTTTCAAAAAGTTGGCTGCAACAAAGTCCAACTGGACTTTGCAGGTTATTGAGTCCCACTTTCTGTATTACGTACTTTTCTTCTTATTGATCTTTGCTTCCAAAGCTTCATTCACATTTAAGGCCCATTCATTGTAAGACTCTGCTCGAAGTTTCAATGCATTCATCATCGGATAGAGATCATCCAGAGTGTATCTATACCTGGACACAGAGCACAAAGAGCAATGAGACGAGACTGTGAAGAAAAGCAGACGTTATACCCTCAACACTTAGAGACCTATAATAGAGATGCCATTGAGCTTTTTACTGAAGATTCAGTGTGGGCTGAGAAGTTGGCTCAATTGGTAGAGCAATTTACTTAAAAGAACAAGAACCTGAGTTTCAATCCCCAAAACCTACGTGTAGTGGTCTGAGTGGGAAGAGCACCCACTGGCTCAGTATTTGAACGGGTAATCATTAAGGAGTGGTGCGACCTGACAGGGATTAGTGGTAGGTGCCGCCTTGCTAGGAAGGGGTCCAGTCAGGGCTCTGGGCTGGGCTTTGGGGCTTCAAATGCTCACACTAGGCCCAGCAGCTCTCTTCCTGCTGCCTTTGGATACACAGCCACATTCACACATAAATATGATCACACATGTACATACATGAGCACAAGCATGCATGTCTGCACACATGCCAGGGCATCAAAAATACACTTATGCACATGCACACACAAAATAAATGATGCTTTCCCAAAGGGAAAAATTCTCATCCTTACTTACCGCAGGTTATACTTATAAGGGGGACAGGAACACAATTCTTTTACATGATGTAGGCAAACAAGTAGGCCAGGTTTACAAGAGCAGGAGATGGCAGACATGAAGCATGTAGTTTTGCATTTTATACACTGCCGCTCATCATCTGGCAACAGCTCAAAATCCATTCTTTCAGAGTCAATTACTCCCTAAAATAAAATCTGTATTAGAGCATTTGAAAGGACAATACAATCTAAAAGCTCCAAGAAAATATGCACTGAATTAAAAGGAAAGCTTAGTAAAATTCATAAGCATTATTTAGAACTATAAAATATTTTTGGATACAATAACAATAGCACATTAGTCAACTTGTCCAAGGAAAATCCCCCTTTGGGTAAAGCAAGTCCTCAGTCTAACCTTTACCTGAGCATTAATAAAATCACTGAGAAATGAATACTGCTGAGGATAGCAACCTTATACCAAACTTGCCTTACAAAAAATTTAGGGCGAGGAAGACTCTGTGATGCTTTCTATCACAGAGGAAAAAAATAAAGAAGCTGGACACATACAGAGCACCTGCCTGCAATGCAGAGGCCTGGACTAGCATCTTCCTCAAGACAGACAGAGGAGCTAGAAAGGTGACTATGATTTACTATGATTAAGAAGAGTGACACTGCTCTTGTAGACGACCTTAGTTCCCAGCACCTGTGCCAAGTGGCTCACAACCATCTAGGTGCTGCCAGAGACCCAAGGCCTTCTACAGACACACACACTTTAAAAACAAAATAAAATATGTTGGAAGAAAAGGCAGGCAGGCAGGCAGGCAGGCAGGCAGGCAGGCAGGCAGGCAAAAAATGGCTATGCAGAAATTGCTGGTCTCCTACTAATCATTTATACAGAAACTACCTACTATCATTATTTTAATAACTTAAAAAATGTATAATTCAGGAGACAATAAAATCATTAAGAAAACATTTGAAAGTCACAAGCCTTCCCCAAGTGAAGGCTTCAACTGCAACATATCCCATCAGACTATAGAAAGCCCTGCTGAGGAGACATCTCTTGTCATTCAAAGACAAGTTTGTACCAGCTTTTCTTATCTGCATCCAAATCTAACCTTAAGAAGGCACCTCTGGTTAACTCAATTTATGACTCATTAGACTTCTTTGTTTTACTTTAATATTTTAATAATTTCTGACAATGACATGTTAGGTCAACAAAGATAAGTAAAAAGTGCTAATGAACAGATTTTTCATTTTAATCATGATCATTGAAAGGGACTTTCGTGGGCTGCAAAGAGTTGATGTTAAAAAAGTCCAAAGACCAACTTGTTGCATTAAGAATGGAAACTGTATAGTTTATACACAATTTTAACTTCTTAAAATTTTTATTTTAATATCTGGGGGCAGGAGATAGTTCTCCAAGTTGCAGAAATTAGCTACCATTATTTTTTTCATATTTTTATTTTGAGAATTTTCTACCAATGTATTTTAATTACATCTACCCTTACTATAACTCCCTACCAACATACCTTTCCCAGTTTTCTATCCATTTTTTGTTTGTTTTTAATAACTCCCACAGGCACATGAGTGTGGGGCCATCAGTGGAGGACAGACAGCCTCCAACAGGTACAGCCCCTAAGAAAAACCACTCTATCTCCTCCAGCAGCTATCAACTGCTAAGTGCTCTTCAGCTAGAGCAGGAACGTACTCTACTAGGCTGGAATTTGGTCTTAGGCAAGCATTCTGCTGTTGGGAGCCGACTTTAGTAGAAAGCGGCTAGATCAACTTTGCAGCCATCTGGAACCATATACCCTGATGAAAGACTTGGTTGTCAAAAGCCTATAACAGCTGAAGCACACTCTGATAAATATATTGTTTATCCCACATAGCTTGTTTTGCTGTTTAGTGACCTCGGCTGTATGGTGCACGTGGTAAAATGTTTTCACCTGTGTTCTCCTGCTTGTGTATATAAATACCTCAGAATTCCCTTCAATAAGAGAGACATGAGAAAATAGAAGAGAGACGGAATCATACCCTGTCTTGTCTCCATTCTTGTCTCTTGCCCCAAGAGCCACTCTCTCTCTTGACCAGAGCACAGAGCCCCAAAGTGTTGAGGCAAAAGCATTGAGGCCAAGTGTGGGCCTCAACATTAGTGGTGCCTGAACAGGGACTCCAGTAAGCGGGATACAGTGGAAGACACCCTGCTCTGGAGAACCAGTCAACTGACAGAGTCTCAATGTTAGAGCTCCAGTAAGCAGGATACAGTGGAAGACACCCTGTGCTGGAGAACCAGTCAACTGACAGAGTCTCAATGTTAGAGCTCCAGTAAGCAGGATACAGTGGAAGACACCCTGCGCTGGAGAACCAGTCGACTGACGGAGCTGGCTGAACTCAGAAGTGAAACAAAGGTGAATGCATAGTAACAAAAACGGGGCAAGAAATAAGTAAATAGAAACAGATGAAAAAGGATTTAAAGATGCAAGGAGTAAATTGCAGGCTGCTCTGAGTCAAGAGAGCCAAACAGATAGATAAAGGTTATAGTAACAAAAACGGGGCAAGAAAAAAAAAATAATCAGAAACAGATGAAAAAAGTTTTAAAGATGCAAGGAGTAAATTGCAGGCTGCTCTGAGTCAAGAGAGCCAAACAGATAAATAAATAAAGGTTATAGTAACGAAAATGGGGCAAGAAATAAGTGAGTAAAAACAGATGAAAAGGGCTTTAAAGACGCGAGGAATAAATAGAAGGCTGCTCTAGACAGAAAGCTAAGCAGAATGATAATGTTAATTGATTTAACTTTCAAAATGGGTGTGATTCTGAGTTATATAGTTATATTTTTCTGGATAAAAACTCAATGTAAAGGTTTTTCTGGTTACTGGCTTAAGGAAAGGCTAATTTGGAAAAAAAAAAGGTTTTTCTATGTGTTTTCTGATGAGGTCATTAAGGTAGTAGTTATGTCTTCCAGAATTATATGGATCAGACATGACAGAGGTAGGCCTCCAGAAGACTAGATTTCAGAGAATCAAAATAATTATCTTGATACTAAACCTTGTTTTGAGGTTTGTATATTGCAGAATACACAGCTTTGGAGAATGAATCTTATCACCTGCATGTTCACTGATGCCCTGGACTTCCAGCTGGATGCAGTTAAGACAGACTTCAGATGCTTATCAATTTACCCTTCCCCTCATTCCTCTTCTAAAAGTCAACGCCCATGTTCAGCTTGAAGAAGTTAATGAAGAGTCGGCGCCCCAATTCCCTGGACTTGGGGACTGAGGTGGTTAATATTAGGCTGTCTTAATCTGTATAATTGTTACTAAGCTGATGCAAAATTCAAGGATTTCATTGGTATAAATTTGTGGGTACAAGGCTTAGACCTTTCACTTCTCCAACAGGGGAAGTTGTGTGTTGCCTTAAAGAGTGTTGCTTTTATATCAACGGTTTACATATTAAGTCTCTTGTCTCTCGGGTTCATGCTGTTCAAACTGATGGCTTTGGTATGGCAACAGATAACAAATGAAACCCATACAGGTCCACTATTACAGGCTGGAAGTAGGGGACTCTGAAACCTCTGTCATCAAGACTGATGAGGATTAACCCCTAACTTGCGTGCTAAGCCGGTTAGCCAATGACGGGTAAAAGAGCATATCAAGACCCTTGCCCCTAAAATAAGGGAGGCCTCACCATCTTAAGTGAGGCTGGGGTCCTTCGTTCCAACCTAGGACAGGCACGGTTTCCATAAGTTTTCCCAGCCTTCCCTTTTGAAAAAAAAATTTAAAAAGGGGGACCTGTTGGGAGCCGACTTTAGTAGAAAGCGGCTAGATCAACTTTGCAGCCATCTGGAACCATATGCCCTGATGAAAGACTTGGTTGTCAAAAGCCTATAACAGCTGAAGCACACTCTGATAAATATATTGTTTATCCCACATAGCTTGTTTTGCTGTTTAGTGACCTCGGCTGTATGGTGCACGTGGTAAAATGTTTTCACCTGTGTTCTCCTGCTTGTGTATATAAATACCTCAGAATTCCCTTCAATAAGAGAGACATGAGAAAATAGAAAAGAGACGGAATCACACCCTGTCTTGTCTCCATTCTTGTCTCTTGCCCCAAGAGCCACTCTCTTGACCAGAGCACTTAGCCCCAAAAGTGTTGAGGCAAAGTGTTGATTCTGCCTCAACATTCTGCAGGTAATCACTAGCTAACATTATTGATGGAGACCTTGGCAAGTCACTTAAATCCACTAGGCACTGCTTTCTCCCACAGTAAAGTATCAGGGGACAATAGCTATCCTGCTGGTGGTCCATAGTGAGCTCCCAACTGACAACATTCCAGTACTCTATACACAGTGGCATATAAAAAGCAATGATTGTTTACAGATATGGTTGACCTAAAAAAAATAATAAAAAAAAATAAAAAAATCTATATCAAAAATCCTAACAGGAAACTACAAATAACTAAATAACATGAAAATAATTTTTAAAATAAAGAACAAAGCTAGAGGTTAGGATTTAGCTCAGTTGGTAAAATGCTTGCCGCATATGCTGCTGAGCCCTGGATTGCACTTCAGCACTGAATAAAACTGAGTATGCTAGCACATAATCCTACTACTGGGGAAGCAGAGGCAGGAGGGTTAGAGTTCAAAAACATTACCCACGATAAGGCCACGCTAAGCTGAATGTGATCCTGCCTTCTAAAAGAAATTGGAAGACTCACTAATTTCAAAAAGGTCAAAGCCTTTTTGCAAAGGGCTGAATAGCAATGTTAAGTGTACGGATCTTGCAAAGGACACAAGTTCAGTTCCCAGCGCCCCTGTTATTGAGCTTACAACTGTAAGAAAGAGAATTATTAGTGATTTAGTACTAACAACAAAAATTCACAGGTCTTAAAACCAAGGTACCAAGGCAATTCAGAGAAGTTTATAAGACACTGTGAAGGGACAACTAGACATCCATATGCAAAAAGAAAAACCAACAACAGTTTACACTTGTGTTTTATACTAACAAAAGATCCAGAGACCATTAATATTTTGAAAGTATGAGATACTAGAGGAAAATCTTTGTGTCTCTGGTTCTTTACTATGCACAGATGTCTTGAGACACATAATAAACAAAATTTAAAAGAAGCAAGCTTGTAATCTAGTACTTAGAAAGTAGAAGCAGGAAGACTAGGAGAGTTCAAGGCCGTCCTAGGATACATGAAAGACTATTAGAGGAGAGGAAGGGAGGGAGGATGCAGAGAGGGAAGGGACAGTGGGAGAAACACTAATGAAACAATTACTATAATTAAAACAGACAACCCCGCTGAAGAGATATTCTACAGACACTGATTCAAGGCTAAAGTACAGTCAATATAAATAAGAACAAAAAATTATTACATGTCAATTAGAATTGCTTTTGTAGACATTAAATACAACATGGAAAAGCTTTAAAAACAGTAGTAAAGTATACAAGAACTTAATAATTATACTCAGTTACGTGGAATTGGAATTCCAGAAACCTTACCAATTTACGGACAGTTTCCCTTAAAGCTTTTTCATCCTCGATCATGATGGCCATGTCCTTCTGAACAGTTGACGCTACTACAACATCTAAAACATCAGCCTTGGAAGCCATTTTACATATCATCTCATCGTGGGAAAAGACACAGTAACGGTGCAGCAATCGGTAATGCTCCACACACTGGCGGCCCAATGGTAGCTGTGTACAAGGCAGAAGGAAATGACATTCACTCCTTTTTAATTTCCAAACCTTTCTGACTTACAATATCACATTACTAAGTAATACACTCAAGGTCAAAACATCTATCACTTATCAACCCAGAACTAGATAGGCTCTGAGATTCCCAGAGTCCTGGGTCTATTGTTGTGCTCTAAAGAGCTAACACATTAGGTAACTTAGTTGAAAACTGGTTCAGGAAAAGGACATATTGATAGTGAGTCAATGAGTAATGTGGAGTATAACTGGTAACATTAGTACTGTTCCTAAAGCAATGGTGCTAAACCGAAACCCTACTAAGTTTTAGACTGGAATATTTGTTAGTAGTTTGCAATAAATAATAAATAGTAGCTTTAATAAGCTTCAGCCTTATTAAAAGTCATTAGACTCTACTCTTCAGGAAGAGTCTTGCTACTAGTTAGGTTTCCCAAAACCTGTTAAAGCAGGATGGTTTGCAATAAAGAACTCAGAACTAGCCTTGGCAACACTGGGAAAAAAACAAAGGCAAAACCACTGCTCTATCCCCCAAAACCTCATTTAAAACTTGAACAATTTAAAACAAGTGTTGACAGTTAAATACACATGCACACACTCACACAGACGTGCACCCACACGGTGCATGTCTGAGTTGTCACAATGTGCTATCGAGTGTCTTATCTCATTGTAGACTGGAAAAGAATTTGCATAGAGGCCAGGTAAGCAGCAGGTCTATGTGACAATTTTTAAAGCATTTTATGCTATTTCCACAAGAAAATGGTAAGATTTCAAACCACTCAAATCCATACGACATACCCAATCAACAGTACAGAAGTTAACAGCCTCAGCAAAATTAAAACCTTGGTTGAAGCCACTATGGTAGGCTCTTGGAAAGGTAATTACAAACTCCCCAGCACACTGATTCGTTCGATAAACCTACAGAGACAAGGATGAGAGATTAAGATTTTATAGTAACATTCTCAAAGATAATTTGGACATAAACTATTAGATGATTCTCTAGACAAACAGGACAGGACTCAACACACACATGGACTCAACACACACACACACACACACACACACACACACACACTTTTTGAATAGATTCAATCAAATCTATTTCTCCTCAGGTTCAGCCATAGTGAAGCAGAGACAAGAAGATTTCTGAGTTGGAGAACAATCTAGACTTCATAGCAAGTTCCAGACCAGGAATGAAGAATTCATCCATTTATTTCCCAAGGCCCTAAATCTAGCACCTGTATTTTTTCCCAATTTTGACAAATTGGAAAAATAAAAAAAAAAAAAATGTTAACAGTAAAGATATGTTGAATGTTTTATATTTCTCGTTATTACTTTATGGTCCACAAATACATACAGAATGGGCCTGGGAGCAGTAAGCATGTAAAACAGACAGTTCTGACTAAGAAGAAGCACCAAGACAAAGTGTAAACCTACTATCTCAATCCTAAGGCCCTTGGTTCAATTCCCAGCACCACCATCAAAATAGTCCAACCAAACATCCCATTTTGGTTAATCGTAAGATCCCGTAAGATTCACTGTTCCTTCTTTATGAAGGATTGGAAATTAAATCCAAGGGCTGTGATTGTTAGACAAGCACTCCAACGAGCAACAAACATCTCAACTTCCTCTTTTCCAGAAGAAAAAGGCAGAAAAGACTGACACCAAGAACTAGAAAATGACTCAACAGTTATGAACACTTTATAAATTTATAAATATGTTTAAGTTTTATAAATTTATAATATTTATAAATATTTTCAAAATGAGTCTAAAACCTGAGTTCAGATCTAATTGTAACTAGCTAGCCATTTTCATAGTAAACTTTTGATTTGACAATCAACTTTTTATATTTTTGTTTACTAAAAGTTATAAATAAAACTTATTAGTGGTAATGGTTATACAATCTCCAACTTACTGAATTGTACCCTGAAAAGTACTGCACTCATCAGCAAAGCAAGTCAGTTTAGTAATGGACATTTAATAGTGTCTAAGCATCTGGTCCATTGGAATAGTGCTATATAGCACCAAACAGCTGCTTCTGTTTTTGGTGGGAAAAAAACCCACCAAATTACTTTTTAGAAAGAAAAGAAAGGTGCTAGAGAAGCAGGGTGTGATGTGATGGGTGTGATGGGTGTGATGGGTTGGGGGGTGGGGTAGCTCAGACGTACAGGCACTTGGTGAGTCATCAGGGTGTTGGGGTTCATGATGGTCACAAGCTGGTGGAGGAGGTCCGGCTGGGACACAAAGAGCTCTGGGGCTAGTTTCTTCATTACATTTTCTAGCTGCTCAGCAGCATATCCTGGAACTCCATACCAGGTTTTCGGCTCACCCCTAGAAACACATGATAAGAATCAATCAATTTGTAGAATAACACAAAGCAACTTGTTAACTAGTTCATATTTTTCTGATGTTTAAATGTTTAAATCAAAGAATTATCAGAAGTGGGAGTGGAACACACACAGTACATTTCCCACTACTATGAAGATGGGACTGAGGTCCTCCGAGACCCCAGGTTACAAACATGCGAGTATCCAGAGTTTCTCAAAATGTAAGGAATCACATTTGATACAGCACAGTTACAACTCCCTACAGCAACTGAGAAGGATGGCATTCTTCCAACTTCCTTTTCCCTTGCCCATTCTGCTTTTTTTTTTTTTTTTTTTAAAGGGGGGGGGAACTTACGTCAAATACGAATAAGGCAATTAACATTTCTAAAGACCCTTTACTCTTCAAAAGACACTGTTAACCAATTAATCAGTGCCATCCCTGTGAGGTAAGATAAAAGGCATCATCTTTCTGTTATAGCTGGGTAATTGCCTGGGGAAGCAGAATCACGCAAAACTTCCAAGTGCCAGCTCTCTTTCTTGTGGTATATCCTCAAATTTCTCTGTAGGATTCAAGTGAGTTATGGATTTTAAAATATTTTTGCACTTGCAAGTAGAAGAAATGGAGTGACAGTATTACAGTTGTAGGAAAAAATGGCTTTGGATGAAACATTTAAAGTTTAAATGTCTACATAGATTAGAGAGATATACTAAGTGTTGTGATGTCTGAACCCAGCACAACAAAAGGAAACTGATAGTCCTGAGGACATGCTCCTCCCTAAAGGGATATATGGATTACCATGACCAATACATGAAGTTTCCGGTAGAGCGAGTGAACATGCGTGCGCGTGACATAACTTGTCAGTAAATACTATTCCTAGTAACATTCTATACTTGCAACACAGTGCATGATTCCAGCGTACTGTGTAAAAATGTGCTAATCTGATAGGAAACCTAATGTAACAGAAGCTAAAACAAAAGAAACTCACTATTCTCAGTCCCAGGCAACACACATCTGAAAGAGGAAGTTTCCTTCCTACCTATAAGGAGCTTGGCAACTCCTCATAGACTCCGTAAACAACTCTCACCAGTGCAGGTAGTTGATTGAATAGCTCCAATGGTCTTCAATATGCCAGCAGAAGGAAGAAAAGCACATGCCAACATACAACCAGGGGAGTTTCATGCCACATATATCAGCAGTAATATGAGCAAGGACAGACTGCTCCATCACAGGCATGTTGTTCAAATTCCAGCCACTGTCAAGATATTCCTAAAATAAGCCAGAAAAACATTAAAAGTTTTTGCTGTGTCATACTAACAGTTCAGAAACGTTTTGTTCCTTTTTTTTTTTTTTTTAAGCTATATATATATTTGGGGGTGGCTTGTATATACAGGTACTCAAGGTCAGAAAGGGTTGCTAGAGACAGGCTTATGAGCAATTTGGCCTAGGTGCTGGAAATAGCCTGGTTCCTATGGAAGAGAAACAAGTGTTCTTAAAAACTGCTCAGCCAGTTCTCCAGGCCCTAGACTTCCATTGCTATAAGTTGTCTACAGAACTCCTTCAAAAGGAAGTGAAGAGCTTAAAGGTTGAAGCAGAGGTGCCATTGTGGCGATTTGTAGACTTTAAAAAGTAGGCTTGAATATGTGTGTGTGTGTGTGTGTGTGTGTGTGTGTGTGTGTGTGTGTGTGTGTGTGTGTGTGTATGCTTGCCCATTTTGCTTTATTTTAGGAGACAGAACATAAACTGAACATAAACATGAAATTCAAAGCTGGGCAGACAAATCTACATCCTTGGAGGCAGGGGTGGTTGTCCTGAAAGAGGAATTGACAAAGATGACAAGGCCTGCAGGGGAAGCTCATGCCAAGATATTCTACTTTCTTCTTCTAGTGCTGGCTACGAGTATGTGCGGTTTGCTCAGTCTGTGAAGACTAATCAAGCAGCACACGTGTATATACTTCTCTATATGAATGTAAAACCACAGGCATACACACTGTAAATCTGACTGCCCACAAGACAGACTGAAATCATTTGGGCTTAAGAGTCTAAGCTGCACGGAAGGCAAGACACTTATAAATAAATATTAAAATTGAATAAGACCTTGATTGATCATTCTTTAAAAAAAGTCAAACGTAAAACCTGAAAGGAAGGGCAACAATAGTATTCCTTCCCTACCTCAGCACAGGGCACGACCAGGAATAGAAGTTGTGGAGAACTTAATTATTCTTGAAATTAATAAATTCAGGGCTGGAGAGATGGCTCAGTGGTTAAGAGCACTATCTGTTCTTCCAGAGGTCCTGAGTTCAATTCCCAGCAACCACATGGTGGCTCACAACCATTTGTAATGGGACCCGATGCCCTCTTTAGTGTGTTTGAAGGCAGCTACAATGTACTCATATACATTAAACAAATTAATAAATCTTAAAAAAAAAAAAAGAAATTAATAAATTCAGTAATTAAGGCTGTGCTGCAGTAATTATAAATAATTATAAAAAGCAGAGCTGGAGAGATGGCTTAGCAGTTAAGAGCATGGACTTCTCTACCAGAGGTCCTCCAGAGTTCACGTCCCAGCAACCACATGGTGGCTCACAGCCATCTGTAATGGGGGTCATCTGTCCGATGCCCTCTCTGGTATGTCTGAAAGCTACAGTGTACTCATACATTAAAAAAATACTTCAAGATACCAAACAGAATCTTCAATTTTGTTCATTAAGTGAAGCTGTCACTAGTTCAAGGCTGTGAGTGCTGTGGATGCAGAGCTCACACAGCAAGTCCTGACAGCTGGAGCCCACCTCTTCCTCAGGAGAAATCTTGATTTTCCCATCCCGAACAGGAAAGCCACTGCCAAACTCTTTTGAAGCAATGTCGGCTCCATACTCCACCGTGACGTCTTCCTCAATGGTGCTCACCAGCCGCCAGAACTCCTTCTCCACCAGCTCTGTGGGAACCATCTGCAAGGACAAGGAAAGGAAAAGAGCAATTGTTTTCATTCATTCACAAACTGACTAGTTAAAAGATGGGAATGACAGAATAAACTTCTAAGCAAACATTCTGTTCATTATTTCCCACAGGTGAACAACTCTATTCAGGCAACAACTCTATTTTCTATAATAAATTTTAAAATTAAGAACTATATAATAATCAGCTGAGCAGTGGTAATGCATGCCTTGATCCCAGCACTTGAGAGGAAGAGACAGGTGGATCGAAGCCGGCCTGGTCTACAGAGAAAGTTCTAGAACAGCCAAGACTACACAGACAAATTCTGTCTTGGAGAAAGAAAAAAACAAAACTGTAAGAATTAAGAATTCATGATCATGAACCTAGCCACAATTACACAGCAAGGCCAAAGAAAGTAAAATAACAGTTTGGGGAGGTTTTTAAAATTATTGCTCTTGCAGAGGTCCTGAGTTCGATTCCCATGGCACCATCTGTAACTCCAAATCCAGTGGTCTCTTCTGATCCTCTATGGGCACCAAGCATACACATGCTGCATATCATACATGCAGGCAAAATACTCCTACATCAAAAAATGAATAAACTTTTTAAAAAATGTAATAAAATAAAACAAATTACAGAATATGAGCAAAAAGACCTTTGCCTCAGCATGTCCAACATGCTATCAAGCTTCAGGGAACTGTTCTGAGTATTGGCCCTTTTCAGCTTTTTAATAAAATAAATTCTGACAACAGATTGTCATAAGCCAGTCAAAATGACTGATTATGCAAATATTAAGAAAATGCTAAAATAAATACATAAAGAGTCAAAATAAAATTTCAAGTGAAATATGCATTTAAAAGAAAATATTTGAGGTAACTAAAAGCCGATGTCCATGGCATAAAGGAACATGCATTTCTGGAATTCCACAGAGGTCAAGACTCTCATCTAACCTCAGTAATCTCATGCATAGCTGTTTGCTATGACACACATGAGAAAAAAAAATCACAGCATAAATGTCAGAATCATGCTAGAAACTTTTTAATTATTTGATAGAATATTGATACTGCTTATGTTTCTAAATAAACAAGAAGTAGCAATGAAATCTTATTGTAAAGTATACAATCTAATAATTAGACAACAAAATATAACAAATGTGTCCTCAAGACACAGCACACAACTGCAGCACATGATACATAGCAATCTTTCCACCAACTTTGTGATACTGTCTTTAAGTTGCAACTGCTGGACTACAAGAACTGTAGGAATTTCTGTATTGGAAATTGGAGCTTTTCATTAACCAGTAATGGAGTTGCAGAGAAAATGTCTACACTGTCCATGTTAACTCTTTTTCCTCACCAGCTAAGCTACCTCATTTGAAACAAAAAACAAACAAAATGCATAATTAAGCCAGGTGTGGCAGTGCCCTTTAAGTTGTATATAGGCTGGCTTGGTGTACAGAGTGAATTCCATGGTAACTGGAGCTACATAAATGATGCCCAATCTCTGAAAAGTAACATAAAACAAATCTTAAATCACAGATGGCCAGATGTATGAGTACCTCAGAACCCACACAGTAGGAAAGAACCACAAGTTGTCTTTGATTTCTACATGTTCAGTGTTGCCCGATCACCCCTAACACATACATAAGCAAATAGTAACAAAAATGTTTAAGGTCTAAATCAAATTAGGATAAATCTACATACATGGACTGGCATGTTGAAGTAATCAGATTTGAATGCATCTGCCATTTCCCCAAACGTACGAAGTGTATAGTCCCTTGCTGCTTGTTCAAAGCCAAAAGCTTCTTGTGGCTTACTGCATTCCTGCATGGGAAGAAGAAAAGCGGTTTTCTAGGTGACACTTTAAAATGCCAAATCTATCGAGCCAATAGTCGCAAAGGCAATTTTTAAAAAGATTTTAAAGATTTTTTTCATCCTAGTAGGTCTACATGAGAAAAATCAAATATATATGAAGTATGAGATTGTTCCAGTAGTACAATAAAATACATTTTAACAGTTATAATTTTTTAACTTTCATTTATTTTCATGATCAAATGTCTTCAGTACTGAAAACAAAGGGAATAATGTTCAAGAGTTAAAATTATAAAATCAACTTAAAATATATCAAAATAAAAATAAGTATATGGAAACAATATAGCTCTCAGAATAGAAACATTTAATGATAACCAAATAATGCTATCAAAACCAAACCCTGGCTGGGCGGTGGTGGCGCACGCCTTTAATCCCAGCACTTGGGAGGCAGCGACAGGTGGATTTCTGAGTTTGAGGCCAGCCTGGTCTACAGAGTGAGTTCCAGGACAACCAGAACTACAGAGAAACCCTGTCTCTCGAAAAACAAAATCAAAAATAACACCAAAACAAAACCAACAAACCAAAAACAAAACCAAAAAAAAAAAAAAAAGAACGAAAAAACAAAACAAAAAAAAAAAAAAAAACCAAACCCTGGGCTAGAGAGATTGCTCAGCAGTTAAGAGCACTGGGTTAATCCCAGCACTTGGGAGGCAGAGGCAGGTGGACTTCTAAGTTTGAGGCCAGGCTGGTCTACAGAGTGAGTTCCAGGACAGCCTAGGCTATATACAGAGAAACCCATTGTCTCAAAAACAAACAAACAAAAACCACTGACTGCTCTTCCAGAGGTCCTGAGTTCAAGTCCCAGCAACCACATGGTGGCTCACAACCATCTGTAATGGGATCCGATGCCCTCTTCTGGTGTGTCTGAAGACAGCAACAATGTACTTACATATGTATAAATAAATAAATCTAAAACAAAAACACTAAGAGGTTACAAATGCATTATAAAACTCTCCTACATAATGAAGTCAAATAGATTTGCATATTCAGATCCATTTAACAAGGTCACCTCTACACAGGTATTAAATATTTTAAAATTTAAATATTAATATTTATGTAACACCAGGGAACCTTTCCAACTTCCTTGTCTAATAAACTGTCCTTGTAGGGATATCTCTTCTTAGACTATAGCTATATAAAAAACCTAAAGAGCCTTCTTAGTGTTATAACCTAATTCTAACAGAAAATGTAATATTCCAATGACTGAGTACTTCCTTATATAGGAAACAACAAATTTTGTTACATTGTGTTTAATATCAGCACTACTACACTACATTGAAAATACTTAGGATAAAAAAGTAAATTTCTAAAATTGTCTAATACTCATTGAAAACAGAAAAAAAATTATATGGAGCTAGGAAGGTAACTCAGTAAAGTACTTGCCACAGAAGCATGAAGGCCTGAGCTTGTATCTAAGAACTCAAAAACAGGGCCACTAGTGCTTGATGGGTAAGGATAACAGAGATACCTGAAGCACTTTGGCCAGTCAGCTGTCACTGAATTCATGTGCTTCAGAACCAGCAGAGACCCTGTCACAGATGAACTCATATGCACATACATGCACAGTGACAGATTCAAAGATCCCTCAACACCATACATACACAGACTCACAGACACACATAGACAAACACATGGAGGAAAAAAAGAAAAAAAGTCTGGATAATACACACGAAGACATCAATAATGGTCACTATGCCTTGTGAAATCATCCAAGTTTTTAAATGCTCATAAATTCCTACAAAGAGCATACACTGTTTTATAATGACTCTGTTAATGACTAAAGGAAAAAAATGCAATTATCTTAAAAAAAAAATCTGCCTCTGAATAACATACGTACACTAAGAAATTTCGGAAGATTTCTTTCCCATTCACTTCCAAGCCCTGTTTTGTACATGGACTTTATTATTATCAATGAATCTAAAACCCACAGGCAAAGAAAAATGTCCCCAAAGTAGTTCTCTCTCTGTCATTAATTCTTACTTGAGCCAAACACTTAGGACACCTCCAGTCTCCCTTGGGAACATCATGGAGAGGGGGAACCAGGCAGAAGGTGTGGTAACTGTCGTCACAGCCATCACACAGGAGCAGCCGATCCTCGTCATTGCCGCTGCCACATAAGAGGCACACATAGAGGTCCACCTATGGCGATGAAAACACAGAAGAGAAGAGTGTGAACCATTACTTGATCGTCCATTGTTTTCTCTTGTTCTGACAGGGTCTGCAGGTAAGGCAGGCAGCCTCTTAATTGCTTAGTTGAGGATAGTCTTAACCTTCTGATCCTGACTCCACCTTAAAGTCCTGAGATCACAGGCAGATAAGCCTGTGCTTTCACCATGCTAGGAAGGCTAGCAGGTGTTTTAACAGACGGTCATGCACCAACCGCATAAAGAACGTGACTAAATTATACAACATCTTGTTTTAATATACACATTTTTGTGAACGTGTATGTGTGTGTTTGCATGGCAACATGTACAAGTCACAAGTCTCTCCTTCTACGAGATGAGACTGAAGTCTGACCATCAAGTTTGGCATGAAGTCTTTATCTGATAATAATAACCCATCTCTGCAACCCAGACATAGTTCAAAGAAGAAAAAAAAAGCTACACCTTCTAAGCAGGTGGTGCAAGCCTTTAATCCCAGCTCTCCGGAAGCCCAAGGCAGGCAAATCTCTGTGAGTGAGTTCTAGGCCAGCATAGTCTACAGAACAAGTTCTAAGACAGACAGAGTTACATAAAGAAACTGTCTTGAAAACACATAGATAGAGCTAGATAGACAGACATCTGCAACTTCTACAAAGTTTTACAATCACGTTCTCCAAATTCTGAACTGTGATCTCCAAGCTCTCAATTCTCTCATTCTCATTCTCTCTCTCTCTCTCTCTCTCTCTCTCTCTCTCTCTCTCTCTCTCTCTCTCCCTCCCTCCCTCCCTCCCTCCCTCTCAACCCTGTCTCCCCCCCACCTTTCCTTTTTCCCCCCCTTTGGTATAGTCAGTTTGGTAAGTTAAAAATAATCCTCCAGGATGGAGAAATGGGATGGCTCAGAGGTTAAGAGTGCTCTTCCAGAGGTCCTGAGTTCAATTCCCAGTAAGCACATCATGGCTCTCAGCCATCTGTAATGAGATCCGGCGCCCTCTTCAGGTGTGAAGGCACACATGCAGGCATATAATAAATAAATGGTAAAAAGATAATTCTCATAAAAAATTATTAGCCAAACAATCAACTGCTTTAAACAAGTACTCTGAGGCAGGTGTAGTAGCAGATGCTCATAATCTGGCAGAAGATGTACGACTTCAATGCTAGAATGCTAGCCTGAGTTTCAGAAGGACCTCATCACAGAAGAGAAAATTAGAAAACAAAGCAAAAGAAGCAGATGCATCTTTGAATTTGAGGCAAGCCTGGTCTACAGAGAGAAATCCAGTCCAGCCAGGGTTACACTGAGAAACTGTCTCAAAAAACAACAAACAAAAACAAAATCCTACCACTTCAGTTCTAGGGTTGAGCTGAGCGGCCCCAGCTAGTGGTAGTACAAATGTGTAACCCCAGTACTTGGAAGGCAGAGGCAGAAAGTGAGTTTAAGGCCCAAGTCTGCTACATGAGCCTGTTTCTTCCTCATACACCCCCAAAGAGAGAAAAGAAAGCTAAAGTTTCAATTCTCAGCAATCCTCCTGTGAAGGCCTCCTGAGAACCAGGACTACCCGCCTGAGCCACCACGTGCAACCAGAGCATCACTTTGGGCAAGTGTTTCAACTGAGTGTTCAACAGTCCTCCAGCGCTCACTCTTGTACCTTTTCCTCTGGCTACATGAAGAGGTACAAACTGTCAGTTTGAGTCTTATCTACCCTTCAGCTCATCCGAAGGTGGACTAATAACAGTTCAGAGCATCTCATAACCATTCAGTACAAACTGAATGAACTACAGGAGAAAAAAAAAAAGTCATTCAGAATGCTTACTAGGATCCGGTATTTCCTTACTTCTAAACTGACTAAACAGACATTAAATAACTTCCCTTCGTTGATATCAAGTTAACCAATACTAAGTAATGCACATAAGTGTATGCTTATAAGTGATGGTGTTATCAAGGGGGGGGGGGGGCACTAAGGAAAAGGAAGTAGGAATTCAGCCGCAGAGGACTTGTTTAAAAAAAAAAATACTTTGCACATTTCCCAGAGCTGTGCATGTAGCTCATGGTAGAGTGCTTGCCTAGGATGTGCTGGAGGATGAGAAAGAGGGAGGGAGGGAGGGTGGACTACTCCAGAGGATGGGACAGAATTACAGATCCAAGGCCACCTGGAACATGAAATGATCCTGTTAGAGTAATTGAGGGAGGAAAATAAGAGAACAGAGTGACAGAGATAGGAAGTGACAACTCACAGCAGTGGCGGTTTTCTTAGCCCGGCTCTTAGGCTTGTCCTTCTCACTTTCTACCGCGATGTCTTTCTTCTCAGTGGGTTCTTGCTTGATGGTACTTTTCATTTCTTTCTCTGCCGGAAGCAATCCAAAGTGAGTTCCTCTGTATACACTGTGCTTATCTCTGCTCCCTGTCTCACCTCATCCTCTTCCTCCCCTCCAAACGACCACCAAACACAAATGCTATTCCATGTTTGTTTTCGTTTAATAACACCTAGTGTTACCAACAACGAGCTCAATGCTGACACAATACAAAAGAACCTCTACTAAATTTTACCATGTGAGTGCTACTATGAATAGTTTACGTCTTCAAAACAGGAGCTAAAGCCTTCTTTAAGAAGACATGTCAGCTGGACAGTGGTGGTGCACACCTTTAGTTCCAGCACTCGGGAGGCAGAGGCAGACAGATCCCTGAATTGGAATTGGTCTACACAGTGAGTCTCAGAACAGCCAGGACTACACTGAGAGACCCTGTCTATAAAAAACAAAAACAAAAACAAAAACAAACAAAAAAAAAAAGAATAAAACATGTGCCAGGCCCTGTTGCATATACTTTTAATCTCAACACTGGGGGGAGCCTGTGAGTTCCAGGCCACTCAGAGGTACATACTGAAACTATATATCAAAGAAAAATGACATGTATGTTTCTCTTGCTCATGACAGGGATACCACCAACTCACCAATTGCATCTCTACCACATTAGACACTGTCTCTCCATAATCTAAGATGATCTCCTGGTTCATGAGTCTCATTCATAACAAAACTACCTCAAAGAACACTATCCTCAAGGAAGGTAAGAATTTTCTCTGCAGTCTCACAACTTGTTAGTAACCGGGTGAGCCAGGACTGAGACTCACAGGGGTTCACTCACTACTATACCAAGTTGCCCTTGCACTGACACATGAAGACCTACCTCATTTACTCCTGCATTGGCAGATGCCCCTGTGCTTATAGTACATAGTACTTACTCTCTAGGTCACCTACAAATCTACCTCTAGCCAGGTGTGCTGGCACATTCCCATATTAGGAGACAACAAGAATACACAGTAAGAAAAGAAAGGAAGAAAGAATGGCCAAAGGAAGCGAACCGCCGGTGGCTCGGCCCTTAAGGCGCCCGCCCGCAGAGGGCACACCGTCTCTTGGTGCGCGGGTTCGAGTCCCGCCGTGTCCCGTTTCCCCGTTTCCCACGTCTCGTGGGAAAAAAAAAAGTTTGGGCTGGTGAGATGGCTCAGTGGTTAAGAGCACTGACTGCTCTTCCAGAGGTCATGAGTTCAAATCCCAGCAACCACATGGTGGCTCACAACCATCCATAATGAGATCTGATGCCCTCATATGGGTGTCTGAAGACAGCTACAGTGTACTTACACAAAATAAATAAATAAATTCTAAAAAAAAAAAAAAAAGAATGGCCAAAGGAAAGCAGGGACAACCTCGGCACACACAAGCATTATCAACTGTTATCAGTTTCTGCCTGGTCTGAAATAAAAAGGAACCTATGTACTTTTAAGTGAATTTACTGAACTAAATTTCAAAGCAGCAGCTAGATGCAACTGAGGAATTCACCTATATTCAAATATGCATTTTCCATTTTTGTGCTGCCGCCTGTTAATAAGATGATTAATTAAGTTAATAAAGACGATATATTAAGATTTTATTTCTCAAACCCTATCAAGTGACCAAGAAATACCAGTTGCTATCATCATTTTCTTCCTCACTAATGGACAAACTCACTTACCACTCTCCCATTTTGGAGCTGCACAGCCCATCCGGCGTCTCAGGTTATGAGTCCTGGCTTCGGTTGCCTCTTCTGGCTCAATTTTAATATTCATAGCCTAAAAAATTGTTATAAGCATGAATATTCTCTTCTGCCTGTTATTACTTAGTAATTCAAAAAACACTTTGTTCTTTTCTTAAGAGGTCACATTTCTAAAAGAGTATTTTCCAATAACATAGGTTTGAGAGAAAAATTGGATCAATTTATAAGCTATATCACTATGCAAAATTGACATAACAAGGCCTTATTTTCCTCTAAAAACTTTGCTTTATTACTCAACTCAAAACGATTATAAAAACATCAGATTTTTGTTACTTCTAAAATCTAAACTTTTGCCAAGTTCTTCAAAGGTCTAATGGCACTTGTGGAAATCTGGCTTTCACAATCTTCAATGACTTCGCCGGGCAGTGGTGGCACACACTTGGGGGGACTTGGGGGGCAGAGGCAGGCGGATTTCTAAGTTTGAGGCCAGCCTGATCTACAGAGTGAGTTCCAGGACAGCCAGGGCTACACAGAGAAACCCTGTCTCAGAGAAGAGAAAAAAAAAAAAAAAAAAAAAAACTGTCAACAGTGTCATTGGCTAGCTTGGACCTTGCTATGTAGACCATGCTGGCCTCAAACTCAGAAATCTTCTTGCCTCTGCTTTCTGAGTGCTGGGATTAAAGGCCCGTACCACAACCACATTGTGTGCGTGTAAAATAAAAATCAAAGATTTTATTTTTATTTATGTTTGTGTGGCAGAGCATGTCCATGTATGAGTATGTCCCCCCATCCATAGGTCAGAACAGGGCAGCAGATTCCCTGGAGCTGAAGATACAGGAGGACTGTGAGCTGCCTAAGATAGGAGCTAAGAATCGAACTCAGGTCCTGTGCAAGAAGCACACTCACCTCTCTAGCTTCCTTGTTATTTTAATTACTGTTATCATAAGTTGTACCACTGAGGCTGAAGAAATGAAGTACTAGCTGTTCTTCCAGAGGACCTAGATTTGATTCCCAGCACCTACATGCCTGCTAACAACTGTCTGTAACTCCAGCCCCAGGGGATCTGACACTCTCTTCTGGCCTCTATGGGCACTGTATACCCATGTGGCTCACAGACATTCAAGCAAAATACATAAAAATGAAAAATTTAAATCCAAAGAGTAAGTTATATATCTAACATCACAAAACTATAACACACCTTCATTCTCACTGAGGACAAATGAGCCCAGCCCTCCTGCTCCTTAGAATGATATGTATTGATACACAACACCACTCTGTAGTCTGTAACACTGAAGTTTTAGTAGGACTATTTATGGATTTACTCATGTGTTCACAGCCAAAAGTATTTTTTCTGTGGGCATTAGCATTACAATTGGTATCATCAACTCAGACCTCAGGCATGCACAGCACTAGGGAACACCTTACATTTATAAAGGTCCAGAATCAGTCATACACTGTGGGACACACCTGTGTTCCTAGCAACTGAAAGGCTGAAGAAAGAAGATATAGGAAATTCAAGGCTAGCAGTGTAACCCTGTCACAAAAGTCAAAACAATATGCTCAAAAAAATATTAGGTTTTAGACTGAGTTTTAAACATGTCTATGGACTTCATCATAATTTCCTATTCTGATTATCTTCTTTTATTGAGAAATATGGAATTTCTAAATTCTACATTATGTAAAAAACATTTGTCAAAGATCAATAGTCAAGGATTGATGGAAAAGCATGATCCTGCCCTGAGGCTCCCGAGCAGTAAGGTGTTTTCTAAAACTTAATCCTATCAAGTGCTAGACAGAAATCCAAAGTCTCCATGCCTCTCTAAGGGAATAAAGCATGGAGAAGATGCTTCCTTTCTGAATAGAGAAAATCCTAAAGCAAGTCCTCTTGGTAGCCTTTCAACACTCGTGGCACATGTGTTCCCCATTCCATACTTAGGAATAAAGACCCTGTCTTCACATATTCTGCCCTTGGTAGGAGCACAGAAATACTGGTTTTGGTTTTGACTAGTAACAACTAAAGCAGCTTTCAGGCAACCCCGAAGGATCTCTTCCATTCCTTCCCCTTTGTTGACAACACCATTCCTATCACTGATGACAACACAGAGCAGTATGACGTACTCCCTTATGAGATTATCAAGGCTCCAAACTACAAAGCACTTACATTCAAGAGAAAGGCAGTGATGAACAGCCATTAGCACTAAACTCAAGAAACACTCATCAATCCTACTCACCTCTGGTCTCATGCGCTTCGCTCGGCGGGCTGGAGGACAGGTTTCTGCGGGCTGCACAGACTGCCTCTGGGGAATATCATGGGGTTTGTACTCCTTGTCCTTTGTGTCTGAGGTCAGGTTAGGCTTCTGAAGACACTAAAAAGAAAAGTACCAAGGAATTATTGTTTGTTTGTTTTTCGAGACAGGGTTTCTCTGTGTAGCCCTGGCTGTCCTGGAACTCACTCTGTAGACCAGGCTGGGCTGGAACTCAGAAATCTGCCTGCCTCTGCCTCCCAAGTGCTGGGATTAAAGGCGTGTGCCACCACCACCCGGCTGTAACTCAGTTTTAATGGCTATTTTATACTGAATTCTAGTCCACGGAAAGAGCCCTAAATGGCCAGCTGTAAAAAAGAAAAGAGCTGAGATTAAAGGTGTGGGCCACCACTGCCCGGCACATAACATCTTTTTAAAAATCTAAATAACAACAAATCAAATCTAAAAATAACAACTATGCACACAGTATGTCTATTTTTTAACATTGTTTCCTTTTGCTTTTTTTTTCTTTAAATTGATCCTAAACTGACAGAAAGATGATTTTTAACTTATACTTATTCAAGTACTTATCTCCTTAGGTTTAAAAAAAACGATGGCAGGCCAGGCGTGGTGGTACATGTCTGTAATCCAAGCACTCAGGAAGCTGGGGCAAGAAGACCCTGGGCTATATAGTGAGAAGTTGTCTCAAATGTAAAAAAGCAAAATGAATTACTTCATTAATCTACAATCCTGCCGACTCTGACATGACTAATAATGCTATTCAACAATATCCTGACTTGAGAAAATAGGTCCTCTGACTATGTGACAGAAAATTGTTAGTTCATGGCAGAGCATGGTGATGCACACCTTTAATCCCAGCAGTTGGGAGGCAGAGGCAGGTGGCCAACCTATGAGTAAGTTCCAGGCCATCCAAACTGAAATTTTTTGGGTACAATGGTAGGCATAAAAATGTCCCCATAGGTTCCTGTGTTTGTAATACTTGGTCCCCCACTGACGGCACTGTTTTGGGAGGTTTCATGGACTTAGTAGTTGGGGCCTCTCTGGAGAAAATGCTGGTCATCAGGGGGAATCATACGAGCTCCAGGCCTGGTCTCATTATAATCTTGCCTTCTGCTCCCTGGTCCACCACATGAAGAGTCCCAGCGGCACTGGCACTACCTCACTGCCGTGAGCTTCCACACTTCCAGCCAGGATGCAAGGACTGTGCCCTGGAACTGTGAGCCCTAATCAGTCCTTCCTGCCTTCATTTGCTTACTGTTGGTGTTCAGTCACAAGGGCAAGAAAAGTGATACAGTTCTTATTGGGAAAGTCTCCTTTTCCTTTTTTTTTCCCCTCAGTTTCATACTAAGCTGACATAAAGACAGTATTTAATGCCAAAACATAACACAAGAAATTATTATTTCTAAAGCTAACATGAATCTCTCAACTATGCACTTCTATTTCATAAGAGGACGATAAATTCACGAGAAGACATTTTTTAAGGTCTGTAGTGGATGAACATTCACCTACATGTGTGGGTAGGCATTGTGTACATGTCTAATGTCTGAGGAAGCCAGAGGAGGGAGAGTATCAGGTTCCCTGGAATTGAACTTACAGTTGGTTTTGGGTCAACTTGTGGGTTCTGGGATCCAAACCCAGGATGTCTGCAAGAGCAGTAAGTGTTCTTAACCACTGATCCACCTCTCCAGGCCCCATGAGACGCATTTTTGAATGTAGGATCCACAATGCAATTCTCTAAAGTCTATCTGGGGTATGGCACATCATTTATGCTTGGCATGGAATACATTAAATTAACTAGGGATGTAGCTCAATAAACATCTATGAATACATTTTTTAAAAGGCAAGAGACAGGGTGGGGCTGAGGATACAGCTCAGTTGGGTGAGTGCTTAAGAGTCCCTGGGTTCAATCCCCAGCAATCATGAACTGGATGTGGGCCATAAGTATAACTCAGGAGGTGAAGGCAGAAGGTTCAAAACTATCCTTGGCTACACTGTTAAAATTAGAGGTTAGCCTAGGATATAGGATACGTGAGATCTTGTCTTCTAAAAACTAAACATGTATAATACTTTTTGTATACTTTATGAACTTTGTGAAACAAAAATTATGTGAATTTATTTGAGGTTAAAATTTATATGGAATTAGACAAATAGTAATGACTTAATTCACATATTCTATCACAAATTTAGTTTCTATTTCCCACTGGTCTTAGTGGTTCTAACATCTATATTCATGACTCTGTAAGACCTTTAGACACACTGGGCAGAAACCAATCTTAGCAACATTTTAGAATATATAAAGAACTCTTTTATTCCAAGCAATAATTCAAAACACAAACCTAATACACTGGTTTATTACTAATATGGACTTTAACCTCTTCTTGCAAAGAGATCATCACTATACCATGATCACTTCATCCCACAGAGGCTGTCCTGAAATTTTAGAGCATTCAGAAAACATGGTGATGCAAGAGGAAGCCTGTGTTCCATTATGCCAGGACACGGCTCCATTTTTCAGACAGTCTCATGTGACCCAGGTTGGTCTTGAATTCACTGTGTAGCCAACAATGACCCTGAAATTTCTGATCCACCTGCCTCTGCCTTCTGAGTCCTGGGATTATAAGAGTGTACCACCATGACTAGTCTGTGAAGTGCTAGAGGTTAAATCCAGGGCCCTGTGCACAGAGAGCAGGCTCTCTACCAACAAAACAACATCCTCAGCCTCTTTTAAAACTGTCTACAAGAAAAATGTACCACTGCTTAGAATATACTGGTATATAGTAGGTCTCAACATAAGAACCCCTACCCTGTATTTGCTTGAGAGTAGACCTTACTATATAAGCCTGGGCTTTATCAAAACTTCTGGTGTTCTAGGATTAAACATAGCAGCTACCAAGTGGTTTTTTTTTGTTTGTTTGTTCATTTTATTTTGTTTAACTACACTGGCTCTCTAGGCAACTGACAAGTGGGGTTTTTGGGGGGTCTTTTTTGTTTCTTGTTTTACTCTCTTTTTTTTTGCTTTTATTGGACATCTTTATTTACATTTCAAATGTTATCCCCTTTCCAGGTCTCCCCTCCGGAACCCCTATCCCATCCCCCATCCCCCTGCCTCTATGGGGGTACTCCCCCATCCACCCACCCACTCCCACCTTCCCACCCTGTTATTCTCCTACACTGGGGCATCGAACCCCCACAAGACCAAGGGCCACTTCTCCCACTGATGTCCAACAAGGCCAACCTTTACCACATATGCGGCTGGAGCCATGGGTCCCTCCATTGTGTACTCTGGTTGGTGGTCTAGTTCCCGGGAACTCTAGGGGGTCTGGCCTGTTGACACTGTTGCTCCCCCAATGGGACTACAAACCCCTTCAGCTCCTTCAGTCTCTTCTCCAACTCCTCCATTGGGGAGAGAGGGAGGCCCTGCCCTCAGTCCAATGGTTGGCTGCGGAGCATCAGTATTTGTTAGGCTCTGGCAGAACTGACAAGTTTCTAAAAGGCTCAATAATTAACAACTCATAAATTAGGTAAGATTTTTTGCTTTCCTTAAGATAGAATCTCCACAGATAGAAGAATAGAAAAAGAGAAGTCTTATTCTATATCTATACAGGGCAACTAAATGCTTATCTGGTATAACTAAAAAACAAAGACTAAAATCTAGTATGTGGTCCACAACTATAATCCCCAACACTTAGGATGCTGAGGCAGGAGAATCACATGTTCAAGGGCAGCCCAAGATGCACACTGTGATGGTTAACAAAGTCACTTTGACTTGATTTAGAATCACCTAGGAGACAAGCTACATTCCATCCCATAAGGAATTGTCTAGATTAATTAAGGTGGGAGAGCTACACTAATTATGGGTACCACCACACATAAAGAGAAAGAGCAGCATAAGCAAGGGCAGTTCTCTCTGCCTCCTGTCTGCAGACAACATGACCACCTCTTCATCACACTTCTGATACCATGTTTCCCTGCCATAATGAACTATAAACTCACAATAACTCATACAGCAAAACATTGTCTCAAATGGGATGTGGGTGTAGGCCGGTTGGCAAAGTACTTGACTTAGACGTATGTACAAAAAAGTCCTGGGTCTTTTGTATGAACTGAGCATGGTAGTAGTGCAGGCTGTGATCCCATCACTTGGGAGGGAGAAGCAAGATGAGTAGTTTGAGGTCATCAAGGTATACAAGAAGTTGAGGCCAGTTTGTGCTACATAAGGCCCTGTCCAAACATACAAAGCCAAGAGTGGTAGACACACACCTACAATTATCACTTAGGAGACAGAGACAGGCATCTCGTGTGTTCCTGTTCATGGCCAGCCTATCTTAATGACAAATTATAGAGCAGCCAGAGCTACACACAAACATTCCAATTTGGAAGACTGGGTGATACAGTCAGTGGTAGAGCACTTGCCTACCAAAGGATAGAGCTACAGTTTGATAACCAGTATGCAAATAAAAAAGAAGTTCAAAAAGAAATAAAGAGAACAAAAAAGAAAAAAGCTATGATTTAGGATTTAGCATTACAGTGTGACTACTTTATAGTGTTAGGGTACAATTTTAATGTTTGCTTTATCCATCTTTCCACAGCACAGAAATGAAGTTATAGGACGTATTACTCTAGTATTTAGAGTATCTCAAAGGATGCGAATGGATTAAGACACTCCTTTCTAGAGCCTTGAAAAATGTGGGACAGCTTTAGAGACAGACATGTAGCCAGGAACTGCTGGGAGAGCAAGCTGCAGCCAGGAACTGCTGGTGGAACGAGGTGCTTTGCAGCACTAAGTTTTTCCCTTTCATTAGATATTCTACCTGACAATTTTCTTGGAAATCTCAGTAGACAAATGTTAGACACTTAATTCCCAGGTTACCCTTTCATGTGACAACCAGGGAGGGATGCTTTCAGTAGAGTATTTCATTTTAAAAAGTCCTTAATAATCAACTCCTAGAGTGAAGTAAATACAGATTTTAGCTGTGTTTGACAGTAAAAAGATATTTACTTTATAGTCATATTCATTCTGATACCAAACTTTTAAATACAGTTGCTTCCACAACCAAAATCCTAGGATTTTTTTCCTCAAAAGGAAATGATTTAACAATGTTTTCTAAAGACTGCCTCGTTCATCACAAAGACAATGTACCAATAAGTAAGCAGCTAAATAAAACAGATGAAGGCAGCTCCAATACTCACCCTCAGACTGTCTCCAGACAGGAACAAATTGTATGGATTGAGGATTCGCTCATAATGTCCCCTGATATGTGAGCCCACAGCTTTACCAGGAGCAAAACCCATCTTGGTAGCAATTTTGGTCCATTTTCTATCCTTGCAAACAACTGCAAACCCACCTTCTTCTGCGACTAACTGTTAATAGCCAAAAAATAAATAAAATAAATAAAAATTAAAAAGAAATATTAGAGAAATTTACTTCCAATTCCTTCATACATAAGATTCTAAGAACAAAACTCCCAGTTATACTTTTGTTATAGTTGTTTTGTTTGTTTTTTGTTTTTCATTTCCTAGGTCAAAAGAAATAAATAAAACACACACACAAAACAAACTATCAGCTATTAATTTGAAGGTAAAAAATAGGACCAGCTCTTTTGACAGTGTTGTCGGTCCAGGTTCATTCACCACTCTCAAAGCTCCTTCTCACTCCCTAAAGATGACGACTAACAATTACATCTGAACTAAAGCACAGCCCCCCATATTTGGTCCTACCTTGTTACCCTTAAAAATCTCTATTTTTAAAAAGGGGGCAACAAGTATGCCATCATGTCTGGTAAAATGAAGTGGAACCATGAACTGAACTATGGCTTGGCTGTCTCAGCTTAAGTCTTTTCCCAGAGCTTTAGGTTTTTCCTTATTTAAACTAAAATGGGAAGGACCCTCTGCAGTGTTGAGACATTTAAACAAAAGATAAATTGTAACAAAAATCTTCTATAAAATAAAGCTTACAGACTACACAGGTAAAGCTCTGATACTCAATACACTTAACAACAAAAAAAAAAAATCTCATTTTACCTATTTCAAACAAGTAGCTTCTTGCTAAGGTTGTTTTTTTTAAAAAAAAAAAAAAAGTGTCTCACTTGCCTTATTTAGCTGGAACAAGTCTAAGATCTTTCTCTCCACGTGGGGAATCTTCAGAGTACTTCCCTGTAGCTCCCAATACTTTGCAATCTGGTCCAGGAAATTCAATTTCACCCGTGTTTGGGCCTAAATGTTAAAGAAATGCATTTTAACCTCAGCTATTGTTCTCTGTGGCTCAAGGCTCTTGTTCTTTGTGCTGGGAGTGGCTGGCGGACACAGCTGGCAGGACAGGGCAGGGCACTGTACTTGGTGTGGTCTTGCTTTAAAGCCCGTGTTACCTTTTCACTCTTAAGAACAAAACTTCTACTTATTATTAAATTATTAAGTACAAGAGTGTTTGCTTGTCTAAGTTGTGTCTTAAAAGTAGGTGCTGTCTGCGTGTAAGAAAAATATCATTGTTATATACACTGTTTAAGATTCCTGTGTTTTGCCGGGTGGTGGTGGCGCACGCCTTTAGTCCCAGCACTTGGGAGGCGGAGGCAGAGGCAGGCGGCTCGAGGTTCGAGGCCAGCCTGGTCTACTGAGTGAGTTCCAGGACAGCCAGGGCTACACAGAGAAACCCTGTCTTGAAGAAAAAAAAAAAAAAAAAAAGATTCCTGTGTTTTATTATTCTGTGGAAAGAAATACAATTACTCAACGATTTCCAGTTAAATATGTTCTGCATACACCACAGAAACAAGCAAAAGCAAACAGAATAAAGTTATTCTGAACAATGCTCCAACTAAGAATCACTATAGGCACAATTTAATGTTATTGGTTAAAATTAGAAATGGCTTGTAGTGACCTTTTATTTCCCTCCAAGTCCTGACACTCCTGTAAGACTAGACTAGCCTTAAACTCAGAGTTCCTCCTGTCTCTGCCTTTCAAGTGTGTGCCACCACACCCAACTTCTACTGCTATGGCATTAATTTAAAAATCACAGAAAAAATGGTAAATGTTAACTATCAAATAATTACGTGTGTGTGTGTATATATGTGTGTGTGTGTGTGTGTGTGTATACGTGTATGTATATACATACATATATATATATATATATATATATATATATATATATATAATATATTCCCCTTATAATACACACATGAAGGGGGCAATTTCCAAGTTTCATTCATATTCAGATAATTCTCAATGGCAATTCCAATAGCTGTAAGTACTTCTTTCTTCCCCCAAGATAGGGAGGGCCTCACTACATGTCCCAATTGGCATCACTACATCCATCAGAAACTCACTACATCCATCCAGCTGTCCTCTATACATCCTCCTGCCTCATCCTTCTAACACCACATCTGGATAATACCTACTACCTTTACATTCAATTGTAAATTTGAAAATAGGCTAAAATGCTTAAGGGACAGAGATGAAGCTCAACTGGTAGGGGCACTTCCCGACCTACATGTAAACACCACATAAGGTCAAGGTTCGTACTTGTAATCACAGCACCTATAAGCTGAAGGCAGGAGGATGGCTACCGTTTAGAACTAGGACTAGGCTATATAGTAAATTCCATGCCAGCCTAGGCTACATATGTCTCAAAAAATTAAAAATAAAAAAATAAAAAAGAATTTGTAAAACAATGACATAGACTGACTGTTATCAAAAATCTAGAATTTTCTAGCTTGTACTATTTTTAATACTTTATGTATATCAATGTTTTATTTGCATGTATGTATGTGTACAACATGCATGCCTAATGGCTGAAGGGTGTAAGAGAACATCAAGATAATCTGGAACTGGAATTACAAATGGTTAAGAAATTAACCAGGCTCCTCTGCAAGAACAAGAAATGCTCGTAACTATTAAACCATTTTTCTAATACAGTACTTTAAAACTTTCTGTAAGCTAGAGAGATTGCTTGGCGGTTAAAGAGTACTGGCTGCTCTTCCAGAGGACCCAGGTTTGATTCCCAGCAACCACATGGCAGCTCACAACTGTCAGTAACTCATTAACTCCACCCTCAGGTTTTTCAATATATATGCAGGGAAAACACCAAAGTACATAAAGAAAAAAGAAATAAATCGTTAAAAACAAAACACCTTCTACAGCATAGAAACTAAGTTAAAAGAACGAAACTTTTATGTGCACTATAAAGAAGTGTGATTAGGCCACAATCTTCTTTGGGGAAAGTATGTTACTAAATCAAGTCTAGGTTAAGAGATATGGCTGCTCACAACCAGATCTGTAACTCAGTCCCAAGGAATGTGATGTCCTCTTCTGACCTCCAAGGGCACCGGGCATGCATATGGTACAGATATACATGCACACAAAACATCCATAGCCATAAAATAAATAAAATTTTTGAAAATTAATGTAAGTTTTAAGTGAAAAAAACAATTAGGGATATAAAACCTTTCCTACTGCATTCTTCTCAAAAGTTAATTATTTTCACTGATTATAATCTAAAGATACAATAACCCATATGTATTACTTAGCAGTCAAAAGGGGACAGACATGAGTCAGTATCTTTAATGAAATTTGGTTTGCTATAGTGGCCTGCCTGACTGCTGGCTTTTTGTTCCATGATTATCAATTATTGCCATGTTCTCATTTCACTAAGACTGTAACGTTAGTGGCACACTCATCTTCAGAGAGTATTCCTCTGGAACACAGACCAACAGAACATTACCTCCAGTTCGTTTAGCCTCTGGATACGTGGGGTAAAATGAAGTTTATCAACATCACAAGCAAATGGTGGCTGCCAATCCTAGGGGAAAGCAAAAGCTATTAGATATAATTACTTAACACTTAAATTATTTTAAAAAAATTACCAAACAAAATGTAACAGTAGAGCAGTTTTTCAATCTATTTTCCACCAGAAAATTACAAGTATTACAAGATATTGGTACATCTGGCACAAACTTTTCCCTCTATTCTGACCTAAGTTGAAAAGTCACTGACTTAGGTAAAAATGATTTAAGTATCTCTACAAAACAGTATAATGTCAAATTATCTATCTATAGAATCTTTACATGTTTGATCTAGTCTTTTAAATAGACGGAGAGTATAATTCCAGCAATCTGGAGGCAGAGATAAAAGACGGTCACAAGTTCATAGCAACCTGGGTTATATGGTGAAATTCTCTCTCCAAGGAAGGAGGGAGAGAGAAGGTTGGGGAGTTGCCTTAGTGGGCATGAGGAGCTGAATTCAGATCCCTAGGAAAAAAGACAGGCATGAGCCTATATAAGGACAGCTGGGACAGAAGAGGAAGGTGGAATTTAATGGCCAACCAGTGTACTTGGATGGACTTCACATTCAGTAAGAGACCACCTCAAAACTAAGGTAACGGGACTGGCGAGATGGCTCAGTGGTTAAAGGTGCTTACCACCAAGTCTGAGAACTGGAGTTTGGTCTTCATATACATGTGGTAGGAGGAGAGGATGGACTTCCACACATGAATGGTGGCTTGCATGCAACCACACCACATATAAAAATACTAAATAAATAGATTTTTTTTTCTAAAAGATAGAGAATAATGGGAGGTACCTAGGGCTGACATCTGGCCTGCACACTTGTCCACACAGGCACAGGGCCCACAAATACACCTGTGTACATATACACACAAACTTTGAAAGTAAGATGTGGGGCTGGTGAGATGGCTCAGTGGTTAAGAGCACTGACTGCTCTTCCAGAGGTCATGAGTTCAAATCCCAGCAACCACATGGTGGCTCACAACCATCCATAATGAGATCTGATGCCCTCATATGGGTGTCTGAAGACAGCTACAGTGTACTTACACAAAATAAATAAATAAATTCTAAAAAAAAAAAAAAAAAAAAAAAAGAAAGTAAGATGCATTTCGTTGGTAGCATGTCAGAAGCCCCGTTTGATCCCTAGCATCCCACAAACCAGGTGTGACAGCATATTCCTGTAATCTCTGCACTTAGGAGGTGAAGGCAAAAAGAGAAAGTTCAAAGTCATCCTCAGCAAGTGATGAAGATGCCTGAATCTCATGTAGAAGGAGAAATAAAATACCCTTAGGAGACAGAGGGAGAAGGGGAACTGGGTAGGAAAGGAGATGAGGAGGAGAAATGGGGGAATGCGGGGGATTCAGGATCAGGTGTAGGAAGAGACAGGAGAGAGGGCCAGAAGGCCAAGAGAGCTGATTTGTCTTGCCTACAAGTAATGCAGGGACAAAGACAGAGCAGAGACTGAAGGAATGGCCAACCAATGGCTGACAACAATCTGAGAACCATCCCATGGGCAAGCACCAATCCCTGACTCTATTAATGGTACTCTGTTAAGCTTGCAGACAGGAGCCTAGGATAACTGTCCTCTGAGAGGCTCCACCCACCAACTGACTGAAAGATACAGAGAGACCCACAGCCAACCATTGGAAAAAGTTGGGGGAACCTGGAGGGGATAGGAACACCATAGGAAGACCAGAGTCAACTAATCTGGACCCTTGAGGGGTCCTCTAAAAGGGGGACCAATCAAAGAGCTGGACCACAGATATGCAGCTCAAGGGGATCCCCAACAATTGGAGTGGAGATCATTCCTAAATCTGTTGCCCATCTGTGAGGAGAAGGGAAAATGGGGGAGGGACTGTGAGAGGGGGAAACCGGGAGGAGGGGGCATCGATCAGAATGTAAAGTGTATAAATAAACACACACACAGAGCTGAGCAGTTACCCACAATTGTAACCCTAGTGATGAGAAGAAGATTCCAGAAATCCTCCAAACAAGCCTACATCAACAAGCACACAGCACACACAAGTTCATGCAGACACTGCACACAAAACAGGCGTGGTAATGACACCTGTAATCCCAGCACCTGGGAAGTATGGAGAGGATCAGAAGTTCAAGGTTATCTTCAGCTAAGGCCAACTTCGGATGAGACCCTGTCAAAACACAAAGTATTCTATATCCAGGTGTGCTAGCATGACCATAACAAAAGCACTCAGTAGGTTTCGGTAAGAAGGCAAGAAGTTCTAATCCAGCTGAACTACATAGCAAGATTCTGTCTGGGAAGGGGAAAAAAGAAAACAGAAAATACTCCACAGAATCTGAGATTAAAGTTTATGTTTAGATCAATATCTGAAGATACTGATATAAATTAGACAGAACAAGATGTCATAGAAAGAAGAAAAAAAAATCACATTGCTTCTTGATGCCCCGTTAGACTTGTTCAGAGCTTTGCTCTCTTGTCCTTTACAAAAGCTATTGGCTTTCAGAAAGGAACAAGGGCTGCTACAGTGGCACACAGTCGTCTGGCTTGCCTGAGGTTCCAGATTTAACACAAGTTAAGTGGTGAGAAGGGGAACCCATACAGATAGGGAGGAAGAGGGGGAGGGGAAAGAGGGAGAAAACTGGTCAGAGTAAAAGGTTAAATTCAAAACATAAAAGATAAGGTATTAGAAAAGCTAAGACAATTTTAGGGAGTCACTTCTCTCCTTCCACCATGTGGGTCCTAATCGTGGAACTAGGCTAGTGCCTTTACCTGCTTAGTCATCTTCCCAGCTGCCCTTGTTGTGGTCTAAAACTTTTATACACTAAGAACTAAAGACAATAGACAGGTTACTCCCTGACTGACCTCTTTACATGCCTTCATATCCTAAAACAAAGATGTAGAAATGTCATGTTCCTGTGGGCATGGCTCTGCGCTCCTGTGGCACACAGGAAACAGAGGTAGGACAATCAGGATAGTGCAAGACCAGCCTCTGCTACAAGAAATGCTGAGGAGACAGTGAAGAGATTATGTTCTCAAAAACACATAAGAAGTTTTTTATGTGGCCCAGGGATGGCTCAGTAAGTAAAACCATTTGTCACACAAGCCTTGCATGCCTGAGTTTAGTTCCTGGATACCACAGAAGGAAAAGCACTGATTCTCTGAAGTTATCCTCTGACCTCCACAACAGTACAAGAGTACACACCTGCATATGCACGTGGACACACACACAAGCTAAATAATTTTTTTAAAAATTCAGTTTCATAAGCATAAATTATGCATGTTTAGTCTGCAGATTCAAATAAAATACATTCTAAAAATGTCACATCAAAAGGAAAACATTAAGTTGCCAAGAGGATTAGAAGAGGCATAAAAAATAGTTTAAGACCATTTATCATTACTACAAATCACTTCAAGCCACAAAACAGAGGGGAGACAGAGACAGAGACACACACACACACAGAGAGAGAGAGAGAGAGAGAGAGAGATCAAGATCAAGCAAAGTGGTCTGTCGATGTCCAAGGCAAAGCTATATATACTCCAATGAAACAATTACAAAGTCCTAGTATGGGTGGCACAAGCCTCTAATTCCTAGCATTCAGAAGGAGGAAGAGGCAGGTAGACCTTTATGAGGCAATCCTGGTCTATATGTCTATCTGGTTCCAGGGCAGCCAGGGCTAGAGAGACCTTATCTCAAAAAAGTTAAATAAAATAACTTATTTGGATACTCACTATCATAAAGACCTAAATTATCTTTGGCTAAGTCTGGCCTTGTGCCATAGTTGTTTTAAATGAGAAAGTAGAAAAATTGTAAGTCACAGGCTGGCAAACTATTTCAGCTTATAGAAATGCTCGGGACACGGCCTGATAAGCTGAATTCAAGCCCCAGCACCACAGCAGAAGGAAAGAGAGAGGGGCTGAAGAGGTTAAAAGCACGTGCCACTCTTGCAGAATATGTGAGTTCAATTCCCAGCACCCACATGACAGCTCACAACCAACTGTAACTCACAGTTCCAGGAAATCTGACTGCCTCTTTTGGCTTCTGTCAGCACCAACACACATTTGTTTTGTTTTGTTTTAATCTTAAAAAAAAAAAAAAAAAAAAAAAAAAAAAAAAAAAAAAACTGACTCCAAAAGTTGTCCTCTTACAACAGTCATAAATAAAAATATACTTCAAAGTAAGAAAGAAGTCATAATAAAAAGGCTCTTAAAAGTGTTTGTGGTTTTTTTTGATTGGTTGATTGTTTTTGGGGGGGTTGTTTTGTTTGTTTGTTTGTTTGTTTTTTGGGGGGGTTTTTTGGTTCTTGTTTTTGAAACAGAATCTCACTATGTAGCCCTGACTGGCCTGGAATGCTATGTATGTAGACCATTCTGCTACAATTAGAGGCATGCACTCCCATACCTGATCTAAAGTTGAAACTACACACTATGAGTACTCAACTATCACAAGAACTAAGACATATTCAGCAAAGTCTAGGTAATCTAACCAAAAGGTAAAATTTTTATCCCCTATGAATAATGTGGATCATAAATCACTCTTACACAGAATAAAAGAACTCCCATTGCAAGTATAAGTAATAGGAGTTTATTTCTAGTAAGCCAGGTACAGTATGGCTCAATCCCATACCAGCATTTGGGAGGCTGAGGTTGGAGGATATCTTGTGAGTTTGAGCCTAGGCTAGACTGTACATATTGAGTACTAGGCCTGGCAGGGATACAAAACATGACCCTCTCTCAAAAAAAAAAAAAAAAAAAAAAAAAGTTAAATAAAACAATTTATCAACTACAATGCAGTTCTACATAAATTTCCTGCTGGGATTTATTTTCATTTCCTTTGCTTTTAAAAGTTTTGTTTGTCTGGTTGGTTGGTTGGTTAGTTTTTTGAAACAGGTTTCCCTGTATAGCCCTGGGTTCCAGGAACTCACTCTGTAGACCAGGCTGGCCTTAATTAAACTCAGAGATCCACCTGCAACTGCCTGCATGTGCTGGGATTAAAGGCATGCACTACCACCACCACCATACAAAAGTTTTAACTCTTTCAAAACAAAACTATGAGCATTGTATTACTAAAAGGCTTAATTATTTTCCTTGGCAGTCAGAAACGTGCTCCTTGGAAAGACAATTAAACAGCTGAAGACTCAGAGTCCTGAGAGAGGACTGAGAAGCAAGTAAACAGCTTTCTTAATCCCAGCAGTGACTTAGCAACAATCACTTAAAGCACATTTAACTGCAATGGTTCAAAAGCAAAAATTTACCCATGAGAGCAACTTTCTTTTTTCTTTTCTTTTCTTTTTTTTTTTTGTTTTTTGTTTTTGTGTTTTTGTTTTTGTTTTTGTTTTTCGAGACAGGGTTTCTCTGTGTAGCCCTGGCTGTCCTGGAACTCACTCTGTAGACCAGGCTGGCCTCGAACTCAGAAATCCGCCTGCCTCTGCCTCCCAAGTGCTGGGATTAAAGGCGTGTGCCACCACTGCCCGGTGAGAGCAACTTTCAAACAATGCCTGTCTTCTCAAATCCATTAAGAATTTCCTTCTTTTAGTATCCATATATTTAACATATACTGAACATTCTAAATGCTTCTAATTACAGAAATTCTATCGTCATGTTGAGGTCTAATAATTAGCAAAATGATAAAGTACCCTCAATAGAAGCTACAAGTTAGTGTTTTGACCCCTGAAGGCAAACCAGCTAAAACTCAGTGCCAAGCCCACTTGAGGAGCCCACCTTGCAGCCTCCTGGTGCAGACCTAGGGTTCTCCTGTTCCTTTCTTCTAGCACATCTCCATCCTTTCTTACTCCTTCCTCCTGTCAGCCCCACAGAGCCAGTCTTCACTAGGTGAAGACACTGGCTCAACTCAAGAGAAGCTTCTTACAGTAGACAGCAGTTAACACTAGGACCCACAACTGGAGGACCTGCAGAGTGAGCGTTTGGAGTGCTTATCTAAGTCCGAAAAGGAATGTCTAAATCAAACTCCTCCTCACAAGAGATGTATAAAGGAAGAAGAGGTAAGTGGAAAGAGTCTAAGAGCAGAAGTAGGATGAATCCAAGGAAGAGCGCCTTCTGCTACACACAGGAGCTCAGAGGCTGGCAGCACCCACTGACCTGCACCGCAGCAGACCAGACAGAGCTCAGAGGCTGGCAGCACCCACTGACCTGCACCACAGCAGACCAGACAAGATCCCAGCATAAAGTGGGGGAGTGGAACAAAAGCTGGCCCCTAACCCAAGAAGCTATTTGCAATTAACACCTGCTTGGAAAGGGAAACCCATTTTCTGCAATTAGTGTCACTGAGTTTATCAACCTTATTCCAAGGCAAACCATGCCCAGGTTTGGTAGGTATTTGGGGTCTAGGTTTTGGTTGTATTTTGGGGTTTTTGTTGTCTTACTTGAGATTTTTTTTTTAACTTTTGAGATGGAAAGAGAAAAGAGAGAAAACATCAAGTTAAGTGGCAAGGAGGCAGAGAAGATCTGGGAAAAGTTAAGGAGGGAAAGAATATGATCAAAACGTATCGTATTAAGAAAACGTGCTCATGTCTTTAATCCTAGCACTCAAGGAGGCAGAGGCAGGCAGATCTCTGAGTTTAAGGCCAGACTGTTTTACAGAGTGAGTTCCAGGACAGCCAGGCTGATACACAAACAAGCCCTGTCTCAAAAAAGCCAATGATGATGATGATACTGATGATGATAAATTTTAAAACTCATCCAAAAAAGAGCCTATTCTTAATAGTTTGCTAACAGTACAAAAAAATAACATTAAGAACCGAGACATTTTTCTAATTACACATACTCTATGAAACTGTCATCAAGATTATGGAAGGAGTTTGATTTTTTTACCTTTTCACTTATTTACTTATATATTAATCTATTTATTTTCATCATCAGAATTATGTATTAACAGGATTACAATCCAGTGCCAGCAGATGGGAAGAGCAGATGCCTAAATCCATATTCTTATGGTTTATAGGTTTTAAAAATTAACACAAAACTTCAGTGCAAAATTGCTAAGATCCAAAAAAATCTGTTTTAGGGAGTATTTTAAAATAGATGGGTAATTCTTTCAGTTGAGGGTGACACAGATTACCATAAGGACTTGAGAAGCACATACAGTAGACAACTTAGGTGCTTTTCTCAGTAATTAGGACAAGTGACACTAGCACAAGCCTATCAGATGTAAGCTCAATCCCAGGACCCACACAGTAGAAAAAGAGAACAATTCTAGAAAATGGTTCTTTGACCCCCCACACACACACACACCTGCTGTGGCACATGTGTACATACATATACAAAGTAAACAAATAATAAAGATAAAATAAGGGGTTCAAGAGATGGCCAGCACCTATTGCTCTTACAGAGGACCTGAGTTCTGTTTCCATTACCCACATCAGGTGACTCAGAATCACTTATTACCCCAGCTCTACTGGGATCCAACCCACACATATAATGCTGGTGGTAACTACTGTCCAAGGGCCTCAGTTGTATCTCTTTTTTCTTAATGTATTCATATAATTTTATGTGTGGAGGGTTTTGTCCACATGTACGTTTCTTAACCTCCAAGTGTATGCAGTGCCTATTCAGGCTAAAAGAGGGTGTCAAGGTACCCTAGAACTGAAGTTACATGTTATGAGCTGTCATGTGGGTGCTGGGTGTTAAATCTGGATCCTCCACAGCCAATGCATTTTACAGCTTAAGTCATTTCTCTACCACCACCCTTGGGCTGGAGAGATGGCTTAACGAGCACTGACTGCTCTTCTAGAGGTCCTGACTTCAATTCCCAGCAACCACATGGTGGCTCACAACCATCTGTAATGGGCTCCGACAGCCTCTTCTGGTGTGTCTAAAGATAGCTATAATTGTATTCATATACATAAAATAAATCTTTTAAAAAAAAAAAAAAACTTTTCTATACTTTTTAATAGTGGTGCTAGTTCTCAAGCCCTGGACCACAAACGCTGTACCACTGAGCTGTGCGTTCCCAGCCATTCTTATCCTTGAGAGCTCTTCAACCGGTGTGAAAAAGTATAAAACATAACAATCAAAGTCATCTTTAATAGGCTTTTTTAGAAGTTTTATATCAAACTAGTTTCTCTTTCTATTAATATCTTGTATTACTATATTTGTTTCATTGATTGAACCCCACACTTTATCCTTTATTCACACACACACACACAAACACACATTTAAACTACTATCCCTTTTGTGTCCCTGTATTCCATCCAGTATAACATCATGTTTAGTTGTCTTGTCTCTGCTTGAGTCTCACTATGTATATCCCTGGCTGGCCTAAAACTCACTATGTAGAACAGGCTTGCCTTGAACTCAACGAGATCCACCTGCTTCTGACTCCCAAGGACTGTGATCAGATATATATTATTTGCTCTTTAAGATTAGAAACACTTCCGTTTCTCTTCACAGAAGCAAAAGATGGGTGAAGGGGTCAGCAGGTGGCCCAATGGGTCAGAATGCTTGCTCTGAAAACAAAGACCTGGGTTTGACTAGCGAGCACCCACCTAAAAAACCAGGCATGAGAGACACAGAGCTCCCTGGCAAGCCTGCCAAGCTAAAAAGGCCAGCTCTCTGGCCCAGTGAAAGACCATGTCCAAAGTAATAAGGAGAAGCAATAGAGGAAGGCACTCTTAAGCTTCATCCCCTCTCACCTCTGCTTTCATGTGGCCTGTACATGTATAGTGCACCCTCCACTCTTTAAGAGGTTTACAATGCTATCTATTTGTGTGGTTCTGTTTTGTGAGACTGGATCTTATATGTAGCCTGGCATCCTCCTGCTTTTATCTTCTGAGATCTAACATTACAGCTGAGCACTACCAGATCCAGTTTTACTTGTAGACTTTCAACAGCTGAATTAAAGGGACAAATTCCAATAAAGTGTAGTGGCAAACATCAATCTCCCCACTTGGGAGGTAGAGACCAGTGGAGTTAGAGGCCAATGTGGTCTACACAGTGAGCTACAGGACAACCAGTTATACAGTGAAACCCCATCTCAGGAGAAAGAAAATCTAGAGCCGGTAAGATGGTTCCGCATGTAAAAGTTCTTGCTATGCAAGCCTGATCACCTGAAATTGATCTTACAGTGGAAGGAGAAAACCAAATTGTTTTCTGGTCAACACTGACATGTTACACATGTGCCCCAGGACAAGTGATGTAAGCATGTGCATACACATAACAATGATATTAATAGTATAACACTATTATCATTATCATCCCTCGTTGGTGTGGTAGTACTGTTATTCCAACACTTAAAAGTCAAAGGCAAAAAAAAATAGTCTAAGCTACATAGTAAACCCCAAAATAAATTTCAGGAGACAAAGGCTTTACTCAAATTAGAGCTCAGGAGGCTGGAAAGAAGGCTTGGTTGCATAAGAGCAGAGGACCAATGTTCTGTTTCCACCACCCACACACGGTGGCTTACAACCATCTGTACCTCCAGGTCCAGGAAATATGACTCCCGTTTCTGAACTCTGTGGACAACAGGTTTGCTTATGGTGCACAGACAAAATACAAGCAAAACTCTCAAAACAAAATAAAGCAGGTTTGTTTTTTTTTTGTTTGTTTGTTTTGTTTTGTTTTTTAATTAAAACTAGGAGCAGTGGCACATGGCTGTAATCCCAACACTGGGAGTGTAGAACAACCTCTGTAACACAGGAAGGAGTTCCAGGTCAGCTAGCTTCATGAGATCCTGTCAACAACACAATTCTAACTCACAAGCTGGCGTTATGTTTATCTGCCATCACTGGGAAATTGAAGTGTAATTCAAATATGGGAGAATGCAGTTCCCCGTGCATTCATTCAAGAGACCTTGAGTCCAATCCTCAGCAGTGCAAAGTACAAAAAAATCGGGTATGCCCGGGAAATCCAACTTTCCCGTTTGTTTTGCTTTAAGTCTCAATATCAAGCCCAGGCTGAGCTTGAAGTCACACTGGCCTCTAGAGAGCAAGGATTACATACAGTGAGCCAACAAGCCACCAGCTTGTTTTTCTTGAACACTCAGGAAAGAATCTCATTCTCTCCTCCCACTGTTTGGGTTCTAGAAATTGAACTCAAATTGCCAGTCTTGGTGACAGATACCCTTATTCACTGAGCAATTTTACTGGCCCAAAGCCTTCAAGTTTTAAACAACTTATTTCAAAGAACATTTTGGGGAGATGATAGGCATACATGCTATGCAAAGCTAACACCCTAAATACAATCCAAGGAACCCACATTAAGGCTGGAGGTGGCATGCACATTTATGATGTCAGCAGAGAGATGGGAGGTAGAGACAGGGGAATTGCCCCATTGTCAGGTGAGGCAGGCTACCCTGGAATACACTGCAGAAAAAGACCAAGAGAGACCCATGTCAACACCTACTCCTGATAGCTGTTCTTTGAAGAAGCAGCCTGCCTCCATCTTAAGCTTAAAAGCCATAGTAAAAACAAACTAAGTTCATACATGTTTATAATTAAACATGTTTCTCAAGAATTGGGCTATGCCCTACCTGTAACCTTAACTACAAATGGTTCAGTATTGCCTGTTCCAGGAATGGTGATCATGTTTTACAAAGTTGTTCATAACCATCTTGCAACCCTACCTTTGTTTCAAAGGTTCTGGGACCACCTTGTTCTAACTGCCTAATTACGCCCACTGTGCAATCACGTATTCATTCAGGAGGTCATTAGAACTAACTTGTCATACTCTGCTCCTGTGACGCAGGCTATTTGCCTGCCAAATCCCCCATTCGGAAATCCCCTACCCCTGAGCTTTATAAAATCCTTGTCTTCCTCCCGTCCAATGCTGACCTCTTGACCTCCAAAATTTTTTTAAAAGGTGGCACGCCTTTAATCTGACCATTTGGTAGTCGAAAGAGGATCTTTTGAGTTCAAGCCTAGCCTGGTCTACAGAACCAGTTCCAGGGCTACACAGAGAAACCCTGTCTAGAAAAACCAAAACAAATAAAATATATAAAATACATAAACCAGGGGCTGAGAGATGGCTCAGTGGTTAAGAGCACTGCTGCTCTTCCAGAGATCCTGAGTTCAATTCCCAGCACCCACATGGCAGCTCTCTGTTAACTCCAGCTCTGGGTGACCTTTACACAGACACACATGCTGGCAAGACACTAATGCACATAAAAAAATAAATCATTTTTTAAAAATGAACCAGGAGCCAGTAAAACAGCTCAACACATAAAACTTACTTTGCAAACTACATAACCAGAGTTCAATCTCTACAACCCATTAAAAGTGGAAAAGAACAGACTCCGCCAAGTGGTCCTCTGACCTCCACACAAGGAAAGTGACATATGTGCATACATCATGCATCTCACACACACACTATATATATATATATATTTATCTCAATGGATAAAGGAACTTGGTGTCAGGCCTGACAAGCTGAGGTGACCACAGGTGGAAGGAGAACCAACTTCCCAAAGCTGCTCTGATGATCACATGTACCCTGTATACATGAACACACACACACTTTCTTGGGGTACTTTTCTGTTTGTTTGGTGGGTTTTGTTGTTGTGTTTATGTTCTAACACCTGTGCATTAGCAGCAGAAGAATCAGGAGTCACTCTCTGCTAGAGTTCAAGGCCAGACACCTAAAAATACAAAACGATGCTCTAATGTTGTGTATCTGTAGCTTACTATTTCCGTGTATTTGTATTTCAGTGACCAGAAGGGAAAAGCTACATTCATTAAACATGTTAAAGCGCTATACACAATGGCATGAATACTTCTGCGTGAGTTTAATCTTGGTGGCACACCCCTTTAATTCCAGCACTCTATGACCCCTTTAATCCAAGCATTCTATGGTAGTAAAGGCAATGGATCTCTGAGTTCAAGGTCAGCCTGGTCTACAGAGTGAGTTCCAGGGCAGCCAGGGCTACACAGAAAAAGTCTTGAAAAACCAATAAGGTTAGTTTTTAAGAAAAGGAGAAAAAGCCACTGGGTGTCATGGGATTCTCCTAAGGCAGAAGCATGCAGAGTTTCAGGCTAGCCTGGATTAGTGAGTTTCAGACCAGGCAGGGCTTCACAGTAAGATCCTGTCTCTATTTCTTTATTCTTAATAAATGATCACTAACTGAAGACGTCTAGGTTCAAATCCTAGTTCCACCATATACTATCTCTTTCCAACTTTAGCATGTAAAGAGGGGTCCGCATTATTTTTCTTTTATGAGCAAACTAAGAAAACTCTGAAAATAGTACAGGTCCAGGATAATGTAATAATTAAAGTGCTACCAGAAGCTGTGAAATTTTTATTCTACTAAATAACTTTTTCTCTTAAAGTTTTCATTTACTAGATGCCTAATAATATCCTATGCATGTGACTGTGGTGCATGCACACGAAAACACACCACGCCAAGTTTATTTTAGAATCCAAAATTAAATCCTAAACACTGTTCTCTTAAAAAAAAAAAGAATCTAATGAACAATTACCCATTGTTTATAGCAAAGACATATTTTACAAACAGAAAATAGAAAGAGCCATAAGACTAACAATGAAAGAAAAACTAAGAAAATTAATACAATTGAAATATATATAAAAAAAAATCAAAACCCAATATATCTACAGAAATCCCTGAAGCTATCCTACAGGAAAATCTGGTGACTATTCTCAATTTGTCCAAAATGCATCATAATATTGGATAGTACCTCAAGGAGAACAATCTTAAATACTTTAAATTTTACAAAGTAAAGGTTATACTTCAAAAATTCTGCACACACCTTTTTTATTCTCCACTCTTCCTCTCTGCCTAACACACGCACACGCACGCACAAGTATGGAGTGTAGATGTGAAGAAAAAGAACCTACTTTCTGTCTTTTACCTTCAAATATAGCCTGGCAAAGACAAGAAGTTGCCACCTGGCTTAAATATCTCCAAATGATAAGCTGGTATAACCATATAGAAAACTAGAAGGATACTGCCTGAAGATCCTTGTAATTATGTAGGTGTAACAGGGATTAGTTCCTTGTTTCTGGCATTATACAATTAGAGTAAAACAGTGTTTCATCATTGCAGCCTACAGGATACATGTCAATGTCACACAGGACATTAACAAAAAGATCAGTGTAGGACTCATCTCTCAAACAAACATCAACAGAGATCACTACAAAACTACAACCTATCAAAACTCAGAACAAGTGAGGTGCCCAGCCCCAACAGATATATCTGCAACACAACTGCTGAACAAAAGGTTCAGGAATCTTAAGAGGAAGTGGGAAACCTCTTAAGAGCCAGAAGAGGAAGTTTGATATGAGAGCTTTCTCTTAGAAATGCCAGAGAACCTACACCCATAGAGACTCATCAACATGGCTGCCTAAACAAGGCCTGAACTAGGATGACCCCAATAGACATGCTAACAAGGGAATCTCATGGGGACCTGAACCCTAGACAAATAACTACAGATGACTAGGGATGCTGAGAACAACAAAGTCTCAACAAGAAAGTCCGGCTGGGCAGTGGTGGCACATGCCTTTAATCCCAGCACTTGGGAGGCAGAGGCAGGCGGATTTCTGAGTTTGAGGCCAGCCTGGTCTACAGAGTGAGTTCCAGGACAGCCAGGGCTACACAGAAAAACCCTGTCTCAAAAAACAAAAAACAAAAAACAAAAAAAAAAAAACAAGAAAGTCATACTGGTTATCCAATACTAAGTGGTCAGCCCAGAACTCATAATCAGATGCATAGACTAAACAAGTTGCATTTATGTAGAGGCAAGGATCTGTGCATTCAAGGACAGCCAAGGTTACACAGAGAACCCGTCTCGAAAACCAAAAAAGAAAGAGAAAGAAAGAAAGAGAGAGAGAGAGAGAGAGAGAGAGAGAGAGACAGACAGACAGACAGACAGACAGACAGACAGACAATAGCTCCAAGTAAGTGCTTTAAAACCACACTAGGTTTAGACATTAGTTCTCTGAACATTCCAACTTGGCCCCAATCAATGTGACAAAACTAAAAGGAATGAACAGAATGCCTTAGGATGGACCACATGAAGAACACAGCTAGGAAAAGAACCTCGCCAAACTACACAAGATACCAACTAAAATGCTTAACATTTGAAATTTGAAGACTTAGAACTCAGTACATGGGGCTGTAGTGGAGGCTCAGCAGTTAAGTTTTTGCCTTACAAGCCAATCCTTGGAACCCATATAAAGCTGAAAGGAGAGCCAACTTGATAAAGTTGCCCTCTGACCTCCACATGCTTGCCATGATACATGCACCCATATATGCATCATGCATATATACAAAATAATACATTAATAGCAGGCTTTTTCTACCATTGGAGTATCTTTCTAATGAGTGTGTATGTGTGCAGGTACACATGTGTTTGAGGAGTGTATGAGGAAGTCAGGGAGGATATTCAACTCCTCTAAACCAAGTGTCTCCGGTTGACCTACAGCTGAACAATTAGGTGAAACTGGCAGGCCAGTGAGCCCCAGGCATCTTCCTGTCTTCTGTTTTCCCAGCAATGATATTGCCAGAATGGGCTACTACATACGGCCAGAATTTGTATATCTCTTGGTCTCAAACTCAGGTTCTCATACTTCACAGAGACAAGCATTTTATCTAATGAGCAAGCCATCCCTCCAGCTGGACAGTACTTATATATATCTAGAAAGCATTATTAAGTTGCTTGACCTAAAACTAATACATACACAAAAGCATAGTAGTAAAAACATAGTAAAAGTATAAAATGCATAGGTCCACCAAAGAGAGATAAAATATAAAATACAGGTCCTAAGGAGAGATTATAACTCCAAGGCTTTAGGTATGTGTATGTATGTGACTTCAGCTGTCCCTGAAGGTCTGAGGAGCTGGACTACTGGAGCTGGCATTACAGGCAGTTATGAGCCTGACACGGGCACTAGGAACCCAATCAAGTTCTTTACAAGAATATAAGACCCATAAATCTCCAGACCCATAATTCCATGTTTTTATGATTATGAATTCTAGTTACTTTCATTGAAAAAAAAGTTTGTCTATTATTTAAAACATGGAGACAAAAAAAGTGACAGAAGATATGCTGGGCTGTAACTCACTGGCACAGTGCTTGCCTAGCATGCAGGAGGGCCCTAGGTTCTAGGCGCACACACACACAAAATTGTTTTTCGGTTACAGGCCTGGCAGGCTTCAAATTAAAGATTCAGGTACTGAGAAAACCTACATGTGAATAAACCAAGATGTCAGCCTGAAGTACCACACAGTGAGACCCTGCCTCATGTGCTGGAGCACATGGCTCAGCAGTTAGAAGCACTTGTTGCACAATCATGAGGACTGGAGTTCTGATCCCAGGCCCTCAAGCAGGGCATCTGCCAACACTGTTTTTCCAAGTTCTAAAGGTCTAATGTCTTTTCTGGCTTCTTACAGGTGCACAGGTACATGACTTCCCACATCCATATGCACATACACTCACACAGACCTTTAAAAAATAAAAACAAACACATAGGGGTTAGAGAGATGGTTCAATGGTTAAGAGCACTTGTTGTTCTTCCAGAAGACCAGGTTCAATTTGCAGCACCCACAAGGCAGCTAGTAATCATTTGTTCCAGGGGATCCAATACCCTTTTCTGACCACTTTAGGCATTAGGCACTTAATAGTCCACATACACACATGCAAGCAAAACATTCACACACATAAAACAAGGAATAAGGTAGAATGTGATAATGCATAGCTATAATCCAATACCTGGAAGGTAGGGAGTTCATGGACACCTTGGGTTACATGAACCCTCTTAAATAAACAAATAAACAAACAAATAGGAAGATTATATTTGTTAGATTCATGTGGGAAGAGGCTTCCCTGTGTGGGTTTTCTTTCAGTGTATTGAGCTTCCCCGATAATGAGTAAGGGGTTATAGGAGTGTAGGGGACCCCAAAACAGAGCCATCACTGAAAAGTCTCACCTTGGCATGAACAGTGACTTCCCTATGGCTGCCCTTCAGTTAACCTTCCATGTTCCAGCACCCACTAGTTTGGGGTGCTTGTTGCTATTTGTTTCAAAGCAGGGTTTCTCCTGAAACAGAGCCCAGGCTGTCCTGGACCTCACTATGTAGACCAGGCTGGCCTTAAACTCAGATCTGCCTGCCTCTGCCTCCCAAGTGCTGGAATTAAAAGGTGTGCTTCACCACCCAGCCCTAGTTTGGATTTTTATACAAGGTTTCACTATAGTCTTGGGTTGGCCTTGAAAGCATGATTCTGTCTCTGCCTCCTGAATGCTGGGAATAACCTATCACATTCAGGTATATTCTAGGGTTGAAGGTTAGAAATGGGGTTGGGAGGTCTTGCCATATTTCCAAAACTAACCTAGAACATAATGAGTAATCCAGGATGGCCTTTAACTGATTTACCTGCCTCTAAACTAATGCAGATCAGAATGCAACACCATGTCCAATTCTTATTCTAGCTTTGATGTTGTTGGGCTTTTGCCTTTCCAAGTTTCACTAAAATCAACTCTTCTCTGTAGGAAAATGAGGGATATGTATTTGGCCCAGACTTTCGTCTTGCTACATCTGTTCCCAGACTCTTCTTAGCAATGGGAAAGGAGGTAGGAGGCAACTTGATTTAAGCTCTTGCAATCCATTAATTAATCCAGACAGTAGCCCTAGGTCAGTGTCAGATCCCTTTAGAGCCGGATGAGACGGTATACACATTGGGGTAAACAGACCTTATCCAAGGTCATGATGCAATCAGATTTAAAAAAAAAAAAAAAAATCTAGGGCTGGCTTGGAAGATGGCTCAGTGGGTAAAAGAGCTTGCTGTACAAACATGAAGATCTGAAAATTGAATCCTCCGAACTCATGTAAAATGAACCACATGGGAACAGCATTCCTAATTTCAGGGCTTCTATGGGAAGATGGCAAGAAGAGGCAGAAGTATGAAGATTAGCCTGGCATACACCGTAGAAAAACAGACTGTCTCAAACAAGAAGCATGGACCAACGCTAAGGATTGATCTCTGATCTCTGAGTGCATATGCCATGAAATGAGCACTGTCATTTGCATGCACAAATATGAATACAGATGCACAGAAGCCAACTCTAGGCAGCTTTTAAAATAATCCTTCCTTTTACATAATAAACACTTTTTTAAGAATACACACAACACACACAGATTTGATAAACAATGTTTATCCCTAAAACAATATTTCTTGAAAGAAACAGATTTTTAAGAGCTTAGCAGCTGACATTAAACATTCTATCCTCTGGCCTCAGTCTTAAATACTGGGTTTACAGGCATGCATCATCATCATGCCTGGCAACAACTTTACTTTAAAATTAAAGAAAATTAAAATTAAAGAAGAATGTTTGCCCAGTATGTTAAGATACTCCTGTAATCCTAGAATTCAAAGCAAAGTACTGAGTTTGAGGCCAGCCTGGGCTGCTCTGGGAGTTTCAGGCTAGCTTGATAAAAATATCAAGACCCTGTCTCACAACAGAACAAAACAAGGACTGAGAATATATAGCCCTTGGTGCTTCAGAACTTGCCGAACACGAACAAGGCCTTCCATCCTCAGCACCAAAGGAAGAAAAAACTAACACCATATAAAATGCTAACTAGCAACTCTTCTCACAGAAATTGTGTCAATGCTGAAAGCTAAACCACTTTCTGCACAGAAGAAAAGTTACCTAGGAACCTAATCAATCAACACATTAGAGTCTCACAAAGCACTCTTCGTTCCTGAGCACTCCTAACTCTCAACTGTTCTGTCAGACAAAAGGGCCAATCTGACCAGAAAGTCCCTTCCAAATTAGGTGATATAAAATATGGCCAATTCCAGCAATGGAACAAGGCAGCCAGGAAATCGGACCACCCAATCCACACCTCTATATCTGCTAAGAGTTGTTCTCAAAATGGTCAAGTTTCTTTACAAGTCCCCAAAACTGCAATAAGGCAACCAAAGCAGTGGCTAAAACCCATGCAATACATCCCCACACTTAACTAGGCAAGTGACCATCACTTATTAAATACTAGAGCGCTCACCCTGAATTGCTGCAATGTACCTATGTAACTGCAACAAGAGAAAACTTCACATGTTCTCTACAATCAACTTGGTCCTCATTCCAGGAATGTTGCTCTTTGCTTTTATCTAGAAAAATAGCTACAGCAACTATTTTCTATACTAGTAACTATTTTCTTTAAAAACTAGCCATATGCCTTTGATTCCAGTACTCAGGAGGCCGAGGCAAATAGATCTCTATGAGTTCAAGGCCAGCCTGATCTACAGAGAGTTCCAGAATAGCCAGGGGCTATTGCACAGAGAAACCCTGACTCAAAACAAGAAAGTTAGGGGGCGCTGAGATGGCACAGTGGATGAAAATACTTTTCACTTGTTGCACAAGTCTGACAACCTGAGGTTAATCCCTGGGACCCATATAAAAAAACCAGATGTGGTGGCATGCATCTGTGATCCCATCCAGCCCTCTGAAGCTTTCTAGCTAGCTAGCCAGTAAGTACACCTGGCAGAAACAGTAACTGGCTCCAAAACAGAGTGGACTGAGAAAACAACTCCTGAGAGTTGTCCTCTGACCTCCACAGTAGTGCAGAAGCACGTGGGCACCTGCTCACTTCCTCCACAGACAGGCACAGGTAATGGAAGCTTAAAACTTCATTTCTACCCTGGTAGTTAAAGCTTTATCAAAAAAAAAAAAAGTTACTATATTCAGGAAAAAAGATTTAAATGATTTTTAAATTTTTGTGTTAGATGTGTGAATGGGCTGCATGTGTATGATATACGTACGTGTGTGTGTGTGTGTGTGTGTGTGTGTGTGTGTGCTACTGCATGCACCAGAGGAGGGTACCAAGTACAGAGTCCTCTATCACTCTCTGCACTAGGATGGAAGCCAGAAAAACCCCAGCAATCCTCCTGTCTACTCCCCACTCAGTGCTGGGGTTACCAGGGAATGTAGACCATACCCAATTTGTTATGTGGTTGTTTGGATATTTGAGTAAGAATTCCAGTCCTCATGTTTGCACAGTAATAGCTCTTAATCATAGAGCCAACTCTTCATCCTTTAAGACTTATGTGTATTAAGTGTTTGCCTGCACGTATATATGAACACCACACAGGTGCCTATACCTGAAGAAGTCAGAAGGCAGCAATAGATCCGGTGGAACTGGATCTGGATGGTTCTGAGTAGGTGCTGGGAATCAACCCTAGGTCTTCCAGAAGAGCAACAAATGCTCTTAACCTGAACCATTTCTCCAGCCTTTTGTCTTGTTTCTAGGTGAGTTCTTGCTAGGTAGCCCAGGCCTGGAACTGTTACCTAGATCATGCTGGTATGCCATCACACTAAGTCCTCACTTATTTCTTTCTATAAATCCTAATGTGAACCCACTAAGACAGCACAGATGCTTCAGTAACCAAGGGCACTGTACCACAAAGGGCCCAGGTTTGGTCCCCACACCTATCTGGCAGATCACACACACCCCTCTCTAACTTCAGTTCCAGGGGGTCCGTCCAATGCCCTCTTCTGGCCTCTGTTGACAACAGTCATGCCCATGGTCACATATACATACAGGCCAAAAACAAAGTAAAAATCAATCACAAAGAAAACAAAAGGTGGCAAGTCTACAAAACGATCCCATTATTGCACATAAACTATACTGAATATATATATACATATATCTATATGCATATCTATATATGTAATATATATGTTAAACCCTCTAAAAAGCAAGTTGCCATTTTAGCAAACTTCTGCCTACCCACTCCTGTATTCCAAATATCCTTGACTTTTACTGCCCTCCAAATTAAACAAGCAAGTTCTTGAATTTAATCACAAAACCCAAATGATAGACCAGACTTCTACGAACTTGTCTTCTGACCTCCACACTGCAATGTATCATGGGTACATGTGTGCAAATGTACACATACACAGACACAAATAAAATGTAAAACCCAAACAAAATGCAGAACAATGGTGGCACACACCTTTAATCCCAGCACTAGGGAGGCAGAGGCAGATGAATCTCCAGAGTTCAAGGCCAGCCAGGTGTATAGAGAGGGTTCCAGGACAGCCAGGGTTCCACACTTGACAAAAAAAAAAAAAAAAAAAAAAAAAAAAAAGAGAGAGAGAGGTGTGGTGGCACACACCTTTAACCCCAGCAGACCTGTGAGTTCAAGGCTTTGGCCAAAGCTACAGCAAGACACGCCCCTGCCCCTTAAGCACTGTGGTAATTAGCACTCCTTACAAAGTGTATTTTAAGTTCCTCCTTGTTCCCCAAGTGGAATTAACAAGCTTCCCCCCCACCCACCCCAAGATGCTGACTTCATTACAACAGTCTTACATGTAATGGCTATAAAGATGGAGATGAAGGATTCAAAACAACCAAAGAAGTTAAAAATTAAAAATAATGTTTATTGTGCCATCTGGGGTTTGATTTAAATCTGACTTTTGGTCATTACAGAAGGAGAATCTTGTGGACTCTGCCTAACTGCAGCCGTGTTAGGTTATCTGAAAGCTATCACACTGGAGAAATTAAAAAATCTACTGAGTAGCCAAATACTATACAGTGAAATAAAATTTGTACTTAAACATCTAAGTACTCAAAGAGGAAATACTTGCATTTTTAAAAGAAAATAAAAACCAAGTAAAATTTTAATGTCTCACCTCAGAAAATAAACTTAGCTATCCCTGACACTTTGAAGGTTGGCTGCTGTCTTAAACTTGAGGTTTGCATATAGTCCTGACTCATCATTTTATCAGTTACCTGTTTGTATTTCCACAAATTTGTTGTTAACTTTTAAGAACTCATACACAAAATAATGTAAACACACTAAGTTTTCACAAGCCAATCGGCTTAAGCTCCTCACTAAGAAAACAGGTACACACCAAAGCTCTCTAAGTACCATTAATTAAAGATACAAAGCTAAGAACAAAAGGAAATAGAAAGGCTTTTATAATTCTCCCCCTTACATACTAAAAGTATACCACAATCTCCAGATCACTGAAATTTAGCCATTAGAGTTCCAAAAACTCAATGAACAGAAATTTACAGATACAGGAATTATAAAAAGCTACACCATGGAAAATACTTCCTATTTCTTAAATGTTTATTTTGCTGCCACATTTCAACTATATGAAACCACTTGTTTCAGCTTCCCTAACACAAAACACTTCCCAAACAAAGACTGTTTACGGTCTCTTAAGAAGCCTTTGTTCCAGGACCCCTCTGTTGAAGAGCTACAACTTCTGGGTTTTCTTTTTTGTGGTTCTATCAACAGCAAATACTGGCAAACTCTTACATACTGGCACAGGAGTTTGTTAAACAAAGGAGGAAGCAAGTCCCCTCCACACAAAGGAGGGCTCCAGAACAGCACTAGTTATGTGTGTACCTTAGTTCTTCTCTACCCCTCTCCTCTCAGGCTGTAGTATAGAGTATTCTCAATACAAAATGGTGGCCATCATGTGTGACATTTAGAATGGAAAAAAGCAAAACAAACGCAAAAATCCTAAAGACTGCCATTAAGCTGCTGGCCCAGATGAGGAAATGGGTAGCCAAACCTAACCAGAGCAACTCTATTTTTCGAAGAAAATAGCTCTATAAAAGGCAAAGACGGTAAGAAAAAGGACTTACCCCAGTCCTAGTATGCCACAATGCCAACATGGAGGACAACTCACAGCAACCTAACTCCTTATATTTTGGTTTCTAATAACTAAGTTTCCTAATTTCTGGACAAAATCCCATTAATGCAAACATGCAATAGTCACATTCATCTTTCCTGATACATTAAGATACAGCTAAATCGCTCAATGTTTGAAACATGGTCCACGTTTCAGAATGAAAACCTTCGGTCTAACCAGGCAAGGGTGTAACTTCTGCAGGCCTCTACAGTAACAGAAACGTTCCTTTAAGCCGCAACAATCGACCCTGTCCATATCACCAGAAGAAATGAATCTATTTCCAAACATTTCCCCCATACTAGCTGACCTGGACAGTTATTTTCTGAGGCATTTCATTTCTGTTTTCAAAAGTTGTCCAAGAGCAACTAGAATATGGTGTCTGTGTTTTAATTTTTCGTTCGTGAGGGTAGTAGGAAGATTAGGCTTATTCAGGGATCTCTCGCAAACAGCTTTTCTAGAACGTCTACGTACAGAATCCGGTAACTCAAAATGCCATTACAAAGAGCAAGTTTAAGGGAGAAAGGGGTAAAAGGCGGGGGGCGGGAGGGGAGGTCGTTTTCTTCCACTTGTGAGAAGAGCAGGGGTAGACAGAAAATTCTTAAACGGTAGGCAAGGCAGTTAAACCTTTCCAACCGTCCCGGCCGGTCCAACGGTCGTTCAGGCCAACTCAGACTCAGGTCATCCCAAAAGGTAGGCGAAAAACCTGGGGTGTCGCAGCGCATCCAGTTCCGGCTGCGGGAGGGGAGGCGGGGGAGACAGGGAAGGGGTGGGCCGGGCTCTCCGCGGACGTTGCAGCCGTTAGGGTTGTCTTCGGGGGGACACCCCACCCCTCACAGCCCCCCAAGCTCGAGGCCCTGGAGCCACCGCCGGAGGGCCGAGTAGGGAAGGTTAGGGACCAGGATGAAACCTCCAAGAGCTCGTCTGACATCTCCCCTACAAGCACGGCCTCTACACCTCAGCCCCAGCCAGGCCTCCCCCGGGAGCAAAGCGGTCCGGCCCGAAGTCCGTGTGCGAGCGTCCGCCAGGACGGGCGAGCATCAGGGTCTCCGCCGCCTGACCTGCCCCCACGATCCTCAAAGTGCCCCCCTCGACCCCTGCACCCCCCGCCACCACTCAGCCAGCCGCTCCAGACCGGACCCGCGGCTCCTCCCCGCCCCCAGTGGCGCTGGCCGCCCCCTGACCCAGCTCGCCCCGGGGACGCCCGGAGGCCGAGGGACCAGGTGGGGGGGGGGGACCCGGGTCCGGAGGGTGGGGCGCTCAGGTGAGGGCAGCTCCGGGCCGACGCCGCCACCACACAAAGGACCAGGGGCTCCCGCCGCCATATTGAAAACTTTCCTCCTCACACGACAACTCGCAAGTCCCCCACCCCCACCCATCACACACCCCCGCACCCCGAGGAGGAGGCGAGGACCAGCCACCGAGCCGTGCGGGCCCAGAGCCCTGCCTCGGCGGCCGCGTCTCAGCCGGGCTCGGGAGGACTCCCCAGCGACCACCCCGGCGGCTGCCACCACTCCAGCCCGCACCGCTGCCCCGCCGCGCAGCGCACCAGCCCCCGCGGAGCCGCACCGACCTGGCCCTCCGGCCGCCCTGCCAGAGCCCGCTGTCCTCACGGCCCGCATCCCACCCGGGACGAGCCCCCGCGCCTTCCTCCCACCGCCGCATCTCCCACCCTCTGAGCCACCCCAAACTTGACTGGGCCCCGCGGGACGACCGCTCCCCGCCCCCGCGCCTCCGGCCTCCCGGGCCGCGCGTCCTCGCTCCCTCCCTCCCCCAGCCGCGAGCAGGATCCGGGGTGCTGGCTGACTCACCGGCGGCGGCCGCACCTTACAGATCCCAGTCTGCTCGGCTATGGGCCGGATCTTGTGGATGAAAGCGAAGGGGTCCGCAAACTCTTCCCAGCTGGGCTCGAAGACCGGACACTCGGGGGGAGGCAGGAACTCTCCCAGCGGGCCCGGGCCCCCGAGGGGCAGCGCCGGGCGCGGGCCTAGGGGCAGCGCGGTGGCCGGCTCCATCACCGCGACCTGGGCAGGGGCGAGCACAGGGCAGGCTCCGCAACCGCGGCAGCGAGCTCCGCTCGGGCCGAAACCTGTGCACACGCACAGCTCGGGCGACAAGTCCGACTTCTACTAGCAACGGCAACACCTAGGGCTTTTTCAGCCTTCCTCCGACGACGTCTTGCCGCTACCCCACGCCGTGCGCCTCCGCCGCCACGGCGAGGAAAAAAGTCCCCGCTGCCACCCCGAGCCAGGTCTCGCCCCGCCCCCTAACCGGGAGGGGCAGGGGCCTTCCGCCTGGGATGTTTGTCCGTAATGCTTCAGTTGACCACTGAAGTTGCAGAATTCTTGCTCTCAAGAAGTTAACAGTCTAGTAGAACAGAGCTACAGTCGACCAATCACGTCATACATTTTGCCACGAAGGATTTGCATAGTAAAACCCGAGAGGCAGAGTACTGAAATTGGAAGATTCTCCAGGTCAAGAAAACAGCTTAAACACAAGAACAGCAAGGACAGACGCAAGCTCTAGTACTGAGGATAGTAATAACCCTTTGAGCACTTGCTTATCCTAGTCACGGTGTAAAGTTCAAGTGCTTTTCGGGATTGTTTAGTCTGTGAGGGGCTTAAGCGTTTGACCAAATCCGACAGTTCAGACTGTTTATTGGAAAGTGGGGGTGTTGCACAGAAGTCTACACAGATCCAAGGCTGAACTTGAGCAAAAGAATCTTGAAATAATACAGTGAAGGAATGATGGGGCCTAAATAAATTCAACAGAGCTATAGAGTGAAGTGAAATTGTAGGAAATAAAAGACTAGGAGGGGACCATAGGAATACCATACTAAGAGTCTGGCCAGTTGACATTGCTGGGACAGGCATCTCACTCCTTGAGCTTGAGATATCTCTGGTGCACAGATTTCCAACGGGCTAAAAAGGTACAGTCTGAAGGAAAGAGATAAGAACTGGAGGTTTGATCCCGATATTTCAGCGAAGCAAAGGAAGAGCTGAAAGGTTAAGTAACTATGAAATAAAAAGGTGGGGGGTGGCCCCAGAAAAAGTGAGCTCAGAAGTAGCCCTTGAACACAAAATGATTCCTTTAATCTAGAAAGCAACCACACTCATGGAAAGACTGCCTGCCACAGTAGAAGGAGGGATGAGTGCGTCCACGGCCCTCCCTTCGGAATTTAGGCCATCTCTCTTAGCCCCTGGGTTTAGTTTTTAATAGGACTAACGTGGCCGAGGCTGGCCTGGAACTCTATATAGCCAAAGATGACTTTGATCTCTTGATCCTCCTGCCTCTACCTCTTAAACGCTGGGATTACAGATGTACCCCATCACACACAGACCATGGCTCTTCATCTTTAAAAAGGAAGAAGTTAGAAGTTAGATGTGGTAGCACACACCTTTAATCCTACACAGAGTTCCAGGCCAGCCAAATCTGCATAATGAGATCCTGCCTCAGAAAACAGGCCTGGAGAGATAGCTTGGCCCGATTAGGGGCATCGGCTTCTGCCTTAGAGGATGTAGGCTGGATTTCCAGAACAACGCCCATCAGCTCACAACTGCCTCTTCACCCCAGCCTCAGGGGCTCTGATGTCTCTTCTGGCCTCTACAGGCAACACACACACACACTCTAAAATATTTTTAAAATATAAAAATACAAATCAGTTTTCAGTAAAGGGAAGAAAAGTCTCATTCTTTAATAAGCTCCATAGAGGTACCTGGCCTCCAAAACAGTTCAGCAATTCCTAGAGAAGGCAAAACTTTTCTTAGCTCCACAGGCATTTGGAGCCTGACTAAGACTTCTCCTGATGCAAATGAAACAACCTATGCAGGAAAAAATCATTGTAAAATAAGGTGATGCAGCAAGTTGTAAAATCGTAGGGGAAACCTAGGTAAGAAGTATAGAATTTACCAAATTTTCGAGTCAAGGTTTCACTATGTATCTCTGACTAGCCTGAAATTCACATATTGACCAGGCTTGACTTCAAACTCAGAGGTGCTAGGATTAAACATATGTGTCACTTCACCCAGCTTGCCATATTTTTTAACCTTGATTATTTTTTTTCATGATAATGTATTGAGGAGGGGAAACCTGAAACAGGATTGCATACTTGTAGCCAACCCTGGCCTAGAATTCACGATGTAGCCCAGGCTGACCTCATTCCCAGGGGCTAGGATTTCAGACAATCCATCATGTTGGCTGAAAATGTTTCTTTTATTGTCACTCTTGGCCCTGGCCCTGGGTGTTATATGAGTTGTGTGCGTTTGAGGGTCTTCCAGGAGTTGATTTCCTGTCATGTTCTTTGCCTTGGGAGAGCACAGTACTTTCACCCTTGACATCCTACAAATCAAGTAGGTTATAACTTTAAGACTTCTGGACATACATGAATTGTGGGTATTTAACAGGAGGGTACGAGCTTAGGGAAAATCTCAGTTGTCTATGGCCTAGGCATCTTTTCTCACTCCCAACTTTCAAGGTCTACTAGTCCTGCTTCCTCTATTTCCGGTAGTGCTCCTAAATGATGAGATACTGCTGCTCTCAGATCAAGCAGCAGCTATTTGGCTCCACACCCACCCAGAGAGACGCTGAGGGAGCCGGCGGTTGCCAAGCTAGCAAGGAGAACCTAGGGCCTGAGAGGGATCTCTACTTAAAGGCAACTGCTCCCCCGCCCCACAGAAGACGCTTCCCCTTGCCCTTTATGATGTGTGTTTACATGGGCGGAGGGATCCCTCTCCAGCTGACAGCCACACCGCGACCGGCTCTTCTTTTTTTAAAGAGCCTAGCCACAGGCGATGATTGGCCGCGGCCCGAGCCGCATCAGCCTCCGGGGGCGGGGCCCGCTCCGCATTGTCTAGTGTGGGGCCGGCTGGACGCCTCAGAGGCCGGACCTGGGTAACCCCGGCTCCAGGCCGGGTCTCGGGTTCCCAGAGGGCTGGGAGCGAGGACTGGGCGGAGCCACGGCGCCAGGTTCTCGGGGAAAAAGGGGCTGCAGCCCCGGCGGCCGGAGTAGAACCGAGCCCGCACGGAGTGCCACGTCTCCAGGAACACCCCCCCCACTCTTGGACAACACTCCGCCTCCGCCCCGGACTCCGTCCCCCCAACCACCCCATGAGTGCTGGAGAGCCTCTAGATACATCTCTAGGGATCGATGTCTCTATCCGGCCCCCTCAGCCGTCAGACCTCAACCACCCCCAGCAAGCTGAGTTCCACCCTCGGCCTGCACCCCAAGAGCGCAGCCTGTGCCCTAAATCTGCCTGCTGGCTTAAGAGGCGCCGGTCCTCCTTCCGGTCGCCGTGCAGTGGAGGCCAGGCTTCTGGTTCCCAAACGCGAGGAAGGACTTTTCCTCTCGCTCTCCGTCGTTGTCGCTCCCACCCCTCCCGCCTGGCTCGGGGTCTGAGCCACAGATGAGGGGGGGCAGGCCTGGATCCCCAGAACACCGGGAGGGGGCGGCGGCCGGCGCAGCACGTAGCGCACGTGTCGGTCCCGCTCCCCACCCCCTCCGCACGGATGCCGCCTCGACGGGGCTCCAGTGTCGTCCGTGTGCCTTCCTTCCGCCTTGGCCTTACTAAAGTGCGTCGGGTCTACTTCCACCCGTATTTTCCCATCCCCATCTCCTGTTTTCCTGAGATGCACCATTTCAGTTTCTCATCTCCAGTTCAGTGACAACATCTGAACTCCGGCACCTTCCGTGCTCTGGAATATTTGGTGTCAGGTGTCCCCTGGAGCAACCATGGGCCGTCCCTCTGCTTTACTTGTTTTGTGTCTTTCCAAAACGTCTCGTTGCTACTCTTTATTGCTACTTTTATAGTTCGGCATCTGTTTCCCAGCGTAGTCCCTGCTAACTCCGCAGCACGTGCCCCACCCCTTGGTAAGCCGCTAGTGGGAAGGAGTAAAGTCAGTACCAGGCACGTGGGAGCTGCTCCACAAATATTTGTAGAAAGGGAGGAGAAATGAATGGCCTTGAGTTTCTGTGACTCCAGTTGTCTGAGGATGAAGCTTTGGGCTGGACACCGAGAAGAATCTACTTGTCTCACAATAACTCCATGGCGAAGTGTTGGACAGCCCACGCAGTGTGTGAATACAGTGAGATAAAGCGTCCTCCCCATTCCCTCCTCTGCTTAATTCCACTAGAACCAGTATCCCTCCCTCTCAGCTGCAAGGCCTTCCCTGTGGGATATCTGTACTCTCTTGGTCCCCACCCCACCCCCAGCTGATAAAGGGTCTCCTTACGGGCTCTGTCCTTGAAAAGCCGATCTGGTCTTGGGGAAGCATCCTTTAACTAAACAACACCGCCTCATCCCTACACGTTTCTGAGGCGCACACACAAGGGAGGGGAGGAGGGGAAGACCTCTCCTAGACTGGCACTGTACCAGAGCTACAGTCCCAAACCCTGCCCCTTGCCACTCCCGGAATCTCTGCTGACTCAGCAGCTCAACTGCAAGCCAGAGTACACCTTCGGTGTAATTGGGTGTGAGACCCAAAGAACTAGACACTAGTGTGGATCAGACACTCAAGTGGAACGTTCCCACGGTGGTGCTGGCCCTACCCACAGGGGCTGGGAGGGGCAAAGTAACCCTCACCAAGGCTTGGGCTTCAGGCGCTTCTTCCCATTCCGGTTGGGCCACTTTGGAAGCCTGAGACTCTCAAGGAACAGTATTGAATATTTTTATGGTTTATTTTGGAGACAGGGTCTTTCTATGCAGCTCAGAATGGCCTCAGATTCACAAACTGACCTCAGACTCACAGCAATCCTCCTGCTTCAACCTCCCTTAGTTTTGAGCCAAGGAGCAATCTTGTGCTGTTAAAGGATGAGAGGAAAGTCACACTCCCTGTTTACCCCGGTTCTCCTAACTCCTCTCAGCACGTCCTGTTCCTCAGATAGCTCAAATGTTTAGAATTCTCTGTATCTGGGATGTAACACGCTGGAACCTTCCAGAGCATCACCATATCTAATTGAAATTCCCTGTCCGACTAAATTACACTGTATGTTCGGCATAGCATGGCTTCCTAAATGCAAAAGGAGACTTTTTTTTTTTTTTTTTGACATTTTTCTTCCCTGACAGGAATAATGTGGAAAAGAAAAGAAAGAAAACCTGAAAAACTGCATTACTGTTCTATCATGTCAGGGCGACTAGCCAGGAGTAATTCACAGTCCACTAGACACAGCAACCCTATGAAAGGAAGGAGGTGGTATTACTGTCATCGTTTTTTTTTTTCAGACAGAGAAACTGAGACTCCCATAAGTCAGCCAAGATCACTCTGATAATAACAGCTAAGCCAGGATGAGAATAGCAAAGTCAGCACCTGCCTTTGATCTTTTCCAAACACTAGTCTGAAAACTATCAGACATAGGACCCTCACCTCATCTCCCACCAGCTGTACCTTCACCTTCTGCCTGGGTCCCACAACTTCCTCCTAGGCCACTGTGGCTGCAAACCACGACGCTTGTCATCTCCAGCGTTTTGTTTACATAGGAGCAAATGTTTCACAGAATGTCCTTCTACAATGATGCACCTGTATATTGAGCCTTGTAAAGTTGATTTTTGTGACCCAAGATGGACAGTGTTTGAGAATAGACTGCTCTAAGGCTAGTTTTTCCTACAGTTTTGGCAACTTTAAAAAGATGTACGAAGGTACAGAGAGACAAGCAGGTGAAGATACTGGAAGGCCACCAGGCCTTGGAGAAAAAAGTCCCGCTAATAAGCTAACATTCTGATCTTTGGCATATAGCTTCCAGAATTGTCAATAAATGTGCCCAGTTTAAACAAATTCCTTCAAACCGATCGGTCTCTTGATTGTATATCAAGTGATGCAAATGTATGTGTTTGATTCAGATTCACAGTCACAGGTCTTACGGGTTTTCTTTCCCTAGAGAGCCCTTAGGAATTACCCACAGCAAGTCTTCTTCAAATACCTAACTAATCTTTCATTTCAGCCACTGCCCCTCCCTCCCCCACGGCTCCTCTCTGGGCCCCCACCCCCAAACACTGTCCCCATGGTATAGAAAGGCGCTAATTATACGGAGGCTCTTCGGATTGCGTTTAGCTGCGGCTTGTTCATTTGCATTCTTCCCCTCATTCCCCTCCCCCCTCGGTTCTCAGCCCATCTCACTCAGGGGCCACTTTGTGATCCACATCTTTTTGTGGGTTTTTTTGTTTGTTTGGTTGGTTTTGTTCCTTTTTTATTTTTTGAGACTGAATTTCTCTGTGTAGCCTTGACTGTCTCGGCACTTGATCTGTATAACAGGCTGCCCCCCCACCCCCCAGTGCTGGGATTACAGGTGTATACCACTGCCCTCCCAAGCCCTCCCCTCCCCCCCACCCTTGGCTGTGTTCCATCTCAGAACCCCTAAGGCAAAATTAGTGCCACGCATAAGGCCAAGATGTATGTAAGTTCTTCCAATTTTTGTTTAGTTTGGGGTTTTTGAGACAGGCAGTCATGGTATCCTGGGCTGACCTTGAACTTACTCTGTGGTCCAGGATAACCCTAGATTCCTGGTCCTCTTTCCTCTACCTCCCAAATGCTGGGAAAACAAGTATTTGCCATCACACTGATTTTTTTGTTTGTTTTGTTTGGTCACCCCTTTTATACAGACTCTTATGTATAGCCCTGAATGGCCTGGAATTTCCAATGTAGATAAAGCTGGCCTGAACTCAGAGATCTACCTGCCTCTTCGCCTGGAATTAAATCTAGCCCAACTAACTTGATTTTTTTTTTTTTTAGCTCTTCTTTTTTTTTTTTTTTTAATTCAATTTTTCAGACAGTGTGGCCAGACTGTGTGGAGCTCCGGCCTCTCCATCAGCCAGATGAAACCAGTGGGCTGATGGGTTCCCTCAGTCCCAAAAGAAACAAAGATTGTCAGGAGAGCAAGGCAGAGCCCCCTGGGGAGAAATACACAAAGAGGGGTGTGTTTGCCTCCATCCCTAACAGAGAAGTAGGAATCTGGTGGTAACAGACAGACATTCTCTCTGAGTGGTTGTGTATCCAAAAGTACAATGTGCACAGCAATGTAGAAAGCAGGAAGCTGGAGCTCTCAAACATTCCATGAAAAGAAGCCCAAGTGGGCTGGAGAGATGGCTAAGTGGTTAAGAGCACTGACTACCCTTCCAAAGGTCCTGAGTTCAATTCCCAGCAACCACATGGTGGCTCACAACCAGCTGCAATGTGATATGACACCCTCTTCTGGTGTGTCTGAAGACAACTACAGTGTACTCATATACATAAAATAAACAATTAAATCTTTTTAAAAAATTAAAAAAAGGAGAAAAGAAAAGAAGGCCAAGCTGACTTGCATGGAAGAGAGTGGTGACTGTAGACTACTTGTAGGCTGAGACAGGAGGATTGCCATGAAGTCATGAGACAGGAGGATTGCTACTGAGACCCAGTCAAGAGTGAGAGATTCCTGTGCCTGGCAGTTCGAGGCCAGCCTGGTCTACCGAGTGAGTTCCAGGACAGCCAAGGCTATACAGAGAAACCCTGTCTCGGAAGAAAAAAAAAAAAAAGTGAGAGATTCCTTATATAGAGAAGTAAACTTTCATGGAGTTCCTGGTACATGCCAAGTCTGAGTATGTGGATGGTGTTTTTTGTTTTTAAATTTTTACAAGAACCCTTGAACTATAATCTCAGCACTTGAGAGGTGAAAGCACACAAATCAGAAGTTCAAACATTTATTTATTTATTGAAGACCAGGCTAGTCTTGAACTCTCAGAGAGTATGGGTAGCACCCCAGTCTCCCTAGTGCTGGGACTGATGGTGTGCACCACTATGCCCAACTCACATATTTAGCTTATGTATATGAGTGTTTTGCCTACATGTATACATGTGCCTGGTGCCCATAGAGAGCCCTGGAGCCCTGGAACTAGAGTTACAGAAGGCTGTGCGCTGCCAATGTGAGTGAGGAGTCTAAAGCCTGCCTGAGTTACAAAGTAAAGTCAAATCTATCATGAACTACATGAGAGCCTGTCTTAAACAACAAAAGAACCCTTAGGCACTTGAGGGCAGTCATCTGTCATCTTCCCTTGATAGGGGAGGAGCTGGGCTTCAGAAAGACTGAATCATTTGGCCAAGACCACACGAACAAGTTAAACAGAAGCAGATTCTAGCCTAGTTTGTCTGAGCCTATAATCTGTCTGGTTTTTATTTTTTATTTGTTTTTATTTTAGTTTTGGGTTCTCAAGACAGGATTTCTCTGTGTAGCCCTGTGTAGAGCTGTCCTGAGCTCCCATGTGTGTTTCAACTACACTATGTCCACAGCCCTTCTCTGCCTCCTGGCACCGTTGCTCCCCCAGTATCTCTCATAGTGTTTCTTGCTGAACAGATCATGTCAACTATCAGGATTCTCTCATAACCCATGAGTTAATAAAGACTTGTTGAGCATGGCTCTCCGGGCCAGGTACTATGCTGTAGATATAGTACCAAATGAAACAAAGTGTCTGTCCTTCTGCAGCTTACAATTCTAGGCTAGTGAACAGTGACAGACCACACACACAACAAACATCATTTCTGGTAGCAACAAATGGTCGGAAAACATAACAGATCATCCAGTAGGAAGGAGAGAAGTGGTCCTGAGTGGCACTGGGCTCCATTAGCCAGTGACAGATGCAGGGCAGCAAAGAGAGCATCCGAGCTTAGGCTCGGTGGCAGGGAAGGGGCAGCAATGGGGTAAACCTACAGAGGAGTGTTCTAAAGAATGACATGTTCAAAGACCCTGACTCAAGAGTCCTAAATGCCTTAGAGGCCATCCTCCAAGAAAACAAGCCTCTAAGTCTAGAGGGAGAAACGTCACAGGCAGACCATAATCAGGAGCCAGAACTTCCTTTTATTTGCAGTGAGAGGCCCTCAGAGAACTGCAAGAAGAGGAGGGACCGCACCTGATTTAGGACTTTTTCTTTTTCTGTCTATCATCTATCTATCTGTCTGTCCATCACCTATCTACCTTCCTACCTACCTTCCTACCTACCTATTATGTTTTTTTCAGATGGTTATTCTGTATAGCCCTGACTGTCTTAGAACTCTGTAAATCAGGCTGGCCTCGAATTCAGAGATCTGACTTGTTTCTGTCTCCCAATTGCTGGGATTAAAGGTGTGTATTATTAAAGGCCTGCTTCTTTTCCCTTTTTAGACAGGTCCTTTTATGAAGTCTATGTTGGCTTATAACTCATGATACTCCTACCTTACACTCCTGAGTACTAGGATTCCAGGCATACGCTACCACACTAGATTTTATCTATAATTTTAATTTTTAAAAATATCTTATGTGTATAAGTTTTTTGCCTACATGTATGTATGTATGTATGTATGTATGTATACACCATATGCCCGATGCATGTGAAAGTCAGAGGTCAGAGGAGAGCATCAGACTCCCTGGAACTAAAATTGCAGGCTGTTTTGAGCCACCATGTGGGTTCCATGACTCAAACCTGGGTTCTCTGCAGGACCAGCAAGTGTTCTTAACCACTGAACTATCTCCCCAACCCTTTGAGTTATAATTTTTGCTTTGGAGGTAGTTGTTTTGTTTGTTTGCATTTTGTTTTGAGATAAGGTTTCACTACCCAGCACACACACACACACACACACACACACACACACACACACACACAAAGAGGAGGGGGCTGGGATTAGCCAGAGAGAGCGAGAAGAAGGAACATTAAGCTTTAGGACGGAGTGCACTGATGTGTTAGGAAAGAGACAGCCAGGGGAAGGCGGGTGTCAGAAAGGAAGCAGTTCCAGGTGGAATCAGAACTGTGAATCTGCTGAGAAGGAATTCAAAGTGGGCTAAAGTCCATACTCCCAAGGACTGCTGTGTAGAGTTTCAGAGAAGTGGGACAGAACTTGAAACGTGAGTTCAAGAGAGAAAGAAAGTCCTTTTCGTGAGTTCAAGAGACGTGAGTTCAAGAGAGAAAGAAACGTGAGTTCAAGAGAGAAAGAAAGTCCTTTTCGACTTTCCTTCTGCAGGAAGATAACAGACCTGCTTTTTCCGTGATGACAAAGGCCCAGCAGAGAGGGAAAAGAGATCATGCAAAAGGAAAAGGATGAAGGCAAGGCTGGCAAACCCAACGTGAGAGGAAGTAGGTGGCCAGGAAAGAATCAGGAGGCTGGGAGAGACTGGGCGGAGTCGCAGGGAAGCCCTGTGTGATGGGGCAAGCGGGATGGCTCTCAGCAAGAGGTTCCTGTTTCTCTGCGCGGTGGTCTCTGCATCTATTTTCTCCGTTCAAAGAGAGCAGCAGCTGCTTTTTAGGGCAAATTACAATTTGTAGGTAGGGATTATGAGGCACCCACTCATCACATGTATCCTGTACCTGTGCCCCTCTGATGCTATGAGTTAGGGGTTGGGACTCAATAGTAACATCACAGAGGGAGCTGAGCTCAGGAGAGTAAGCAGCAGAGGCCTCAGGGTCTGTCCCTAACTCCTAGAGTGACTGACACTCATTGCAGCTCCTCTTGCCCTTTGTTCTGTCTTCTCCAGAACAGTGTTGACCTGAGAGGGCTAAATAAGACCAGAACTCTCTGCGGCCCAGGCCCAACACTGTCACAGGCAGGACAGAAAGGAACTGAGGTATGTCTGCTGTGCTGAGGTCTTTTAACTGTGATTATATAGCCCTTTTCCATTAAGCATACTTTTCCATGTGTTTATGGTTTGTAGAAGTCTGTTCATCTGGTATCTTTTACAGAAGTTCATAAGTGAATCACATGACAAAAGTCTTTTTTTTTTTTTTTTTTTGAGACAGAGTTTCTCTGTGTAGCCCTGGCTGTCCTGGAACTCACTCTGTAGACCAGGCTGGGCTCGAACTCAGAAATCCACCTGCCTCTGCCTCCCAAGTGCTGGGATTAAAGGCGTGCACCACCACTGCCCGGCATGTCAAAAAGTCTTAAGGAAAACAGGTAAGAAAAGTTTAATCTTATTATGAGTATTTTTTTGTAACTGTTATCAAAAATCTAGGGGAGAGATACATGTTAATGCTTATCAAAACACTGGGTGCTCAGGAAGAGCTCAGCACTTAAAGAGCATGAGATGCTACCTCAGAGGACCTGAGTTCAGTTCCCAGTACCCATGGCAGGAGCTCACACCCATCTATAACTCTAGGGGACTCAACACAGACATTGTGTTGTGCACAGACATAAGTATATAATTTAAAAAAAAAAAAGAAAATTAGAATCCCAGCACTTGGGAGGCAGAGGCAGGTGAATTTCTGAGTTCGAGCCTAGCCTGGTCTACAGAGTGAGTTCCAGGACAGCCAGGGCTACACAGAGAAACCCTGTCTCGAAAAAAAAAAAAAAAGAAAGAAAGAAAGAAAGAAAGAAAGAAAGAAAGAAAGAAAGAAAGAAAGAAAGAAAATTAGACCGGAGAGGTGGCTCAGTCATTAAAGGCTAGGCCCAAAATCCAAAAGAAGGAAGGAAGGAAGGAAGGAAAATAGATAGATCCTGGCAGTGATGGCGCACACCTTTAATCCCGGCACTTGGGAGACAGAGGCAGGTGGATTTCTGAGTTCAAGGCCAGCCTGGCCTACAGAGTGAGTTCCAGGACAGCCAGGGCTACACAGAGAAATCCTGTCTTGAAAAACAAATAAATAAATAGAAAGAAAGAAAGAAAGAAAGAAAGAAAGAAAGAAAGAAAGAAAGAAAGAAAAGAAAAGAAATGAAATTTAGAAATTTAGGCCTAGTGTGGTAGCATATGCTCTTCAGTCCTCCCACTTTGGAAGTAGAGGCAAGCAGTTTCAGGACAGCCAGAGCTACCCTGATGAGAGACCCTGTCTCTAAAAAACAAAGGATAATAATATTAATTAACTAGTTAATTAAAAACTATTAAAGCTGACTAAGATGGAAGACATTCCTGAGAATGAAGGAGATTGGAGAATACTGTGGCCACTGGAGCGCAGAAATCACATGACTACAATTTTTTGTGTGTGTCCTGAGTATGCAGGCAAGAATGGAACTCTTTGGCAAGGCCCAGGGGAGCCTTGCTTCTCATAGCTGAGGAGCAATCAGAAAAGATACTCAAGAATAGGGCTGGATGCAGGCACCTTTGAGCCTGAGCTGGCCTATGTCCCAGTAACCCAGCACTCACTCAACTTACTCCAGGAAACAGAATCCTGTGCTAATTGAGGCCTAAGTATGAGAAAGACAGGAATATATTTATATTCCTATAAATTTATATTCCTATATTTTTAAGAATATCTTTGGGCTGGAGAGATGGCTTAGTGTTTAGGAGCACTGACTGTTCTTCCAGAGGTCCTGATTCAATTCCCAACAACCACATGGTGGCTCACAACCATCTGTAATGGAATCTGATGCCTTCTTCTGGTGTGTCTGAAGACAGCAACAGTGTACTCACATATATAAAATAAATAAAACTAAAAAGAATATTTTTGAGCTGGGTCATGGTGGTACAGGCCTTTAATCCCAGCACTCAGGAGCCAGAGACAGATGGATCTCTGAATTGGAGGCCAGTCTGGTCTACAAAGTGAGTTCCAGGACAGCCAGGGATACACAGAGAAACTCTGTCATGAAAAACAAACAAACAAACAAACAACAAAAAAAATCAAACTGTTAACCACCACTGAGTGGCTAATAATTTGATTTTTGTTTTTGTTTTAAATGCGTAGAGCACAATACCCATGTGTTTCCTGGTACAAACTGGCATGTTAATAACCTTCCAGCTAGCCCTATCATTCTGAGCAGGGGAAACTTTGGGAGAGTTGAAACTCCAAACAAATATATGAAGACAGGCAGCAAATGTCATCACTGGACAGGTGACCTTCTTTCTCTAGGAAGGGAACAAGGCTGTGTTCTGTCAGGTTCCTAGATCAGAGTGTGTTCATGTAAATTAACAGTAACCTTAGGGCAGGAGAGGATAGGGCAGGGAGGAGGGCTGGTCTCCCAGTGTGCATACTGACCTCTTCTGTAGGAGCTGTATCCCAGCGCAGACACAATGCGGTGTTCCATCAGGCATTACCTCAGAACCTCTGTGGCCCTCATCTTCCTGTGGCTCTTCACCATCCTGCAAATCCCTGAGAAAAATGAAGACGTCAAAAATGTGGTGACTATTCTTTGGGAAACTGGAAGTGCATGGTGGGAGAGCTGAGGACAGGCAGGTTGCCCAAGGGCCCTGGACTTTCCTTCCAAACCTTTCCCTCTGAGTGGACCTGGGTGTGGATATAACCATTATTCCATAAATTAGCTACATTTGCTTGTCATGTTTCTCAAGGGAAAAGACAAAACAGATTCCACCAGAGCCCATGGATCTTTTTGGCTTATGGCCAGGCACTGTGCTGGACTCTCTCTACCTAAAAAGGCATATGGGAAGTTGGGAGAAATAAAGTCTGTTGTTTTACGAAAGGACCTATATATATTTTTTGCCTTTGTCGATGGTCCAGGTAATCAACCATGGCAGTAAGAATTCCAGATCACTCGATGACTGGAAGAACATCACCTCCAAGTATCTGAAAGAAATCCATCAGAGAAGAAAGAGTGAGTACCCAGGAGAGGGAGGGTGCAGGGTCACAGGAAGAGGAGGACCATAGGAGAGAAGATGATGGGAAAGAAGAGGGCAGGAGGAGAAAAGGCAGTGTGTCCAGAAACACTTGAATCTGTCTGACAACTCCCTCCCTGTTGCAAGACATTGAAGAATCAGGGGTATGAGGAAAGGACAGATGGAGGTAGTTGTTTTAAAAAAAGTGGGATCAGGGGATGAAGGATAGTTCAGTGGTAGGGACATTTGCTGCCCAGGATCTAAGAGTTCACATTTCCAACATCTCTCCTCTCTCTCTCCTTCTCTCTCTCTCTTTCTCTCTCTCTCTCTCCTTCTCTCTCTCCCTCTCTCTCTCTTTCTTTCTCTCTGTGTGTGTGTGTCACATACACATACCACACACCACTTACACACAAACACTCATACACATACACACACATACAAAGACACTAAAAAAATAGGTAGAAACAAGATCTTGATCACATTTTACATTGTATATACACTTATCTGCAACACCATACATCTTTACATTGGGTAAACAAGGAGTGGAACTCCCTTGTGTAACTTAACATTTCAGTCTGCAATTATGATTATGCCCTAGGGATGGTTGGCTATGTGCCTTTTGTGCGATGGGGGAGGAGGTAGGGAATGGATGAAAATGTGGCTTTTTGTTTGTTCATTTTGATAAAGGGTCTCACTATGTACACAAGGTTGAACTTGACATCCTCCTGCCTCTGCCTCTTGAGTGCTGGGATTGAAGGCATGCACCATCATATTGTGCATTTTATCTCATTTTTAATTAAGTGGATGCATGTCTCTGTCTATGGGTATATGTACAGGAGTACAAGTGTCCATAGAAGCTAGAGAGGGCATCAGAGTCTCTGGAGCTGCAGTTACAGGTAGCTGTGAGCCTGCCAGGTGGGTGTTAGCAACTCAACTCAGCTCCTCTGAGCAGTAGGCACTCTTAACCACTGGGCCATCTCTCCTGCCCTCATGTGGCCTTTTTTGGAGGGGTGGGGGTGGCCTTAGCCATTGGTTTTTGTTGGCTTATGTGTGTATAGTATATACATATGTATGTATATATACATATATATGTGCATATATATATGCACATATACTATACACACATAAGCCAACAAAAACCATGGCTAAGGCCATATATATTATATTATATATAATATTTTATATATATGTATATATTATATATATTATGGTATAGGAATATGAATGGTTCCCTGGGAGCTGCAGTTGCAAGTATCCTGAGCTGCATGGCTTGGGTGTGAATGCAACTTTTATTTGTCAGATGTAACTGTCATCTCAGAGGCTTACTGCTGAATAAGCTCACCCTTTCTTGCCCTTTCTGAACTCTGGCTGGCTGGTTCAACTCAGCTGTTCTGGCTCAAACTCTTCTCCAAACTGACTGATTCAATCTGGCCTGTCTCAGCTTTTCACTGAATTGCTCTGCTAGGCCTCAAACTAACTCCAGCAATTTGTTCTAATCTTCTGACTCCTCACTCTCTGGCTTTAACTGCCTCTACTGCATGAACTGAATGGAACTGACCTCAACTCCACTATACTGACTGACTGAACTGAACTCAACTGACTGAACCAACTTCAACTCTACTCTCTTTCCCTGCTCTGCCTCTCAACTCACAGACTCAACCAAAATGACTGGAACTCTGATATCCTCCTGCCTCTGTGTCTGAGTGCTGGGATTAAAGGCATGCACCATCATGCCTGGACCAAAGCTTTTCTTTACTTAAACCAGGCTGGCCTTGAACTCAGAGATTTGCTTGCCTCTGTGTTCCAGGGTGTCTGTGTTCCAGCCAGAGTAGCCATGTTGCTGAATTAAAATCCCTTTACACTTGGGTACTATGAACTGAACTCAGGTCCTCTTGAGTATCAAGCTTTTGGATAAGGTCTCACTATGTAGCCAAGGCTGGCCTTCTCTTTACTATGTATCTCAAGCTGGCTTTGAATTAAGCTCTTCCTGCCTCAATGTCCTGGGTGCTGGGATCAAAGGTATGTACCCTCATGCCCAGCTTTAGAGCATTTAAATAAAAGGAAAGAGAAAATAGCTGAAATATTTTAAAAAGTTGTGGCTAAAGTTGTCTACATGCATTTTTAGATAGAGACATTCAATGACTAAACGGAATATATGAGTGAAAAAGAATAAATGACTGGTGAGAAAAAATAAAGTTAGTCGCCGGGTGGTGGTGGTGCATGCCTTTAATCCCAGCACTTGGGAGGCAGAGGCAGGTGGATTTCTGAGTTTGAGGCCAGCCTGGTCTACAGAGTGAGTACCAGGACAGCCAGGGCTACACAGAGAAACCCTGTCTCGAAAAACAAAAAACAAAAAACAAACAAACAAAAAAAAGAGTACCAAGAATGAAGTGGTTCAGCCATTATGAGCACTGGCTGCTCTTTCTGGACATCCTCGTTCAATTCCCAGCACCCAAATGGCAGCACACAACTGTCTGTAATTCCAGTTCCAGGGGATCTGCTATCTTCACAGACTTACATACAGGCAAAATACCAATTCACATTAAATAAATAAATAAATGAGTAAAAATAAATAAATAAATCTTTAAACGGAACTCTTGAATTTTTTTTTTTTTTGTAGCAATAATGTGCACATTCTTTCTACCGAATAAAGAAAAGAAAACTAAGGGCTGGAGAGATGGCTCAGTGGTTAAGAGCACTCATTGACTGCTCCTCCCAGAGGTCCTCAGTTTAATCCCCAGCAACCACATGGTGGTGAGCCATCTGTAATGGAATCCAATGCCCTCTTCTGGCCTGTCTGAAAACAGCTATAGTGTACTCATACATATACAATAGATAGATAGATAGATAGATAGATAGATAGATAGATAGATAGATAGATAGATCTTTAAAAAGAAAAGAAAAATATCCCAAATAGCATTCTCTACCTCTAATCTTTAAGATTTGTTTCTGTGTGAGCATGCACACATGTGCGTGGGTCAATGTTTGTTGAGCCCAGAAGAAGGTGCTGAATCTGGTAGCTGAAGTTACAGGCAGTTGTAAACTCCCTAACATGGGTACAGGGAACAAAACTTGTGTCTTCTGCAAGACCAGAGAATAAGCCTCTGCTCCAGGCCTACTCCCTGGTACTCTAAAGTTTATTTTATTTATGACAGGGTCTCACTATGCTACATAGCCCTTACTGAACGCATGGTCTACCGTGAGTTTCATCATTAGCTTCTCTTATCTTTTTTAACACTCTCATCACTACCGTTCACTGACAGTTGTCCCTATTTTACCTCTCAGCATGGCTGACAGTGGGGATCACCTCAGAGTCACGGCAGGGTCAAAATGGCCTCTTGGATACACTCGCCTCCCTGTACCACGCCTCCTCCACATCTGAGCAGAGACAGATGACTGTGCTGGTCCACCTGGCAGACTCTGATCCCATCTGGCTCGGGAGAACTATCTCCCATATTTCAAGTCTCTACAAGCCCCAGATCTTGACAGGGCAATTACTATTGATCCACGCCCCACCTGATGCCTACCCCACTGTGACTAATGTCCAGAAGGAGATGTCTCAGGGGCAGATCTACTCCAAGCAGAATGTAGATCATGCTTTCCTCATGAGCTTTGCCACAAAGCTCTCCACTTATTTCCTGTTGATAGAGGACAATGTCTTCTTTGCCCCCAGTTTTGTCAGCCATATTCGCTCAAATGTGATCTACAGGAAGCCCAACACATGGGTGCTCCTGGAGTTCTCTAATATGGGCATCCTGGGCAAACTTCTCCACAGCAGGGACCTTCCACTCCTGGCTCACTTCCTCCTCCTCTTCCACAAGGAGCGACCTCTCAGCTGGCTGATCCTTCATTTCCGTACCCTCCTGGCCCAGCAAAGTCCAATCTTCTGCAGGCCATTTCTCTTCTACCACAGGTTGACTCACTTCACTTTTGAGAACAAGACCTTAATAGGCCAGGAAAAGGATGCTCCTGCCCTCACCAGCCTCACTGGAACTGTTTACACGGACATGAGGTTCTCTGACATCCATTCCCCGGAGGAGGCCTTCACTCTGGATGAGTCCTTCTTTTGGTCCTACAATGTCAGTACAGGGAACTATTTGATAGTGATTTTGAACAATCCAGCGAACCTCAACAGAGTGCAAGTAAGAACAGGCTCCATCATGGATGGAAAGTACATCCTAGAAAAAGGACAGGTGGAGCTAGGCTACAATCCTGAAGGAATACCCCCAAACTGTACCAGCTTTACCCTGCTTGGCCGTCTTGTGCATGGGCAGATGGATCAGATCGTTCTGGAAAGCGTTGGGTATGAAGTAAGCTGCGTGAAGCTGGCAGTGAATGCTAATCAAGCCGGTGGTCTCATGATCAGGCATATCTACATCTGGGGAGAAAATGCCAAAAACAGAAAAGATGATCAAAACGATAATGATGAGAGTTGATGCTATATCAATGTACGAATAATTAAAAGCTCAAACCATTTCATCAATATGAGAGATCCCAGGGAATAGTAGACAGGAAAGCAGGCTCGTGTTCCCAAATGGAGCACCCTCAGCCTCAGCCTTTGGTCCTAAGCACCTGCTCACTGGGTTTGAAGAGGAAGTCTCAGACAAGCCCAGACATGTAGGACATTTCTATTATTGCCAACCCCCGCCCCAGGTGAGAAGGGAGGGGCAGGTTTTTTTCCCAACCAAAAGGCCTTAGAGTAGGATTCCCTCATTTCTGGCTGGGCTACTTTAAGAAACCTGAGATTCAGGAAGCAATATGTCACAAGAGATAGGACAGAGAAGCCAGGTTCCTTGATTTCCCACTAGCAACATTGTCTATCATCTTCCTTCCATCAATGTGGGTGGAGACAGATATCCACTGGTATCAGAAGGAAGGGTGGGCGTGATATGGTCAAGTTGTGGGAGACCACTGGGTCTGGGATATAAGACAGAGGTGACATCTCTGTAGGGTTACTGTGACAATCAAGGGTGATTAATGTGCGAGAGCTCATAACCATAAAACAAAAATACTTCACATGGGGTCATGATGTCACCCAAATTCACCAGGGGGTTGGAGAGATGGCTCAGTGGTTAAGAACACTGACTGCTCTTCCAGAGGTCCTGAGTTCAATTCCCAGAAACGATATAGTGGCTCACAACCATCTGTAATAGGATCTGACGACCTCTTCTGGTGTGTGTCTGAAGACAGCTGCAGTGTACTCATGTAAATAAATAAATAAATAAATAAATAAATAAATAAATAAAGCAAGCAAGCACTGGTTGCTCTTCCTGGGGACCCTCATTTGATCCCCAGCCTTCACACGGTGGCTCAGAACTGTCTATTACTCCAGTTCCAAGGGATCCCAACGCCCTCTTTCAGCCTCTGCGGGCATCGTACATACAGGGTATGCAGACACACATGCAGGAAAAACATCTATTCACATAAGATAGAAATAAAGGTTAAAAAGTAAGTTTTAAAGTTCTTCAGTGGCTTCCCATAGCCCCTTGGTTACATACATTTTTAACGCAGCCACCTTGCTTAGCTCACGGCTAACCACTGTCTGTGGCAGAGTTCCCCCAGTGTCTCCTGTGGGTCTGAGCCTTCCAATGCCCTTGCTCTTTGGCATGTGTCGTGTCCTGGCTGAGGCCTGAGTCTCCTCCATCTTGCTGACCACTTGTCCTCAGCTTCTTCCTGCCACCACCAGGGCCACTAAGGCCGGGCCCTGTTACCTGCTCCCTTAGCATCTTTGTCTTCTATTTTACAGGTCTTTACAGGGTGTGGCTGTTTAAGGTTCAGAATCTCTCCTCTCTTTAGACCCCAAACACATGCTTTCTGAGGTTAGAAATGGCGTGTCTATTTTCTTCATCCCTGTGTACCTGGGGCCTCACAGAGGAATTGACACACAGCAGGCATTTTATCTGCTGAAAAAAGCAACCAAATCAGAGGCAGCCAAACCTCTAGTTTCTTCATTCCCTTTAGCCCCGAGTCTGAGGTAACCAGTCACCAGCTGCCCCACCCCAAACACTCAGCCAGCCAGGCACCTGCCTTATCTACCAGAAGAATCCAGGGAGGTGTCTTTCCTTTTGTCAAAACTCAAAATATTAATTGGAGAACCAGCCTGCCTCCATCTTAGGCTCAAAAGCCATCTTTATAGTGAAGACAAACTAGGCTCATACCTGTTTATGGTTAAACTTGTTTCTCAAGGACTGGGCTATGCCCTACCTGTAACCTTAACTACAAATGGTTCAGTATTGCCTGTTCCAGGAATGGTGATCATGTCTTTGTTTCAAAAAAATATGACCAACTTGTAACCCTACCTTTGATTCCAAAGGTTATATAACTACCTATGACTATCTTGTTATGACTATCTTGCTATGCCCCCTTGCAACTGTGTCTTTGCTCCAGGAGGTCATTAGGAGTAACCTGTTATGCATATGTTCTTCTATTTGCCTGCCAAATCCTCCGTTTGGAACCCTCTTACCCCTGAGCTAGAAAAGCCTTCATTACATCTGGTGCTGAGCCTCTGAACCTTAGTGGGAGGCAACCCATGGACACAAATAGAAAAGTTTGCTGTAATTAATTTGGTCATGATGATTTGGGTCAGTCATCTTTCTCCTCCCATCTTTGGGATTAGCATCAATCACCTGCATCTTCCCTCTAGACTCCTCTCTGAGACCCTGGAACTTAGCCTATTTACCACATCACCTTTAGGTTTGGGTTGTTCTGTAGACCAGTCAGCAAACCTGTGGATGCCATTTTCTCTCTCTGTTAACTATAGAACAACCCCTGGCATTCTGAGTCTAGCTGTGTGCTGTCTTAGACAAATAACCATGGACATATTTCTGCAGCAGAACACAGGGATACTTTACAAAATGGTTGGCATCGTGAGGTATCCCAATTACCGTCTCTGTCAGACGCTGTGCTAAGCACTTCCAGTGCCTTTCTCGGTACAGCTCAATGCAACAGACTCCATTTATCTTATTTTACCTTTGAGGTATATAATTGAGACCAGGAGTGGATGAAACAGAGACATGCTCACACCACTATTAAGCTGTGTGAACTTGGATTGGCTTCTGTCAGAGGCCCAGCCTCCTTCCTACTCAGAAGCCATACTCAGAATCCTCTTCTTTCAAGTTAGAGGCCGGACAGGTACAAAGTAGGTTGAAGTCTAGACCCAAGTCCAGTCAGCATCTGGAAGGGTTGTCTCCCAAAGCCAACTTGGAGCTTGTGCCTCTATGATCATGTCTGAGATATGGGATGCACAGACTCCCTCACAGGAATGAACTCTTACGTCCTTGGTAACTTTCACAGGATCCCTAGGAGTGACAATGGACAAGAACCAGATGCAGGTCTGTAGACCTATCTCCACAGCAAAGTGCTTATCCAACATATATGTACAAGATCCTTGGGGGAACAGGATGCAGACAATTACAGTGTATACAAAAGAAGTGGCAGGAATTTGAGTCCATGAACTTAGGTTCAAGATGTTAGGGAACATATTTTAAATCTCTATTTTTATTTGGGCCTAGAATGTCAGGAGGAGAAAGGATTTTTAAGGTATGCACCATCCGATCATACTGTTTTCCTGAAATATCTGGTGCCCTAGGGCTGTGGTTTTCAACGCTGGCAGCTTTATTCAGGAAGTATAGGAAAAACAAACTTAGACCTACTCTGGGCTAGCTCCACAGTGGCTCCGGGGTAAAGCTAGGAGCCATCGGTTCTTAAAAGCTGTCCCTCTGGAGGGTGGACAGACAGTACAGCAGTTAACAGCACATGTTGCTCTTGCAGAGGACCCAAATCTGATGCCCTCTTCTGATTTCAGAGGACATTGGGCACCAGGCATGAATGTGATCCATGGGTACAAACCCTCACAGGGTTTCTGTTGTAGCCTAAGATAATCACATCTTGTTCCATTGCTCTGTCCTTTTGTACTCTGGGAAGAGGAGGGAGTTGGCACTGTTCTTTCGAGCTCCAGTTTATCTGCCCATGTCTGGTCCTCACCTCCTATTGTCCTGTTGGCCCATGGGAAGCCTTGTGGTACATGGTCCACCAGGATGGCCACAATTCCATCGCTGTGTATGCATGTCATCAAGAGGAAGGCTTGAGGCAGCTGTGCCTATAATCTCAGCATTGAGAGGATACTTTGAGACCAACCTGAGCTATATAATGAAACCCCATCTCCAAAAAGAAGAGAAGGAAGGGGAAAACTTAATCATCTCTCAGCAACTTCAACCTATGGTCCAGCAAAAAAGTCAGGGTAGGAAATGACTCCAAGTCAGCAAAGCCATTGGAAGGGAGGTGACAGCAGCCCTATGCACTGTCTCTCGGCCACCTGTGCCTGCCTGGCTGGTTGCCTCACGTGGGGTTCCGCGGTCAGGTGAGTCAGAGCTGCTGTCATTATTTCCAGGTGCCCACTTCAAAGGAAGCTCGAGTTTTGATGTCTCTGGGCTCCCAGAGCTATTGAAAGGCTTAATGGGAGACTCCCTTATGTGTCTGCCGCTCCTCGATGTGATGTGTCAACCTGTAATGGTGGAACTATACCCAAGACAAAGATGTCTATATCGTCCCTTCTTCATGACAGCAACGCTGTGATTCATGTGGCATTCAGTATTTGTGTTTCTGACTTATTTCATAAACTTTAAGCCTCTGAGCAGTACATCTTTTGGTCTGTTCTAAGCTTCTAGTCTGCTCGAAGATGCTATCACCAAGGATTATGGCCTGCATTACCCTTGAAATGATTCCCAATCACTGCTTTTTCGGGGTCCTGTCCCTAAACTATCCACTAAGTGTTGGGATTCAGTTACTTTCAAGTTCTGTGGTGGTTTGAATATGCTTGGCCCAGGGAGTGGCACTATTTGGAGGTGTGGCCTTGTTGGAGGAAGTGTGTCACTGTGAGGGTTGGGCTTTGAGACCCTCCTCCTAGCTGCCTGGAAGTTAGTCTTCCCCTAGCAACCTTCAGATGAAGATGTAGAACTCTCAGCTCTGCCTGCACCATGCCTGTGTGGACTATGCCACATTCCTACCTTGATAATAGACTGAACTTCTGAACCTGTAAGCCAGCCCCAGTTAAACGTTGTCCTTTTAGGTGTTGCTTTGGTCATGGTGTCTCTTCACAGCAATGGAAACCCCAACCAACACAAGTTCCTTCCATACCTCACCCTTTTCAGTTTTCAAGGACCAGTGTAGCATTGAGTGTGCTCCTGCATCCGGCTAGCTGCTGCATCAAGCAGACCCTAGGGCAGGCAGCAGGCTATGATGTCCAGTGTCTTTACAGCTAAAGCAATTACTACTCTGACATCATGGAATCAAAACAGAAGAGCCTTGTCTTTTCTATGCCCCTATCTTTGACATCTTATATACTTGAATACAGAACTCAAATTAATGCTTAATGAACAGATTGCTCCACTTAATGGAATTCTTCTTCCTATACTTAACATTAGAAAATGTAAAAACAAAAAGGTTTTGAAGAAGCTACACCCTTACCTTCTACAGCAGCAGTTCTCAGTGTGTGGAGAGAGACACCCATATGGGTCCCATATCAGATATCCTGTATATCAGATAATAATATTATGATTCATAACAGTATCAAAATTACAGTTATAAAGTAGCAACAAAATGGTTAGGGGGTCACCACAACATCAGGAATGGTATTAAAGGGTTGCAACATTAGGAAGGTTGGGAACCGATGCTCTAGAGGAAGTTATTTGTGTACACCTACCACACAACTCCTTTTATTTTATTTTATTTATTTATTTATTTATTTTGAGACAAGGTTTCTCTGTGTAGCCCTGGCTGTCCTGGGACTCACTCTGTAGACCAGGCTGGCTTCGAACTCAGAAATCTGCCTGCCTCTGTCTCCCAAGTGCTGGGATTAAAGGCGTGCGCCACCACCGACCAGCCCTGGGTAGTTTATAATATAGCAAGGGATACGTACAAGAGTCCTGGGCAGCCTTCTTAATGACTGCTTGATTCCTTCTGCAGACTGTCAGTGCCCAGTGTCTGACCATCACTCAGAGAAGTGCTTGGGTCTCACTGAGTGGCTGGGAATGGGGACAAAGTTGGGCCTGTATAAAATGAATAGCCCCCTCTGACCTACCTAAAGGCTTCTTCGTGCCTGGGTGGGAAGCTGGGGTTCTGGGAGCTCAGGGGTGGGACAGAGGGTACTGAGTGGTTCTTTGTTCAGGTGGGCTCCCAGCCAGAGCCTGGGCGCACAGAGCAGACTGTGTGGGCTCCAGAACACTGAAACCTTGGGGGGTAAGAGGAGGAATACAAGTGGTGAGAGGCCTTGGCTACGGGAAAATAGGAATAATTAACCATTAAGAATGAGTGTCTTCAAAAGAGCGTAATTGGGGAGAATGAAGACACACAAAGAAGTGATTTCGTAGAACGGGAACAGAGGGTTATTATCTGGAGACCGGTGGTAGAGGAGCAAGTGCTTAAATACAGAAAGGCCCCTTTCCTTCTTTGTGGAGGATTACAGTCGCAGTGACTGAGAATCGCTCAGCTCCTCGGACTTCCTGAGCTACAGCGCTGTTCTAAGCACTGTGTGGCCGCTCCTTCAGCCACTCCGAGGTAAGCAGTATTGTCTCATTTTACGGAGCAGGAAACTAAGGTCAGGTACCGCGGCCAAGAACACAGAGAGGAAGCTGGCAAAGCTAGGATTCAAGTCCAGGCATTCTGGCTCTGGAGTCTGCACTTTCAGTTACCAACAATGCGGCTGAAGCCCAGCAAAATGGATATCCATGGCTATCTTTCTCTGACCATGCCTGTACCAGGGCCCACTCTGAGTCCAGCAAGATGGCTTGGCTGGGCAAGGGTACTTGTTACCAAGTCTGACGACCAGAGTATAATGACTCTGGACTCTACATGGTGGAAAGAGAGAAATGACTCCTACATATATATTGTCCTCTGACCTCTACATGCCCCTCCACACACAGACACACACACACACACATGCACGCACACGCACGCACACGAGCACACACACACATATTTGAACATTAAAAACATCCAGCAACAATGTCCCCAGCACACTCTCCCCTCAAAGACTCTCATGCCTCGGGAAACTGTTCCTTCTCCATTCTTAGACCCAGCCTTCATTAGAGTAATGAGATGGGAATCTCCTGACTCTTCCTTGGACACACAGCCTGTTTTCACCAACCTCCCTGGCACCATAAGCATAGGCGTTAGGGAGCTACTTTGTTCTGAGACAGTACACTGCCCGCTCTGTCTCTGTCTTTGTCCTGCATGGTCTGCCTAGTCAACGGCTCAGTCCTCACAATCCTGTCATGAACCCATCGTCTGCTCTGCTTCTGGCCTTCCCTCACCTGTCTACTCAGAATGGTGGAGTTATACTGAGATTTGCTTTCTCTTCCCAGCTCTGTTCCTGTTTAGCCCAGACTCATGGCAAATAGGTGTTAGAGACCCCATGGGCTAGAGACCTCTCAGAAGCAGCCATGTCTGGGGGATTCTAGCACTTTATCAAGCCTTGGGGGGGGGGGAGAAAGAGAGAGAGAGAGAGAGAGAGAGAGAGAGAGAGAGAGAGAGAGAGAGAGAGAGAGAGAGAGAGGTGATGTGATACAGGCTTCCATTTTCCTAGGGGAACAGCACAAATTGTGACTAACTGCTTTCTTTTTGTGATGGTTAGCAAACCTGCTTTTAGTTCAGGCTAGATTGGAACTTAAGAGTCTCCTGCCTCTTCTTCCCAGGTTTGTATCCTTTCTCGGAGGGGTGGGTGAATAAACGGGATGGTTTGAGGTAGTTTCACTCTGCACCTTAGGCTGGCCTTGAACTCATCAAGTACCTTGACACTCTCATCTGTTCTCTCTCTCTGCCTCCAATTCTTTGCTTTTTCTCTCTCCCTCTTGCTCCTCATATTTCCCACTCCCCCCCCCCCCAATAGAGACTGAACCCAAGCATGTTCAACTATGTCCTCAGGCCAGAACCCTGCTTGCTAAATTCCAACAGAGGTTAGGTTACCAGCTTTGGAGGAGCCTCTAGAGTTCCTTCTCACTGAGGCCAACCCTCCAGTCTTTGGTCACTGGATCACTATTCCGAGGCCTCCATGGGGCCAGCTGCCCGAGAATTCCTGGGGCCTGTTAGAAACAGGTGATTCTGCCAGCAGAAAGTCATCCAGGGCAGTTCATCTGCTGCAGGTTTCTGTAACACCACTTGACACTGGGTTCATAGTCATGCCCACTTTGAGCACTTAATAAGATTCATTAGGGGTCAACAAATTCAGACTTAACTCTCTCTCTCTCTCTCTCTCTCTCTCTCTCTCTCTCTCTCTCTCTCTCGTTTTTCGAGACAGGGTTTCACTGTGTAAGCCTGGCTGTCCTGGAACTCACTCTGTAGACCAGGCTGGCCTTGAACTCAGAAATCCTCCTGCCTCTGCCTCCCAAGTGCTGGGATTAAAGGTGTGCGCCACTATTGCCCGGCTCTCTTCCTTTATTTAAGATTTATTTTTAGTGTTTTGTATGCATGCATATTTTGCCTGCCTGTGTATCTGCGCACCACAAGTGTGCCTAGCGCTGAAGGAGATGATGAGCCTCCATGTGGGTGCTGGGAATGGAACCTGTGTCCTTTGCAAGGATAATTGCTCTTAACCACTGACTGAGCCAACTCTCCAGCCTCTCAGACTCAACTATCTATCTATCTATCTATCTATCTATCTATCTATCTATCTATCTATTTTGGGTTGTTTTTTGAGACAGGGTTTCTTTCTGTAACAACTTTGGCTTTCCTTGAAAGCCAAGAGATCTCACTGACTCTCAGAGATCTCACTGACTCTCAGAGATCTCACTGACTCACAGAGATCTCACTGACTCTCAGAGATCTCACTGACTCACAGAGATCTCACTGACTCTGCCCCCCGGGTGATGGGATGAAAGGTGAACACCACTAGAACTGGCTCAGACACAACCATTAAAGCAAGAATTTTACTTCTCGGGGCTGGAGAGATGGCTCAGCAGTTAAGAGCACTGTCTTCTCTGCCAGAGGACCTGAGTTCAATTCCCAGCAACCACATGATAGCTCACAACCATCTGTAATGGGATCCGATGCCCTCTTCTAGTGTGTGTCTAAAAACAGCTGCAGTGTGTACTCATATAAATAAAAAAATAAATAAATCTTTAAAAAAATTTTTACTTCTCCATCCTCACTCCCTCAGGACTCCCATCTTAGTTACGGTTCTATTGCTGTGAAGAGACACCATGGCCACAACAATTCTTACAAAAGAAAATATTTATTTGGGGCTGGCTTACAGTTTCAGAGATTTAGTCCATTGTCATCATAGCAGGAGACATGGCGGCGTGCAGGCCAATCTGGTGCTGAAGAAGGAGCTGGGAGTTCTACATCTTGATCTGTAGGTAGCAGGAAGAGAACTGATTGGAACTTCTGAGCCCTCAAAGCTCGCCCCTACAGTGACTCACTTCCTCCAGCAAGACCACACCAACACCAAAAAGGCCATACTCCCAACAGTGCCAAGAGCATTTAACACACGATTGGGGGGGGGGGGCAAACCTATTCAAACCACTACAGTTCCCAATATCAAAAGGGCCATGGCAAGGCTCTTCCAGGGATCCAGCCCTATGGAGGACATGTAGAAGTAGGATGTAGCATCAAGGCAAGGTGCAGATTTAACAAAGAGGACCGTGCCTGCCCTCCCCCCCCCTTTTTTTAACACAGTTTTCCTGTGTAACTCTGACTAGCCTGGAACCCACAGAGATCAGCCTACTCTGTCTCCAGAGCTGAGCCAACACACCCAGCTTTGTTCCTGCTTAATTTTAAAGTGTGAGAAAACAGAGTGGAGCCAGAGGTACAGAGGCAGGAGGATCAGAAGTCAGCACCATCCTTACCTCTACAGTGAGTTCAAGTCTGGCCTGGACTACTTGAGACCCCATATCAGAAAAGCCAATTCCCACTCCTCTCAAAAAGAACATTAGGAGGTTATGAGGTTGTGGGGAGTATAGAGAGCCCGGATTCTGTGACATCCTGAGTAAACGTGTACTATTGGCATAGGCACACCCATGTCCAGGACCCTAGAATCTGACCCAGAGAGAAATGGCCAAGCCTTCCTTGTGGTCCATGTATGGATGGTGATTGTGTGCAGAATATGCCCACGTACCTTTCTCCTCTGTGGATACTTCAGGCCTGAAGACTGCTTCCCTGCAGAGGCTGCTCCTCCCGAGATAAGCTAATCCAGCTGCAGCACACCCTAAACCTTGCCTCTCCATTTATCTGTATGTAATAACCCTGCCTCTTTATTTGGCTATGTGTCATGACCCCGTTTCTTTGTTTAACCAGGTGGCAGCTGGTTTATCAAAGAACATGCTCTAGCTTGCTCCTTGCGCCTATAACCGACTTACATTATAGGGAACTCATCTCAAAGGGTACTGAGGTTTGCTGTCCAGCCCTCACTGGATTCTCTCCTTCCTGTTGCTTGGAGTAGTGTGTGGGAGGAGTGGTCTCTTTTGTGACATGAACTTATGGAGGCTTCGGTTAAATTTATGTACCTCGAGAGAGAAAAAGGAAGAAAGGAAACACCAACTCACCTGTTTTCCCATGAAGATACTGGCAGAACAGATGAATGGATCTACATCTAAGGTGGTTTGAATATGCTTGGCCCAGGGAAGAGCATTATTAAGAGGTGTGGCCTTGTTGGAGGAAGTGTGTCACTGTGGGCTTTAAGACCCTCATCCTAGCTGCCTGGAAGCTAGTATTCTGCTAGCAGATGAAGATGTAAAATTCTCAACTCCTCCTGTACCATGTCTGTCTGGACACTGCGGGGCTCCTGCCTTGATGATAATGGACTGAACCTCTGAACCCATAAGCCAGTCTCAATTAAATGTTGTCCTTTATAAGACTTGCCTTGGTCATGGTGTCTGTTCACAGCAGGAAAACCCTAAGACAGCATCCTTCATAATACTTTGATAGGGCAGCTTTGTCTAACCTCTACCTCCCTCCTGTATGTAACTATCCTTCTGGCCCCAGCCCTAGGAACAGTGGAAGAACCAGGCTGGCTACCAGAAACAGCTTTGGAGGAAAATATTCTCAAATAGAGGGTCAATAGTGGATGCAGTTGCAGAGCCAAGATACAGCAATGGGGACTGGTGCTGTTAAAAATGGGAAAGGGGAACATGAATCAAAAAGAGACAAGCCCAAGCCTTCTGGGCCATCAGAGTCAAGAGGACTGAATAACACAGGCTGAGAGACCTGAGTTCTAGGGACTGAGGATGGGGTCATGTTGATAGGAAACAAAGGGCAGATCCAAGCAAGAGACTATCAGATCTTTCCACTCACAACTCCAAACACTGGAAGATGGGAAGTAGAGAGAGCCAGCACCAGGGAATGACACTCAAGCAGGTCACAGCTCTGATTCAGTGCAAACAGCTGTTTACACAGCTCTTCCGTGGAGGTCAAGTCTATAGACCTGGGTTCTAGACTATGGTCTCAGCAAAACCTTTCTGGAGGTCAATCAGGCAAGACGTACAGACACAGGTATTCTATGTCCATGGATGATAGTCCTAGTCTCTTGAACACAAAGTAAGGCCACATGTGACAGTCCCAGGGACCTTCAAAGTACATCAGTGCTTAACATCTGCCCAAAGTCAGGCACATCAGGACTCCTCTAACACAGCACCTGGGAGGCAGAAGGCTCATGAGTTAGAGATCAATGTAAGCTTGCGTCCAAGCATGGGGTGGGGGGGAGGAGGCTGGGAGTCAATGCCATCCTAAGAAGAAACAGGAAGTAGTCTAGTAGCTGGTTTTTTGTGCCCCAGGAAAGGTCTGTACAAAGATCTCATAACTGTCTGGGCAGTGGTGGTGCATGCCTTTAATCCCAGAACTTGGGAAGCAGAGGTTGGCAAATCTCTATGAGTTCAAGGCCAACCTTGTCTACAGTGTGAGTTCCAGGATAGCCAGGGCTACCTATTGAAAACTGTCTCTAGGGGCAGGAGAGATGGTTCAGCTGTTAAGAGTACTGACTGCTCTTCCAGAGGTCCTGAGTTCAATTCCCAGCAGTCCATGGTGGCTCACAACCATCTGTAATGGGATCTGATGCCCTCTTCTGGTGTATCTGAAGACCTTGACAATGTACTCACATACATAAGATAAATACATCTTTAATAAAGAAAAAAAGAAAGAAAGAAAGAAAGAAAGAAAGAAAGAAAGAAAGAAAACCCCAACCAAGACAAACCAAAAGAAAATATCTCACAACTCGGGAAAGGACAGTTACTTGATATCTGGCACTTTCCTACCTTGAAGAAACAAGGAAACAGGGTGTGGTAACAGAAACCTGTAATTCCAGGGGCTGGTGAGCTATCGCAGCAGGTAAGGGCCACCACCAGGTCCAAAGACCAGAGTTCAATCTGTTGAATCCGTGTGGTGAGGAGGAAACAGCTGGCTCCACAGGCTGTCCTTGGAGCCACACATATGTTGTATTACGAGCCCTGTAACATGCTCATGCACATGACTCTCACAGACACACACTAAACAAGTAAACAGTGTAAGAAAGAAATGACCTGTAATTCCAGCACTCAGGAGGGTAGGGCTTGGGGTCCTCAGCTCCAGGACACCCTTAAACAGTTAGGGACAACTGGGGACGTTTGAATACTCATCTGGTAATCTTTTAAAAAAAAGAACTTAGTGCATGTGCATGCATGTGTGTGCAGCATGTATGTGTTTGTACATGCGTGTGTGTGTGTGCATATGTGTGCGCACATGAGCGTGTGTGTGTGTGTGTGTGTGTGCATGGGTATTTGTGGACATGCCACAGATGCATGTCAGAGAACAACTAGTTCTCTTCCCCCTCAGTGGATTCCAAGGAATCATGCTCAGGCCCTTAGGCCTGGCAGTCGGTGCCTTTCCCTTGTTGGACCACGTCATCAGAACCACGTCATCAGTCTTTATTTGGTAGTTTTATTTGGCATCCCTTTATTTGGGGGAAGTATTATTAATTTTGCTAGGTCTACAAATGGATGTGGAGCTGGGCAATGGTGGCACACACCTTTAATCCCAGCACTAAAGAGGCTGAGACAGGTGAATCTCTGAGAGTTCGAGGCCAGCCTGATCTACAGAATGAGTTCCAGGCAGCCAGGACTACATGGAGAAACCCTGTCTTAAGCAAAACAAACAAACAAACAAACAAACAAACAAAAAAGAATGGGCCCAGCACTTGGGAGGCAGAGGCAAGTGGATTTCTGAGTTTGAGGCCAGCCTGGTCTACAGAGTGAGTTCCAGGACAGCCAGGGCTACACAGAGAAACCCTGTCTCGAAAAACCAAAAATAAATAAATAAATAAATAAATAAATAAATATAAAAAAATAAAAAAGAATGGGTCTGGAGCTAGAGAGAGGGCTCTGTGGTTGGAAGCTTACTGGTCTTGCAGAAGACCCAGGCACCTTCCAGCTCTGACACAGTGACTCAACCTGTAACTCCAGCTCCATGGGATCTAAAGCCTCTGGCCTCCTTGGACTCCTATATTCATGTGCACATACTCCCACACAGACACATAGACACACACACACACACACACACAATCAAAAAGAGCAAAATCCCTTTAAAAACTAAATACAAATTAAACATAAAAACACTAAACATAAGTATATATCACAACCAAGGTGTTTTCCCTCCTAAACAAAATGGTCCCTCCCAGCCAGTGCCACTGAGGGCAGCAAGTTCACACCAGTTCCTGTGAAGTCAGTGTGAGTCTTCCTCAGAGCAGCTAAATCTTTCCTAATGTGGGAACGGCAACAACTGGTCTCCCAAGAGGCCCCCTGTTTTGCAATCTGAACTACAGAACAACTTCTTACACCAGTAAATAACTATGATCTGTAAGTCCTGGGGCCCAAGGCTCCTTGCCTCCCATCCTTTGTGGTCACCTCCATAGGAATGTGACAGCACAGAGGGCAGAGCATGCTTTTTTTTTTTCTTAAAGATTTATTTATGTTATGTTCGTGAGTGTTCTATCTGCACGTACACCTGTATGCCATTACAGATAGTTGTGAGCCACTGTGTGGTTGCTGGGAATTGAACTCAGGACCTCTGGAAGAACAGCCAGTTCTCTTAGCCACGGAGCCATCTCTCCAGCCCCCAGAGTATGCTTTCTAATGTCACCACGGCCATGTTTAGTTTTTGTTAAAAGTCTTGCACTAGAGCAGTGGTTCTCAACCTGTCTGTCGAGACCCTCACAGGGGTCCCATATCAGATATCCTGCATAGCAGATATTTACATTATAACTTACAACAGTAACAAAATTAGTTATGAAACAGCAACAAAAATAATGTTATGGTGGTGGTGGGGCGGATCCCCACACTATGAGAAACTGTAGTAAAGGACCACAGCATTAGGAAGGTTGAGAACCACTGTCCTAGAGCAAAAAGCCCATTAAACTTAAAGTAAGTCCTACGCCAGCACCCTGGGAATGGGGCAGGTAACAAGGTGGAGATTAAATAAGTTTATTATTACAAGAGGAAATGACAGTATTCACAAGAAGCCTTGTGACTTCTGCATCCCCTAATCTGATGAAGGCCTTTCTGACTGTCCCAAATTGTTCTCTGAGCCACATGATGCACATGTGTGATTTCAGCACCTAGGTGGCTGAGGCAGGAGGGTCTCAAGCTCCTGGTTAGAGTGATCTATGTAGCCAGATGCTGTGGAGGTGGGAAGCAATTCCCTTCAGATGGCGAGCCCTATCGTGGTCATGCCCTGGCATATCGGAACAAGGAAGCCACTCCTTTGGCTTCTGGCCCAAACACCTCACTTCCTTGACAAATCAAGGGCTACCTGTCCTATTCTTTCCATTCCTAGTGCATCGTGTCTCCTCTAATTACTCTCAGGAACCATTCGGGTTATGTGCTAATCTTCCTCTTCACCCTCACTTGCCGTGACCCCTGTGGGACACCACTTTACAAACTGGATGTTGCACTTGGACCTGTCAGAAGCAATAGGAATTTTCCCACTCATAGGCGCTAAGTTTCCATGGTAGAGCAGATAGAAGGCCATGCACTTGCCATACTCGATCCTCTGATTAGAAAGTTGAATGCTCACTGATCTTTGACACAGAGATGCTCGTGGTGGGCCTTCTCAGCAGGGACAGAGGTCATCAGTGGAAACTGGATCTGGGATAGAGTAGTGAAAATTCTGGTTTCTTTAAAAAACCCAGTTATATTATGTTAATATATTTTGTTTTAATCCCAGGTGTGGAATAAGAGGCTGCTTCACAGCAGGTGATTATGATTTGCCTCATGAACTAGCAGGGCTGTGATTTTTTTTTTTTCCAGTTGCAGATAATTTAATGCTGAGAACTCTGGAGAGGGTATAAATCCCAGAGCCCCAAGAAGGGCCAGGGCACTCTGGAAGGAGGCTGCTGCTCCTGGTTGCTGCTGTTGAGGTTTGACAAAAAGTTGGAGATATCTTGATGACAAAGATTGGATTTGCCCCAAGGAACTCAACACCCCTAATCACCAGGAAGTAATCTACTTTGTTGGCTGAAAGACATCTACAGTCCCTTTCCCCTCTAACCATCTTTCTCTCTTACCTAGTGTTGGGGGTCAGAAGGGGTCAGAGTGTAATAAGTGTTAAAAGGGAGGCAGAGATATAAGAACCCAATAAAATACTAAAAATTAAAAAAATATGTCAACAGACAAGAGCGCCAAAAGGATCGAGGGCACCATCAAATACTGGGAACTGGCGGTGGCAGAAGTGATCTGGCTGATGAACCTGTTGTAGGTCAAGCGCTCAATGTCCAAGCCGCAGTGACAGATGCCATAACTGGCCTTGTAGTTTACCACGAAGGTCCAGGCTGAGCACTTCAGACTTGTGTTGGGACTTAAAGATGGAGCTGTAGGGTTCTCCAAGTGCTGTGAACATTTATGGGGCTGGGAAGATAGAAAAAACCCAATCGGACTTCTTACTTGAGAGAAAGGTGGTATTGGGTTAGCAGGGAGTTAAAATCTAAGCCTGAGCTGCCTCTTGGTGCTGGGAGGTCAGCAAGCTCTTGGGCACCGTGCGCTGCTGTCTACAGAAGGGACATCACTGTTAAGGATACAAGGGGCATGTCCCTTGTCCAGAGTCTCTCTCTCTTAGGGAACTCTTGACTGTTCATACAGTGATTATTACCTAAATATAATTGCATTCCCTTCCACATAGTAGAGATTTTGAAGCATAGTTTATACTCCTATGTCTTATATGGAGAATGAACGGTTTAACAAGCCTATATACTTATATAACCAAATAACGCAAGAAATAGAAATTATATAACCAAACCAATCAAGATACAAAAATTCCCATCATCACCCAAATGGCTCTTATGTCATTTTACTTCATCTTTATAGCGGTGAGAAAAGAATACAAGAGGCTTGGAGTTCTTGGCACAGGTGACCTAAACAGAACAGGTGAGATGGTTGACTCTAGACAAATGGTCACATCCCGCCCCACTCTGGAAACCTCAGAACCTGCAGGTTTACCAAGTACCCTAGCAATTCTGATATTGTTCCTTGGGCCAGAAAGGCATCCATCTACCAGTCACATGCATAACGACAGTATAAGAAAGGTCTGGCCGGGTGGTGGCGGCGCACGCCTTTAATCCCAGCACTTGGGAGGCAGAGGCAGAGGCAGGTGGATCTCTGAGTTCGAGGCCAGCTTGGTCTACAGAGTGAGTTCCAGGACAGCCCGGGCTACACGGAGAAACCCTGTCTCGAAAAAACAAAAAACAAAAACAAAAACAAACAAAAAAAAAGGTCTAAGACTGGGAGACGCTTTGTTTTACCTTCATTCTGAGAAGAGGAGCACAGAACCCAGACGCCCCAATTTCTACTGAAGCGCCGAGCTTGTCTGCACCGCCCCTGTAGAGCAGCAGAGCCAGAGTACTGGCTCCAGCTGGCCTTACTCTCAGACTGTAAGGAGCAAACTGGAAAAGCACTTAAGAGCTAAGGGAGGCTCTCCCAGCTGGAGGGATCTACAGAGTCCAAGAAAAACATGCGGTGCTGTTAGACACAGATCAAAAGTTCAAAGACGGTTTGGACCAGATAGTCCAAGCAAGTAAGCAGCAAAGAGAAGTGGGAGACAGGAACTCTGGGTAGAGCAGCTTCCAAGCGTAAATCCAACACTAAGCAGGGCACGTAGCTCCCCCTAGGGGATCGCTGGGTAGATAGAAAGCACAGCGGAATGACGTCTACGGTATCGGACGCAGCCCGTGTTTCCCCCTTTTCCAGTGGTAATCTTTTAAGCCAGAAAGGGGAAGCTAAGGGCTAGTGACCTCCTGCAGGTGCCAAGGCCACTTGGTTCCACGCGCCAGTTTTCAGATTCATTCCATGACCAGATCAATGAGCTCCTCCCCCGTTGTACACTGGCATGGGCATAATTACACTGCTCGGCATGGGAGAGCTGCCCGCAAATGCCAGCTCCTAATTCATCTTCAGAGGAAGGAGAAAGGCAGAGGCAAACAGGTCTAATCTCATTTCCCGAGAGGGCTCGAGGCTCTACAAGCTTTGCTGTGACAGACACTGTGTAAGGGTAAGGGCCCAGCAGAGGGTTGGACATGCATGATCTCTGTGGACCCACTTCTAAATCCGTGTTCCCATTGGAGCTGTGAGAGAGTCTGAGGCACCGTTAACAATCCCTTCTCTGGCTGGGCATGGCAGTGTATGTCCACAGTTCCAGCCTGTGGAAGGCAGAGTTCAAAGTCATCCTCACTATATAGTGATTTTGAGGCTAGCCTGGGCTACATGAGAGCCTGTTCTAACAATCTCTTCTCTCTGATTGGAGCCATTTCATTTTGCCTGCCAAGGAAATCAGTCTTCAGAAGAATCTTGATTTAGGATGGAGTAAGAAATAAAGCAGAAAACCCAGCCCACAGTTTAACACCTAAAACATCAGCTTTGTAAAGTCGGGAGAAGGGTACAGTTGTCAGGAAATTGGGGAACTTCAGATGCAAAAAGGAAGACAGGACCAGCCAAGTTCCCACAGGCCCATCCTGTTAGAGGGCCGTTTCAGTCAAAGCTAAGCAAGGGGCCATTAGGAATGTTCTCAACTTCAGCTTTTTGGGCCACATTATCCTCAAGAGCCTGGGTGGGGGAGAAAGAAGGTTGGGATTTTTATTTTCTCCCATTCCTTTCTGCATTCCAAGCCTTCATACCAGGTCTGACCCTTGACTCAAACATCTGGTAGTTTCTAGGCAGAACAAGCTACTAATCCCTCTTTTAGCAAAGCAAGAAACTCTCCCGCCCCCCCCCCCCCCATCTCTCCCCCAGATTCCCTAGCCCCACCCCCCAGCTCTCAGCTTCTAGACAAAAGCCATAGGCTTCAGGCTCTGGTGTTGTTCTTGGCAAGGGACCGCCTGCATTCTAAGTGTTTTCTCCCTAAGCAGAGCTTCCCACTGATTTGGGGACTGGCAAGAAATATGGCCTGCCCACTCAGCTGTGACAGCAGGCTCCAGGTCCACAAAGACAGCCTGGGAGATATGTTTCCCAGACTGTCTCAGTGAAAGAGGTGTTGAAGGAATGACTCCTTTCTGGACCCAGGATCTTGCCTGTCAGCATGGTGTCATGGGCTGTGTCCAGCTCCAGGCCATGGATTCCTCCTGTCAGCAGGGATACCCATTTGGACCCTGGCTTGGTCAGGAGAATGGGGGATACATTCAAACTGGTGGGGTAACAGAGCAGCATGACATGCTATATGTGGGGAGCAGGGAGGAACCTGAAGAGCCATTCCTAAGAAGAGCCCTTCTCCCTGAAGGCTGAAGCTGTGTGCTGTTGGGTTTGAAATCCCAAAGTCAGGGGCTGGAGAGATGGTTCGGCAGTTAAGAGCACTGACTGCTATTCCAGAGGTCCGGAGTTCAATTCCCAGCAACCACATAGTGGCTCACAACCATCTGTAATGGGATCTGACACCCTCTTCTGGGGTGTCTGAAGATAGGTACAGTGTACATAGAAGAAGAAGAAGAAGAAGAAGAAGAAGAAGAAGAAGAAGAAGAAGAAGAAGAAGAAGAAGAAGAAGAAGAAGAAGAAGAAGAAGAAGAAGAAACCCCAAAGACTGGGCTCTCTTTCTAAGTCTTCCTACATTTGGAAACCAACAACCTCACCTTCACTTATGAGTATGCCTGGCTCACAGGAACTAGAGACAGCCAAAACCAAGCAACCAGATCCCACTGCATTGTGTGCCCTCTGTTGTCTCTGGCAAGAGCAGAGAGTCCAAGACAGGTCTACCTGGAGCTTCCAGCTTCCAGCATTGGGTCTAGGACAGGTCTTCCTCATGGTAGCACCGCTGTCCTCCACATTCCAAAGGGGCAGAATCTCAAGTGTGGACTGAGGGAGTTATAACCAGTCCTCTGAAAAGTTGCCCACTGCCTCCTACAGTAGAGACAGGTCAACCCAGGCGGGCTTCATATTCAAGGGTCACACAAGAGGCCAGAAGACCTACCTATACCATATCTTTCAGCTCTCCTCACTCAGGGAAGTTTTATAATGTATAGACTCTCCTGTTTTCTCATTTTAGAAAACAGTGTGTGTGTGTGTGTGTGTGTGTGTGTGTGTGTGTGTGTGTTTGGTGTATGTATGTGTGATGAATGCCCACATGTGTATGGGTATGCTTGTACCTGAGGCCATAAGGAAGCCAGAGGACATGGGCTTCCTGTTCTATCCCCCTCTACCCTAGTCCTTTGACACAGTTTGTCACTTACTGAGCCGGGAGCTAAACTCGAAGTTACCAAGCCCCAGGAATCCTTTCTTCCCATTCCATTTCAGGTTTTGACTGCTTTGTTGACATACCATGACCAAAAGCAAGATGGGGAGGAAAAGGTTTATATCTGGCTTACACTTCCACACCACTGTCCATCACTGAAGGAAGTCAGGACAGGAACTCAAAAAGAGTTAGAACCTAGAGGCAGGAGCTGATGCAGAGGCCAAGGAGGGGTGCTGCTTACTGGCTTACTCCCCATGGCATGCTCAGCCTGTTTTCTTATAGAACCCAGGACTACTAGCCTCGGGATGGCACCACCTACAATGGGCGTGGCCCCTTCCCCATCATCACAACTAAGAAAATGTCCTACATCTGAATCTTATGGAGGCAGGTTTTTCTCACTTGAGGTTCCCTCCTCTCAGATGACTCTAGCTTGTGTCAAGTTGAAATAAAGCCAGCCAGGACAGTCCTCACAGTGCAGAGGCTACTCATACATAATGGGGATCTGAACTCAGGTCCTCAGGATTGGATAGCAACACTCTTGCCCTCTGAGGCAGCTCTCTGGGCCTCCTCATTGTTCACCCTCAATACCCATCCAGAGGACAAAGGGTCTGGTTTGGTTTTAGACAGGATCTCACTCTGTAGCTCTCGCTGGTCTCAGAGGTGCTCGCATAATCCTGCCTCTGCCTTCAGAGTGCATGGATCATTGCACACAATCTAAAGTTTTTTTTTTTTTTTAAAGATTTAATTTATTTATTTTATGTATATGAGTACACTGTTGCTGTCTTCAGACACACCAGAAAAGGGCACTAGATTCCACTACAGATGGTTGTGAGACACTGTGTGGTTGCTGGGAATGGAACTCGGGACCTCTGGAAGAGCAGTCAGTGCTCTTAACTGCTGAGCCATCTCTCCAGCCCTGTTAGTCTTATTTTAACTGTCACATTATATTGGTGATCACACTGTCTTGGACAAAAAGTACCAAGCAGAAATGAAGGATCATTGGAAAAATCCCCAGGGCCTATCAACTCATTCCTTAAAGAGAACTCCAGGTCTCTGGGGTTCTTTTGTATTTATTTCTTTATCAGACTAGAAATTCAAACCCAGCCTCACAGGGGTGTTTCCATTTCTCTAGTACATAAGATGTCACAGTTTTCCGATCCTGGGCTGGAATAAGTAGATGAGAGCAGCCAAATCAGCACCCAAAGAGCCACAAGATTGCACAATATAACAGTTCACCGTCAAGCATTTGAGAAAGTGTGGCTGTGTTTTAGTTATTTGGGCATATTTAGATGCATGTAATACTTGGCACAATGTTATATAGTTTGAAAGACTCCATTTTTAAAAGCTAGGATCATTTGTAACATTGTGTTTACCAATTTGATGTAATGTTGGGGCTTTTGAAAAGTCTTTAAAGGCAAGTTGGACTGTTCCCAAGTTCCACAAAGCTATCTGAATGTTACTGGTTTGGGTCACGTGAAAGGAGGAAGATCACTAACCAGTTATTAGGCTCAGAGAATCGCTTTGACAGGGCTGAGCATCTCCCACGCACGGAAGGGACCTTTTACGAGGGCAGGAACTATAGTTTTGTGGGCTCAGGAACTATCCTCTAACACAGCTTCAGAGCCTTTAAGTGGGGCTGGGGATTAGAACCTACTTGGGAATCGGGAAATTCTTCTGGGCTACTGCGACCTGTCCTACAGTTTTAGCAGAGGGACCAAAGGTTTTCAGCACGCACACAAAAATGAGAGCGAAGAGCTCTATTCTCCCAGGCACCGGAGCGATTGGAAGCTCTGGGTAGTTCCGGGACCGAAGGGCGTGAACCTGCCATAGAGGCACTGGCTAGACAAAGGCTCCAAGGCGGGGCGAGTTGGGAACTGGGAAAACCTGTCCGGATGTCCACAGAGTGCGCCTCCTGGTCCCCGTACGAGGAGAGCGGAGCAAAGGCGGTTTCAAGATCCCTGCAGACCCACAAGCCCAAGCAGTCCCGGGTTCGCGACCCGAAACCCACCTTTCAGCGTAGCTCGCGCCCCGCTGACAACACAATTACTGCACTGCACTTGCTAGGTGAGGTCCGCGGGGGACCGCAGACGCGCGGCGCCATCAGAGGGACTCTCATTAGGCATGCGGCGACAGCCTCGAGCGTGGGGCTGGGCCGGGTCTGTAGCCAGGCCGGTCCTTCTGTCTTCTATTGGGTGGCCACAGACTGTGTCGCCGAAGGCAATCGCTGGGCAGTTTGTAAAGGCCCGCGGCCGCCTTTCTCTCCAGCTACACCTTCCGTGGGAGAGATCCAATCTTTGGGGGGGCACACCTTCCGTCTTTCTTTTGGGGCTTTACCCCAGTAAGACTGCAGAGCTCATTCGAAACGTGGGCAAACCTTTAGTAAGCACTAGAGAATGAAACCCAATCCTAGCCTTTTGGCACATGCCTTTTATCCCAGCACTCTGGAGGTAGAGGCAGGCAGATTTCTGTGAGTTTGAGGTCAGCCAGAGCTACACAGAGAAATTCTGTCTCGAAAAAACAAAAAAATTGAGAAAGAACCAAAAAATGGGGGGTGGGGTGGGGAGGGAGGGAGGGAGGGAGGGAAGGAGGGAGAGAGAGAGAGAGAGAGAGAGAGAGAGAGAGAGAGAGAGAGAGAGAGAGAGAGAGAGAGAAACAGAGCCTGTTCCTGGAGACCTAGCAAGGTGGGACCAGATGGAGAGGGACAGGCTGTGAGGGACCTAGCAAGGTGGGACCAGATGGAGAGGGACAGGCTGTGAGGGTGGGCAGACAGGTGTATGAAATAACAGTGTAGGTGTTGGTGACTGGGCAGCTGCTCCTGTTCAGATGATTCAGACCAGTGTTTTAGGTAGTATTGGATGTTACTTCTACATTATTTTTTCCCCAGTGAGTGGGTACATAACTGTTCTCTGCTCAGGGCCCCTCTCTAGGCTGCTTATTAGCTGAGGTGGGGTTTTAATGCCTACGAATGATAAACTAGACCCTTTACTAACTCGGGAGGGTTAAGTGCTATTTATCAGATGATTGCACATCTCACCCCACACGGCTTACTCTCGACATTTGTGTAGCACATTCAAGAGGAGCCCAAGGCATCTGCCATCACTTCCTGCTTCAATTCTCATCGCAGACCAGCATTCAGGCTTGGACATTTGAATTGCTCGAAGACTATCTGCAGTCGCAATGACTCTTTGCTGAGAACACAGGAAGATTCAGCCACTATGACATCAGACCAGCTGCTGCTTGGATTTCTGCAGCCATCTTCCCACAAGACTAATCATGCTCTTTGAAACTGTCCGGCAACATTTTGAACATCAATGCTTGTTTTCACATGACTCAAGGTGGTTAAAATCCAGTATATATAAAAGCCAGGTGCATAGGTTAAGTTCAAATTCTGCAAAGTGTTCTTTGATTTCAAAGAATTGGGCTGAAGGAGGCTGCCAGGTCTAACGTGGAGGTGTATGGGAAGGAACTGAGGAGAGCATGGGGTGAGCATCCACGTGTTTCTGCACCTGTCACTGCCCCTCATAAAGTCACAAACTATTCTACTGAAGTCAGGGCTGCTAATGATAAAGGGAAAGCTTTTACTCTGAGTATGTGGTCATGCCTGCAGTCATGCCTGCGGTCATTCTGCAGCACTTGGGACTGAAGCAGGAGGAAGGGGGAGTTTCAGGTCACCTGGACTACTTGGTGAGCTGTTGTTCCACAAAGAAAAGGAAGAGGAAGCTTCAGTAGCAGCATTTAGGAGGTGGAGGCAGAAGGACTGGAAATTCAAGGTCATCCTTAATCATGGAGTGAGTCTGAGGCCTCTGGGACCTGGGAGACCCTCTCTCAACAACAAAAAGTTCAAGGCCAGCCTGGTCTACAGAGTGAGTTCCAGGACAGCCAGAACTACACAGAGAAACCCTGTCTCAAAAAACCAAAAAAAAAAAAAAAAAAAAAAAAAAAAAAAAAAAAAAAATAGTCTTACTACTATGTATACCTGGTTGGCCTAGCACTTGCTATTTGGACCAAGCTGGCCTCTGCCTCCTAAGTGCCGATGTTAAAGGCCATGTGCCACCAAGTCTGATTCTGAGTTTTTTTTTTTTTTTTTTTAAAAACTTTATGGTATGAGTTTTTTGTTTGCATGTATGTCTGTGTACCATATTCATGCCTGGTCCTCCTGGAAGAGGCCAGAGGAGAGCCAGAGGTGTCAGACCCCTTGGAACTAGTTTACAGTTGTGAGCTGTCTGCCATTTGGTTGCTGTGAACTGAATGAACCTGGGTCTTCTGCAACAGCAGCAAGCACTCACTCTTAACCACTGAGCCATCTCTCCAGCCCGATTCTGAGTTTTGAAAGGACAATTTTGTAGAGGTAAATAGGTTCGGGCAAACTCAGTTGTTCTCCCCAGTAGGAACTGAAGGGATTTTCTTGCTTGCTGGTGTTACAGCTATACAAGCACAGGGGACACAGGTACCCTACCTAGGACCTGCACATCTAGCCGGGAATTGCAGGATGCTATAGTACAGCAGCAACCAGTGCTCACCTCTATCCACCTCAGGCGAGGAGCAGTGGAGTTCCAAGTATTACTTAATAACCTGTGACAGAGAGGAAGAAGAGGTGACATTGTTTTTACAGGTGGTCTTGAGTGATGAGTCAGCCACTTGAGACCTCAGGCTAAGCACCTTCCTTCAGGAAGCACTTTCCTCTGCTCACAAAGTATGTATGTACTCTGCCCAAGGACAGACAGGACTCCAACCTCACTGTTAAAATGACTTTATTTCATTCACATCAAACTGAAATGACAGAACAGTTAAGGTTTTTTGTTTTTTTTTTTTTGGTCACTGGGTCAACAATGTTTGGCAGTTCTCAAAAAAGGACACAAGCGGAGTTCGAGGCCAGCTTGGTCTATACAGTAAGTTCCAAGTTGGCCAAGCCTACGATGGAGGAATCCGCCTCAAACCACTTTTCCCCACCATCACCCTGCAAACAAACAAACAAACAAAGAATGTGGCCAGCAGGAATAGAATTTTTTTTTTTTTACCAGAAGTGCACATAAAACAAAAGACACTTTAAAAAGTGAAAGTGGCTATTTAATGATAAAAAAATACCGGCAGAAAATGAACACTCTCTCACTCTGCTGCAGGGGGGGCGGGGGCGATACTGGCCAGTTCGCTTTGAAGAATGTGTCCATAGGCAAAGCTATGACAGCGTGCTTAGCCCTCGATTCTGCTTCTGTGACAAAAGCCAAGGAACTACAGGCAGAGATGCACAGTTAAGTACCCTTGTTGCTATGTCATTGTTATGAGCAACTACAGGCAACACAACAGGGGATGGTTGACAGCATCAGCCAGCACCACCATGGGACACTATCAATAGTGTGCACGGCTGGGAGTACTGACAAGGAGGACGGTCCCTATTCTGTTAAGCAGAAAACAAGTTATAAAAGAGTACAGTATGATCTCATGTTTGCTTTGAAAACTCTATTTGCATATACATATAGAAAGACACTGAGGCTATACACATTACCACTGGCAAGCTCTGGCCAATGGAACTGTGAGTTAATTAAAACCTCATACTGATTCTTATAACAACTATGTATCATCTCTGTGATTTTAAAAGGAGGCAGAATTAAAAGCCTAGTTTAGTTCAGGTCCTTGAATTGTGAAGTGAGTGGTCACGTGTCCCTAGAGACTTCTGTGTCATTCCTTCTGACAGGCGGGCCGTCTCAGCTGCCCTCCTGCAAATGCCACACTGCAAGTGCTTATTTGTCTGGAAAATGTGGTCTCTCCTTTGCCACTTAGAGCCGATTCAGACTCTGGGGGAGGAATTGAGCAGGGTGCCAGTACAACTATGCCCAAGACAAGGTTAAAAGGGACTTTAAGAGGGAGCCCTTAAAAGCTTCAGTGAGGAAAGAACACCCAGAAAACAGATGCCAAGGAAGAAACTTTTGTTTAATCTGTAAAATTTTTATTTACTTATTTGTATGTGTGTGCCTGCTTGTCTGTATGTGCGCCACATTGGTGCAGGCAACTGCAGGAACCAGAAGGTGCAGACCTCCTTGAACTGGAGTTCAGGCACCTGTGAACCTTCCATGAGGGTGTTAGGTATTGAACTCAGGTCCTCTGAAAGAGCATCAAACATTCTTAACTGTGAGTCATTTCTCCAATTCCTACGTGTGTGTGTGTGTGTGTGTGTGTTTGTTTGTTCATTTGAAGCAAAATCTCATGGTGTACAGGCTGGCCTTGAATTCGATACATAACTGAGGCTGACCTTGAACTCTTGATCTGCCCTCCCTTTCTAAGCACTAGCATTATGAGGAATAATGAGGTCTCTACTTATCTCAATTCAGGCCCCCAGAGGAAGGGATGATGACAAAGTATTTGAACCCATTTATACAGAGTCCTTTTAAGCTACTGACTGAATCACTCTGGAAGAGAAATGACAAAGTAACTGGGAATCATGTTGAAGATTTAAGTTGGCTAATAAGAAAAGGTGACACCAAGTCTGTAACGGTAGGAATCTCTGTGGAAAAGGTTTGCATTCTGGGTCGGTATAGACAGTCCAAGTGAACCAACATCCTGAGGATCCCAAAACCTATATTTAATGAAAGGTGGCAGAGCCACCATTAAAAAAGTCTTTCCTAATAACCCAGGTATGATCTGGCCAAGGCCTACCTCTTGTCTATCCTACACTCTCTACTCTGATTCCAAGAGAGCCTGCTACATAGCTATGGCCGAGTTTCCCTTAGGGTTGACAACACAGACTGCAGTAGCAAGGAGCTAATAAAAAGAGAAACCTGATGAGATCTGAGGGGAGAAGGGTCATGCTCATCTTCACTGTAAAATGCCACTGTCAACCCAGAAGAAAGTCTCACAAGCACAGTACTGAAAAACGTGTTTCTGAATAGGTTTAAATACTGACATTTGTAAATGTTTTACTTTTAAAAAGAATAAATTACTGTGGATAAGTAGGTCACATACAATGAAGTTACTCTTAAATACGTGTATGCTTTATGTTTTTTTGAGACAACTCTCACCTGGCCCAGGCTATGTAGCTGAATCTGGCCTTGAACTCCTGACCTTCCTGCCTCTACCTCCCAAGATCGAGGATTACAGATGTGTACCCTATTACACTTGGCTTCTAGAATGAGAAAAAGTGGAGTTTCAACTATTACTGAGGGAGCATCGGACTTCCTGTCATCATGGCTAAAAAGACAAATGCTGTTCTTGTTGAGAAGAGAGCCTGGGTCACGGTGTGGCGGCGGAGTGCCAGGGACCAGACTGCACTGGTAGAGTAGTTGCATGTTCTTCCATGTTCCAAACAGGGGAAAGGGCTTCAGGACACGCTGTGATAGAGAGGACTAAGTGGCAGGCATGTTCTGAGGCCCGACGGAAGCAGGACCAGCCCTTTGCAGGTTCAAGGGCAAACACCATTTAGATTAGTACCAAGAAGTCTGGCAGCACAGCTGACGCATCAGGTCCAGTGTTGGTTCTTGTGGGGAGAGCTTTATAGCTAGGGTGGAGCCAAGTCCCGATCCCCTCAGTTACTCGTGGGAAACTCGTTCCAAGGCCACATAGAAGCTGTTCTTGTCATCTAGGCAATGCCAGCCGATGGGTCCAATCTCACAGTCTGCACAGACCAGAAACTTGATGTTGCCCACGTCCTTGGTGAAGCCCACGTTCTCAAAGGTGAACATGTCATTAACCAGCCAGTGTTCCTGGAGGAGATCGCCATCAGGATTGCTGCCGTCGGCCAGGTCTGGCTTCTTTCTCATGGAGGGGAGGAAAAGCTGCAGTGGGAGAGAACATATGGGTAGAAAAGCTGAAGTGGCTCCAGTCACATCTCACTCCCATGTGCCTACACGGGACCCTGATGCCTAGTGGCTTTCTGGAATGGGAGAAAATAGCAAGTCAGCAGCCATCACACCAGGGCACGCACTAGGATGCTGGCTGCTCTTTCAGCGCCTGCCCTGATTATTACTATCGCCATTATCATTGTCGTCATCATCATCATCATTTAGAGACATAGTCTTCCATTCCTTGGCTGGTCTTTAATTCACAGAGATCTACCTACCTCTACCTCCTGAGTCCTTAGATTAAAGGCTTGCCCCCAGCACACATGGCTTGCCCTGGTTTTTGTTTTTGAATTTTCACTTTCCATCTTTCTTGATTCGACTGTGTACATAGAGACCACACAGCACCAGTCAACAGTGTTTACTTTCAGAGCTGTCCTTTTGCCTGCCCACTCCTTCCCTCCCTGTGATGCTTTGCCAACTGCAGGCCAAATCATACAAGGACCTCTTCATGCACCTCTAAACCCCTCCCCTATTATCCCTCTCCACCCCCCACAAATTGCTACAACCGTCCACAACTTCCCATGCAATAGATGTATTTAGCTCTCAGGTTGGACACAGTGTTCATGCTGGTTTGAATCTGGCCCTATGTCCTGACTACATCACTGTGAGGCCAGCTTCATCGTACTCTTTCCTTTAGAACCACGGTCAGCAGCAAGGTCTGATGGGAAAGGGAACCAGAGGGTTTGCTCTGAGACACTTCAGCAGCTGGCTTCTCCGCTTCACTGTCCACGGAGGTCACGGCATGCCATGGCCTAGTTTCCCCTCACCTCACTGTGTGTCAACCACACCGGCTGCCTTGCTTCCTCAACAAGCAGTAAGACGGTTCTGTCTGCACACTTGGCATGGCCGGTCCCTTGTTGGTTGGTATTCAGTGCAAACATAACCTCAGGAAGTCTCTGACCCACAACCTGAATGAATTCCATACTGCTTATCTCATATGTATATGCACATACATACATACATACACATATGAAGAATCACTGATGCATAACTTGCACATATGTAAAGTGCACAGTCTGCCACATTTGGGCACATGTATGAGCTAATGAAAATACCATACTTGAGATATAAACATACTCATCCCACTCAGCAGTTTCCTCATACCATTAGATTTATATTACAATATTAGATTTTGTGTATGCAGTATATATGTGCATCACGTGTGTGCCTGTTAGAGTCCCTGGAACTGGAGATACAGTTGGTTGAGAGCCACACTATGTGCGCTGGGACTCGGACCAGGGTCTTTTGTAGGAGCAGCCAATGCTGTTACCCGCTGATCCATCATCTCTCCAGCTCCTAAAATGTCTCACTACTTTGTTGTTTACCTTGTTCCATAAAGCATCTGTTTCTGGATTGGATTAACTTTATAAAAAAGAAAACCTAACTTTAGAACTTGATATGTTATCTCCAAGATACTTTTTTAAACTTATATTTGTGTGTGCATATGTTAAGTGTATGCAATGTTATGTTTGGGGAGCCTATGGAGGCCAGAAGGGATGGCAGATCACCTGGAACTAGTTGAGGCAATTGTGAGCCACTGGATGAGGGTGCTGGGAACTTACCTCATGTTTTCTGGAAGAACAAGTGCTCTTAACAACTGAGCCATCTCTCCAGCTCCTACCCCCTACCCTAGACCTTGCAAACTTCAACCTACATATCTTCTCAGTCTACAATTGCTGGAAGCAATTAGTCCATGCGTGCACATGCACACAAATACCCACTTTGAGTTCCTGTGTGTGTAGCATGCACACTCTATACTGCAAATGCAATGCCAGCAAAGCTTACTAACCCTGCTCCTCTACATGGCTGCTGCCCTATCACCTGCTTTCCACCCACAATCCTTCTGAGACTGCATCTTGCTATTGCCCTGGCTGATCAAAAGTCATCCTCCTGTCTCACAGCTGCCTGAGTACTGGAATTAAAAGGCAAAACATATACATATATTTTTTTCTCTTTTTTCGAGACAGGGTCTACTACGAGGCTGACTGACCTTGAACTCACCATGTAAACTAGGTTAACGCAAAACCCAGAGGTCTGCCTGCTCATGTCTCACAAATCCTGGGACCAATGGCATCAGCACACTCAGTTTCTTCCTCTTCCTCCTGTTTATGTGTTTGAGTGTATGGACTGTATGCACATATATGTACCATGCGTGTGCCTAGTACCTGCTGACGTCAGAAAATGGCATTGGATCCTCTGAAACTGGACATACAGATGATCGTGAACTAATATGTGGGTGTTGGGAACTGTACCGGCTGGTTTTGTGTGTCAACTTGACACAAGCTGGAGTTATCACGGAGAAAGGAGTTTTAGTTGAAGAAATGCCTCCGTGAGATCCAGCTGTAAGGCATTTTCTCAATTAGTGATCAAGTGGGGAAGGCCCATTGTGGGTGGTACCATCCCTGGGCTGGTAGTCCTGGGTTCTATAAGAAAGCAAGCTGAGCAAGCCAGGGGAAGCAAGCCAGTAAGTAACATCCCTCCATGGCCTCTGCATCAGCTCCTGCTTCCTGACCTGCTTGAGATCCAGTCCTGACTTCCTTTGGTGATGAACAGCAATGTGGAAGTGTAAGCTGAATAAATCCTTTCCTCCCCAACTTGCTTCTTGGTCATGATGTTTGTGCAGGAATAGAAACCCTGACTAAGACAGGAACCAATCCCAAGTCCTCTGCAAGAGCAATAGATCACGGAATGTTTACAGTGTCAGTCTGTCATCATGTGGACAGAGTGGCAGAGCAGCTCCCATCACAGGGGACAGGGAGCAGAGGACCCCAGTAACAAGACACCAGGCAGAGCACTGCTCAAGCATAAGCCCCACAGTGAGCACACTCCAACAGTCTACACAAGCTCTGAATTCACCACCAGGCCACACCAGAGCCCTCATTAGCTGATCCTCACAGATCAGAGCCACAGACACTCTATTCACCTCCTAGGTGTCTCAATTAAGTTGACAAGATTAATCATCACAGCCAGATGTAGTGGTGCACACCTTTGATTCCAGGACTCCGGAGGTGGAGGCAGGTGGCTGGCAGGAGGCCAGCCTGGTCTACATAGTGAGTGCCAGCACAGCCGGAGCTACACAGTGAGACCCTGTTTTTTTTTTTTTGGGGGGGGGGAGACATTAATCCTAACAGCAGGAATATTAAAACAATGCTATTTTACATAGCTAAGATTCATGTTTGATTTGACTTGTGTGGGGTTTTTGTTTGTTTTTTTTTTTGGTATATGTGTGGGGTGGTAAAATTACAATTGACCATTTAACCACTTTAAAAGGTTGGTGTTTTTATCATTTATGTGCACATGTGTATATCTGTGTCAATGAATGCCACTTGTGTGTGTCTGCCTGTGGAGGTCAGAACCCTTGGATCCTTTGGAGCTTTGGTTAGAGGGGGTTTTGAGCTGCCTGATGTGGGTGCTGAAACCAAACCCAGGACCTCTCAAGTGCAGTAAGTGCCCTTAACTGCTGAACCACCTCCCAGTCCTCATCACGCTTCTGTGTACACTTCAGTACATAAGAATGTTCATAGGACTGTACTGCAACACTCAACAGCCAGCACCAGAGCTGCCTCTTCATCTTCCCAAACTGAGACTCTGGTCCCACTGAACTGTCTCTCTCACTGGCCTTGAGAACAACCACCACTGTGCACTGTCTTCTAAAGAAGCAGTTCCAGGCATTTCACGTACACGGGATCAGCCTGTGCACGTCCTTTTCTGACCAGCTTGTTTCACATACTGTCCCGACAAGTCATATTTAGTGTTAGAATTAACTCTAAGGAGCTGGGCATAGTGGCATATGCTTTTAGTCTCAGCAGAGGCAGGTAGATAAATTTAAGGTCGGTCAGGGTTACATATTGAAGCCCTGTCTCAAAAGCCAACAACAAAACCCAGAAAGCTGGTTCGGGAGCAGCCAAGAGCACCTGCTGTTCTTCCGAGGACTCAAGTTTGGTTCCCAGGACCCATTTCAGGTGACTCAAAACTCCCTGTACTCCAGCTCCAAGTGATCTGATGCTTGCTTGTGGACTCTGCTGGAACTTGCAGACGCATGCATAACACACACTCACACACATACACACAAACACATCCATAAACGAAGGCACAATAAACATAAATTTTCTTAAGGCCTAGTTAGCACAGAGCCCTTTAACCCAGCACTTAAGAGGCAGAGGCAGCCAGTTCTTCCTAGCCAGTTTGAGAGAGCCAGGAATACATAGTGAGGCCCTGCCTCAAAAGACAAAACAACACCAGGCAGTGGGTGGTGCATGCCTTTAATCCCAGCACTTGGGAGGCAGAGGCAGGTGGATCTCTGAGTTCGAGGCCAGCCTGGTCTACAGAGTGAGTTCCAGGATAGCCAGGGCTACACAGAGAAACCCTGTCTCAAGCCCCCCTCCCTCAAAAAAAAAAAAAAAAGACAAAACAACAACAAAAGTTAATACAAATTTCTTAAGCCTAAGTCTTAGAAGGCAACAGCTTGCACAGCTGACAGGTAGCTCTCACAGCCTGAGAACAAGGATACAAGCCTTCGATCTCACCTGGCTTTCCCCCTGGCTGAGTTTTGTTGCTGTTTTTCACTTAAGGCCTTCCCGCCCAGGGTGGCCTTGAACTCTGATCCTCTGGCCTCTGGCTCCTGGGTTCCTCATTTACTGTGCTCACCTGCCTACATATTTAGTTCTATGCCTTTTTTTTTTTCCATCATTACAGGTAGGATAGTGAACAGGGCCATCACAAGAGCCTCGCTGCCCTGGCCTAACCACATCCATCGATGCCTTGCCCCCCAGTCTCACCCACTGGCAACCATGGATTCATTCTTCATTTCTGAAAATTTCTCATTTCAAAATGTTATACAGGCCGAGTATAGTGGTGCAGTCTTTAATCCCAGCACCCAGGAAGAAGAGGCAGGTGGGTCTCAATGAGTTCGACGACAGCCTGGTCTACAAAAGAGTTCCAGAACAGCCTGGTCTACATAAAAGAGACTGTATCAAAAAAAAAAAAAAAAAAAAAAAAAGTTATACAGTCCTGCCTGGCACAGTAGTACTCACCTATAATCCCAGCTATGTGGGATGCTGAGGTGGGAGAATCATGAGTTCTAGGCTGGCCTGGGCAGCAAACTATCAGCTTACAGAGCTATTTGTCTAGCATGCACAAAACCCTAGGTTTAGTCCCCAGCACAATATAAACTATAGGCGTGGTGGTCCATGGCTGTGATCCTATCATTTAGATGAAGGCAGGAGCATTGAGAATTCAAGGTCATCCTCTCAGCTACACAGTACACGGGCAGTCCAAGCCAATATAGGTTACATGAGACCTGTCTCACATTAAACACACACACACACACACACACACACACACACACACACACACACATGGTTGGGGTGGGGGGGGAAGGCCCTCATTCCCTGGAAAGATCAAGGCAGTGAGATCTTCAAGATCTTCAAATATGGGTAATGTAAAACTGCAGGCCAGCCTTCCAAGCACAGTGAGACTCTGCCAAATAAACAGAGTGGGATCAAGAGAGAATCTTATACAAATAGATTCATAAAGCTGGTAAGCGTTGAGGACTGGCTTTGTCACCAGCATAATTCTCTTTAATTCATTCAAGCTGCCGGTGGTGGTGTGATCCCAACACTTGGAAGGTAGAGGCAGGAGGATGGGGAGTTGAAGGTCACCGTCCACTACAAAGCAAGTTTGAGGCCAATTTGAATAACATGAGATGCTATCTCAAAACAAAACTAAAAGAACAAGTAGTTCGTCTGTGTTTACAGCTGCCTAGTACTCCATTCACCAACTGACAGCCATCTGTGCTGTCTCGAGTTTGGTGCTATAATGAATGCCGCTGCTGCACATTCACTACGTGTCTGTCATGAACCTAAGTTTTCATTTCCCTGGGAAAAATACCACATAGTGCCTCTCATTTTTTTTTTTCCCCGAGGCAGGTTTCTCTGTGTAGCCCTGGTGCTGTCCTGGAACTCACTCTGTAGACCAGGCTGGCCTCGAACTCAGAAATCCGCCTGCCTCTGCCTCCCGAGCGCTGGGATTAAAGGCATGCACCACCACTGCCTGGCCCCTCATTTGTTAACTACATGTGTGGTTTTATAAGAAGCTGGTTGTGGTCACTGCCCTCAGGCTCTCTGTCCCAGGAAGCTCAACCCAATACTCTTTAAATATATATACATTGGATTTAGTTACTTTTACTTTATGTATAGCACCTCATGTATACACATGCCTGGTATCAGTGGATGGCAGAAGGCATCGGCTCCCCTGGAACTAGAGTTATGGGTGGTTGTGAGCCACAGTGTCGGTGCTGGGAATTGATTGAGGCAACAGGTGCTTGTAAGCGGTGCGTCTAATCTCCACTCTACCCCAGCACAGTTTACACTTTCCTTCCTACAGGCCAGTCTTCTACTCTTCCCACAAGAGATCAGACATCTCTCTCTTCTATATCGTCATCCTTTTTTCTAATTTCCAAACTCCGTGGAGTTTCCCTTTTTCTTTGCACAGGAGTGAGGGTCAGGGTGAGACCACAGCCCCTGCCCTCAGCAGTCCACATCTGTCAGACCTGGAGAGGGAAGAGATATTCCTCTTGCTCCCAGCTGCTCCTTCAGTACCTCAGCACTTTATCCCTGCAAGGTCTCTTCCATTTGGTCCCTATCATGGCCACCTAAGCAAGCTCTGACCACTCTTCTGCCCTTTCCACTGAAGACCGGTGGCACCTGGCCCAGCCTCCCTTTCAGTCCCATCTCCTTACCTGACCATGAGCTTCCACTTACAGGGAGGACTCATGGCCATGGCTCCAGAACCTATGTTTGGGCTAACGAAACTTAACAGTTTCTAAAACACACTATATTTTAAATTGGGAAATGTCATCTGTCTCCATTGAGCTTAGCCAACAACTTCAGTTAAGATTTTTAGAAATCTGGCTGGAGACATTGCTCAGTGGTTAAGAGCAAGCACATCCAGCAGTTTCAGAGACAACGTTTGGTCCCCAGAATCCACGAGGTGGCTCAGAACCTCCTATAATTACAGTTCCAGGGGATCTAAAGCCCTCTTCTGGCCTCTAAGAGCTCCTGCATACATGTAACATATACACATAAACAGGCACACGTAAGTACACACATAATTAAGAACATCTAAAAGACTGTGAAAAATCTGAATTCCTCAGTTCCCAAATCCAACCTGAAATGCTCCAGTGTTGGAAACTTTAAGAGCGCTGCCATGACATGAGCAGAAAACTCCACACTTGGTGTCATGGAGTGGGGTCTAAGCAAAATACAAGCTCACAAAAAAATACATCAAAATGTCTTCAACTTATGTGGAATGGTGGATGTGAAACAAAAGAATTCCACGTTTAGATTTGTCTCTCAAGCCTAAAATACTTCGCTGTGTAACTGCAAAACCTTCCTCTACCTCACCCCCAAAATCCCACCCCTGAATCCTGAAACAGTTCTGGTCCAAAGTGTGCCGGGTGGCTTTTTGTCAACCTGATACAAGCTAGAGTCAACTGGAACAGGGAACTTCGATTGAGAATATGTCTCAATCAGACTGTCCTGGTGGCAAGTCAAGGAGCATTTTTCTTGATTAATCATTTATGTGGGAGGCCACTGTAAGTAGTGCCATTCTAGGCAGATGGTCCTGGGCTGTATAAAAAGCAGGCTGAGCAAACTATGGGGGCTAACCAGAGCAGCTCCCCTTTAAGGCCTCTGCATCCATGACTTGCCATGACTTCCCCTCATAATGGACTGTACGCTCTAAGATATAATAAACGTTTCCTTCCCACCACTTCTGGCTGTGTTTACCACAGCCACAGAAATAAACTAAGACAGAAGTCAGTAGCAGAGGTTGGCTGGCCTATTGCTGTGATCAACATGTTTGGGAGAGGACCATGGAAGTGTTTGGAATGGTGGGTTGGGAAAGCCACTGAATGCTCAGAGCATAGTGGGCTGTTCTGTGGGATCCTGGGAGGCAGGACTACTGAGAGCCAGCCAGTAAGCTCCACCACTCCGTGGCCTCTATTCCAGGTCCCTGCTCCACTTGAGTTTTTGACTTGGCTTCCCTCAATTAATGGACTGTAATCAGGACATGTAACCAAACAAACCTTTTCCTCTCCAAATGCTTCTGGTCCAGCCTTTATCAAATCATAGAAAATAAAGTAGGACAGAAATTGGTCCTAGAGTGAGTAAGGTATGAATGTTTTATATGGGAAACCAATTTTATGACTAAAAAGAACACAGATTGAATGGTGCAAACAGGAGAAAAGGTGCCAATCAAAATACTGATCCAGGGCTGGGGATGTGGCTCAACTGGCAGAGTTCTCGCCAAGCAGGCATAAAGTCTGTCATAAGTGCAATACCCAGGAAAACATACTGGGGCAGTGTCCATGCCTGTAAGCCACGATTGTTAAGTTCAAGATCATCCCCAGTTAAACAGAGAATTCAAGGCTGGCATGGCTTTACAGGACTCTGACTTTAAAAAACAAAGGACTAACAAAACCATAAAATTCTGATCCAGTATATCAATAATAAACCATTATTTACCCCAGACTAATAGCTTTTATTAAAACCGAATTACTTCCTAAATTCTCACTATGTACACAGTCTAGAAATAGAAGATACGTATGTGGGTAGGACACAGGCCCTCACAGTCTAGTGGTGTTAAGTAGCAAAAGGTACCAAGAGGAGGTCAACTGAAGTGGCAGAGGTGCCAGAAATTTAAAATGTAGAGTCTAGGGTTTCTGGACCTTAGAATTTCGGAAAATTTGGGCCAAAGAATTCTTAGCTGTGAGAGGTAGCCGGGCACCACATGATGCAAGGCAGCAGCCCTAGTCCCTACCTACTAAAGCCAGTATATCCCTTTCCAAGTCTTACCATGGAAATACCTATGTATGTCTCTAGACTTTTCCCTTTAGTGACAAAGTCACTCCCAGTTGGAAAACATACTGCCTTAGACTATGACATGGAAGGCAGAATCATCAGTGGGCCATACACGTATCAATGGTGGGATGGTTTTCATAACTTTCCCATGTGGAGACGACACTAGACTACCTTACAGGTGAAAACGCTATATACCACCACTAAGTAGACCTCCTCATACCCTGTCTCTCTCCAGGTTCACTTAAGGGATGAAAGAACCTCTTTTTTTTTTTTTTTTTTTTTTTTTTAAATTTTAAAGATTTATTTATTTTTACTTTTGAGTGTTTTGCCTGCATGTGTGTATCACACCCATGTCTGGTACCCACACAGGGTGGGAAAGGATGCTGGAGTCCCTGGATCCATGTAAGGGGAGCAACAAAGAGTTGTGAGACACTTGGCATGTACTTCAAGGACAGCCCGTGCTCTCTTAACCACCGAGCCATCTCTTGAGAGGGCATCTTTTATTTTTTATTTTTTTCTGTATTGAGGTCAGTCTACAGAGAGAATCGGACTGCTTAGGTATTCTCCTCCCACCTTAGGAAGCACATCCTTAGGAGGGGTGGGCATCAGCTTTATGGGACTGGCCTCACGGCGATCTCTTAACAGTCCAGGGTAATAACTAAAGAGCTACGCTGATGTTTTACAGGGATTCAGTTAAAAAATGTGTGTTCCAAATGACCTGTTCTCTGTAAAGGTCCCCTGTTGAGAAACAAAACATGATATGTAATATATAATTTAATTTTCTCACAGGTTCCCTTCCATAAAACATCAATTGAAAACACATGAAATAAAAACTTTAACTATAAACTATCTTCTTTCTTTCTTTTTGGTCTTTTGAGATAGTTTGTCTCTATGTAACAGTCCTGGCTGTCCTGGAACTTACTATATAAACCAGGATGTCCTCAAACTCACTGAGATCTGCCTGCCTCTGCCTCACAGAACGCTGGGATCAAAGATGTGCACCACTATACCTGACTACAAAACTTCTTGACTTTCTAAAAAAGATTTATTCAGTTCATAGGATCTCATTATGTCTCCCTTTTGGCTTTGGTCTCACTGTGTATCCCTAAGTGCTAAGGCCCAGGCCACCACATACCATTCAGGAACATTTAAGTTTCTGTCCGTTTACACAAGCAGGCAAGCTGCTATACAGGACAAAAACTGTCCCATACAAGAGGCTCAGTGCTCAAAGTTTCCACCCAAACCCTCCCTACTTATCAACTCGGTCTGGATGAGGAATCACAAGCTCATGGAGGGTCAACAACTCTTCCAGTGTTAATAAGTGCTCAGGTTAGGATCCGATCCCCTAGTTCAGTACCATCCCTCAACAAGGCCACTAACTTTACAAAACAAATGGGGAACTCTATTTCCTGTCTGTGTACATCCTGTTAAAACAGGGACTTCCACCCATGATACAGACAAGGTCATCAAAACGCACAAGATGAAGGGCACACTAACACTTCTTTCCTTCTTTATGAAAATGTTTCTGCTCTTGGAGCAGATACTGTTGTACATGACACTTCACCACATGAAAGAACAGTGACCCACCGTCTTCTTACAGACCATTTATAATGAGAATCTGAAAGAAATTTACAGTTTGTAGTGTCCAATAGAATGACTTTAAAAAAGGCTCCGAAAAAAATTTTTTTTCTTCAATTTTCTCTTTGGGGTGATGGTGGTTTAAGACAGTTATTTAAAAACCCTACTGTAAGTGGTACATACCTTTAATCCCCAGCAGTGGAGAGTCACAGCCAGGCAGGTGAATCTCTGAGTTGGAGGCCAACCTGGTCTACAGAGCAAGTTCCAAGCCAGCCAAGGCTACATAGTGAGACGCTCTCAAACAAACAAACAAACAACAAAAAACCTAAACACAAACACACCCACCCACCCAGGGGAAACCCTTAAGATTCAGATTCCAGATTACTTCTTCTCATGAGCAGTATGCTTTCTTTCACTTTAAATAAAATTTAAGTTTATAACCCCTTCTCTCTCTCTCTCTCTCTCTCTCTCACACACACACACACACGCGCGCGCTATATGAAAAAGTCCTAACTGTAAGAAAAGAATTGTTAGCCTTCGAAAATCTATTCGAAATGCGTCATCCTGAGATTTATGTCTCGAGGAGCGTAGGAAAGTTGGGTACTAGCAGTCACTGTGAATTCTCTCCATTGATTCTGTGGCGCCTCTGTGGAGCAGCAAATGAGACAGGAAGTAGGTAGGGACTGAAAGATGGATGAAAGCTACGGTGGGACCGGAATCAAGTGATTCTTAGGTGCCCTGGGGCGACATCGAGTGGTGGCTGGAGATACACCTGCGGGGTACAGCAGGTTACCCAGAGCTCCAGGAAGCAGGAGGCTGAGGATTCGTCCCTCAGCTCGCGCAGGGTACTCAAGGCCTGGGGAGGGTGGGCCGCCTAAGACAGGTGCACCCTCTGAGGGAGGACTCTGCAAGAAAGAACAGCGTAGGAGACCAGGCAACCGTGCCAGGACACCCGAGTCCCGGTCGCCAGCAGAGTCAGTGGGGCGGGGCCTCAAGACGTGGGGCGGGGCTAAGACGCGCGCGAGGAAGGGCGCGGTCTCCGGAAACCTGGGAACCAGGACCAGGCTGGAGCCGCTGGGTCGCTCAGGACGTCGCGACTCTAAGCAGCACCAAGCACTTTCCTACCTGCCGGCGAGAGAAGAGAGCAGTTCCTGGCTGCAGCACCCGAGAGCCGCAACGCTGGCACAGCACCGCCTTCCGGTTCCGGCCCTCGGCTGACACTAGTTCGTTCTGCAGCTCGCAGGGTTCCATCGCCGCACAGCCACAGCATCAGCCACAACGGCGCACGCGCGGTCTGGGCTGGCTCACCCGGAACTACGCTGGCACGGCTCCGCAGGGGCGGGGCGCCGGTGCTTCTCGCTGTACCTCTGCGCAGGCGTCCGGACACTATTGCGCAGGCGCCTTTATCTATTGCCGGACGGAAGTGTCCTTTTTCTCTAAACGCGGTCACCCGGCCTCCCTTAATATTGGCCTAAGCAAATCACTATGGCTAGCCTTATCACTAACTCTTGGGATATTTACATTGCCTCGTGAATAGATGGCGATAATCCGGGTCAGGCCACACCTCAGCAAGATTTAGCTACAAAACATTTGCTCCCTATGTAAGAAGTATGTAGAATGCTGAGTACATTTCGTGTTGGGAGAAGTTGCGTGAAAATATTAAGCCTAGTGTCTAATAGTGGCCATTTATTAGGTAGCAAAGCGTTGCTTATATAAAAACGTACTAATTTCCTTAGGCCCTCGGGTATAGTGCACGAAGAAGGCTAAGATAAGGTTTGTAATGGGTCTAGGTTCCAGGGTGTTCCAAAGTCACAGCTCTTAACCTTCTAACTGGTCTTTGTATCTCTAGAATATTAGTTCTAGTGCAACCGTGGGGAACGAGACCAGGACATCAGAACGAGGGAATTAAGCCACCTTATTGTTCCAGAATGTGCAGTCTTGCTCTCTATCAGTCCCACATTACATGATGGACATTGTGTATGTGAGAATAGTAACCTGAGAAGGTCATAGACTCAAATCTAATAGGACAATTTCAGAAACAATGTACTGCGAGTGAAGCCTGGGTTAGGGAACAACTCTGTCTAGGGTGTTAGGTCTTTATCTCTGTATTTGTTTTTTGAGGCCAGGTTGCTCTGTGTAGCCCAGGCTGTTCTAGAACTCAAGACAGATCTGCCCACCTCAGCTGGGATTAAAGACATTCGAAACCACTGCTCACCAATCTTTTTTTTTTTTTTTTTTAAAGATATTTTTTATAAGTGTTTTGCTTACATGTAAGTGCACTGTGTTTGTGCCTGTGGAGGCCAGAAGAGGGCCCCAGATGTCTGGAACTGGAGTTAACTGACTGTTGTAACCTCCCACATGAGTGCTAGGAACCCAGCCCAGGTCCTCTGAAAGAACAGTCAACATCTGGCACTCAACCACGAGCCATCTCTCCAGATCCCCTAGGTATCATTTTAATTAACCATTAAGTTGTCAGAAATGCAAGATTTCAGACACAGGGTACAGTACACTAGAAAAGGGTCAAATTTAGGAATGATTTGCAAACCAGTGACTAAAGCGTATTTTATGCAGAGAAAGAGACTGTATAAAATGAGAATATGCCCCTCAGCACCATGGATCAATGCATATTAAGAAAACTGAACTTGGGGGCTGAAGGGATGGCTCAGTGGTTAAGAGCGCTGACTGCTCTTCCAGAGGTCCTGAGTTCATTTCCCAGCAACCACATGGTGGCTCACAACCATCTGTAATGGGATCTGATGCCCTCATCTGGTATGTCTGAAGACAGCTACAGTGTACTCACATACATAAAAATAAATAAATAAATCTTAAAAAAAAAAAAAAAGAAAACTGAACTTTATGGTACACGATATGGAAATCTATGGGGATAGAAACATCAATATTTACCAATAATTGGCTCTATATTAAGTATTGTGATTGGGGGCTTGCAGAGGTGGCTCAGCAGTTAAGAGCACTGACTGCTCTTCCAGAGGTCCTGAGTTCAGTTCCCAGCAAACACATGGTGGCTTGCAATCATCTGTAATGGGATCCGATGTCCTCTGGTGTGTCTGAAGATAGCAACATTGTATTCATAAATAAATACATACACAATTTTTTTAAAGTACTGTAATAACCACATCTGAATTTCAGAAAGAACTGCTGACAAAGTAGACGTGGGGGGAAAGTGCAATGGTTAAGAATATCATTTACCTTATATACCTCATAAAGCAATGGATCTGAACTATGACAAAGTTGTGTAGAACTCAGATGATGATGACACAAATAAAGTTTCCCAGGGCTAGGAAACGGATTGATCCTGAGTGAACAGCTTGCTTTACAAATAGAACAATGCAGGCAAGGTGACACTAGCCTGTAATCCTAGTGATGGGCAGAGACAAAATTTGGAAATTTGGGGGGACTCAATGGCATACACAAGCCTGGCAACTGCAGTTAGATCCCTGGAACCCACATAAAAGTCTGCGAGCTGACTTCACTGGATTGTCCTGACTACACACATACTACCCTCATACTAAGTTAAAACAAGAAAAAAAATCACAAGGTGGATACTATCTGAGCAACAATAGCTGAGGCTATCCTTTGCCTCTATCATACAAAGTGGATGCTAAGACAGCTCAGCAGTTAAGAGCAGACGCTGGCCTTCTAAAGGCAATGGTGTTGGGCAGGCCACAAACTTAAAACTCCAGCTCTAAAGGCTCTGCAGGCCTTCTGGCCTCACAGGCCTACAACTGAGTGTACAGGTCACATAGGCATACAAATACATATTGACATACGTTTCTTTTTAAAAGAGAAAAGAACAAATGAATGGAATTCTGTTCATGAACATATTTTGTATGTAAAGCTGTGAAAATTTAAAAATAATCAATGAGTTTTATATCCTGGTTTTCTGTAAGTGTTTACTGGTGGCTTCAGTGCATAAACTGTGAACACGGCCCAAAATTCAGAAATCAGCACTGATGCCCAAAAGCTACTTACCAGTCCTTTTTCTTGTGTTTTCCTCTCCTACCCGCCAACCTTCCCTGGTCCTCTAAGAGAAATGAACCACATTTCACAGGCTGTGGTTCAATAAGGTGGTTCAATACATCTGCTAAAGACAGAGTCAGTAAATAGCCTTATCCTCTTGTTCTGTTTCTTCTGGCTCTGAGACTAAGAGACTTGTGGTTTTAGCTGGGTATGGTGGTGCACACCTTTTAATAGCAGCGCTGGGCAGGCAGAGGCAGGAGGATCAATGCCAGCCTGGTCTACACATCAAGTTTTCAGGACAGCCAGAGCTCAGTTGTGTGGCAAGCCCTGTACACAGCTATTTGTATGATCATATGCCATTAACTGAAGCAAACACAAAACCACTAGGGTGACAAAAAACCCTAAAATTCATGTATGCTAAAATTGTTCAAGGCTGCTGCTTTATCTTTTTGGTTTGCTTTTTGTTTTTCAAGTCAGGGTTTTTCTGTGTATCCCTGGCTGTCCTGGATCTCACGCTGTAAGACTAGGCTGGCCTCAAACTCACACCTGCCTCTGCCTCCTGAGTGCTGGGATTAAAGGCACCACTGCCCAGCTCTGTCTGTCTGTCTGAGCTTGTTGGCAGGGCAGGCATCAGGTAAACATGTTGGATGACACACCAAGAGCCTGGATGTCCCTCAACGTATCTGCTGAAGGCAGCAATACCCACAAATTCTCTTACAGCCATTTGAGACAGTCCATTTTTAATGTTTTCTTAAAAAAATACAAAGGAAATTAACTCTGTCAGCAAACACAATTCAAGGAAAGAGGAAAAGTGGGATTCCAGAGCAAACGGAAAGTGCAGCCAGTTTAGGCTGCCACAGTCTCCTATTTGCTATACCAGTAATTCAAGAGTTTCACCATATGACACAAGTGCCTAGAGTGGCAGCTCAGGAATATGGGCAGAGGTACAGAAACAAAAGATTTTCAATAGTCCTTGATTATTTTGTTCCAGGATTGAGTAAAATACACTGTAAAGACAGGCACAGAAGCTATAGCAGGAAGAGAACTGAATGTACCACACAGCAGTATTGAGCACTCCTTAGTGGAAGTGTGCCCTTAAAACAATAGGGCAGTCATCAGGTACCTGAACTACTAGGCTGTAGCCACCCCACCCATCCCCAAATAAATAGTGTGGAGGCATAGTAACGTGGAACGCTTGATCACCAGGAAGATGGTCTTTTCACCTAGTTAAAGACAAATATTGCCACGGCTATAGGAGCCCTGGCAGGGACTAAGACGGTTGTAAAATCACAGATATTTCTACTTTACCACAGGTATATTGAACTCTGCACATTTACAGCATCTCTTTCTCTAACTTTTTCCACTGTTAATCTCTCAGTCTCCAATGCCAAGATGGTACCACATTTTACATTAGAAAGACCGTGGAATCAAATAATGTCCTTTCTAGCCTTCCAATTTATACTTCAGTGATCTTCTGGGTTCACTCACATTCCATTCAGCTCCAGCCACTTATTCAAACCTCTGTACCAACTATGTCTCCCTAAGTGAGAACAACATGACTCTTCCTTCTTGGCCTCTCAAATTTTAACAGTGATCTCTTGGTTTCCTACAGAAAGGAACTGTGGAGCCTTGGGCTACCTCTGTACTTAGAAAAGATACTTTTGCTTCTGAGAGGGAAAAGGATTTTGATTTTTACCAAGCTTATATAAACTGATTCCGTCCAATCACCGAGGATGGACACTGCCCACATCTAGCAGGCCGTACTCACCTTAATTCTCTGTAATATATGAGGCACAACATACATACATACATACAAACATACATTCTCCCAAGCACATGGTAAGTTAGAAACAGTAAGAAAGTGCTCCTCAGACCACAGAGTCATGATCTGGTTTCTCACATCCAAATGTGCATTCTCTTCCTTTGAGTACCTGTTCCCCATGCTTCTGAGCAAGATTACCAGTGCGAAGGAAGAGTGTGCATCAAATAAGTACAATCGTCACAGCACTGGTGCCTGTAATCACCCTGTGCACACAGTGAGAAATAAACATTCTGGAAAGGATCCTTGATTCTCCCACAAACTGTTCCTTGGAGTAGTCATTGGCTCCAGCTGGTGTTCAAATAACATTTACTTTTCTCGGAGAACACACACACCAGCATCACAGCGCTGAGTTCCCATGGAGGCCACTACTTCCCAGCTGTCGATGATAGGGTCATAACACTCAATGCTGCTCAGCAGAGAATTCCCATCGTATCTGACGGGCAAAAAAAAAAAACAGAAAGAAATGAGGTTTTCATCCCTTTACATACAAGGAAAGCAGCCCCAGTGCCCCAGTGCCCCAGTGGTTGTTCCCCACAACACACATTACGCCTTCATCCCAAATGGCTTCTTGCCTTGGATACATGATTCTAGCCCACTTTCAAAATCCTCACCCTGCAATTGCATAGAGTCTCCCTCGAAGCACTGTGGCCCCTACATAGCATCGTGGCGTGGTCATACTTGTGACAGTTGTCCAGGAATCAGTGCGAATGTTATAAGCTTCAACAGAAGAAAGGTGGGCTGTACCATCAAACCCTCCCACCACATAAATATGGTCATTCAGTAGGGCTACACCAGCACCTGGGGAAAAAGAGCATTAGCAAATAAATGGCAATACGCCTAGCATCTGAACCCAGTAACAAACATGGTCTATAATGGCTGAATTGTAGAGATGAGGGATGCAGACGTGTCAAAGCACTAGAATGGAGTAATACAGCAAATATTAGTGTACGCATTGGAAAACCCTTAGGCTAGCACCTGAAATTCTAGCAGAAGACTGACAAAGGTCTCATCTCTGCTTTCACTAATTCACAGTCTATCTCTCTTCAGTTGGCTACACAAAAAGCAGGAAGAAACATGTTAGTAAAAATGAGAGGAGCACAGGAGAATGACCATGGCTCTGCTGTGATCTCTGTCAGAGGCATGGTGTTTGCATCACAGTCTATTCCACTAAGAGTTCTTAGCTGTTATTGGGATGTACCTCTATGACAGAGTACTTGCCTAGTATATGCAAGACCCTGTGTGCAGTACTCAGAATTTTAAAAAGAAAGTATTTTTAGGCATTAGAGATTTTATGAAATACTTATTGCCTTTTATTACCAGGTATATGTCACATATCTGTAATCCTGGGATTACTTGGAGTCTAAAGTTAATGTGAGCTACATACTACATACAGTGAAATCTTAGATTTTAAAAAAAAAAAAAAATCACCAATGTAGTGGTATAACTTGAAGCCAGAAGCAGGAGGATCACCTCATAGCAACTTGTACACTGACCAGGACTGCACAGTAGGACCCTCAAAACAAAGTCCATCCAGGTTTGTCAGAGCATGCCTTTAATCCCAGCACTCAGGAGGCAGAAGCAGGTGTAGGTGGATCTCTGTGAACTCAAGGTCAGCCTGGTCTACAGAGTGAGTTCCAGGACAGCCAGGGCTATACAGAGAAACCCTGTCTTTAAAACAGCAAAACATCAACATCCAAAGAGTACAAAAAGCAAAGACACAGACCTCAACAGGACAAACACATTTATTTAACATGTACTACACATACAAAATGAGGCTAGTGGTCAAACTTCAAAAATAGAAAAAGAAGTACTAAAGAATAAGAAATCACTCTCCTCAAATGGACAATCCAGCTCAAAGTTTAAACTACCTTCCTTCATCCTAGTATTTTAGGGAAGGTGGAAGTGGAGGAGACTGGACTGTGACTCGCATTCATAGTGGGTCTATGCTGAAGTAAGAACTACTTACTTCCTGTCCTACTGATCTCACACCCAGTAACTACACCATCACCATGCACCTCAAGATTGACAGCACTTTCATTATGTCATAGATTTGGTCTTACCAGAACGCTTGGTGGCCATAGGTGTAACGTTAGTCCAGTGTCCTGTATGGGGATCATATTTCTCAACTGAATTTAATATATTCAAGCCATCATATCCTCCTGAAAGACAAAGTGGAGAACATTCCAAAGAGAAAGGTAGGTTCTCAGGTTCATTTTAGTTGCCCTTCTGTGACTAACTCAATTGACTCTCTCAGCTCTATTTTTTCTAGAGGTCCAGGTCAGACACTATGGAACATCCTACATATTGCTTACAAGAAAAACATAATCCTATGCATGGACAATATATTGAGATAAATCAGAATTTTTGTTGATGCAAGTATATGCACTTAATTCTGTCCTCCAGAGTCTGGTAAGCACTAAGCTCTCTCCAGCCCCATCCCAGGCTCATACCTAGACAGTAGATTATTCCGCTGGCCACTACTAGTCCTGCGCCCTCTCGCGCTGTCTGCATATCTCCCAGCATGCTCCACTGGTCAATGTTTGGGTCATAGCGCTCCATACTTGTGTGACGCCTGCTCCCATCAAAGCCTCCAGAGACATAGATCATATCTACTCAGAGTGAACAAAGAACGACAAATTACCCATTGTTAACGTGGGGGAGGAGGGGGTGTACACATGAATATAACACTTGGGAGGTTCAGAAGGAGGTTCAGGAGTTTAAGGCCATTCCTGGCTACAGACTAAGTTAAGTTAGCTAGCCTGAGCTATTTCAGAACTTATCCCAAGCAAACAAATTCTTCTATTTCTTCAAGTTGATTTTTATTATTATTCAGAAATTCCCCACTATGTACAGTAATTGTATATGGTACTGTATGATATTACATAAATTCCCCACTGTGTACAGTAATTGCATATGGTAATGTATGATATTACATAAAACCCCACTGTGTACAGTAATTGCATATGGTACTGTATGATACTACATAAATTCCCCACTGTGTATAGCAATTGTATATGGTACTGTATGATACTACATAAATTCCCCACTGTGTACAGTAATTGTATATGGTACCGTATGATGCTACATAAATTCCCCACTGTGTACAATAATTGCATATGGTACTGTATGATACTACATAAATTCCCCACTGTGTATAGTAATTGCATATGGTACTGTATGATACTACATAAATTCCCCACTGTGTACAGTAATTGCATATGGTACTGTATGATACTACATAAAACCCCACTGTGTATAGTAATTGTATATGGTACTGTATGATACTACATAAAACCCCACTGTGTACAGTAATTGCATATGGTACTGTATGATACTACATAAAAACCCACTGTGTACAGTAATTGCATATGGTACTATATGATACTACATAAAAACCCACTGTGTACAGTAATTGCATATGGTACTATATGATACTACATAAAAACCCACTGTGTACAGTAATTGCATATGGTACTGTATGATACTACATAAATTCCCCACTGTGTACAGTAATTGCATATGGTACTGTATGATACTACATAAAACCTCACTGTGTACAGTAATTGTATATGGTACTGTATGATACTACATAAAACCCCACTGTGTACAGCAATTGCATATGGTACTGTATGATACTATATAAGCACATTCTTGTAAAGTATATTTTGTACTCCGAGCATTTTCCCCTTAAATAATGTCACTTAAGTCTCAGAAAGAAGAAAGGCAGTACAAACAAGCATTTAAAGCTCATGCCTGTAAGCCTAAGTGTGAGACAAAGGTAAGCTGCACAGAAAAACTTAGCCAACTCCAGCTCAAGAAAATAAAAATTCTTTAAAAAAAAAAAAAAAAAAAAAAAAAAAAAGAGCTGGGTAGTGGTGGTGCACACTTTAAATCTCAGCACTCCGGAGGCACAGGCAGGTGGATCTTTGAGTTCAAGGCCAGCCTGGTCTACAAAGGGAATTTAAGGGCAATCATGGCTCCACAGAGAAACCCTGTCTTGAAAGACAAAACAAAACAAACAACTAAAAAGAAATACATTTAGAGATTGTCCACATGGAGTTTATAAAACCAGGATCAGTGCCCACTACCACACAGCACAATGAAACATGAATCACCAGCTTTATAGTCAGTATTGAAATGTCTACAAATAATGAATAGTTTCTGCTAAAAGACATTTCTAAAAGCAAAACTGAGTGTTTGAACTCAGATATTTAGTCATGCTCCTACCAAACAGTAGGAGAGCTATATAAAGCATCATTTGTTGTCAAAGCTACCTCCCAGTGTGGTGGCTCCAGCCAGGCCTCGCCGCACATTCATAGGGGCCACAGAGTACCACACACCATCTTCATCTGCTGTGTAGTCAAGACACTCCACTGAACTGAGGCGCGAACGGCCATCGTAGCCACCAATTACATAGATCCGGTCGTGTAAGGAAACTGAGGCCACATACCGCCTCTTTCGAGTGATACTCTGGATTGGGAGAGAAGACGAATAATACCATTCAGATGAGCAAGCTCTAGCCCCTTTTCTTCCCCATCCTGCCTGTTTTAATTTTCTTTGCCTCTTCCCTGCCATCGGAAACCCCTTTGTGGCTAAGGTTCATCCTGAAGAGGCTAGATGGTGACTGCCTACAGAATGAATTGCTTCTGTCTCATTGTGACGTTTACAAAAGACGTCATGGCTTTTTACTGTCTTCTCTAAGGCACTGGGCTAAGAGACTGAAAAGTACGGGCATACTGCTAACCCTGTAGCCATATTTCTGGAATACCCTAAACGGTAATAGTCCAAAGGTTTTCCAAGTTTCCTTAGAAATGATTCTTGGTTGTACAGTACTGAAATACTGAAAGGAAACTTAACTTTTTCAGTTGAACAGGAGTTAGACTCAACATAACAAGCTCAATCGAGTACAGCATGACCAGTGGTACAAGCTATGTAGCCTAAATGGTGGCAGCAGCTAAATTTGATATATGGCTACTGACACTTCTACAATAAGAACTTCTAATCCAAACAGTCAGAAACTAAGCTGGGTGTGGTGGTGGCACATGCCTATGATGCCAGTATTTGTCAGCCTGAAGCAGGACTGTCATAAATTTAAGGTCATCCTGGGCTATCCATTGAGTATCAGGCCAGCCAGAGCTATACAGCAAGACCTTATCTCAAAAAACAAGCCAAGTATAGTAACTCTCATGTGTAACCCTGGCCCTCAGGACGGTGAGGAAAGCCTGTAAGTTTGAGGCTAGCCAGGGTTACATAGTGTGTCAGCAAGACAGTTTCAGGAAGTAAGGAAGCCTGTAAGTTTGAGACCAGCCAGGAATACACAGTGAGATGTCTCAAAACAAACAAAATAAACAAACAAACAAAGGGACCAGCAAGATGGTTTCTTGGGTAAAGGTGTCTGCTGTTAATGCTGATAACCCACATCTGATCCTTGAAAATTATTCTCTGACCTCCACACACATGGTATGCCACAGACATGCCCACATGTGTGGACATACACAAAAACAATAGAATAAAAATGGAAAAACCCAAGAAACAACCACTACTATCCAAAGAAAAGCAAAGCAACCATTTATTGGATACCTAACTATCCATACAGCATGGCTGAAAGGAACATGCATTTTGCTATTCTGAAGCTTTTCTACTCTCAAATTCGTCATTTATGAGCTAGTGTCAGGAACCAATGACATTTCAAGTCTGCTGGAAATGGTTCCACTATACTTACTGGCAAAAAGCTCCACTCCTGTGTCTTGGGGTCATATTTCTCTACCACATCAATAGGAGACTGCTGGCTTCCGAAGCCCCCAACCACCAGAAGCACTTCATTGGCTCCTAAGGACAAAGGCAGGAAAAGGCAGGTTACTTCACCCTAGCTAGGTGATTGTTTACAGGAAAATATAAGAAGAAAGATTCAAACAGGAAACTGTTGTCTTCTTTTGGAGGCACTAGATACTAGATCAAGGGCCTCAGTGTTATACCACTACCTGTAACCACTCCTACACCACATTTAAAACTTTTTATTGCAAGACTGAGTCTTAACTTAGTTGCTTAGGCTAGTTTTGAACTCCCTCTATATAGCCAGGCAGGCCTTGAACTTGCAAGCCTTGTCTCAATCCCTGATACAGCTAGCTTATAAACCTGTGCCACCAGGCCTACCTAGGATGCTTTTGTATTTGCCTAAGAAATAATCTAAAATAAAACTGTGTAATGGGAAGGTATCTATTTTTTTATTTTGTGTTTCCATGTGTTTGAGAATGTCTGTGTGTATAGATTTGAATGTATATCTTGTGTATGTATAGGCACTGGCTCTGCCTTGTATTTCCTGTGTGCCCCCCTCTGTGTGTCTGGTCTGGTATTGTTCTCTGCCTTGTTTATTGAGACAATGTCTACTGAACTGCGGAGCTCTGCAGTTAGGTTGGACAGACTCAGCAGCAAACTCGGGGCCTTCTTCTGGCCCTTTGCAGCACTGGGCTCCCGGTGAGTGCTGCCATGCCTGACACATGCTGGGAACCAAGGCCTGGCTCTCACACTGGTGATGAGCAGCCTCCCTGCTGCAGGAAGGGACTTCTTTCTGAGGCTTTAACTTTTCAGAGTCTGAATCTCTGAGATGCACTTGTCACCAGAAAACAGGGTCCTGGGCCCCTAAGACTGCTCCATAGCTAAGATCATTGGCTGCTAACCCTGATGACCTGAGGTCAACCCCTAGAACATGGTAGAAAGGGAGAACTGACTCCCACACAAACTGTCCACATGTGCACCCCCAATGCACAAAATAAATGTTAAAGAGAATAAGGACAGTCCTTTATTTTCTTACAGAAAGTAACAGCCTGCACATCAAACTTTCCATCCCAAGGCCTATTTCTGGCCTTGGCTCTCTTCAAAGGGCAAAACTTTGGCAGAGTTCTTCTGGACATCTACTCTGATAAGTCATGGGAAGAATACTTTGGTGGTGTACTAGCCAGACAATTCAGGAACTAGGGGTTTGCAACCTCTTGTGTCAGTGTCTCAGGTGACCATGAACTGAAGAGCAAATGCAGCCCCATGTATGTGACAAGACAGATACAGTCCGGTAGCAGACCTGATAGCCAAGCTTTCTGTTTTGTGCCCTCACCCCCATCCCTTTCAATTCTGTGAGAACAGGTTCCTCTGTGTTTCTAATTCCTGAACTCAAGAGTCCTCCCACTTCAGCATGTACCAGATTACATCTGGCTAAAACATGGTAAATGACACTACAGGGATATGATCAGAAAAATGCAGTAAGTTTTCTATTGATTTTTTTCAGCCGTTGTTACATTATGTAATTCCCATATTTAAAAATATCAATAAACAAAGCACATCAGCGGTAGGCAAACCTCTATCAGTTGGAGGCTAGCCTGGCCTGTCTCAGAACTAAAGAAAACCAATCAAAGAACAAAAAAATACACTTCTTGTAAAGGTCAAAGAAACAGTAGTAGGCAGGAAACAGATTTTGTTATAAACCCCAGAAAAATGGCAACTGCCTGTCAACACAAAATTGTTTCATAAATACTAAAGTTCATAGTAGAATTTGGGCAGAGAGGTCAATATGGATCACATTTGTTTTTTATTGAGATAGTCTTGCCATGTAGTCCAGGCTAGCCTCAAACTCACCATCCTTCTGCTTCTACCTCTCAAGGCCTTTTTACTGTAAAACATTCAACATGTTTTAATCGAATGTGATTTATCATCATGCCTACCTACTTAGTGATTTCATGGGTTTACAAAGCTAGGACTCTAGCTTACTGGAGTCTCAATCTTCATTATAAAGGACTTCATAGCTGGGCGGTGGTGGCACACGCCTTTAGTCCCAGCAGTTGGGAGGCAGAAGTAGGTGGATCTCTGAGTTCAAGGCCAGCCTGGTCTACAGAGTGAGTTCCAGGACAGCCAGGGCTACACAGAGAAACCCTGTCTCGAAAAAAAAAAACAAAAACAAAACAAAAAAAAAGACTTTATAATTATCCAAGGACAGATCCTGTTTTGAGAGACTGCTACTCAGGCTTTACAGATAGCTTAGCTGTTAAAGGCTAGGCTCACAATCAAAATATAAGACTGCTGACAAAGTAAGCTTTAGTAAATTCCAGTAATCACCAGTAACATCACCTTCTGTTTTGGGGAAGATGGACAAGGTCTAGGGATGTAGCTCAGAACAGCCCCAGACTTGTGATTGTTTTTTCCTGCTTCAACATCTCAGGTACTAGAAATCAGGTGTGCACTGCTATGAAGGACGTTTTTGTTGCTGTCCTTGTTTGTCTGTTTGTTTTTGAGAACAGGTCTCTCTATGTAGTTCTAGCTGGCCTGGAATTTATTATGTTGACCAGGCTGGTATAGAACCCAGAGAGATGCAGCTGCTTCTGCCCCAGGTGAAGTTAGTATGCACCCTCATACCGTGTCAGAGGATCCCTACCTTACTGTTGTTACTCAGGACGGAACCCAATCTCTCCTATGCTAGGCAAGTGCTCTCACTGAACTACCTCCCCAGCTATTTCTGAGCTTTCATCTTGAGACAGAATGTCTGAATTTACTTGGTAGACCACTCTGATTATAAACTTAAAATCCTTCCTGCACTGGCCTCTTGGGTAGCTGTGATTACAGGTGTACACCAGGACGCCTGACGAGATTGATGTGTAAGCTGGTGGTGCCCTTACAACATAAACATTGATCTAGTCAAAGACAATGTCAGCATGTCTTCAAAGCCATCAGTTACATAAAACTAAGTCTAAGTCCTGAAGGTCAGAAAAGAGTTTTCTTATCTGCAAAATATTTAAAGAAATGTAGACAACAAACTTCTAGAGAAACTTCTGCATTTTCTGGCTCATAAAAATTTCCATTGGCCTTAGTTCAGTTTAATAATCGATTAATGAATGTGATTATGTAAAAAAAAAAACAAAAACAACAACAAAAAAAAACACCCTATACCTTCTGTCTTGGAAAGTACCCTAGTGAGTACTTCACCCACTTTACATGGATACAAGCTGGAAACTTACTTTCTTTGAGCTCTAGACCCCAGACTTGTTATTTTTAAGACAACAAAGGTAACTGCATGTTTTTAGGACTAATGCTGAGGTGTGTAAAGTTAACAGACTGCCAAGCTGCCCTTGCCATCACACCTGTAGGGTAATGCTGTTAAAGCCTGGGTGTGGTGGGTCTCTGCTTCTACCAACGACTACTCAAGAGCTCTGCCTTTTAAGGGCTGAGGACCAAACTGGAGGCTCCCACTGGAGGCAGGCCTCCCATCACTGAGCACTGGAGGCTCCCACTGGAGGCAGGCCTCCCATCCCTGAGCACTGGAGGCTCCCACTGGAGGCAGGCCTCCCATCACTGAGCACTGGAGGCTCCCACTGGAGGCTCCCACTGGAGGCAGGCATCCCATCACTGAGCACTGGAGGCTCCCACTGGAGGCAGGCATCCCATCCCTGAGCACTGGAGGCTCCCACTGGAGGCAGGCCTCCCATCACTGAGCCTCCCATCATTGAGCACTGGAGGCTCCCACTGGAGGCAGGCCTCCCATCACTGAGCACTGGAGGCTCCCACTGGAGGCAGGCCTCCCATCCCTGAGCACTGGAGGCTCCCATTGGAGGCAGGCCTCCCATCCCTGAGCACTGGAGGCTCCCACTGGAGGCAGGCCTCCCATCCCTGAGCACTGGAGGCTCCCACTGGAGGCAGGCCTTCCATCCCTGAGCTCTATGCCTAGCACTTGTCCACTTTCAAAAATGGATTTTTCCCCTTCGATGCCCAGCCAGCACAGCTCGGTGCCTGTAGTCCAGCTACTTAAGAGAATGAGGCAAGAGAATTAAGAACTTTAGGTCAGATTGGGCTATAGTGCAGGATTCTATTTAAAAGACACAGACAGACAGACAGACAGACAGACAGACAGACAGACAGAGCGAGTGAGAGCGTGAGAGCGAGAGAGAGAGAGACCAAGAGACAGAGACAGAGACAGAGACAGAGACAGAGAAAAAGCTGGGGATAATGAGCTGGCTCAGCAGGTAACGGCATAAAGGCGTTTCCCACCCAGCCTGGACAGACACACCATGGCCTGTGCAATGTCCTCCCACTGCTGTGCTCAATACATAAGAAAGAAAGGAAAAGAGGAGAAAAGCCCCAGCTGTGCACACTTGACTCCATGTTTCACTTGGTGCCACACCACCCATGGTATAGCTGTACTGTAATCTACTTAGTCATTCACTCCTCTACAGGAAGAACTTGGGTTGTATACCTCTCCTTCTCTTTCTCTAAATATATTTCTGTGTGGTAGAATTTGGGGTGATTTTTAATTTTTTGCTTCTATATATTTTAATATTAAGCATACAGTATGGGTGACACTAATAAACACTGGAGGTGGGCAGGACTGGAGATGTCTCAGTGATTCAGAGCACTGGTTGCTCTTCTAGAGGAAAGAAGTTTGATTCCCAGCACCCACTTTGTAGCTCACAACTGTCTGCAACTCCAGTTCTATGAGGATCTGACATCCTCGTCTGGCCTCCATGATACACAAACATCCTCCATTGAGGCAAAACACTTACATATTATAAAACAAAGTAAAAATATTTAAAATGGGAAGAATTTCATTAGAAACAACAGCAAAGAAGGCCACAGAGATGGATCAGTGGTTAAAAGCTCACACTATTCTTGCAGAGGAGGTTTGGCTTCTAGCACCGAGCTGGCTCATAACAGCCTATAACTCCACTGTAGGAGATCTGGTTCCCTCAGAAACTCATATAAACACAAACACACATGAATAAAAGGAATCTTAAAAACAAAACAAGAAAAAAACTGGAAATAAAACCACTGCTCATTCCTCTATCAATAGACAACTTGATTATCAATATCCTAATATACATTAACTCTAAAATCAAAAATAAGAAAAGGAAATAATGATTAACCATTTGGGGCTGATGAGATGGTTGCATGCTAAGAATCTGTTCCTAGAACCCACATAGTGGTTCACAGCAATCGGGAACTCTAGTTCCAGGGGATCTGATACCCTCTTCTGACCTCTGTGGGTACTGTACACATGTGGTACACAGACATGCAAGCAGGCAAACACTCAAACATATAAAATAAAAAATAACTCTTAAAAAAAAGTAAATGAAGCGCCACCTCATATATACAAAATAAATGATAATCTACAAAATAGTTTCACACAGTGGCAGAAAGGCTCTTTTGACAGAGAAGTAATGGAAACCAAGATAAAAATAGCTAAGTATTTACTCTGTGTCAGCTAGGTATCTTATCTAAGTTCCAATTCAATCCTCCCAACAACCCACTGAGAAGAAACTAAGCCTCATTTTAGGGGTAAAAGCATAGGATCAAATAAGTGTTTTTTAAAACTATTTATTTTTTGACTGACTGATCAATTGATTGATTGGAGACAGGGTCTACTATTTAGCCCAGGATGCTCTGGAACTCACTATTTGGACCAGGCTGGCCTTGAACACAGAGAGATCAACCTAACTAGGCCTCCTGAGTACTGAGATTAGTGCTCTGTGCTACCATATCTGGTTAGGATCCGATAAATTGTTATCACCAATTAGCCACTGGCAGGGCTTAGATGTGAACCTCTGTCTGCTAACATAGTAGCACGTACATGACAGTAACCATTCCTAGCCTTTTCCTAGATTTTTTCATTTAATTGTCATAACTTTCTTAGAGCTGGATGTTATGTTGATTTCCAGTTCACAGATAAAGCATCTGAGGCAGATAGAATAAACTTCCTGTCTAAGGTAAGTAGCAAACCAGAATCTGTACCACAACTCTGGCCTCACAGGTCAGGATTTTACCTATGATATGTGATTGTCAAAGCCCTGTAGTTTTAGGACTCTGTCTGTCTGACACAGTCGACCATGCTGGCTTCTGACTTTGTATGTGCCCAAGGATGAACTTAATCTTCCTGCCTCTACCTCCCAATCACAGGCATTCAACACCATAGCCCAAGCATGCTGTGCTGGGGACTGAACTCAGGGCTAGGAAAGCATTCTAACAACTGGGCTACATCCCCAGCTCCAGGCCCTTCATTTAAATGCTTAAATAGAAATTTAATGTTACATAATATATGATAATTTGTAAAATCTTTTTTTCTCTACTTTATCTAACTTAATCTCCAATAGTTATGTACCATAAAGACACTCTCAAACTACAGGAATTAAAAGCTTAAAATGACAGCTACTTGTCTAAAGAGATTAAAAGCAGGTTTGAAACAAGTCTACTGTATGCATTACAGATGTTATTTCCAACTATATCATACCCTCTGAAAAGGAAGTTGAAAGACACCCCCGAGTTTTACCAGGAATACCAGCTTACCTAGACGGGCTCTTGTCCTGGGTCCTTGCATCTGACTCCGAAGTTCAGGCCTCAGGTGAAACTTCTTTGCTTCATCAACTAGATCCCTGCACTGTAAACTACAGCGGATGAAAGGCTAAAAGACAGAAGGCAGAAGGAAACTGGCCACTTCTAATATTATAGTAACAAAATGACACATATAAAGAAGCAATTTATGTTATGTACACAGATAAAAGCACTTAAGGATTAGTATGAATCTTAAGGGAGCTGAGCATGCTGGCTTCACATCTGCAACTCCAGTACTTGGCAGGCTGAGATAAAAGGATTCCTGAGACTTCAGGCCATCTCAGGGCTACATACTGACTTCTAGGTATGACTACAGGGAGACACTGTCTCAAAAAGGCAAGACACACATTTTCATTCTCATTCTCTCATATTCTCTCTCTCTCTCTGTCTCTCTCTCTCTGTCTCTCTCTCTGTCTCTCTCTGTCTCTCTCTGTGTCTCTGTGTCTCTCTCTCTCTCTTATTCTCTCTCTCTCTCTTTGAAAAATGTCTTCTCTGAAACAACTGTCCCAAAGCTCACTCTCTCCTTTCTCCTTCCTTCCTTTGTTCTCCTCCTCTTCTTCTTCCCCGTTTCGTCCTTCCTTTCTCTTCTATAGCCCAGGTTGGTTTCAAACTTACAACAGGGCATAGGATAACTTTCAACATCTGATGTTTCTGCATTCATCTCCCAAGTGCCGAGTTATAGGCATGCATTCACCATTAGTCCAGCTTCCACATCTATATCCAGTGGTGCTCTAGATGGGTTGGAGAGATGGCTCACTTTGGTAGAGTCCTTGCCATGTAAGCATGATGACCCAAGTTCTGTCACAAGAAACCACATAAAAAACTAGACATGGTAGCCTATACTTGTAATGTCCCTACTAGTGGATAGATGGGCAGATCCCTGGACTTGTTGCCAGCCCAATCAGAAACTCTAGGCCAATCAATAAGAGACTGTATCTCAAAAACCAAGTTGGATGGTCTGAGAAACAGCACCAAAGACTGACCTCTGGCCTACATGTGCATGCATATGTGTGTTTATACACATACACTTACATAGGAAATAGATCTCTGTATTAGCATCTACCTCCACTCTGTACTCTGGTCTCTAGTCCTATAAACCGCACCAGTAAGGTGTCTACATGGCTGCTAGCTGGGATGAGTTCTGCTGACGGGCAGACTCCTCTCAAGGTCTGCTCTTTCCCTTTAGGCTCTGAGACCCACTTCTTAGCCCAACTAGACTGAGAGCCGGTGACAGCTTGGCTGTTCTAGATCTGTAGTCTCCACTGTCTTTTACTGTTTCTCCAAGTGTAACTTTGTGAACAGCTCCTTTATATATGCATAGTGAGCCTGCCTTAGGACCATACCATCTGTTCCCTGTTGGGGTCTTCAACTCATATGACCTCTACTTTATTAGTTTGACTCCAAGAAGTTCAGCATGCATTGGAAAAGAAAGTATGTAACAGTAGCAACTACTGCTGTACAGACATCTCTAAAGCTTCTGCATATGAATACTGGCAACCATGTATGAGGTGGGTAATGTAAGTGCTGCTTCACAAAAAAACCATCTGAGTTCGTCTCCCTAAGGGTCCCACAGGAGTATTTGATTTAGGATCTCAGCCTCCTGATTCTAGCTCTGGATCTCTGTACCAAACACATGGAGACTGACTCAGAAGGGCGTGAGGGCTGAGCTTCATCGTCACCTTGACTGATTTGGGAAACACACCAACTGCTGTGTCCATGAGGGGGGTTCTGAAAGATTTAGCTCACGTGGTAAGACCTACCTTACTGTAGGCCACACTGTGCCATTGGCTATGGACCCAAACCTAACAAACAGGAGACATTCAGCTGAGCGCCAGCTTTCTTTCTCTGCTTCATGACTATGGCAGTGTGACCCACAGCGTCATGGTTTCCTTCTGCCATGCCTTCTTCAGGATGAACTATAACTTTTAACTGAGCCAATATAAACCAACCCACTCTTCCTTCCTTCCTTCCTTCCTTCCTTCCTTCCTTCCTTCCTTCCTTCCTTCCTTCCTTCCTTCAGTTGCTTTTGTGGGGTATCTTATCACAGCAATAAGAAAACTAACAAATAAAGGTCTTAAGAAAGAAGGGGAAAATGAGTTTGAGATGGGTCATTAATTAGCCAGATTTTTTTTTTAATTTGTGTGTGTGTGTGTGTCCCAAATTTGTTTGCTTGTTTGAGACAAGGTCTCATGTAACCTAGGCTGGCCTTGAACTCTTGATATGCCTGCCGACTTCTACCAGAGATTACAGGCTCTCACTACAACAGGCCAAGCAAATTTTGTAAACAACTAAGAAACTATTTTTATGGTTAACTTCTAAAATGGTCAGGTCCTGGCCAAGAAGCAACTCAGTTACTGGGCTTCACCTAAATGTTATAGACCAGTGCATGCCAAAGTACAGTTGTCAATTGAGGAACTGACTCCATGGGATTGGATATATGTGGGGAGGGGGGGCATTTCTGATTAGTGACTGATGTGGGAGGCACCACTCCTCAACAGGCAGTAGTCCCTAGTTGTATCAGAAGGCAAGCTAAGCCAGCAATGGAAACAAGCCAGTAAGCAGTGTTCCTTCATGGTCTCTGCTTCAGCTTCTACCCCTGCCCTTGGTTCCCTTGATGATGGACTGTAACATGCAAGGAAATAAACCCTGCCCTTCCCATGCTGCTTTGTGGTCATGGTGTTTATCACAGTAGTCCATGTAACACAGTGTATGGGGTGTGTGTGTGTGTGTGTGTGTGTGTGTGTGTGTGTGTGTGTGTGAATTACAAAACATGGCTGCAACTTAAGTTAGAGAAATACTTTTATAAAACAACAGAAAGCTCAACTGCATCAAACTAAGTAAACCAGACTTATTAGAAGTAAAACCTGCGTGTCTAACACACAGCAACTCTTGTCTCGTGTGTTTGTTTTCAGAACAATTTATAACAGTTTATGTTTAACAGAGACTGGTATACAGTTTTTAGAAAACATCCAGAGGTACATAAAACAAAAAGATAATACTGCACAAAATTAAATTATGGATTTTCATTTGTGACAGAGGCCTAATTTGCCAAGCAATAAACATTTCTTATGCCTAGAATGTTCCTAGCTTTCTCTCTCTCTCACCATTCCTGCTGAAGGGAACCAGGAGACTGCCTACATTAAAGCTGTTGGCTTTGAGTAATTAGGCTGTGGAGTTAGTGGAGTTTCTAGATGGCAGATGCCTTATGTGACTTACCTCAGCATCAATTACATCTGTAATGTACCTGGGAGTCAGCAGGGGCATCCGAACATACTGTAAGAGGTCAGGTAAAGACTCTTCTCGCTCCTTCTTGGCATGCTTCACCCAGTTGATAACAGCCTCAAATACTGGCTCTTCAGAATCCACCTATTAATGTAGATCACACATCACGGACTTTTACTTTCCCAGTGAAAAGGTGTCCCCACAAACTGAAAGCAGCCATGTTCACATTCTCCTCTGTGCTCCCTGCCCTCCATTACTGTTATTTCCCATCTTCCAGAATATGGAGGTTCTGGGAAAACTAGCTTTTCAGATACAGGAAGAGAATTACATGCGATTTAAAATGAACTAAGATAGTATTTAATAAATGATGAGTCACATGTTGGCCTCCCTTTCAGAATTGTATCCATTCTTGAATTTTTGTCTGGATATTTCTGCAACTTTAGTAAATAAACATGGAAGAGGAAATCTGTTACCCTAATTAAAACTGAAATAATTTTTATTCATAGTTGCCTCTAAAGCAAGAACTTCACTTTATCATCATAAATAACACTACAGTTTCCAAAGTATGGTCAATCGGCATTTAAATAACTACTATGTGTTAGATTCTGTGCTGTTTTGTCATGTAGATTCAGATCTAGATTATACATGATAAATAGATAAAGTAAGAAACACCCTCTAAAGTATGTAGTATGCCACCAGAAAAGTAACAGGCACTGTAAGACCTAGGACTTTCCAAAGGCAGTCACCTAGGTGCAGGACCCATGTACTCTTGGCAGTCTCTGGGCATTTGTAATCTGACGCTTCTTTTGAACCACTGACTGTGACTGCATGAAAGCCAACCAATACACCTCATACACCTTTTCCCAAAGAACTGTGGAACTTTGCAAAGCAGAAATGTTTGGGCTTGTTCTGTCATTTTATAAATGTACTTAACTTCTACTAAGTGCCAGGTACTGACTTCACTGATGATGACAAATCAAATCTAGTCCCTGTAGGGCAGACTCTGCCTTCACCTTATCCACCTGTGTTATCCTTCCAAGTGCTGGGATTATAAGTACTGCCAACTATCAATGAGTATAATTTTGTTGTGATTAAAATTATGCAGGAAAGTAGGAGAGCTATGAGATAAAAACAACAGGAAATTTCTTCATTTAGACTAGGTCAGGAAAAGTCTGGATGATGATGGAGGAGTAGTAAATGAACCCGAAAGAATAACAAGAGAGTACTCAAAGGGTCAGATGACACTGATAATTCTGGCACTTGGAGGGTTGTTGAAACAGGAGGATTGCCAGGCGGTGGTGGCCCACGCCTTTATTTTTTTTATTTATTTATTTTTTTTCAAATTTATTTATTTATTATATATACAGCAGTCTCCTACACATATGACTGAAGACCAGAAGAGGGCACCAGATGTCACTAAAGATGGTTATGAGCCACCATGTGGTTGCTGGGAATTGAACTCAGGACCTCTGGAAGAGCAGCCAGTGCTCTTAACCTCTGAGCCATCTCTCCAGCACCGGCGCACGCCTTTAATCCCAGCACTTGGGAGGCAGAGGCAGGCGGATTTCTGAGTTGGAGGCCAGCCTGGTCTACAGAGTGAGTTTCAGGACAGCCAGGACTACACAGAGAAACCCTGTCTCAAAAAAACAAAAAAAATTGGGAGGCAGAGGCAGGCGGATTTCTGAGTTCGAGACCAGCCTGGTCTACAGAGTGAGTTCCAGGACAGCCAGAGCTACACAGAGAAACCCTGTCTCGAAAAAAAACAAAAAGAAAAAAGAAAAAAGAAAAAAGAAAAAAAAAGAAAAGAAAAGAAACAGGAGGATTACCTACATAGTGAGTTCAGGGCCTGCCAGGGATACAGAATAAGAACTTATCTCAAAATCCCCAAGAACACTCTACATCAGGAAAAAAAGAAAAAAGAGTGCACCAGAAGCTCTAGAGCTGCACTGTCACTACAGTGTCATTAATGAAAATAAACAGAGCTCAGCTTCTTAGCAGTACTAGCTACATTCCAACAGCCACCCAACAGCAACATGCCTAGGGGCTATCAAACCAGGCAAGAAAATTTAGTCCATCTTGAAAGGATTTTCTACAGGTCAGAACTGACCTAGAGCAGAGAGAACTGGCATATAGGGACATTTTAGCTGACCAGCCTGGTAGGAAGAAGGGTGGGTGGTGACAGAGTCCGAGGTAAGCACCAAGTTGCTGAAGGCATCCTAATAAGAGCTGGATATCATTTGAATTTTTCCAGTGGGACAGAAATAAAGAGATGTTTGTAAACACTGTTGTGGTGACTATGGGTAGAACATTTTATAAGGGCCAAGAGCTGCAAGATCAGTTCTAGTCTTCTTTGTACAACAGGCTAGACTCCAGTTGTGGCAGTCTTGGAGAAATATGTGGGAGTTCAAGGTGATCCAGCTTACAGACAGATGATAGGAAGGATGCAGGGTATTTATTATTAAGAAAATGTTTTCTAGCCAGGCGATGGATGGTGGCACATACCTTTTGTCCCAATACTGGGGAAGCAGAGGCATCTCTGTAATTCAAGGCCAGCCTGGTCTACAGAGTTCCAGGATGGTCAGGGCTACACAAAGAAACCCAGTCTTGAAAAATCTAAATTAAAAACAAAAATATTTTCTTTTGTCTATAAATAAATAAATTAAAATTTCAGAGAAAATGCTAACTGTGCCTATGAATGCTAATGATTCATAATGGGGAAAATAAATATTCTTCACAAAGGTTTTTTTTTTTAAATGTATCAGCCAAGACATTTCCAATTAATGCTTGGGACAGTCCTGTGTACTATGTACTAATGTTTTTAATGGGTTTTAATCATATGTGATGCTTTAATCATAAGACACACTGCTTCCCACTATTTAAGTGCTGCTGGGACTGAGCATGCTGTTGTTTGAGATGGTGTCTCACAGAACACAGACAGGCCTTGAGCCCTCCATCCTGCTACCACTGTTTTGCCATCAGTTACAGGGTTACAGACTAGCACCCATGCCTGGCTCCTATTGTTTTATTAGCGGAAGTACTATGTAGCAACTGGAAGTCAAGACATCTGGTTCCAGTTTTGTGCTGGTCTCCAAAACAGGGAAAAACAAACAAACAAACAAACACCTTCTGTTGTTATGGGGGGGCAGTCTTGACATACAAGGAAGGAAAACAACATAAGAGAATGCTCAAACTTTTTTATCTTGGCCGCTGAATATGGCTAGCTACTTGCTCTCTCTCTGTTCTATCTTATTTATCCAGAGTCTACAACAGGTCTAGAATGACTGACTTTTGTGCTGACTTCTTCTGAGGGCAGTTAGAAGCAAACCTGGTGGTGAGCTCACCCATAGCTTAATGTTTGCAGGAAAGGCCTTGGGAATTTGTGGCCTGATTTGTTTCTGGTTTGTTTGGTTTTTTTCTTTTCTTCTTGTTGTTGTTGCTGTTGCTGTTTGCAGAAAGGGTTTCATACAGCCCAAGTTAGTCTGGTACTCAATATGTAGCAGAGGAAGGTTTTAAATTGTATCTTCTGCCTACATGATGGACATACAGGCACAAGCTAGCACACCCAGCTTTTAAATTTTTCCCCTTCCTTTCTTGTTGGTTTCTGGAGTCAGGGTTTCTTCTAGTCTCCAGTAGGAGTAGCCTAGGACGGTTCTGAACTTCACAGCTCTGCCTCCCATACACTGGAGCTACAGGCATGTGGAATCACATCTAGCTGCTTGCCTGGATCTGAATCCTGGCTCTATCATTTACTACCTACAATGGTATGATGGTTTACCTCTGAGCCACAGTTTCTGATAGCTGCAGACAGATTTGAGGCTCAAATGAGGTGGATGCCACAGGACAGACTGGGGCAGGGTGGTTCAGTGACACAGTACTTCCCTACCGTGCCTTACCAATTGCAAACTCTAACATGGAAACACAAAAGAATCAAAAGAGGAGGTGGGAAGGAGAAAGAGAGTAGATGCACCAAAGGATAGGGATTTTTCCTGTAAGTACTCAATAAGCCTTTGACAAAGTAACCAATAGTAAATGCTAAGTACTATTTTCCTATAGACAGCAGTACTTAGTACCATCACTGTGTCTTCTCATACACAGACAAATCAGGAGCCATGACAGGTGTGGTGGCACACACCTTTAATCCCAACACCTGGGAGACGGAGGCAGGTAGATTTCTAAGTTCAAATCTAGCCTGAAGATCCCTGTCTCAAAAAGACAAAAAATAGATTATTTAATAATAATAATAACAACAACAATAATAATATAAAAAAGGAGTTTTTTTTTTTTTTAATCTAACCACTGGCTCCTAAATGTGAAAAATACACTTTGTAGCCATGGCTCCCAAGGCCCTGCACCACAGGGATGAGAACACGACCAGCACATCTTTGACACATCAGCACCTCTAACAGTGCCGCTCCAGGCTGGTATAAAAGTCAAGTTGGGGAATAATTTCTGTCTAGGTGCAAACAATATACCAACTGTTCTTATCAGTTTTGTCTTACAACAGTTGTTAAAGAAAGAATTTAACAGTTGTTAAAGAAAAAATTGGCTAAAATTTAATAAAAGTATACTTAACACCTTTTACTTTGTAACATACATACCTGTTTTATAGCCAATCAGAACAGAGACCAGATGGTTTACACAAAGTGCATCACTCCTATGGTGGGGTTTTTTTTTTTTTTTTTTTTGAGACAGGGTCTCACTGTTCCCTAGGCAAGCTTGTGATCCTCCTATCTCAGCCTCTTGAGTACTGGGATTACAGATACACATTGGTATGCCTGGATGGTCACAGAATTTCTTTAGGTAGCAAACTCTCCTATAGCATGTCAAAGCATTAAACCCATTCTAATACTTTCTAATGCACCTCTTATATAAGCTGAGGAACACATGCTCAGTAAAATATTTCAGTGGAGAAATAAAACTCAAGAGGAACATACACACAGGACTTGGCTCTCTGAATATCTTTCTTTATAGATACGCAAATCAATTAAAACTTTTGGCACCAATATGGGTATCTGATTATGAAGCCATAATATGGACACATTCACTGCACCCTGCTCTGTAACTTTAAGGAAACTGTGCCAGGGGGACACAGAGAAACCCTGTCTCAAAAAACCAAAAAACCAAAAAACCAAAAAAAAAAAAAAAAGGAAACTGTGACACCCAGCCCAGTCTGTACCTGGATCTCGTCACACTTGATCAGCTTCTCCACCTCTCCTTGACTCAGGAGGATGAACTCTTCGTGCTGCACCACTTCAGGAAAATGCTTCTGGCTAAAAACCTCAGCTGCTTGCATCAAGTCAACGCAATTGTGAGTTTCAGCAAAATCCCTGATACCCAGGCAATTAGATGGATCCAACTGACTTTCTAAGAACTCACAGCAGGCTTGTTTCACACCTAGGACAAACACAGGTATCGAACAAACTTCAGGATACTTGGCCAAGTGTAAAGTGGCCTTCCATTCTTAGATTTTAACATCTTCTCTACAGTTATCAGAGGAACCCTGGCTCTACACCTTAACACACTCACTAGAACATTTATAGTCCAAGCATTTAAACATTAGCTGTCTTATGTACTATGTCACCTTTAAAAGCCCTTTACACTTGCTTCTGTCTTTAAAATGAGTGTAGCAAGTCGGAACTAGTTTCAGGAACCATCAGATTGCTGCAAACTCTTACCTCTGGAACCATTCTAAAAATAGAACTTAATTTACTATGTTCTTATTTTTTACTCTAGACAGTTGTTTTGTTAAGATTTACTTGTTTTTATTTTGTAAGTATTAGGTCTGCACACATGTAACTACACCATGGCATACAGTGTCCAAGGAGGTCACATTTGTCCCTTGGAACTGGAGTTAAAGGCAGTTGTGAATGAATCATCATGTGATGCTGGGGACTGAACCCAGGTTCTCTGTTAGGACAAGTGTTCTTAACCACAGAGACATCTCTCTAGCCTCTATGTCAAACTTATTTTAAAACTCCAGTAAAGAAAAACAATCCCATAATTCTTTGAGAAATTCAGAATAAAATCTTGGATTGTAGCTTAATAGAAAAGCAGCATTGCTAGTCTAGCATCTCAGCATGTGCAAGGCCCTGGGTTCAAGCCCTGCAACTGGAAAACAGGAAAGGGCCAGTGCATGAACTCAGTTCTTGTTGGTTAGTGCATGAACTCAGTTCTTGTTGGTTTGGTTTCGTTTTTTGAGGCAGAGTCTTACTATGTAGCCCTATCTGGCCTAGAGCTCATGGTGTGCACCAGAATGGTCTCAATTCACAAATATTAGTCTGCATCTCTTTCTGGGAGTGCTGGGATTAATGGTGCAGTAATTTCATAGAGGTACAGTAATTTCAGCTATCAGGAGGCTACAAAGGAGCATATACTCAAGGCTAGCTTAGACTACACACAGTGATACTCTTATCTAAATCAGACCAAACCAAACAACAGTAAGAATGTTTCAATTATGTGGATATATAATTGGAGGTTGAAGAGACAGACTGGCTAGACAACTGAAAACATAGTACTCAGGAGGCAGAGGCAAGAAAACAGAGTTAGGACCAACTGGGATACAATTCAGGGCCAGCCTTGTCTACACAATGTAGGCCAAAACAAAGAAAAAGTACACAAACACACAGACATACAACACACACACACACATACATTAGAAACTGGAAAGGAGATCATCTCTAATGCAGTGAAAATTATATTTTAACAGTTATATATCAATTTGAAATTTATTTTATTTACTTTTTTTTTTGAGATATGGTCTACCTATGTAGCCCATGCTGTTTCTCCTTCTCAAGTATAAGATAAATTTTATTTTATTATTTTTTATTTGTTTGTTTTATTTTTCTGAGACAGAGTTTCTTTGTGAAGCCTTGGCTGTCCTAGAACTAGCTCTGTAGATCAGGCAGGTCTCCAACTCACAGAGATCTACCTGTCTCTGTCTCCTGAGTGCTGGAATTAAAGACATGTACCACCACTGGCTAGTATAAATAGATATTTTTAAAGCAGACATAGCATAGAGGTGCATGCCTTTAATTCCAGCATTTCAGAGGCAGAACCAGGTGGATATCCTTGAGTTAGAGGACAACCTGACCAGCAAGTTCCCAGATAGCCACAGTTACATAGTAAGACCCTGTTTCAAAAACCAAATACAAAAACAAACCAGGGGACTGGAGAGATGGCTCAACAGTTAAAAGCACTATTAGTCTTGAAGAAGATCTAGGATCAGTTCCCAGACCCCAGAATGCAGCCTACAACTGCCTGTAACTCCAGTTTGAGGGGATCCAACACTCTCTTCTAATCTCTGTGGCCATCAGAGTTCATACATTTGAGCATAATAATATACACATTAAAAATAAACAATAAAAGTAAACAGAAATAAATCTTAAAAAGATATTTTACATGATTCAGACTTAAAGATACAAAAATGTTTATAAGGAAAAGCCCTCTTAGCCTTTCCATGCACACAGACATCAAATGACAGGGTAAAAAGAATCTACATAGACATGAATAGTATCAGTTTCTTGACAATTTTTACTATGTATATATACATGTAAATATATATATATATATATATATATATGTATGTATATATGTTGTATGTATATTGTATGTCTATATGTATGCATTAAGGAAATACCTCTATTTTCCATTCTGCTTTGTTTGGCTGTTTAATTGGTTTATGTGTAGGGTGCTTTGGTAGCATGTGTACCTGTGTACCGTTTTCAGGCCTGGTGCATTAGGTTCCCTGGAAATGGAGTTACAAATAGCTGTGAGCCACCAGTAGGTGCTGGGAATCAAACACAGATTCTTCTGAAGAACAGTCCATGCTCTTAGCCTGAGTCATCTCTTCAGCCCCTTTGGTTCATTTTAAGATGTAGTCTCATTTTATACACTAAATTGGCTTGAAACTTACGCAATCCTCCTGTCTTAGCTTCTTAAGCTCTTAAGTGCTGGGATTATTGATGTTAGCCACCATACCTGGCTCTTCCATATTTTCAAAAATGGAAAAAGTTTAAAAAGTTTAAATGTGGGCTGGAGAGATGGCTCAGGGGTTAAGAGCACTGGCTGATCTTCCAGAGGTCATGAGTTCAATTCCCAGCAACCACATGGTGGCTCACAACCATCTGTAACTGGATTCAATGCCTTCTTCACATAAAATAAATAAATAAATCTTTAAAAAATAAATAAATAAAATAAAAAGTTTAAATGTTTTCTTTTACAAGACCCAAATACTCTTACGTGGAGAGATTCTTTTGCATTGCTCTTGACTATATCTGATCTTCCATGCTCAAAGATTCAAATGTCATGCCTCAAGACTGATCTCTGAAAGTCTCTTGATTAATGTTACATCAAAGAAAACACTTCCAGGGCTAATGTGTCATAAACAAGGACACCTTTTATTGTCTGTACCTTTCAGCTGGAGAAGACAGGCTGCAGGGAGCAGTTCTTGAACATTCTCCACTGTCACATGTACTGTTTCTGTGTACACGAAGTCCAACAGGATTTCCATGGTAGAAGCAGTTAAACCTTGAATGTCAACATATGGCTTCCCCTTCTCTGAAAGCTGAAAATTCATGAGTAGGAAAGGATGGTACTTTTAATTCCACAAGGTAAAGACAGAATCCAAGTCTAAGAGTATAAAGGGATACTGGTACTAATTAAATATACATCTTTTAAAAACAACAATCTGAGGCTGGAGAGATGGCTCAGTGGTTAAGAATACTCTGCTTGCTGAGCAGTGATGGTGTGCACCTTTAACCCCAGTGCTCAGGAGGCAGAGGCAGTAGATCTCTTGAGTTTGAGGCTATCCTGGTCTACAGAGTGAGTTCCAGGATTGCCAAGGCTACACAGAGAAATTATTTCACAAACAAACAAACAAACAAACAAACACAAACAAAAAAGGGTACTAGTTGCTCTTCCAGAGGACCTGGGTTCAATTCCAGCACCCATTGCAGCCAACAATCATAACACCTGTTCCAGGTGGTCAAGCCATTTTCTGACCTCCAAAGATACCAGGCTCACACATTTGAAACAGTCATACATGCAGGCAAAACACTCATAAGCATAAAATAATTTTATAGAAAAGTTTAAATTATAATCTATTTTATTTGATTTGTATCTGGCAAATATGACACATATTTGTAAATCTTCAAATAAAATGAACAGTTGGCTGTATCCCTAGGAGTAAACAATAGAATATCAAAATTTCTAGAAAATTAACCTGATTCCATATTAAAACCAACATAGATGTCTTAAAGAACAGAATACAAAAGTTTCATAAATATACCACTAGCGTCCATGTGCCTTTATGATAAAACATCTCTCTTCTCTTCTTTCCTCTCCTGCACACCACCCTATATGCTATGTGGCTGGCCTGGTTTTCAGGTTGTAGCCCAAGCTGTCCTTGAACTTACAGCCACCCTCTCACTCAGACTTCTGAGGGCTGGCATTACAGGCACTTGCCACCATGTATGGCTAAAATAGAAATAGTCAATGAAATTTCATGAGAATAGGACTCTGAAATTTATAGCTACAACCTCCTCCAAGATTACCACATTCCTCTCATCTGCCCTCAGACTACATCTGGATAGAAAAAGAGCATGAGCTCTTTCCTGTCTTGCAATATGGCCGGTGAAAAGACAGAGAAACCTGATACGAAGGAGAAGATATCTGCAGTCAAGAAGTCTGGTGGTGATGCTGGTGCAGCCAAAAAGAGTAACCCTAAGGTTAAAAAGCCCAGTAAAGTGAAGCCCCATTGCAGCCGGAACCCTGTCCTGGTTAGATGAACTGGCATGTACTCCTGATCAGCTTTGTATTCCAGAAAGGCCTTGTACAAAAGTAAATATTCAGCTGCCAAGACCAAGGTTGAAAAGAAGAAGAAAAAGGAGACGGTCCTTGCTACTGTCACAAAAACAGTTGGTGGGAACAAGAACAGTGGCACCCAGGTGGTGAAGCTTCAAAAAATGCCTAGGTATTATCCTACTGAAGATGTGCCTTGGAAGCTGCTGAGCCATGGCAAAAAGCCCTTCAGTCAGCACATGAGAAGGCCACTCCAGCATCACTCTCAGGACTGCCCTGATCATCCTCACTGGGCACCACAGGGGCAAGAGAGTGGTTTTCCTGAAGCAGTTGGGGAGTGGCTTGTTACTTGTGTCTGGACCTCTTGCCATCAAGAGTTCCTCTGCGCAGAACACACCAGAAGTTTGTCATTGCCACCTCTACAAAAGTTGATATCATCGAGGCTAAAATCCCCAAACACCTGACTGACACTTACTTCAAGAAGCAGCAGCTGCGCAAGCCCAGGCATCAGGAGGGCGAGATCTTCCACACAGAGAAGAAATAGGAGACTACAGAGCAGCAAAAGGCTGATCAGAAAACTATGGACTCGAAGATTTTGCCAAAGATTAAAGCTGTTCCTCAGCTCCAGGGCTACCTGTGATCTCAGGTCTCCCTGACAAACGGGATGAATCCTCACAAACCGGTGTTCTAAATTGCTTACAACCTAATTAAACAGCTTCATATGTTAAAAAGAAAGAAAAAAAAAGAACATGAAGATCTTCTGTTAACACTGTCTAAGCTTAGGGGGAGGGGCGAGAGGACTGCAGTGATGGAGAGCTGCTCTAGGCTATGCAGTGACATCATATATCAAAAATGAGATAAAAAACAAATGCAATAGCAAAACCTCAGAGCCCTGGGACAGAGACATGGAGGTCCCATGACTCTCTTACAAGCTCAGGGTTCAGTGAGAGACCTTGTCTGAAAAAGCAAGGTAGAGAGGTGGAGAATCGGTTAAGGAAGACAGACATGTGATGCCAAGCTCTGGGCTCACCATGCCCTCACATGGGTTAGCACACTCATACCCACATGTGCTCACACACACAAACTCCTATTACATCACTCTTATGTACTTCCATTATAAACTAAATGACTTTGTCATACTTGATTTCTCCATCAGCCCATAACAACAATGACAAAAAACATTCTTTAAAAAAATCAGGGCTGGAGAGATGGCTCAGCGGTTAAGAGCACTGGCTGCTCTTCCCAAGATCCTGAGTTCGATTCCCAGCAACCACATGGAGGCTCACAACCAGCTGTAATAGGATCCAATGCCCTCTTCTGGTGTGTCTGAAGACAATGACAGTCTACTCATATACATATAATAAATAAATAAATAAATCTTTAAAAAAAAAATTAAAAAAAAAAATCAATCCTTCTTTATTCCCTGCACAAGAGGGAGTAGGGAGACTAGGACAAAGACAGAACTTGAGGCCAGCCTAGTCTACAAATCAAGTCCACGACAGCCAGGGCTCTGTTATACAGAGAAACCTTGTTTCTGAAAACAATAACAACAATAACAAATCAATCCCTAACCAGGTGTTGGTGCACACACTTTTAATTCCAGCATTTTGGAGGCAGAAAATGGATCTCTGAATTCAAGGCTAGCCTGGTCTACAGAGGGAGTTCTAGGACAAGCACAGAAAAGCCCTGTTTAATGTTTAAAAAGAAGAGAAAAAAAAAAAGGAAGGAAGGAAGGAAGGAAGGAAGGGAGGAAAGGAGGGAGGGAGGGAGGGAGGGAGGGAGGGAGGGAGGGAGGGAGGGAGGGAAGAAAGAAGGAAAGAAGGAGGAAGGAAAGAAAGAATCATGTATGAGAAGAAATGAGGGTCCTCCCCCACAAGATTCCAGAGATTTCTCAATGTTGAAAACCAGTGCAGGCAGACGTTCTCCAAGATGACAGCAAACAGGACATGTACTGTTTTAGCTGGACTGTATTAGCAGCTGGCAGTCTTAGTCCATTTCAAGCTCAGCACTTCTGGTTAACACTCCCTACCCAGCTAAATGCCAATGCTTTGGGGGCAGACATTATGAAGAACAGTAGAGGCTTGAGAGCTGTGCTGTTGTATTATTCAAGATATTTTTTTTAATTAGCCAGGATTACCCAGGATGGCCTGACTGCTTTCTGTTTCTCCTCCCAACCTTATGACTGAGCATGGGAGTTAAGAATTACTTTTTCAGTCACATGCTGTAGAGGCAAAGCCTACTCTGTGTAGTATTCTCAAGTGACGTGACCTTGACAAGGCATTTGTTGAGACCCTTCATCTGTAAAATGAAATGGTAATATTTACCCCTAGGGTAAATGACAAACAGGGCAGTATAATAACTGGGCCCACAAATATAGCCGATATTACCATACTTCCTCTCTTATCTGGCTCTAGCAGCTACTTCTTCATTACACTGACAGGTACTTTTTTTTTTTTCCTTATGTACACTGGAGTCTGGTCTGCATGTATCTCTGTGTGAGGGTGTCAAGTCTCCTGGAACTGAAGTTAGATGGTTGTGAACCATAATGTGGGTGCTGGGAAATTGAACCCGGATCCTCTGGAAGAGCAGCCAGTGCTCTTAAGCACTGAGCCATCATCTCTCCAGCCTCATGGTGATGGGTACTAACTAAAGAAAATACTGGTGGTTAGAGACACTTTTTAAAGAGTCTTATCATATCCAGACACGTTGACACACACCCATAACCTCTGTACTTGAAGAGGCTGAGGCAGAAAGATAGAGTATTTCAGGCCAATTTCGTTAAGATTCTTTCTCAAGAACAGATGCACACATACCAGAGGCTTGGAGAGACTGTTAAAGCACTTGCAGCACACATCAGGTGGCTCACAACCATTGGAACTCTAGCTCTGGGGATCTGATGCCCCTGGACTCCAAGGGCACCTGTTTGAACATGATGCACATAAAATTTATGCAGACACACACACGAAACTTTTTCTAAATCTTAAAAGCAAACAAAAAGCCAGCACAATGAAGTAATTCAGATATATGTCTAAGTTTAAGTTTAAATATGTAATAATCATTCATACAACTCAGACTTAAAATACTCATAAAGACTAGTTTAAATATTCTTTTCTTTTTATTTATAATAAATATTTATTCATTTCATGTGAGTACACTGTCGCTATCTTCAGACACACCAGAAGAGGGCATCAGATCCCATTACAGATGGTTGTGAGCCACCATGTGGGTGCTGGGAATTGAACTCAGGACCTCTGGAAGAGCAGTTGGTGCTCTTAACCGCTGAGCCATCTCTCCAGCCCTAGTTTAAATATTCTTACTTTCTCTTTTTAGAAACTTTTAAGGGAGGAGGTGGTGGTCTATCACTTTAATCCCAGCACCTGGGAGGCAGACGCAGGCAGATCTGTGGGTTCAGAGCTGGCCTGGTCTACAGGGTGAGTTCCAGGACAGCTGAGATTACACAGAAAAGCTGTCAGGAGAAGGAAAAAACAAACAAACAAACAAACAAACAAACCCCAAACAAACAGATGGACAGAGCAAGAGCATGCACGCACAAGCACATGTTCAAGTTGGTTCCTTCCGTCTACTATGTGGGTCTCAGGGACTGGAATCTGGTCCATGAGGTTGCTGAACCATCTTGCTGACCCTCCTTTTTTTTTTTTTTTTAAAGTAATTTGGTTTTGGAGAAAATGTCTCATATAGCCTCAAAAAGCCTAAAACTCTGTACATAGGCAAGGATGGTCTTAACCTAGTGGCTTTGTGTATATTGGGCAATCATTAGACCAACCCAGTTAAGTCCCCTGCCCTTGTTTTGAGACAGGGTCTCACCATGAGGCCAGCCTTGAACTCCTGATCATATTTCCACCTCCCAATTGCTGGCAGTGCAGACATGTGCTACCGTGGCACGCTAAGCTAACACTGCAGTTTCACTGAATCCCCTCTTCCCTCACTGGAAGCCGCCCTGAAATCTGCATCAGCAGCATAAATACTCACTTTCTACAGTTACTGATGATTTAAAGGAGCATGCCATCACAATTACTGATGATTTAAAGGAGCATGCCATCACAGTTATTGATGATTTAAAGGAGCATGCCATCACATGTCTTATTCGGAGCTTACCTATTTGACTAACACATCATACAGATTCACTGGTGTACCAGACTATGTTTTTTCATTATTGAGTGCTTTTACACAGGTGTTCTTCTGTAGCTCAGACTGGCCTCAAATTTATGGTGATCTTCCCGCTGTCAAGACTGTAAGTGTGAGCCACTATATCTGGTTTCAGATTTATATTTTATTTATTGAGTACTTGTCTGGAAGTTCTAACAGGGAAGAGTCCTACATTTTTGACCAAAGAATGGTGTGTTGGAAACATCCCCTTGATTGAGCAGGCCCTTCAGAAGACATACAGGACAGTGAAGAAAGAGCTGGCCAGACAGAACAGCAAGATTAACCCTGGTGACCACTTGGCAGACAAATGTCATAGCTGAAGCACCAACACAAGCTATTTTGTCCCTTGAAATGAGAGGACTGTAAGGTTACAATGTGAATTTCACTTACGTAGCAATGACTTGCATTTACCTCACTAGTGAACATGGCACAGAAATAATCACTGCAGGCAGCCAGCACAATCCGATGGGCAGGGAAGTCTTTCTGTTCCACTCTCAAGGTCACATCACAGAGGGTGTTGCTCTTCCTGAGGGAGTTCATTGAGTTGAGGATGGACTTAGCATGAGTGTTTGTCATTATGTCTTTAGGGGCCATAATGCCGCCCATCAAGTACTGCGGAGAAAGAACAGAGGAGTCTTTGGTCAATGAAGCTACAAGGGGAAAAGAATAATGAAGAAGTGAGAAACCAAACATACAATTAGCTCTACAAATTAGGGAACGAAAAGGGCTTCCTTAACCACAAACTTCCACAAATACAATGCACTTCTGACCCTGACACCACCACAATCTGGCCAACACTGACTCCAGTAAAGATTACTTCTTCTTTCTCCAAATTTCACATTCTACATCTTTGGATTCAACCAAGCAAGGAGAAAAATATTAAAAACTAAAGAGCTGATTTGGAACATATACAGATTTTTATCATTTCCCCTAATGAATACTATTTTTTAGTGTTACTACTGCTGTGATAAAACAGCCTGACCAAACAAAAAACAACTTGGGAGGAAAGGGTTTATCTGGCTTACATATCTTGAGTCACAATCCAGTGAGAGGAGCAGAGGTGGGAACTAATATTCCAGAAGGTAGGAGGTGATGCAGAGACAGTGTCAGGGTAGCTTACTGATTTGCTCCTCATGGCTTGCCCAATTTCCCTCCCTCCCTCCCTCCCTTCCTCCCTCCCTCCCTCCCTCCTTCCTTCTTCCCTTCCTTCCTTTTTCTTTTTCTACTTTCTTTTGTTTTCTTGAGACAGGGTTTCTCTGTATAGTCCTGGCTGTCCTGGAACTCACTCTGTAGACCAGGTTGGCTTGGAACAGAGATCTGATTCTCTTTGCCTTCCAAGTGCTGGGATTAAAGGTGTGCATCACCACCAATCAGCTAGCTACTTTCTTACAGAGGCCTCCAGTCCAGAAGTGGCACAGTGAGAAAATCCCTCCCAGACCAATCATTAATTTAAGAAACGCCCTATCAGCTTGACTGCTTGCAGCCTAGTCTTCCTGTAGGTATTATCTTAATTAAGGTTCCCTCCTCTCAGATGACCATAGCTCTTGTCATGCTGACATAAAACTAGCCAGTACAAATACAGTACAGTAATCCAGAACTTGTCTTGATTTGCATGAGGTATATGCAAATACTATGCATTTGACTCTACATGACCTCAGAGTCAGGTGTGGTGGTGTATCCCCTGCAACCCAAGCACTCAGGAGACAGAGGTAGACTGCTGTAAGCTGTAGTTCACCCTAGTCTACAGAATGAGTTCCATAAACAAACAAACAAACAAACTAAGAAGAGCAGCACACTCAGATTTTGGCATCTATGGATTCCTGGAACCAATTCCCTATGTGTATCAGAGAATAAGCAGAATTGCAAAGTTCACTTGTGCGCATCAGTTGAATAATTATGTATTTGAAAGGCAACGTGAGGAATACTTTTCTGAGTGGACAGACTTTAACCATAGGCACTGGTTTGCTCATCCTGACTTGCTAAATTTCCTTTCCTTTCTTTCTACTTTATTTTCTTTTGTTTTCTGTTTTTGGTTGTTTGGGGGACGGGGTGAGACAAGGTTCCTCTGTGTAGCCCTGGCTGTCCTGGAACTCATTCTGTAGACTGGGCTGGCCTTGAACTCACAGAGCTCCACCTCCCTCAGATTCTCCCTTAGATTTTCCTCCTCAGAACACTTTCTGGGGAATGCAATGGAGGTGCTTATGAAAACAGTCTTTTATTTGAGGATGCAAAATTTTCTGAAATGAACCAAGGGAAAAAGAAACTATTCTTCCAAAGTCCACACTCCTAATTTCTTAAGAGTAAAACAGATTCTAAGTTGTCATTTTTTTGTTTAGTAGCTACATCAAAAGCACTCAGAACATTCCCTCCAACAACTCTGAAACATCTGTTTAACAAAAAAGGAGATGATTTGCTAAAGAAAACGTTTTTTGTTTTTAAAAGGTTTGCTTAAGTCAACATAGTTTCTAGTTGTAAGATGCAAGAAACTGGGGATTTGCTGAATTCTCAGTAAGTATCTGAAGATTATGAAGATTTCCTGGTGTCTTAGCACAGGACCCAGCCTGTTACTGAACTTTAAGATTTGTCATAAATGACAGTAACCTCAGGACAGCAACCTTCCTTCCAGTACAAAGCTTGACCATATATTCACCTTTCGGAAACGACACATTCTAGAACAGCTAATATGTGAATAGAGGGGTTCCATTCTGAATCATTCTAGAAGGCTAAAATGAAGAGGTGGCAAAAAAAAAAAAAAAAAAAAAAAAAAGAAGAAGAAGAAGAAGAAGAAAGAAAAAGAAAAAAACGTTCTCCCCTGAGAACACTAAGGTTACCATCAAGTATTAGGGCGACCTAGGTAGACAAGGAGTTAGATATGCGTTAATCGTGGAAAATGAAACTGTATTTTAGTAGCTGTGGCTCTGCTTATGTTCGGACTGCACTAAATCTACCCATGGTCAGAATCTGTGAAGCTGTATTTGGGATGTATCACTGTAGCAGAAACCAAGACAAAGGATACTTTACAAATTGCCAATAACCGCGTTAAAGAGTCTGTGTTCTCAAAAGGCACTGGCTTCATTACAATGTGTTGCAGTTTCCAAACCCCCCATCGCGCACCTTGCTTTTTTTCAAAATTGCTGGGGGTGTGGGGAAGAATGCGTGAAGACCACGTATAATTTCAGAGGGAACGGGGGTTATCTTACCTCCATGCACGAATATACCTTGCACCTCATTAATACCCTTAAGAAACTTCTTTAAAACCCCAATGCACTACTCCTACCTACCTTCGGAGGAAGCCCACCCCAGTCTTTGGAGTATGTAGCTTTGCTAAATAAACGTCCCCTTAACTGTTTCTCGGTTGAATTCTTTCCTTCCAGGTTAAACCTTCTCCCAGGGTAGGCGGCAGCTGCTCGGGAGAAGCTGAGAAGGCAGCACTATGCCTGCAGCGCCCCAGCGCGTCTCCTCCGGACTCGGGGGGTGTACCAGGGCTGGGGGAAGGCCGCGCCCCCGGCTGATGGCAGAAGGGAAAGGCCGTGTGTCAGGGCCGTGCACACTCACCAAGGCTCCCGGGCCGCCCGAGCGGAAGTGCTGGGCGCGGGGCTCGCAGGCGGCTGAGCAGCCAGAGCGCCGCCGCCGCCGCCGCCGCCGCTGCCGCCCGGACCAGCCGCTGCGGAGCAGTCTCCGTGGTAAACTCTGGACTCCAAGCTCGGCGACCGCGCGGGGTGATGACATCACGCCGCGGGAGGGGCGGGCCTCTCCTGGGTTACGTCACGTTAGGGGGCAGAGCCGAGAAGTCCAGCATACCTGAGAGCTCAGAAAAAGAGAAGAAAGTGAGTAGGGTGGACGTGCGGAATAGCGGGCTGGAGGCCAGAAAGTCCCGAGGCTGGCGGTCCCCACGCGGTATGGCAGGCGGTAGGCTGCGTTCCCGTCACACTCTGGATTTCAAAGTTCTCCTGGTCGGTTTGTGAGGAATCAGGGCCCCCTTTCACCACAGGGAGGACTTTTCCCATCCCGGATAACCACAGGGTTTGTCACCACGAGGCGATTGCTTCCTTCACTCCAACCAAGGAAAAGGAATTTGCGGATTGACTGAGCTACCAGAAATTCGTCGCAGTAGGGCAAATTGCAAAGGACCTTCTCAAAAAAGACACCATAGCCACCTCCACTGCCCTGACTCACCATGGTCATTCATTAGTGCTGAGGTTCTTAGGACTTTTGTTTTTGTTGGTCTTGACTTTCTGCCTTGTGGCTGAGAAGGGAAAGATGTTTCTTGTTCCAGCATATATGAATGACTAATTGGATTATCCAGTTTTCCTTTGTACAGGATTTGGTTCTTAAGGATAATAAAGTAGTCAAGTGGGCAGCTTCTTGGTTTTACATAGTGTTTCCTTTCCTGATCCCAAACTGTTCCTGACAGTTAAATATGGTGGATAGAGTGCAGAACTGATAGAAAAATCTGTTGAGGGCACTCTGGAAATATTTGTTAAAATGATCAATGCAGATACATTTTGTTTAGTTTTTGTAGTGTAGTCATCAGACTGTCGTGGCAGGAATGCCTGCCTCCTCACCAAATCTAGACCCAAAACTTCTAGAGCAGATGAACTTAGGGTAGCTAGAAGAGAAGCTAACTATCTTGGGCACCAGGTACATACATGGTGCACATGTATACATGTAGGCAAACCATTTATGCACATAAAATCTTAAAATTACAAAACATCTACTGCCTCTCCAACTACTTCTGCTTTTACATGTAAGCATTTCCCCTAGTAACATCTTTGCCCTTTTTCTTTCATCTGTGCAGATGGTTTCCTGATGAGCAGAAAAACACACAAATTCAAGAATTTCTTTGAGAGAAATTCATAGCAATTTTAGTTACTAATGCTTCCGATGGGATGCAAGGAGGTTGTTTTCTGTTAGGGAAAAGGGTCCTTGGTGAAAACTGCAAATTGTTACATAGGTTACAATAGAAAGAGAGGCTGATGTTAAAGGATTAAGAGTAATGTTGGCCAAGTCTAGAACACTGAGGAAAATGAGGAAGAGAGCTTGTAGCTGGTGTGATGCAGACAAGCTAAACATAACTAGAAGGACAGGGCTCTGGGCCTGTGAAGGGAAACCATTGAGTCCCCCTAAATCATTGAGGAATAGATTCGAGACACTATTGTCCTCTCATATACTCTTACTTCTGATGTTGCTGAGTGTCATAGACTAAAATGTACGGATGGCTGCTAACAGTGGGTTCTACACAGGAGACTACTCACACTACCCCAAAGACAAGGAGCTCAATATGAGAGAAACAAAAAAGACTGCAGCTACATCTTGATGCCTGTGATAGAACTAACACTCGGCAATGGAAAAGCTATGAATTGTTTGTGTAAATGTGGGGACAAAGAAAACATAGTCTAACTAGCAGCCAGCAAGACACCTGGGAGGTCGGGTAGACTCATGTTTGAATGCTTAGCCATAGGGAAATTAGGAGGTATGGCCTTGTTGGGGAAAGTGTGTCACCATGGGGATGGGCCTTGAGGTTTCATATATTCAAGCTCTATCTCCTGTGGCATACAGTCTTCTGCTACCTGTAGGTCAAGAGGTAGTACCCTCAGCTCTTTCTCCAGCACCATGTCTGCCTGCCTGGATGCTGCTGTGCTCTCACTATGATGATATGGACTAAACCTCTGAGCTGTAAGCCAGCCCCAAATAAATGTTTTCCTTTATAAGAGTTAATATGGTCATGTTGTCTCTCTCTTCACAGTAATAAAACCCTAAGATGGTTACCAACAGCTAACAGCAAAAGTTAAGAGACAGAGAGCTTCAACCATCCCTAAAAGAGTGGGGAGCTAGTTAATAGCATCATCTCTCTGGTTGGGTTGGGTTGGGGTAACATGCATAGAGTATGTGAGCCCTCTACTGGCTTGGCCCATAATAGCCAGAGGGTTAGCTAAGATTTATGTATGAATGCTTCACTTGCATATATGCTTGTGCACCAGGTATATGTGCATGCCTGGTGCCCAAGGACATAAGGAGAAGGTATCAGATCCCCTGGAACTGGAAATATGGATGGTTGTGAGCTACCCTATGGCTGATGAGAATTGAATCTGGGTCCTGTGCAAGAACAAGCGCTCTTACCTGCTGAGCCATCTCTTCAGTCTGAATTAACTAATCTTGATAGAAATTACCTCAGTTTTTGTCCAATTTATGCCATTGTCATAAGAAAAAACAAAACCCTATAGACAATGAAGTTTGGTACCTTCTCCCTGTCTTGGAAACCCCTTCCACACTTAGGACTTTCTTTTACTTTTCTTTAGTTTCTCATTTTTCCTTTATTTCTCACATTTATGCAGTTAGGTTTTTTTTTACAGGTTTGTTTATTTATTTGTCTATTTATTTATTATGTATACAGTGTTTTGCCTGCATATATGACTGCAAGCCAGAAGAGGGCACTGATCTCATTATAGATGTTCATTAGTCACCGTGGTTGCTAGGAATTGAACTCAGGACCCCTCTTTGGAAGAGCAGCCAATGCTTTTAACCTCTAAGCCACCACTCCAACCCTATACAATAATTGGTAATAAAGCCTGCTTCTACTTTGCATACTTCCACATAACACTACACCACTAATCTTCATTAGCATTAGACAATGAACTTAGAGCACTGTCCCAGGTTCATCTCTGATGACTGTAAGTGTCCAGTAAATTAAGTTACTAGGTTATGAAGTTGATCAGTGAAGGACTCCATCATTCTCAAAAACCTGCATCATTTCTGAAGTTCTATTTTTTTTTCCCTGACTGAAAATGCATGGGCTGTGGGTGTAGCTTAGTAGAGGTGCATAGGGTTCTGGTTTAATCCATAGCACTGGCATAAACTGATCATGATGGCACATGCTTGTAATCCCTGCACTCCAGAGGTAGAAGCAGAAGAGAAGTTCAAGGTCATCTTCTGTTACATGGTGAGTTCAAGACCAGCCTAGACTACATAACACCTTAAAAAAGAAAAATGGAGAGTGTGTTAGTTGCTTTTTGTTTTTCCATTGCTTTGATAAAAATGCTTGACAAAGCAATTTACGTAAGGATCTGTTCTGGCTCCCAGTCCTGGCAAGGAAGGCATGGAAGCAGGAGTGTGCAGTAGTTGGTCATGTTCAATCAGTATCAGGAAACAGATGGTGAGTTTCACCTGCTGTCTCCTTTTTATTCACTCACAGATCCCAGCCCATGGGATGCTGCTTCTTATGTTCAAGGTGGACGCTCCCACCTCAGTTAATTCTCTCCAGAAACAAACTCAGACCAGAGCACCTAGAGGTTTGTCCTAGGTGATGAAAGATTCCATGAAACTGACAAGCAAAATTCTCCCAGGCAACCTATAGAGTTTAACCTATAGTTAGTTTCTTTTTTATTTATTGATAGGAAAGGGGTAGAATCAGATTCTTAGTATTTATTTTTGGACTTAAGATGATAATTCATTTACTTGCATAGTAAATTTCATGTACAAATAAATAGGAATCTAGGGCATAAGTTAATTAATAAGAAATACAGTTGGAGAAAGAAGGCCATAGTTTCTTGTTACCAGTTAGAAGTTCTTATAAAAACAAAGAAAGATAGTATAATTAGGCAAGGAATTTTTAATCAATCTGAGACTTTTTCTTTTTGAGACAGGTTCTCACTATGTAGGCATAGCTGCCATGGTACTCACTATATAGAACAGACTAGTCTAGAATTCATAGAGATCTGCCTGACTCTGCCTTTGAAGTGGAAAGATTAAAAGTGTGTGTTGCCACCACCAGTGATAATAGGTGAAGTGCAAGTCAGAATGCTGTGAATTCAGAGGTCCAATCTGTAGGAGGAGCTAAGGTGGGAGGAGTAAAGAGAGGAAGAGGCGGAGTAAGGTAGGAAGAGGAGAAGTAAGAGGAGGAGCTAGGAGAAAAGAGAGGAGAGAGAAGGAGACAAGAGGGGAATGGAAGCTGATGTTCGCTTGTCTGTAGCAGTCAAAGGTAGTTGATATATCTAGGTTGGGTATTGGGTTACACCTCTGATTGCAAGAATATCTATCTTGTTATTGATCATTACTAAATATATAAGCCTTTGGATAATCTAAGCATTAGAGTCTTGTCTGTACCAAGCCTGTGTGGTTGGCGGGATGGTCCAGGCACTGCCCAGCCTTGCAGAGACAGTGTGGAAGATTGGCAGAGCCATATCCCATGCTGGCATCTCATGGGTGGTAGGGCTGGTGTTTCTAGCTGGCCGTTTCTAGCTGCAGTGCACAAGTGGCCTCTGGCCACATGGCTGAGCTAGGCAGAGACACCGCAGCTTAGATAGTCGGCTTGACCAGCGGCCACTTTTTAAAATAATTACTACAACACAATCCTGGCTCTCATCTCCAGAAAAAAAAAAAGAGTGTCCTTCTGAAGGCACCTGAGTTGGAAGTCGCTAATATAGGACTAGGGAGAAAATTTGGTAGGCTCAGCAGGTGAAGAGACTTGCCACCAAGCCTGAGGACCTGAGTTCCATCCCTGAGACTCATATGATAAAAAGAGAGAACTGACTTCTGCAAGTTATCCTCTGTGTTAAGGCCTAGTGACCAAGCCAGCTCAGTCAGTCGGCAGGGTCTCGAGGGACGGAGTGAGGACTGAAACGAAAAAGACAGACAACATTGTAACGTAACTCCAGCCAGTGCTGAGGCTGAAGCAGCTTTATTTTTTTTCCATTCTGCTGTTATACCATTCAAGATACATGCAAAGAACAGGGTCAGTTCTAGATCAAAAACAAAGTAGTCAAAGAACAAACAAAGCAATAAACAAAATCCAGTGGTCACTGTGTCTAGGGATTGTCAAGATGACCAAGATACAAGGAATACAATACAATTCCTCGGCTGTATTCATCTTGAGCCTTGTCCTAGCCCAATGTCAAATTCTTGCCAAATTCCTAGAATCGGCACCAAGAGCTCTCCATACCTAGGTAACTGTTGCCTGTCTAGATAGCCATTTTGTGCTGTTACTAATGTTATACGGAAACTTTCACATGCCCAAGTTGATTGCATATTCTGTTAGAGTCTGTGCTTTGGTGCTCTTGGAAACCAATTACAATAGAGGTCAGTTAGAACTGTGTTGTATAGTTAGCCACAATAAGCTTGGACTTGAAACAACCACCGGGCTGCACTTTGCACACCTGTGTATAATAAGCTGCCCTGGGATGGACCCCAACATAAGAGAGACACCTCACCAATATAAGAAGCCATTTGGAATAAGACTTCCATTTTGATTAAGGGTCCAGTAAAGTTTTAAGTTCCCAACACCTCTTTGGGAATTGACATCCTACTTGACAGAAAGAGACATGTACATGGGTAACTGATATCCTGGTTGACAAGTTGAGACTGTCATGGCAGGAAGCACTCGTGAATACCAAAAGACCACCAAGGAGACGTTTCCGATATTATAGCATTGGGATCTCTTTATTATAAGCTCGAGCTTGGGCTCTCCTCTAGCCCAACCCTGACACAGCAGAATGGGAAGGGAAGGCAGAGCAGCCTCAAACCCTCAGCTGGACAGGTTTTTATAGAAAATGGAAGTAAGTGAGGGGAGTGGGGGGGGTGTCTATCCTAGTAAGTATCTAACAATGTAAGCAACAAGTGGGTACTCTGAAGCAAGACCATGTACAACCACAAATTGTGTGAAAGTACATCTGAAACAATCAGACTAATCTTTGATTAACTGTTGCTAGGCTGGCCAAGGACAAGGCGTGGGGGCCTTCCTGGTACATGGGTGCAGCTTGGTTTCTGCTGCAGGTCGGATTCTCAGGCTTTTTTTTTTCTTTAAGGTGAAGGCCAGTCCCAAGGTTTAGCCTCTGAAGACATGAATGTTAAGCAAAGCAAGTCACCACCACAGTTGAATGACCCAACCACTGAGAACAGGATAATGTACACAAAGACATGTTCTCTTCTCCACCTACGCTAACCACTTGCCCCTCCTCATGTACTCCATGTCACCTTGGAGCTGCCTGCCCTGTCTGTCCGTTTGCTGGAGACTGTTGCCTCTCTTGGAACCTACTCAACAAAAGTTGCACCCGTGTGTCAGGCAGCCTCTGTATACCCTTCTGAGTCACCATCATATGTCAAGAGACACCTCTGCACTATGATTCGGAGCATCTCTCCAATGCGCCTCTTTCCCTTCAGGGAAGTCCTTGGACTGAGACTATCAGCACAGCTCCGCAACCTCCCTGAGTCTCTCTATTCCTACAATGACTCCCTTTACTGAGTCTCTCCCACCTCCTGCTTGTTCTGCTCCTGCAAATTTTTTTTTTGTTTGTTTGTTTCTTTTGTTTTTCAAAACAGGGTTTCACTATGTACCCTGGGTCCTGCAACTAGCTCTGTAGACCAGGCTGGTTTCAAACGCACAGAGAGCCACCTGCCTCTGCCTTCCAAGTGTTGGGATATTAAAGCATCCGCCACCACACCCAAGTGGAAAATGATTTTTTATTAGACTACAGAGCAACACCCGACCTCTAGGTTTGTTTTATTTTCCTAAGGAGACAACATTAGGCCTCTAAGATATTTTGAATAAGGATAGACTTTGTATAATAACTTTTATATAATAACTTTTTGTATAATAACTTTGTATAATAACTTTTGTAGTTTATTTAAAATAATATTCAAATAAGGTACTAGATGATGGCCCTCAAAGGTTTGTTGAATTCGGCATTTACAGTGTTTAATGGCAGGAGGAGCAGGAAAGGGTGGAAAGGGCTTTCCACCGTAGCCAGAAATGCCAGCTTCTGGCAGCAGCCCCAAGACCACCTCAAAGGAGATGCACACCAATAAACAGCGTAAGTGTGGCCACATTTCTTTTTCTTTTTTCTATTGGGTATTTTATTTACATTTCAGATGTTATTCCCTTTCCTTATTTTCCCCCCACACCCAGAAACCCCCTATCCCATTCCCCTCCTCCTGCTTCTGTGAGGATGTGCCCCTACCCACCCACCCTCTCCCACTTACCCGCCCTCGAATTCCCCCACACTGGGGCATCCAGCCTTCACCAGACCAATGACCTCTTCTCCGACTTATGCCCAACAAGGCTATCCTCCCCTACATATACAGCTGGAGCCATGGGTGTTCCCAGGCTGGTGGTTTAGACCCTGGGAGCTCTCCCCATGAGGCCTCAAACCCCTTCAGCTCCTTCAGTCTTCTCTCTCACTCCTCCATTGGGAATCCCTTGATCAGTTCAATAGTTAGCTGTGAGCATCCGCCTCTGTATATGTCAAGCTTTGGCAGACCTCTAAGGAAACAGCTACATCAAGCTCCTGTCAGCATGCACTTCCTGACATCCACATCAGCATTTGCCTTTGGTGACTGCACACAGGATGGATACCCAGGTGGAGCAGTCTCTAGATGGCCCCTCCTTCAGTTTCTGTCCTGTTGCCACATTTCTTACTGGGCAAAGAACAGCCCCACACATTGCTTGCTGCCAGGACCTTACTTCAGCTGTTGTTATCTGCCTCTGTGGAAAAACATGTTTTTGCCACATGCAGCTTGACTTTGTGATTGTGTACAGCATGAACACATGAGAATGTTACTCAGGTGAACTCTCTTAACCCCGAGAGTATAAACTGTCTGGTGTTCTGAGTAAAGCTGACTATTGCATGAGACTTTAGTCTGCCTCATTTATCTGCTCCCTCCTCCCAGGTCTCACTGCTTCTGGAGAGGTAAAACACTCCTTCACAGGTGACATCCCAGGATGAGCCTAACATTGAAGTCCAAGATAATATACCCCTTCCTGGGTTGCAAGGAGTTGTGTTCCATCAGCTGATGAGACACATTAAAAACATTACTGAAGTGACAGGACAACCAGAGCCACATAGTGAGACCTTGTCTCAACAAGCAGCCAGGCAGTGGTGGCACACACCTTTAATCCCAGCACTTGGGAGGCAGAAGCAGGAGGATCTCAGTGAGTTTGAAGCCAGCCTGGTCTACAGAGTGAGTTCTGCAACAGCCAGGGCTACAGAGAAACCCTGTCTCTAAATCCCCAAAACCAGCCAAACAAATAAACAAAAAAATTTGATAGTAAAGGTGTGTGTAAAAATAATTTTAGTTTGCTACAACATCTGTGTATAAAATCTGAATTCAAATCTTGTTTAAAAAATAAAATACAATAACAATAAATAGGCATAAAATATTTAAAAGGGTATAAAATATGAACCTATAATTTTTGGTAAGAGACTGCAAATATTTTGGAGAAGGATGAATTTTATATGATAAAATATTTTAAGTAAAGATATGACAGTCAAGAACTGAAGAACCATAAAAGAAAAAGCCAAGTTGTAGCAAGTCATACAGTTTAGTGAGTTATACAGTCCCAGTGAGTTATACAGTCTGAGAGAGTTATACAGTCTGAGAGAGTTATACAGACCCAGTGAACTATACAGGGTTTGTGAGACTTAAGGGTGATATATGCTTGATGATTAATATTTATAAATTCCTAAGGTTAAAATGATTCATGCATAGTAACCAAGAGTGACTTAAAAATATGTCTAATTAAAATGTTGTCTAATCACTTATGTCTTTGCTAACTTCATTAAGCTTTAGTCATTTGGAGAAATTAAGTCATAACAAAAAACGTCCAGTTTCCCCATAGATTGTGTCTATGGCTTAAAGTTTATTTCAATACTAAAAAAGTGTCAACGGGCAGTGGTGGTGCACGCCTTTAATCCCAGCACTTGGGAGGCAGAGGCAGGCAGATTTCTGAGTTGGAGGCCAGCCTGGTCTACAGAGTAAGTTCCAGGACAGCCAGGGCTACACAGAGAAACCCTGTCTCGAAAAGCCAAATAAATAAATAAATAAATAAATAAATAAATAAGTGTCAATTCAAAACTATAATTTGGGGCTGGAGAGATGGCTCAGAGGTTAAGAGCACTGACTGCTCTTCCAGAGGTCCTGAGTTCAATTCCCAGCAACCACATGGTGGCTCACAACCATCTGTAATAGGTTCTGATGCCCTCTTCTGGTGTGTGTGAAGATAGCTATAGTGTTCATGTCATATATATAAAATAAATAAATAAGATCTTAAAAAAAAAAAACCTGTAATTTTTAAGGCTTAAAAATCTTAACAGAGATAAAAGTCATAAAACTCCAATCTTATGAGTTACTAATTTATTATAAACCTTTAAAACAATGATAAGACATAGGATTTAATGACCTTGTAAATGACCTAATGTTTTTATGTGCTCAGAATTGTATTTGTAGTCATGTTAAGCACAAATGTAACTCACTTACAGAGACAAGGTTAGATGGAGAGACCAGTTCAAACAAGTAACTGAAAACAAGCTTAAAGTAAATTTAAATTTTGTTTAATATAAAATAATATTCAATATCAGGTGAATTTAAAAAACTGGTTATGGAAAATTACTTACTTGAGCAAAATGGGTTGAATTTACTATATACTTCCATGGCAGGACATCCCCAGGCCCAAGCAGTACACTTTCCTTTGGATGCGATACTTAACCCCATCAGAGTAAATTGCATGCTAGCCTCATTATAGGATAAGGGAAAATAAGATGACATGGCAGAAATCTGCTGCCCTGGTCTGCTCTGTAGGCCAGACCCCCGTCCCCCCAAAAAAAAACCCTCAAACAAATAAAAACAAACAAAAACCCTTTTCCTCATCCACAGGGAAGGTGAATTACTCATCTGCACCCTCATCCTAAAAGCCTCCAATAACAGAGAGGCAAGTAACAATTACTCTGATCTCAATGTCTCCCTAATTGACATATAGGAATGCTGTGTAAAGGGGAGCCTTGTACCTAAGCCTGCCATACTAATTCAATTGGCTATGCTCTCTACTCTGTATTTCAATTTTTCTCCTCCTAGTAAAAGCTAATTCTGGGGCAGAGTGGTAGTTACAGATTCTGCAAAAAGTCCCTAAGACAATTTTAAATAATTTAAGACAGACACTCTGTCATAGGACCAGTCAACACAGTAGGCTAAACTCTGGACACTCATTTCAACACTGAGTCACAAGTGCCTTCCTGTGGACCCCCTGCAGCTGGGTATAGAAACCAACAGGGCCTGAAGAGGAAGACACCTGGTCTATGGATATAACGCAGACCAGGCTCTCTGAATTCCCTTCAAGAGAAGGATAGAGACCAGCTCTCTAGCCCTGTCCCCATCACAAACCCAGAGCCTGCATGCCTTCTTATGTAGACAACTTAGAAATTCAACACGAACAGAAACAGAAACCATGAAGCCCCTTTTTTTTCCTTTGGACTCATGGTAAAATTAGCCAAAATGCTTCCTATAGGGCTAACCATAAGAAGTTCCCAGGACTGGACTTTAACACAAAATTTGACTAGCTTTGCTATGTTTAAAAATAATAGGTCCATAAGAAATTATCTGATTTCCTGACCATGCATACAAATAAACAGTTGGCCCTCGTAAATGATTGATAAAAAAAAAAAAAGACCAACAATCCCAGGTTTCATAGCTGGTTTTACTGGCTCCATGGCTGACTACTTTACTCATAGGCTCTGTGGGTCATCTTGTTCTTCTTCTAGGTCAGATATCAGGCTGCTTAATGAACTGGTTGTTACCCAGTTACCCAGTACCTTCTTCTTCATAAAAATCAAGGATTTGAAGGTCAAAGAAAGAGGAGAATGAACTGCCCAAAGTAACACTATGTTCCAAGGCTACCTTGACCCAAGTCTAGCTAGGGTTTATATAATTGTGATCTTCTGGGTGGTCTTTGCCTTTAAAAATGCAGCACCAAGAGTCTTCCTGAGGCTTTGGTTTGCTCTTGGTCTCTGGGAAAAGCCAAAGAACTAATCTGGCCTTCTGTGTACGGTGGTCTGTTACTTTCTCACCTGTAACAGTTATGACAGTGTTGAACCCTTTCACAGTGCTGCATACATGTAGGACAAACCCACGCCCCTGTGGAAGGAACCACCGTGGGGTAAGACACAAGAGAACTGCAGGTCCGAAGCAAGCATTTAAATCCCATCCCACACACAAACCCCTCCAGCGGATACAGAAGGTTGCAACCTTCAGGATAGAAAATCGATATAGGAAACAAACTTGAGGAAAGAGCAAATGTTCCAGAAAGGGGGTGGGGGCTGGGGGTGGGGGGAACTACCCTTTGTTACTTCAGCGACACTTGCCTTTGGTAGGTAACTCAATCTACAAATACTAAAAGAAATGCTTAGTTTGTTTTCCTCAAGGGGAGTATCTGATATTCACAAACTAGTTTTGATTGTTTAGCAAGTGCTAAACAATTAAGTCTCAGGCAATGAAGAAATCCTAATAAATGTGCAACCTACTTTAATTGGAACTGAAGTAAGACATTAGCTTTAGGGAGGGTATGTAAGAAGAGGGTTGCAGCTGGGGACATTCCTTGGTGGGGAAGAGCTGAGTTCGGATCCCCAGGGGACTTAGGGGGAGAAAGAAAGAAAAAAAAAGATCAAGTAAACAGCAGCTGGGTGTGGCCATATTTGGCAATAACCCCAGTGCTGAGGGGGAGGAGCTAAGGACAGCACAGCCAGAAAAATGGTGAGCTCCTGGTTGTGTGAGAAACCTTGATTCCAGTGAGTAGGGCAGAGGGTGATGGAGTAGAACACCAGTTGTTAGAACTTTAAGATGTTACAGGTTTGTAGAAAGGAAGCCAGATAAATTGCCCTTCCAGTAAGTTTTATTAGAATTTTTAGCATCATGGTCATAGGCAGCCATGCCAAGGCCTTAAAAGAAGCAAGACTTCAGGCCAGAGGAAGAGTGTCACTGGCTGAGAGCCATCGTGGACAGCATGCCTGGGGTCTTAAAGAGAAACAGCTCTCTATTCCTTCAGTTTTAGGGATTAGGAGAGTTATAGCACCACACCACATACAGCACAATGGGGCCCTGAAAGGAGAGACAGACCCATCAGTTCCAGGGAACAAAGGGGTTTCTTGCTCTTATAAGTTTCCTGGTGGGGGTGGGGGCGGATAGCAAGGCACCTAGCCTACCTGGTAAAAGTCACAAGGCATCAAGAAAGTTGCAATTCGAGGTTGTCTTTTCTTGGGTCTAGGCAGTAGTAGGGTCTGCAGCTGCCGGGGTGGGGCAGGAGCATGGGTGTGAGGGGTGGGGGTAGGGATGCTGGAAACTTCTCGAGCTGCAAGGGCCATAGCAAACCTATTTATGAACTCTCGAGAGGGAGAGGCTGAGGTGGGAGGCATGGCCCAAGTTGGAGAAGAGAGCAGCAGCAATGTTCTCCTGCTGTCCCCCGGCCTCCAAGCTTGCTCAACTGCGTCTCCACCACCCTCCCTGCCATCAAGATAATAGATTAAGCCCCTGAAACTGTAAGCAAAGCCCCAATTAAATGCATTCTTCTATAAGAACTGCCTTGGTCTCTTCACAGCAATTGAACAGTGACTTTCCCAGGTGTCTTGGTGCATGCCTTTAGTCCCAGCCTTCAGGAGGCAGAAGCTCCTGAGTTCGAGGCCAGTCTGGTATACAGAGCAAGTTCCAGGACACACAGAGTTCTAAGGCTACACAAAGAAACCATGTCTGAAAACAAACCTAATGAAAACAAACAAATTAGAAGTTGTGTTGAACTAAGGACAATCCTAAGGAGTGTGACGTCTCTGCTGGCACCTGTCCTCTGCCTCAGCTTTAGCCTCCTTTACTCTCTTCACTAGTAATTCATACACAGAACCAAAGTCTGTATCAGGGGGGAAGGTTCTTTTGGCTTTTTAAAGATTTCTCTTACAGGGAGAAATGACTCTGCTGTTACCTAAATTCCCTGGACAAAAACTTGGGCTAAAAATCTGATTTGGAAGTTTTTGAACCCTATCAGCATTCGGGGGTTGGCTGATAAATTTCTGATCACCCTATACACCCATAAAGTCAAATACCCTGGGATGGAGAGATGGCCTAGTGGTTAAGCACACTGATTGCTCTTGTAGAAGACAGAGTTTGGTTCCCAGCACCTACATGGCAGCCTGACTCCAATTCAAAGAGATCTGATGCCCACTTCTGACCTTCACAGGCTCCTACACATACATGGTGCACATACATATACACAGGTACGGCATTCACACACAAAATAAATAAACTTTAACAAATGTGTTTACTGAATACATCGATTTTTAATTAACAATTCCATTTGTAAAGGGATCTTCCTCTCATGAATGAGCTCTGGTGGCCCCCCTACATCTTGTGTGTTCGTGCAGGCACCATGTCAGGGAATGCATGGGAAGGGGGAAGGTCAGAGGTAGGAGAAAATGGACTCTCACGTGTCACCTTCTGACCTCCACACCTGTGCCATGGCATCCCCATCCCCCCCACAATAATCAGAATTTTAAAAATGAGAAGTTGTGCCAAACTTAGGCTAAATGTGGGAATCTAACTTCTCAACCCTGTTCTCCTCTGCCCCATGATATCGTCATCTGCTTTATCATCTCTCCTTTATTCTTTCTCTAATAATCCATAAACAGAACTGGCATGACTTGCCACCTGGTTGGCTCTTGGGCTTGAACTCAGGTTATCAGAACTGCTTGCACACACGCCTCCCCCAGCCATCTCCCTAGTCCTGATTAGCTCTGTCTACACAACAAACACCAGCTTTTGATCTTTATGGGTTTCACTGGAAACTTCATGCTTCAAAGAAAGGTTTCTACCTTTATACTGAGTACACTGTGATTTGATGTATTGAGCTCTCTTATTGGTATCTGCAGGAATTGTTGATTCCACGTACTCTAAAGTTTGACTAACCTTGACTGGTTTCATTGTTATAAATTCAGATTCACACTCCTTTTTAAACGGCTTTACTTCATCTTGTGTGTGTAGACCATAGGTCATTCCTCACTCATGTAAACTTAGTCTAAAACCTAGCTTGTAATGTGATCTGAATTTTAGGGCAAAACACCCAAGTCTGACAGCCCTCCCAGGCTTGACCACCTGTCTCAATGTACCAATTAAAGACTTGGGTGACACTAAGGATCTAAGAGGAAATGTCATCAACAATGCTGGGAGAGACAAATGGAGAGGCCCAGTGGTCCCCAAGTCCGTTTTTGGAGTACTGATGTTTTAATTTTGAGTAGAGAAAAAAAATGGAAAAAAGTGAAGGGGTGCACATACTGAGCCAGTCTTAGGGAGGCATGGTCTCCATCACTCTGAGCTCTGGTGCCTGATGCAGCAAGACCCTAAGAAGTCCTTCACCTGAGGAGATGGTCTTAGTGTCAGGGTGCATCTGCACCTTCCTAGGTAACTGACATGCAATAACCAGTCTATCCTGGCTTTATGTCCCTGGAATCCAAGGTGACTGCAGGTTTAACATAATCCCCTACCTTCATGTTTCATTAAAATTAGCTGCTCAGTGAGTTAATGTGCTTACATTCCTAACTATATCTTATCTAATCAGGATTAGATTTTATCCAAACACCTCCTACAAGAGGATAGAAACACATCTTCCTGCCAAGAAAACTTCCTAAAAGAGAAAAAGAAAACTACAGGATGAGCCAGAGATGCCAGACTTTAATGCTTCTGCCTGTGTTTCAAATACAGATTTAAAACAAAACAAACAACAAAAAACCATAGTAACTTTATTAAGAAAAAAATGTTTTTAACCAACTGAGTGTAAGCTCCTCTTGTCCTAAAGGATTTTTTTTTCTTCCATAATAGAAAAGGTGAGGGCAAAATTAGAAAGCCAAAGTATGAGATAAAAACATTTGTGAGAGAGAAAAGCTATGACCCCAGCATTTAGGAGACAGAGGCAGGTGGATCTTTATAAATTCAAAGCCAGCCTGGTCTACAGAGAGTTTCAGCCCTGCCTGTGTTATATAGAGGGACCAACTTAAAAAAAATAAAATAAAATCTCTGGTGGTACAGAACTGTAATCCCAGCTACTCTTGAGGCTGACTCAGGGTTAGCCTGGTCTACGGAGTGAGTTGAAGAACAGTCTGATCAATTCAGTGACATTCTCTCTCAAAATAAAGGTAAAAAGCAATTTTTTAGGTCTATAAAAAATATTGATATAAAGTTAGCTAGTTAGGGTTTCTGTTGCTGTGAGGAGACACCCTGACCACGGCAACTCTTATAAAGGACAGCATTTAATTGGGGCTAGCTTACAGGTTCAGAGGTTCAGTCCATTTTCAAGATAGGAAACATGGCAGTGTGCAGGCAGATGTGGTACTAAAGGAGCAGAGAGTTCTACATCTGGGTCTACAAGCAGCAGGGAGACTTTGGTACTGGCTTGAATATTGAAGCCCCAAGCCCGCCCCCACGGACTGCTTCCTCCAATAAGGCCACACTCCTTAATCCCTGTCAAGCAGCACCACTCTCTAATGTCCAAGCATTCAAATCCATGATGCTCTGGGGGCCATTCCTAGTCAATCCACCACAAAAGTAAAGCCCAACTTCCTACATCCGAACACTTCCATTTTAAAAACTGGACTGAAGAACAAGAGTTTTGTTTTTCCCCTTTCCTATATGAAACATTTGATACCTGATGATATTAGATTTTTATCTAAATTTTACATAAAGCCAAAACAGATCCCAATGCTAAGTCTGCATGCTTTCAGATTGAGTTGAAGTCTTCCTTTGCCGGAAAAGCCACCATTGCAGTGGTAGGAAAAATTCTATTACAAAGAATTATTCATGGTGCTGGAGAGATGGCTCAGTGTTTAAGAGTGCTTGTTCTTCCAAAGGATTTGAGTTTTGACCGTGTGTCAGCTCACAACCACATACAGCGTCAGCTTCAAGGGGTCCACACTCCCCTTTCTGGCCTCTGCTGGCTCCCACATACATGGGATATCCACAAGTGCACAAGTGCCATATGTGCACCATCACCTCCTACCCCCAAATAAAATATATCTTTTCAAAACATTTTTGAGACAGGGTTTCTCTGTGTAGCCTTGGCTGTCTGGAAACTTGCTGTGTAGACCAGGCTGGCCTCAAATAAGAACCACCTGCCTCCCTAGTGCTAGGATTAAAGTTGTGCATCATCAAAACACCTGGCTTAAAAAGAAATCCTAAAAGGATATTTTGCTACTTGAGCCAATCCTGCTAAGATGAGTAAATATTTTCATTGTGCTTATTCCTGTGATGGATTAAATAGACAAATGGCACCAACAAAATTAACTGTCAGAAGTGACAAAATCTCTTAGCTTTATTTTAGTAATTTATTCATTTTCTATATTGGTATTCTGAATACATATATGTCTGTGTGAGGGTGATGTTCCCCTAAAACTGGAATTATAGACAGTTATGAGGTGCCATGTGTGTGCTGGGAACTTAACCACTGTCCTCTGGAAGAGCAGCCAGTGCTCTTAACTGCTGAGCCATCTCTCCAGGCCCTAGTGTTTGGCTTCTTTAGCTAAAGAAATTCTCATTTGTGTTACTAAGTTTCAACCCCATTGGAAGCCATGACTTACTTCCTTTGTAAAGGGAATTTTATGAAATGGACCAAGACATAAGCCATCTCTCCTAAAGGGAGACATCACATGTTATAAGGGATGTTTACTATGGTAACTGTAAGTTCAGACTTGGTTATAGACATTTGTCATGTGAACTTCCAGAAGACAAGGACCTAAGTGAGCCACAGCTAAGCTCAGATGACTCTGTCTGTTGGGAAAGACATCACAGCGGAGACCTGGCCAGCCTGGATAAGAAGGGTCCTGTGACTAGTTAACACCTCGGGTGCTGCAGAACAGCAGGACTTCAATGCACGGGTCTTATTTCTCACTTCACATATGGCCTGATTCTTCTGGGGACACATCCATGTGGGTGTCAGGCAAGCTGGGGACAGCTTGCACATTTCTCTCTCATTCTTCCATACACAGTTAAGACCTTTTGTATTTAAGAGCTTTGGCGTCCCTAAATCACCTACTAAAACAAAATCTCCATGTTAGAAGATTCGGAAATTTTTACTAACTTCATACAAGAGTTCTCATTCAGTATAATTCAGGAAAAATCCAGTTTTTAAATGAACACAGATCTCTTTTGAATCTTCCAAAGGAAACATCACGGGGTGTGAGGAGGTATTTCTATTTATATTCAACTTCCTACAACCAAATAAACACATAATCATCTCCCTAATGATAAAGGGGAAAACATACTAACTAGTTCCAACCAAATGGATTACGGTGATTTACTGATATTAAAACAGTTAAAAATATAACAAATTAATCATCTGGGAAGCCCTCTAAGACTTTTACCTATCACAGGAACACTTCTCTACTGACTCTTATTAATAAGAGATACACCAACATCCCAGGTACTTTTTATCCAAACCTTACAAGACCACCAGTTTCCAATGGCAACACTATAGGTTTGTTCTTTTAAAGTCAAATTGACTCAATGTTAGAGAAACAAACAAACAAACCTCTTTGGAGGCATAATAGTCTGTTTTAGAACAAGCTATATTTGCTAAAAATAATGAAGGGCATACTTTTAAAATTTTATGTTAGACGCCCAGTGTGGTGGTGTATGCCTTTAGTCCCAGCATTAGGGAGTAGAAGCCGATGTCTGAGGCCAGCCTGCTCTATAAATAAAGTCCAGGACAGAGAAACCCTGACTCAAAAACAAAAAAACAAACAAACGCTGGGCAGTGGTGGCGCACGCCTTTAATCCCAGCACTTGGGAGGCAGAGGCAGAGGCAGGTGGATTTCTGAGTTCGAGGCCAGCCTGGTCTACCGAGTGAGTTCCAGGACAGCCAAGGCTATACAGAAAAACCCTGTCTCAAAAAACCAAAAAAAAAAAAAAAAAAAAAAAAAAAAAAAAAAAAAAAAAAAAAAAAAAAAACAAACAAAAAAACCCAACAAAAAAAAAAAAAAAACAAAAAAAAAAAAAAAAAAAAAAAAAACAAACAAAAAAACAAAGAAAAAAACCCCACCACAACAAAAAACAAACAAAAAACCCCACAAACAAAACAAAATGATGAAAGACAGGATACAGTGATAAAATATTCACTGAAAAAGAAAGTCAATTTGTAAGGAGTAGTAGTACAAACCTTTGATCCCAGCATTTGAGAGGCAGAAGTAGGCCAGTCTGGTCTACATAGCAAGTGTCAGGCCAGCCAAGGCTGCAGTTAGACCCTGTCTCAAAAAGAAACAAAAACAAAACACCAAAACCACCCACAAACCAAAACCCAACAAACAAAGAACAAATTTTTTAAAAAGGGGGACTTGAAGCTAGAGTTCAGTGGCTCCGAACACTTCCTGTTCTTGCGGAGAACCTGAGTTCCTGGCACCCACATGCTGGTTTTCAACCATCTGTAACTCCAGTTTCAGGGGATCAACTCCCTTTTCTGGCTTCCCTAGGCACTATATGTGCATGGCATACACCTGTGCACTCTCTCACATACATAAAAATAAATCTTAAAAAGGAAAAAAAAAAAACAAGTTATGACCTGTGGTGGCTATTCCTAGAAATAACTTGACTACACCTGGAATAAACTACAATCCAGAATTGGAGGTCACACCTGTGATCCAGAACTTGAGGCTAGAAGACACAAGTTTCTGACTTGGATCTTGACATGGAGGTCTTGAGGCATAGTGGCCATGCAAAACTTAGACCCAGGCGGGTAGTACTTGCCTTTAATCCCAGGAGATTTAGGCAAGGAGATCTCCAAATTCAAGGTCAGCCTGAACAAATCGAGTCCCAGATCCAGGCATAGTGGTACACACCTTAATCTGGGCCACACTTTCTGCTGGAGGCCTACATAAGGACATTAGAAGAAGGAAGATTCTTTCTTTCCTGCTTGCACTTACTTGCCAGCACATCTGCTGGAATCTACTTCTACAGAAGACCAGCTGAAACAACCAGCCTCGTGGGACTGAGCAACTGCTAGATTCTTGGACTTCCCATCCACAGCTGCCCGTTGTTGGGTTAGTAGGACTACACACTGTAAATCATTACAATAAATTCCCAAAATATAGAGACATCCCATATATATAAATATAATTCCATAAATTCTGTGACTCTAGAGAACCCTGGCTAATACATGACCTACAAGACTTTAAAGGCCCATGTTTCCCGATGAAACAAATCCTCAAGGTGCCCCATTCTGCAGTTAGCAAGAATTGAAAAAATACTAAACAATACCTGTATTATGGGAAATAGACAGAAAAAGTAGACTAGGAGCCTCGTTTTCTTTTCTGATTGTAGAGTGTTCACAAAATCTATAGAATCCTGATTCCTCACAACTCTGGTTTCCTATTTGTATCTCTGTCGCTAATATTTAGTACATGGCGAAAGGATAGTTTTGTTGGGAAAGATTTAGAAATACAACTAGGTCTGATTTCTTCTGTAATATGACTGTAAATTTGCTTCCCCCAACCAGTATCTGATGATAGCAAAATAGGACAAATTACTTGTCATAATTATCTGTACAACAAAGGCTAATGTTTCCTAGAATTGGAACTGGCTACTCCCCATGAGGTTGTGGTTATAGAATCCAACTGACCATTAGACTAAAATATTAAGCCAGGCATGGTGGTGCATGCCTTTAATCCCAGAACTTGGATCTCTGTGACTTCAAGGCCAGCCTGGTCTACAAAGTGAGTCCAAGATAGCCAGGACTACACAGAGAAACCCTGCCTTGAAAATGATAATTTCAAATATTACAAATAGCAAATAAATGTACTTCATAGAATATAAATGACAGGTGAATATGAGACTGACACTTGGGATAGGGTATGATTTTTAGAGGGTGTGGTGAATGCCTATAATCCCAGGATTAAGGAGGTAGAGGCAGGAGTGCCAAGAGTTCAAGACCATCCCTGGTTCCACATCCAATGTGAGGCTTGACTGTGCCTATCTGGTTGGAGGGAAAAGGTTTCTCCTTTTCTGTCTTCTTCATTTGAGACAAGATCACAGCGTTGGCCCTAGCTGACCGGACCTCACTGTGATGAGAAGCACGCACCTCCACAGCCACCTTTGCCCCTTTGTTTTTAATTTCTAGTTCCTGGGTTACCACTTGAGACTAAAAAAACATTTATTTTTTTGTCTCTTGGCCTAGGTGAATTGTTTCTTTTTTTGTTTTGTTTTGGAGACAGAACCCTTGTAATCTTAGCTGTCCTAGAACTCAGAGATCCTTCTGCCTCTGGCTTGCTGTGATTAAAGGCCTGCACCACCGCGCTGGGCTAAATTGTTTCTTCAAAGGATCCTTTGTCCTCAGGTGAAAGCTTGTACAGTGTTATACACAGTTCACTGTAATTCCTGGCTCTTCCCCCAACTGATTATTTGCTGAGTCACTGGCAGCTTACACTAGCCAAAGAACAGAACCTCTTAACCAGGTTCAGAGTAAAAATTAGCAAAGGTATGAAAGAGTAAGTTAGACAATCACAGTAAACAAGGTGGGCTTCTGCGGGTGGGTGGGGTGTGTATGAGGGAGGACATTCGGGACAATACCACCTCAGGAGTTGTTCCTCAAGCACTGTCTGCTCCCCCCCCCCCCACAAGTTCTCTACCCTAAAAGTAGTCAAGAAGGCAGGTCTGCTGTGTAGGGAATGGTGATCTACCTGTCTGACTCCCCAGTTCTGAGATCACAAGTATATGCCAACCCTTCCCTGGTTTTTCTACATCGAGCACTGCAGTGACTGAGTGATTCTCTAGAACTAGCAAGACAGTGTTAACAGAACTAAGCTCTAGGGTATACCTCAATATTAGAGACTCTTGTAATAAATACAGCCAGACAGTGGTGGCATGTGCCTTTAATCCCAGCACTCGGGAGGTGGCAGGAGCTGAGTTTGAGGCCAGCCTAGTCTACAGAGTGAGTTCTAAGACAGCCAATGCTACACAAAGAGACCTTGTCTCGAAAAACCAAAAAATGCTACGATAGCACAATGATTTTATTTTCTGAGACAGTCTCATGTATGTAACCACCTCCTTGGTGTTGGTATTATAGGCATGACCTACCATGCCTGGTTTATGTGGTAATAATGATGAAACCCAGGGCTCTGTGGGTGCTAGGCACATACTCTGCCATCTGAGGGCCACCCCAGTCTACATAGCAATCCTCCCGATCAGGAGTCTGTATGGTACTAAGCAGTATTTGAGATCAGAGGCTAGGAACTGGTTATAGTCATTCGCTGACCACACACGTCTCGGTATGATTCTGATTTGTGTCTCAGGAGAAGCTGGAGCTCTCACAAACCTTGAGCCTCAGGAGTTATGTGCAAACAGTTGAGACAACACAAGAGTTAACTCTTTGAATGCCAAGCGTTGTCTGTACTTTCTTTTATTATCACCATAGTCTTTGCATCAAGATACATAGCAGTGATAGCAGGTTTCTTTTTAAAGCTTAGTATTAAATATTAAATATCTTCCCCATTTAAATTTTACATTACTCTGCCAAGAAAAAAAAAAAAAGGATTTAAACTCAAGTTACTTGAAGCCTGGACATACTTCCATGATTAGCCGGGCTACATCAAGGCGTGGCTTTGTTTGTCCTAGAAAGATGGGACCAGGTTATAATTGTTTCTGAAAAGTGTGCTACAAAAATGGATGGCCCGTTATCAGCCAGGTTACAAAGTAAGGACGGTGGAAAGGGAGGGATATTTTCTTCAAGAAAAAACAAAACAGAATTTCTGAAGAATCCCAGTTCATAATTTTTTTTCCCAAAATGGCTGAGGAATGGGTAAAATCTCAACATGAGCTCCCACGTCCTATCTGAGGGAGCAGCAGTTGCCTTGCTGAGGTGACTGCCGGGAATGCACATGGGAAGTGTACCGCCCCGAGGCTTTGACAGCGAGCTGGATCCTCGCTGGCACTGACTTCTCTAAGAGGTTTCTTCTAGAAACAGACAACTCAGACTCTTCCTCGTACGCACTTCAGCAAAGAAGTTATTTTTAAAAGCACTTGGGAAGTTCCTCCTCCACCCCTCAGGTGGGAAGGCTCAGAGAAGGGAGTCGTCAGTACAGCCACCTTCTAGGCCGTAACGGAATTCCTGAAGGTTGGACACCCCATAGAAGTGGACGAAAGCTGCTGCCACCACCAGGACGTGGAAAATCTGATGAGACTGGAACTGTGGGAACAAACAGATTCCACCTTTAGGACGGAGGAGTTGGAGGAAACATTTGCCTCTTCTGGTTTCTCCTTAAAACTGCTTTACATCATAAAAATGATACTTGTTCTAGAGCATTCTAAGAAACTCCCCAAGACCAGTGTTGATCTTGCTCATCCTCTACCTTCAGACAAAACGTACATTCAAGTTTCATGACCCGAACCTCTTACCACCTTCTTTCTACTCAGAGCTCTGACCTGGGCCAGTCACTCACCATCACAGGCCCGGCTAAGAGTCATTTCTTACCCATATGTCAAATTTTCCAGGAAAGAAGCGCTCAGGAATCCGAGCGGCATAAAGGCCAGCTCCGGTGATGTACATCACAGCCATGAGGAAGAACCAGCCCATCTGGCCCACTGTGGTGGCCTTGACAAAGCCCTCAGCGATAGTAAAGTGCATGGTGGGTACAACGCCACTCAAGCCAAGTCCCAGGAACACTCCTGAACAGAACAGACGTGACTGTCAGCAGGAGGTAGCTACATGAAGGCACCGCTGCAAGTCTGGAATTGTGTGTTTACAAAAAGCAACCGTTTTCTTATGAACTGTACATGTTTAAAGGAATGTAGGACCTCTTTCCACCTCTGTGGGCACCCCCACACACATGGCAGACACAGATTCACACATATACAAATAAAATAAATAAAGCGGGGAGCTAGCATGGTGGGGTACTCCTTTAATTCCAGAACTCAGGAGACAGAGGGATCTCATTTAGTTCCAGGCCAGCCTGGTCTATACCAAGTTCTGGGTCAGCCAGCAGCAAGACACTTTCTCTCTTGTTTTTGTTTTTTCGAGACAGGGTTTCTCTGTGTAGCCCTGGCTGTCCTCGAACTCAGAAGTCCACCTGCCTCTGCCTCCCAAGTGCTGGGATTAAAGGCGTGCACCACCACTGCCCAGCTGACACTTTCTCAAAACATACAAAATTTGAAAAACCACAGACACAGACAACATACACATGATAGATAGACAGACAGACAGACAGACAGACAGACAGACAGATCGGTTTGTTAAAAATCATCTGATGGTCAACTTGGTATAGACCCAAGCCAAGATCTAGTGTGGCTCCAAAGCCAGAAGAGTAGGTTTCTCATTAAGATCATAGAAAAAGATGAAGAGACAGCTTGGTAGCTTGGTGTTGTGTTGTTTGCTGCTCTTCCAGAGACTTCCCAGCACCCAGGTTGGGCGACTCACACCTGCCTGGAACTCCAACTCCAGAAGGTCTCATACTCTGTGACCTCCATGGTCACATGCACATGTACATACACACTAGGCCATACTTAACCCCTGAGGTCTCACACTCTCTGTGGCCTCCATGGGGACATGCACATACATATTAAGACACATTCAACCCTGAAGCTCAGTTCCAGGAGATCTCAGTCTTTTCTGGCCTCTATGAGCACATGAACAGATACACAGTAAGACACATAAATAATTCATCATTTTGTTTTGTTTTTAAAATCCTTAAAAAACCTGCACAGAATCAAGCCAGTCAAAATTCCAGCATGGACTGGGGAGAGGTTCACAAGGTCCCATCCCAGAGGAGCTAGGGACAGTTGATGGATACTGCGAAAGTGAGCCACTGTTCTTTGAGGGGAGTGGCCACCGGATGGCTGTCCATGCTTCAGTGATGGCTCCACACCCTGTGCACACGGGCAGCACTCACTGACTAATGGGCAATGTTTAAAAAAACCAAAACAGGGCAGCATGAAGTTGGAAGGGGCCAGGCAGGGGAGGTCTGGAAGGAAGCCGGAGGAGGGAAGAGATAAAAGCAAAGTACACTGTGTACAAGTACAAACTTCTCAATAAAATCACGAAAGACTGGAAGAACTAGAAATCTGGTCATCTGAACAGATAGATAGAAGTCTATACTCAGAAGAGCAGTTGCCTGAAGCTGCAGGGACACAGGAATCTGTAACAAAGGAGGTCTGAGTTCTTGTTCCCACACTGTACAGCACGGGGGCGGGAACTATCTGCTCTACTTTGCAGAGAAAAGCAGATCTCCAAGTTCAAGGCCAGCCTGGTCTGCAGAATGAGTTCTAGGACAGCCAGGGCTATACAGAGAAACCCTGTCTTTAAAAAACAAACCAAAAAACCCCCCAAACGCCGGGCAGTGGTGGCGCATGCCTTTAATCCCAGCACTTGGGAGGCAGAGGCAGGCGGATTTCTGAGTTCGAGGCCAGCCTGGTCTACAGAGTGAGTTCCAGGACAGCCAGGGCTACACAGAAAAACCCTGTCTCGAAAAACAAAAAACAAAACAAAACAAAACCCCCCCAAACAAACAAAAAAAGAAGGGTGGCTCAGCAGTTAGGAGCACTGGCTGCTCTTTGATAGGACCTGGGTCAGTCCCAGTACCCACAAGGCAGCTCACAGCTATCTATATTCCAGGGGTCCAATATCCTCTCTGGCCTCTGCAGGCACCAGGCATGGAAGTGGTGCACAGATACAATGTATGGGCAAAAACCCATCCACAAAAACTAGAAAAGGAGTTAAGGCATCTGAAAGCTAGTGGTAACTGTGGCATTGCTCCACGTACTAAAAACTTGAGACTCTAGAAGAGTCAACATGAAGGAAGCTGTCTAAATGCTATCATATTCGTTGCTACTAATCTTTATGCTCAAAGTATTTTACTCATCAAACCAGGTATTCCACTCCTGGTAGAACGTGCCAGGGTGTGAAGGTTTTTTATTTCTGTTTGTTTTGAGATGGGGTTTTATTCTGTATATTGCCCTTGATGCCTTGGAACATACGCAATCTTCCTGAAGTACTGGACGACAAGCGTAAATCACCACGCCTGGCTTGGGAACGCTCACTTTTAGTCCCTTGTCTTAGTGCTTAGGATTCGGTCACTAGAACGACTGTGCTTGCTATATTTTTAAAGCATCAAAGCATAGATACACTTAAAGCTAACTGACAAGCTGTATCATGACCTGACCCATTAGCACTGAAATACCAAGGGAAAACAGCTTTGAAAATTTATGCCACTTTTTGAGTTTTAAACATAAATCAGTTTGTGTGGATTCTGTGAACTAAAACCTAGAGTTGAGTTCATTCAGAGCATGATCCAATACTCCTGAGCCTTTCAACACTGTCTTCCCGCCTGCTCAGCCCCCTTCCCTTTTCTCCTCCCCACTCTGCTAGTGTCAGGGATTGAACCCCAGGTCTTGCACATACTAGGCAAGAGGCAAACACTCGTCCTTGAACTATTACGTCCAGCCCTTTTATCTTTTACGTCGAGACAGGGTCACCTGGCTGGCCTTGAACTTGATCCAGTCACATTAATCTCCTGAGTAACTGGAATCAAAGCAGAGGTTCTCAACCTGTGGGTCTAGACCCTTTGTAAGGTTGAACCACCTTTTCACAGGGGTCTCCTAAGACGACCAGAAATCACAGATATTTATATTATGATTCCTAACAGTAGCAAAATTGCAGTTATGAGGCAACAATGAAAATGTCACAGTTGGATGAGCACAGATGAGCACAGCATGAGGAGCTGCATTAAGGGGACACAGCGTTAAAAAGGTTGAGGACCCCCGCACTAGAGGCATTTAACACCAAGCATGTTCCTACTCACCTGCTCTTGTCTGCCGGTGCTTAGGAGTGGCAAACCGGTCCCACTGTGCCACAATGATGGCAGAGATGCCCAGGACACAGACGATGGAGAGGTAGATGAGCCGTGGCTGTGGGGAGCAGTAGAAGGAGTAGTAGAGCCAGGGGACGAAGCTCCCCATGATCAGTAGAGCAATCCCTGAATAGTCCAGTCTAAAAAGAAGCCACAGATCACACACGTGAACAGGAGAGACCTGTGGCTCATTACCCAGTTAACTGTCTTTCACCTGCTCCCAGACAACAGTCCCTATTATCTATCCTGTACTCAAACTCCACAAAGTTGAGGACATTTTGCTTTCCAATAATTCTCTAAGAGCTGGGGGGTGGTGGCACATGTCTCTAATCCTAGCACTAGGGAGGCAGAGGTAGGCAGATCTCTGTGAGTTCCAGACCAAAAAAAAAACCTCTAAGGACAGGTGTGTGTCGCATACCTGTAATTCCATCACTTGGATAGTGGAGACAAAAGTTGGGGAGTTCAAGGGTACAGAGCAAACTCAAGTCCAGCCTGGGCTACATCAGACACTTTTAGAACATGACACTCAGGCTCTGGATTGTTTCCCCAATCTGATGGAGTTCTAAAAATAAAACCCATGGATTAGGAGCGCCATTAGGGGATTTTTGTTTGTTTGTGAGACAAGGTCCCGCTAAAAGGCCTTAAACTCATTAGGTATCCTAAAGTGGTCTCCAGTTTTAGTTCATTCTCCTGCCTCTGCCTCCTGAGTGCTGGAATTACAGTCACATGCCACCATGCTCCACATAAGAATTACTTTTGTTTGTCCTGTTCTTAATGACTCCCTCCTTCAAACTGTTTATCTGTATGTTCACTATCGCCTGAGTATGGAGGTCAGAGTTGGTTCTTGCTTTCTACCATGTGGGTCCCGGGACTGAACCTGGGTGGTAGCGTTTTTTATCCACTGAGTCATCTGACCAACCTCTCCTTTTTTTTTTTGGAGAGAGCCTTACTCTCTATCTCAGGCTGATCTGAAATTAACTATGTAGCCTGGGCTAGCCTGAAAGTCGCAGTAATTTTCCTGCCTTGGCCCCCTGAGGCTGAGATTATAAATGTCAGGTCTGGTAACCTATTTTCTCCTTTATGATTTTAGACAGGTTCTTGCTATATTGTTCAGGCTTGCCTCAAATCTCTGAGCTCAAGTGGTCCTCCTGTCTCAGCCTATTGAGTAGCTTAGAACACAAGTGCATCCCGCCCTTCTTGAAACTGACACACTAAATAATAAAAATGTACTCTCATTACTGGAGTTACTGGGAGAAATAAAATAATCTACCACTATCACTAAGAAAGCAGGAACAACCACTACCCAAGTAAACAGAGCCCCATGCTGAGCTAGGGCCATGGACTGCGCCTGACAGATAGCTGATGCTTCTAGCGCCGTCTGGCCAACAAGATAAGCTTTGCGTGGGGTCAGAGCACGAACAGTCCAAAGCCCAGACTGCCTGCCACATACCACTCAGCCCCAGTCAATAGATAGATAAGCTAGTATTAGGTACATGGTCTTGAAAGCAATCCATCAGCACCTCAAGTTTCACAAAAGACATTATTGTTTCTGCAGAAAATATATCCCAGAATTGGTTTCCATCTGCTGAGGAGGTCGTGGGACGTTTATCATGAAGTTTTAGTTTTTATAAGAAAAACTTCATCATCTTACTCTAACAACAGAAGAGAAAACTTCATTTCCTTGGGCACAACAGGTTCTGTTAAGAGGTCCAGCAGCTCCAAGTGCCTGCTCAGTCCTAGGACAAGATGTGACAATAATGCACGTGGTCTCTGCTATGGCTGGCCTTTCAACTTACTTGGAAAAAGTCCTAGAGACCTTTTCTGAATGACAATAGACGGTGTGGAAGAGCCAGGAGAAGCTGAGGCAGAGCACTGCACCCAGGAAGAACATCCCAAAGACCACCTTCTCCTGTAGGGGAGCCATGAAGTACATATTTGGTCTGAGCATGGTCAAGATTCCCAGAAAGAGAAATAGCACAAAACCTGCACAAGACAAAAAGGAAAAACAACCCATGAGGAAACATGGACTGTCTACCCTGAGGCAGCCACTGTTTCTATCAGTAAACAGGGGAATTAGCTAGGAGAACTGCCATCAGCAAACCAAACAAACCAAGACAGTTTTATTATCTCTTAAATAACTTACTTGTTTTTATTTTATGTATATCTGTGTTTTGTCTGCATGTATGCATATATGCCTGTGTGAGAGTCTCAAATACCCTGAAACCGGACTTAGAGTTGTGAAAGCCACATGCATGCTGGGAATTGAACCTGGATCCTCTGGAAGAACAACCAGTTCTCTCAACCACTAAGCTAATTTCTCCAACCCCAACATTTTTATTTTTGGGACAGGGTCTTATGAATTCCTGGCTGGCCTCCAACCCCTATGTACCTAGGGTGACCCTGAACTTCTCACCTTCCTGCCTCCACCTCCTGAGATTGCAGGCATGTGCCACCATGCCCAGTTTACTCAGTGCTAGGAAGCAAAGCCAGGGCTTCTTGGAGGTCAGCAAGCTCACATTCTCAGTCCACAAAAATACTATTCTGTGAAATGGTGGCAAGTTAGAAAGCAGGAAACAGGAGTTCCCACTACACAGGATGCTCCAGCAGGAATCCAAAGCCCACGAGGAGCAGTGCCATTCCCTCGTGTTCTGGGCCCTCTGCCCTGTGGTAAAGACCAGCAATCAACTGTCAGGGAAGGTGAACGGTGACCTAAAAGGTCAGACTCCTGATATCAATTATTCAGAGAAATTTTATTCTCTCCCCATGGACAAATTCCTTAGCAAATAATATTGGAATTCCTTGTTTATTTGTCTTTGGTTAGCCTGGAACTCCTGTGTAAACCCGGTTGGCCTTGAACTCACAGAGATCCAAGTGCTGGAATTACAGGTGTGCATCACCAACAGCAACCCAAGACTAGAATGCTGCTCAGTGGTACAGCACTCATCACTACAAACTCCATTTTTTCCTCATCCAAATCACTCACCAAGCAGATGTGTCCAGATGTTGCCAGTTTCTGTGTGGATGCGGAAGATGCTCTTGAAGCAAGCCCGAAAGGAGGGCATAGGTGGTCTGTGGCCATGTAGCAGGTAGTCATTGTCTTTCAGCCAGTCAGGAAGCACATCGTACGGGATGACCCTCCAGCGTCCCTCCCAGACCTACAACACACACAATGCCTTCAGATGGGCTGCAGTGAAAAGTAGCTTTCCTGGGAAAAACGCACTGAAGAAGAGCGGGCCTAGGAGGTTGTCACTCAGGCTTCAGGTGGATGGACTTGGAGATACCAAAAATAGGAAAGTGGGGCCTCCAGGGGATTGGCTGATATGGCCACTTTATGAGAAACCTCCTTTATGCTCCTTGAATTTTCAAAATTAGTATGAGAGAAGACAAAGGAATCATAAGCATGTTTTTCATAAACACAAATCTTTCCTCTGATGTTTTTCTAGAGTCTTCTGGCTCCTGCCCCTCTGTCCCTGTTTACTTTTCTCAAGTTCTTACTGTACTAATTCTGCATCTTTGTAAAGTAGGAATTCTTTCTTCTTCATTTTAAAAGTTATATTTATTTATTTTATATGTGTATGTGTGGGCATACACGTGTAACAGTATGCAGGTGAAAATCAGAAAGTTCTCACAACTTGTGGGAATTACTTTTTTTTTTTACCATGAGGATCAAGGGATTGAACTCAGGTCATCAAGCAAGTGTCCTTCAACACCAGGTAGGCTTGCCAGGTAGAAACATCCCAGACAGGCCGGCCCCCGGCCCCCCACCCCCTCCCTTTCCCGCTCTAGGCCACACCTTATATACAAACTCCTCCATCTTCTCCATGGCATGGTGAGCCTGCAGAGGAAGTGTCAGTACCCGCACCTCCTCCTCCTCTTCTTGAGGCACTGGGCATGTCTGTTCTTCTTCAGCCTAAGAAAACAAGCATCAATCTACACATCATCTCCTAAACTAATCATTTCTGAGGAGATCCAAACTCACAGCACACTACACAGCCTCTTCTGAGAGCTGGACCTCCACTCCCACGCACGATACTTACTGAGCTCGTTACAGTTGTCTGAGAGTCTTACTTTGTCTACGCTGGAGTGAAAGTTCAGTTTGGCACACAGGAGGCAGACCAGATTAGCACTGGAAGAACACAGGCTCAGTGCACTAGGCCTAGGTATTTTTTAAATTTAGTTTCTTCTCACTTATTTAAATTTCATTACAGGTACATGTTGCCTTAGATGTTATGTGCCTGAAATCTTAAAACATTTTTAAAAATTTTACTTTATGTGTGTGCATGAGCACGTCAAAACAGCTTAAGGAAGTTGGTTCTTTCCTTCTACTTTGTAGGTTCTAGGGATCACATTCAGCTCATCAGACTTTGACAGCAAGCACCTTTAACTCACCGAGACCTCTTGCCAGCCCCCATTCTCTTTTGAGGACAAGTAGTCCTCAACTTTCTCCAAATTCCCAAACAGTCTTCCAGTCTACTAGTAATTCATTCTGTCTGTTTCTCTCCTTCCCTTTCACCCCCCACCCTACCCCCCGCCCCAGGGTCTCCCCGTGTACCTCTCGCTGGCTTGGAATTCATCACATAGACCAGACTGGGCCCTCAAACCAAGAAGATCCACCTGCCTCTGCCTCCTGAGAGCTGGGATTCAAAGTCTGCACCATCACACTCAGCCCAGTCCACTAACTTTCAAAACTAAACAAAATGACAGACTTAGTGATGACTGTGGCAATCTTACTTGTCACTCTCCAATCATTTACTCTGGGGTTGCAATCCTGGCAACTGTGGCCAACCATGATGGCATCTATTTTAATCCCTTCACTGGGAGACAGACAGGAGGATCATTGGGATTCTGAGACCAGTCTAGTCTACTTGGTAAGTTACTAAGTTCTGGGCCAGTCAGAGCTGCATAAAACAACAACAAATAAAACAGCTGCTCTTGCAGAAGACCCAGGTTCATTTCACAGCAGCAGCATGGAGCTCACATCTGCCTGCAGCTCCGGACCTGAGGGATCTGATACCCTCTTCTAACCTGTTGTTGCATGTGCTATATGCATGTCTGTCTGTCTGTCTGTCTGTCTCTCTCTCTCCTCATAAGATACATATTTCCTTTAAAAATCAAAATGTTAATCATTTCCCACCCACGGCCGGCAATTCCCAGGCATGTGGGTCCTTTGAACTGGTCTACTCAAAGCAGTAGTTGAGTCCTATGTATGTATGTATGTATGTATGTATGTATGTATGTATGTATGTTGGAATTAAGGACATTTGCCACCATACCCAGCTAAGCACAGCAATTTTTATTGCTGATGTTGTTTTAGAGAAAAGGTCTATATAGCCCAGGCTAGGCTCAAATTTGCAATCCTCCTACCTCAGCCTATCAAATTTTGCGATTAATAGCATATGTTACCATACCCAGCCCCCAAGAAAGTACGTGCCTTAAAGAGACAGAGACAGCAACACAGGGCTGTCTCTGATCCAGGGTTCCAGAACATAGACGGAAGTCTGCTGGCTCCCTTTCTCCGAGCCGTGTTTACAGTCTCTCTCGTGTAAGACCCTGAGCCCTCTAATCCCTCTTAAGAGTTTATGGTGAAACTTTAGCTTGCCCACCCCAACACCTACTCATTCTCTCTTCTCCTTAGAAACAAAGGTTCATTCAGGGTGGCAATGTTATTGCAGTTTTAGATCCAGCTCCCTTAAAGGACACGCCCCAGCCTTCCCATAAAGAACATGGCTGCATTCTGGCTGGGTGCTACTTGGTCTTCCCCTTACTCCTCCAGAGGGAGGAGAGCTGTTCTTCTCCCGCTCCTTCCCTCCTTCATGGTGCAGGGATGTGGGTGTGATGGGGGAGCCTCCATATGAGCTCTGCACTGGTAACTTCTACAATCTTTTACCTGAGAGATCTCCACTTGTCACAGTGGAAAGAACTTGTCTATTATAACTCATGTCCATTTAATGATTATTTTACTGCAGTTCTTCTGCTGGACACTGAGTTTACAAAAGTTCTGGGTGCTCTTTTGGGAAATTAACTCTCAAAGCTCAGAGACAAAAATAAAGACAAGCACAATAAAGACTGGCACAGAACTATTCCCAGGGTACTACGGGTAATGGAAGTAAGGGGAGACAGACTGAAGCAACAGAAGTAACCAACAGACTGAAGAGGATCAGTAGGGCACTGGTCAAGGGAACAACTCTGGAAAACAGCTTACCTTGGCTGGGCTGGTGGCTGCCCGCTTGCCCTTCTCCTCCAGCAGGGGTCCCAGCTCAGCCAGCTCCACCGTGTCAGCCTCTCTGTTACTAGATGGAGCCCCATTGCCCTGTGCCACAGCAGATCCTTTGTGGGAAGACATCTGGCTAGTACTTCAGTGCCTTGCAGCTTCAGCTTGAGGAAAGGTTGGGGTCTCTCAGCCCCAGAGGGCAGAGATCTTCCTGTGATGGTGGACACTGGAAATACAAACACGACAGCACTGGACTCACTCCTGTAATGCTGCGCTGAATGTGACATATCGCTTACCCTGCCTCTAACTGTAGAGGCCAGCTCACTGTTTAAATAAAGTCTACTGTCTTCTTTAGAATATTATGCTTCACCAGAAACTCTTTAATCTCACCTATATACATATATAAAATCTCATATACAAGCATATAATCTTATATATAATCTCATATATATATATGATCTCATTATATATAAATATAAAAAAAAATAACACCTAGTTTTCCGCCTTCACAGGTTCTATTGTTACTGTACCAAACTATCAACATCATAAAATGGGTACGTCTCTGAAAAGACTCTCCCACAGGAATAGAGCCCATTAGTGAGAACAGTAATGCCTACTACTCCTCAAACCCATTTTCCCCCTGAAAGGCCTAGACCTGCAATTGACATGGAAAACACCAAGACTAGCTGTAGGCTATGCTTAAGTCTTACTGGCTGTTTCATTGCATTACACTCAATAAATCTATTTTCTTTGTGGGGGGAGGGAGTGGGAAGTTGAGACCACCTCACTCTGTAGCTCCAGTTGGCCTGGAACTTGCTATGTAGATGAGCCTGATTTCTTTTTCTTTCTTTCTTTTTTTTTTTTTTTGGTTTTTCGAGACAGGGTTTCTCTGTGTAGCCCTGGCTGTCCTGGCTCACTCTGTAGTCCAGGCTGGCCTCGAACTCAGAAATCCCCCTGCCTCTGCCTCCCAAGCGCTGGGATTAAAGGTGTGTGCCACCACCGCCCGGCCATGAGCCTGATTTCAAACTCAAGAAATACAGCTGCCTCTGCCTCCAGAGTGCTGAGATCAAAGGTACATACCACCACGTCTACCTTTTTTCTTTTTTAAGTGAAGTCCCCATCTGGCTACAATACTGAAAGAGCATGCAGGCTTAGGAATGAATTAGATGTCAACTGTACTCATTTGGCCTTTATCTACACAGACATGACAAGCAGCTTGCACGGGAAAAGGCTGGGTATGCCCACTGGTTATTTCCTCTGCAAATCTGCTCGTGTTTTCAGGGTTAGGGCCTGGGCTCAAGGCTCTAATAACAAGCCTTCATTACACTCCTCACAGCAAGCAATGACTTACCTGGAAGCAGGAAGCTGGAGACAAGGAGGCTCCCCAAGTCTGCCCCTTGCCACACACATCCCTAATCACCGGCTCGGGCGTCCCAACCACCAAAGCCCATAAACCTAACTCAAATTACCTTTTTATAAACTAGATACAGGCATGCAAGAGCCTTTAGGAAAAATCAGAATTCAGTCTTCCCAGAACATTCTCAAACATTCTAGGATTTTCTGCATTGGACTTTTTTATGTAATAGTTTCAAATTAGGCTTCAGGGAGGTATGAAGAAAAGGACGTTTCCAAACACCTCCACTATGTGCGTCTTCTCTCTTCCAGAAACAGGCCTCTGTTACTCATAGCAACAGCCCTAGCCAGAGGATGACCACAGGGCAATGCAGAGACAGCACAGCGTGTTGTATGTCAAGAGGGACATTTAAACTTAGGAGACTGACTCTTTCATGTTGGGATGTAAACATGACTACTCCCTAAAGACACACTGCTTCACCGCGGCAGCTCACCATGTAAACAAACACCTTTGGCATCTGTACTAGTTTTTACCCAAGAGTAATCTCAATTCCCTCCCAGGGATTATAATTAGGTCTATGTAGGTTATGGCTAATCTCAGGGATCAGTGACTGGATTAAGGGGCATCCAGATAGTTGGTAAAGCATTCTCTGGGGTATGGGGTTTCAGGAAGAAGTTGGCATTTGATTTAGTGAGCTGAGTGAGGAAGAGCTGCTCTCATCCATGAGAGTGAGCGTTAGCTGACTGACTGCCCCACAGGGAGAACGAGACAGAAGAAAAGTGAACTGAGGGTGTGTGGTAATGCACACCTTTAACCCAGCACTCAGGAGGCAGAGGCAGGTGGATCTTGGTGAATTCAAACCAGCTTGATTTACATAGAAAGTTCTAGGCCCACCAGAGCTATACAGTGATATACCCTGCCTCAAACAAACAAATGATAAAATCCTCTTATAGACATCCAGAACTCCAGGATCTCTGGCCTTTGGACTCTAAGGTAAGCACCGAGAGCCTCCAGGTTCTCAGTCATTCATCCTTCAGTTGGTAATCACGCCACTGGATTCCCTAGTTCTCTACCCTGTAGATGGTCTATTTTAGGAGTTAATCTCCACACTCTCATGTGGGCTAATTCCCCGAACAAATGTTCATACCAACCTACCTACCTACCTGCCTGCTGCCTACCTGCCTTCTATTGGTTCTGAAGATGCCTAACTTAATATCTTAATCTTCCCTCAGGTGAAGGCAATCCTCATACAAGTCATGCATCATCCTATGCTTCTCTCTCTCTCTCTCTCTCTCTCTCTCTCTCTCTCTCACACACACACACACACACACACTCACACACTCACACACACACAGAGCTGAGTCAAGTCTAATTCCCAGAGAGACATAAACAATAACTCATTACCTAGTATACCTTTATGTCTACACAGCCAGTTCCTCCTCCTTTTAGTGCGCAAGACTGGGACAAGACATTTGCCAACACACACAGTCACACTCAACTCTTGAGCTCAAGAAGAACAGGAAACTGGAGGCCCCTGGAAAGCCCAGCGGATAAGCAACTCACGTGAGAAGCGATATTGGGAAATCTTAACAGCTGATCTCAAAACATCCTTCCTCAAAAGGAAGTCTTACTGAATAAACAGTTCACAGAGATTAATTCATAACACTGAGCAACAAACAAACATGTAAGCAAAGAGCTTTGGTCATCTTTGAGAAGTCTAACAAGAAAGGCACACTAAACTTCCAGTTACTCAAAGCAGGCAACAGGGGAAAGACTACACACAGGCACTCAAGTTCTGGAGCACAAGAGTATGTTCATCCTAAATGCCTCAGACCCACAGTTTTGGTCTGAATCTGGATTTCAAAGTGACTGAATGGGGCACATGCCAGCCAGCAAGCATGATTTATCACCATGCCTAACTGGTCAAGGTTGGTGCCCCTTTTTTCCACCGTGGGGCTTTCTCTCATCCTTTCCCCCAGAGTAAAGCCAACTCATTCACTGAATACTTAACGATGCAGTTAGTTCTATAAGGCCCTCTGCAACACAGAATCGGAACACGTTCTGTTCCTGTCTTTGGAATAAATTAGACGGGTAAGTTAACTTGTGACATGATCTCACTGCTCCGGCAGGACCGTGCAGGAAGAGAACTCTAAACAGAATGGTCACACACTGTTTAAATATTCTACCAGAGGCACAAGGATGGCACAAACTTCAGGTTGTACAATAAGAGTTCAAAGACCAGAAACAGAATCCAAGTTGGTATTTTTGTTAGTTTCTTTAACTGACCAGAAAGTTGAGACAGGAAAAGAAGAGAGAGGAACCTGGCAAAGAAAAGAGCAGTAACATTAGGCCTGAAAATATCACTTCTATATCGTGGACCACTCACCAACCGGAAATTACAACCATCTTAGGCTGCTCATTTAAATCAACACAAAGCCCTAAGGTGTGAGACTGATTCTAAGAGACACCATTACACTCTGTGCCTGCCTCTAAATCCTTATGCATTTCAGAGGAAACATCTTTTCTCTTAAATGGGCCACACCCAGCACAGCAAATATAACTGGGCCAAACTCAAGAGGGCATTTTTGTTGGGATTTCTTCTACTCAAGCTAATAAACTTTTACCACTAAGCTTCCCAGCTGGATAAGTGTAAGCTGTTATACACTAAAGCTGTGGAGAAGGAGGGGCATTTGGGTTCCTACGAATAAGATAATCCTGCACCAAACTTGGAGAAAAAGTTGAGTTTTAATCACCAGCCAATTAGCTGGAGAGTTGCCCTTAGAGGTTTGAAGATAATTTATTCTCTGAAGCAGTTTCCAAGTTTTCCAGGCTATGACACATACTTTCCCTGGAGTCTAAGACGAAGAGCTTCTAGATTTGATCTAAGGTTCCAGGCACTTTAAAGAGTGTGTGGGTGAGTTTGGGGGTCTATCTATGCAGCTGGATTCTCATTATTGTAAAGACCAGCCTAGCAGTCCAGACAAAGACCCATTTTCTCCTCTACCCAGCCTGTTAGGAGGTTGATTTCATTGCTCCACTGGGGAAAAATGAGTCAAGGCAAAGGTCTATGTTTGACATTCCCACACTACTTTACTTGAAACCAAGTGTCACTGCCTCAGATTCTGAGGGGAGACAAATCACAATCTAACTTCCTTTGAGGCTCTCCTATCTCAACAGAAGAGAATAGGTCTTTTTAATCTCACAGGCAGGCAAACGTCCCTATGGCCAGACCCACAGAAAGGAGGAGGAGGAAGAGGAGGAGGAAGAAGAGGACAAACAGGATGGATTTTTCATGTCATTACCTCAGCTCTTTTTGAGACAGGGTACTGCTATGCTGTCCTGCCTGGCTTGGGGTATCCTAAGTAACCTAAATTGGTCTAGAAACTCTGGTAATCATCCTACTGCCTCAGACTCCCAAATGCTGGGCTTACAGGTATGTCTCATGCCCTGCAAGCTGCTTTAAAAAAAACCAAGCACATTACAAATATTTGGTCAATATAGTTGCACAGTATAGCACTCACAGTAAACTGTGTACCCCCAAATTCACTTTAAAACTATTTATCCCCAAACTCACTTTAAACCGTGCAGCTCCAAAGTCTCCCTGAAGCACAAGGAAACTGGTAGATACTTGCTTAAAACTGGTTTGACTAGAGAGTATCTTTGCGATTCAATTTGCAGAGTTATAAAGTTTGCTACAAATATAAACATTAGTCATACCCCCATTTCTAAGCAGCCGAATGGGGCGAAGTTCAGAATGGTAAGAACTGTCTGATGGGCAGACTGGGGACAAAGAAACATTAAAGACAAAATGTAACAAGTTTGACGAAGACCAGTACCAAACAAAAAAAGCACCATATTACTCAAGAAAGCTCCTAGATGTGAAGGTGACCACACAGCTCCTCACAGTGCCAAGCAGACGGCAGGATAATGTAGCCGGGTGTGTCAGAGAGCTTCAACTTGGCTTTACATTACTTCCTACAGAAGCAGGGAACAAATGTACCTGCCTACAACAGGGTAAATTCTGTCCTTTCATCTGAGAGCATCTATTGAGTACTATAAAACGTGCAGTTCTGGCTGTTGCTACAGGGAGAAGGCAAAGCAGGGTAAGAAGCTTGGAATGGTTGGTGATGTCCTTAAGAAGGTGTTGCTAAGCTGGGCAGTGCTTTCCGTGGTTGCGGATGCCTTTGATCCTAGCATTTGGGAGGCGGAGGCAGGTGAATCTCTGAGTTCTAGACCAGCCTGATCTACAGAATTCCAGGACAGGTAGGCCTACCCAGAGAAATTCTGTCTAGAAAAAAAACAAAACAACAACCAAAAGGGGGCTGCTGAGGGCTGCTGGAGTGTTGGCCGAATGGCTAAAAACACTGGCTGCTTTTCCAGGGGATCCTGCTTTAATACCTAGCATTCACATGAGCTGTTTTGAGGAAGCCAACCCATCTTCAGTGGGCAACAGGCATGCACATACAGACCAAACAGTTGAACACATTTTTAAAAAATCTTAAGGGTGTTTATTGAATAATTTCTTTTCTTTCTCCTCCTCTTCCTCCTTTTCTGCTTCACCCCCCCCCCCCCCCACACACACACACACACAGGGTTTCTCTGTGTAGCCCTGGCTGTCCTGGAACTTACTCTGTAGACCAGACTGGCTTCAAACTCAGAGATCCACCTGCCTCTCCCTTCCAAGTGCTGAGATTAAAGATTAAAAGTGTGCGCCCCTACCACCTAGGGGGGATAATTTGTTTTCTAATAGCATCATTATGATGCTAAGAGCTAACAGGTGCTGGAGGGCCGGAGAAAAGCTTCACTTCAGTCGAAATGATCTAGAAGGCTTCATAGATCTACCTTAAGATTTGATAGGTATGGACATCTGAGGCAGGGCATTCCAGGGGCACAGCTGTGTAAACGTGTTTACATGGTAGCATGGTGACCCAGAGCAGTGAACAATGCATTTTCCATCTGGAAGCTTAAAAAAAATGGGGTCACTCTGAAGTGATACAACTTAGCCTATCATTTTAAAGTGCTGTAGTCTGTCCATGGCAGGGGGGAAGGGGTGCTGGGGGGTGGGGCTACGAAATTAAGGCTGCTTCCTAGGATTTTCTCTTTCTTTTTTTTGTTTTTCGAGACAGGGTTTCTCTGTGTAGCCCTGGCTGTCCTGGAACTCACTCTGTAGTCCAGGCTGGCCTCGAACTCAGAAATCCGCCTGCCTCTGCCTCCCAAGTGCTGGGATTAAAGGCGTGCGCCACCACTGCCCGGCTGGATTTTCTCTTTCAAGCAGATAAAATCACTTATTTACTTCGTCCTTAGAAATCTCGTTTCTGGGCTACTGTGAACACATCAGCTCGAGATTCTCCTGTGCGAGTTAAGTGCAGTGTTTGAAGATCCACACCAGTGTCCAAAGCTTTACTGATAACACCAGCTTTTTAACACTGACTTCTTAAAAATCTTTCACAAAAAAATTTACACAGAAACTACTTCTGTAATAAAGAAATGCAGTGGCTGCAGGCCGGGAACCCTGACATTGTAATCCACTTAGCTCCATCCTGAGTTCCTGGCAGTGTACTGATGCTATAAACTCCCAGGAACAGCGACTGCACCATCGCAACCTGCCCTGAACTATCAAAAGAAAAAAAGTAGAGTACATCCTAGCATGACTTCGGTTTGGAAAAGAAACACCCATTGCCATCTTCGTTTGATTTACCACACAACTGCAATTGCTGTTTTTTTCTGGTCCGTCGGCTAAATACTCGAGGTAAACAATCTGATTATTATAGCAGATCCCATGGTCTCTTAGTGCTCCGCTGACATCTGAAACTATGTAGACTGAAATTCGTTCAGCTTCTTCTTCAGCTACGAAGCGCCAGAAATTGACGGCGAGCCACTTTCTTAAAACCAAGTGCAAGATCCAAATTCTCAAACAAGCCAGCATCCATCAACCCTAGATTTCTGAAAAATCTGGTCCTTCCCAACACTTCGGCATCTTGTTTACATTCTAGCTGAGTATTACCTTAGGCCTGTCGACTCTCCATCAACCTCCCCGCCGACCCTATCCAGGAGGGAGCCCCGTCACGTCTGACCAGCCGATCGCGGTGGGGAGCCTTAGGGTTCCCGGCCACCCAGGGCCGGTGCTCCCGCACCCAACTCGCAGGCTCAACTTCGGGGATCGCCAGCAAGGCTGCAACACAGCCGTCTCCCGCGCGGCTGCGGAGACACACTCGCGGACTGCCGAGTCCCGACGGCCGCGAGCAGCCCCCCGAACCCAGACGGTGCGCGGTGGGAGGGGCCGGAAATGTTTACGGAGGACCTTTCGGAGGGCCGGGCGGCGAGCGGAGATCCAGGGGCGGGCCACTCCCGCGCTGTCCCCTCCGGAACCTGCAGGACCCGCGCCCCGCCCACCCCAGGACACTTACGGCCTGGCTGGCTGCCTCTGCTGGGAGCCGCGGGCCCGGGCGCTACATCCCGCGGCGCTGGAGGCGGCCTGTGGCCGAGGGGCGCCCGATCTTCAGCGCCCTGCCCGCGCCGGAAGGGCCGCGCGACCGCACGGCGTCACCTCCGCAGCCGCGTCACCTTCCCGGCGCTACCTCGCCCCCTCCGATCCAGGCATTCCTGCGCGTGCCAATCATCTGGGCGCGCTCGCGCTCGCCCCGCCTCGCCTCTGATCTGACCAATCGCTGGCTCTGGCTGTCCCAGCTTGGCCTCACACTGGTGGACTGAAAAAGCCTCTTCTCCAGGCGTACACTGGGCGCGTGATGGAAAAGGGAGCCGGGAGAATTAGATCAGACGCTGGGAAGGAAAGCAGAATTTCCCACCACATGGCCTCGCTTTTCAGCTCCGAAACACTCCTCCCCACCCCCTTTTCTGACTACTGGGAATTGTACCTCTAGGCAAGCCACTGTATTTCTAGTACTGAAACACTTTTTTTCTTCTCTCGGTACTGGGAATTCTACAAGCCACTATAGCTCTAGTACCGAAACACTTTTTCCCCTTTTTTCCAAGACAGGGTTTCTCTGTGTATCCCTGGCTGTCCTGGAACTCGCTCTGTAGACCGGGCAGGCCTCAAACTGAGATTCGCCTCCTGCCTCTCAAGTGCCAGGATTAAAGGTGTGTGCCAACAACGACAATCCATACTTTTATTTTTGTTTGAGAACGGATTTAATTTGCAACCCAGGTTAGCCTTGTACTGGGGGCCATCCTGTCTCAGCCTCTGGAATGCTGGGATTGCAAACGTGTGCTACCATACACAGCTCCGAAACTCATCTGCTAATCCCTCCCTCTCTTTGGTATGCTATTTATGTAACGACTACTATGAATCTAGCACTCAACTGGATTTGACTTTTGGTTCCTGTTATTTATCAGTAAGGGAGAAGTTGTTTTAAACAAGCTTAGCTTGACAGTTTTCTGCACCAGCCCATGTTCCCATGTGACCCAGAGAGCACATCTTACAGGACAGTCTAGAGTGTGCTTCGCTGCTGGAGCTGAACCATACAAGATGGATGCCGCAGGAGAGTGAAGTCACCTTTGTTCTGGGTAAAAACATGGGCTGTGAATGCCTGTAGATCGTTTCCTTTCCTACCCAGCTCATCTGTATACATTACTGAATCCTTCCAAATCATGACTTAATCTGGAAGTGAAGGGAAATAGTGCTACTTCATCAGGTCTGTCATGATTAAGGACAGTCCATGGCAATGTCTGCATGATGCCTGGCAAACGGTTAGTGCTTCCTAACAACTAGCTATTACTAATATATTACCTGCTGTACAAAGCCTGGAAACTTCTGACTGAGCTCACATTTCTTCCGCATACCCTCCCCCCTTTTAAAAAAGTTTTAATTGAAATTATTTTAGCTTTTTATTTATTTATTTATTTATTTATATATTTTTTTTGGGGGGGGGGTTCGAGACAGGGTTTCTCTGTGTAGCCCTGGCTGTCCTGGAACTCACTCTGTAGACCAGGCTGGCCTCGAACTCAGAAATCTGCCTCCCCCCAAGTGCTGGGATTAAAGGCGTGCGCCACCACCGCCTGGCTATTTTAGCTTTTAAAAAATCTTTTTGGTTGTTTGTTTCTTGGAGACAGTTTCTCTGGATAGAGCTTGCTCTCCTGGAACTCTGTAGACCAGGCTGGCCTCACACTGACAGGGCCATGTGTGCACCACCGCCACCCACAGCATGGCCCTTGGCAAGCTGGCTTTACGCTACTCTCAGGGTCTCATCTTCTTCCATCTTCCTTTGGTGTCTTGGACCTCAGTAAATCTCTACTTCTCTCTCATCCCGATGGCGTTTGCACCCTGGTCCTCCTCCCTCACAGGTTTCCAAAAGATCCAAGCAGTTTACAATGCTCAGTTCTAGGTTTGTTTTGGCTTTGGCTGCAGATAATTCTAAATTTAGCTTCAGGCTCTGCCAACCACTGACCAGCAGCACTTCTCACACATCCTTAGTCTTCAACTCACAGGATTAGCATATTATATTGTGCAATGTGGGCAAAATCCAAGTCTGCTAACGATGTAAATTCTTCCTCTTTCTCAGGCCCTTCCTATCAGGCCCCTAGTGTCCTAGGACCCAGCTCTGCAGTGGTGTTGATCACTGTGTGCTGTGATCTTAGACTAAAGGGGTTTGGGAGAGAAAGCCTAATACCAGCTATCCTTCAGGACACATGCTGGTTACTTCAGGATACATGCTTGCCCACATGATAGATCCTTAATAAATGTGTGCAATCATTTCTTCACAAAACAAGGACTAGTAAGCATCCAATACAGGACAGTCTCTGCTGGGATGCTTCAGCAAGTTCAACAATCCTAAGAATTTCTTCCCTGAGGGTAAGGTAGGTCAGAGCAGTGGCTTACACATACCAGTTGATCAAGATTAATATTAAATGGACTGACACCCAAGAGAATTTACTGAAGAACCTGTTCAGTTGTCACTGGGGTGTGTGTGTATGAATTCTGAGGGTCCCATAAACCTTCTGTCAGGGACTCCAGAGACAGAAACGCAGCTCCATACAAAAACAAATACAAACAAAAAAAAAAAAATGTTGAGAGCCTGGAGAGATGGCTCAGCAGTTAAGATCACTGGCTGCTCTTGCAGAGGTCCAGTGTTCAATTCTCAGTGCCCACATGGCAGTTTTCCAATGCCTGTAACTGAAGATCCATGGGATCTGATGCCATCTTCTGGCATTCTCGAGTACTGCATGTATGTGGTGCATAGACATGCATGCAGGCAAAACACCCATGCATACAAAATAAGATGAAAAGTAAAACCAAAAAGATCTTCCTAATGAATCCAAAGCATTGTTTTCTCCCAATGAGACCAACAAGGAAGCCACGCCTTTCAGTCCTATCCTGGGAGAACTGAGTAGACTGGATCAGGAGTTCTCTAACTTAGATAGCTATTTAGGACTCATGGGCATGACAGAGGCCAACTCGGTCCAGTCACCAAATCTGTTCAGAGCTGGTGATGTCAGGTTACTTTTTAAAGACATCCCTTCCAAATGGAAAGGCAACTCTTTGTTTTGTATGCCCAGTATCCTGAAGGATGAATAATGTGAAGAAGGGTAAACAGAAAGGGGAAGACTGACCAAGTTATGGGACCACAGGGAGGGATATATCCATACTTTAAAAGCCCCCCTCTAACTGTGTTTTCTTCTCTCTACCTCTAAAGCCTCCAGGGAGGAGTTGGGCTCTGGCTCTGCAGAACAGCTGCAGAAACGAGCCCTGGGTCTGGTGACAGCTCACATTTCAGCATATGGCACAACTCCTAAGAAGCTCTTCAAAACACCCAGGAGATTCTGTGCTGGGAGCCCTTCCCTTCCAATGTCCTTAGGCATTAGGAGACAAGGACCCCAGGCACAATGACTCCTTGAGATCATCAGGGCCTCAGCTCCATTTATTTGAACAGCCAGATAGATACTCCTTATATAAGCAGCAATCTTAAGTTGTGGGTAACCATTTCACTCCAGCTTGGGCAGGGGCTGACACACACACACACACACATACACACACACGTATGTCAGCCTCCTTTCTCTGAGGTTTAGAATTCAGGAAAATAATTCCTTTCCTACAGTTTCTGTAGAACTGTGTCTATAAGCCCACTCAATCTGTACTCATACAAGTAGTGGATGAGGTGCTGAATATGGAGCAAAATGTATTGCCCAGGCCATTCATTTCCTCACAGACACAGAGGTGCCCATGATGCTCTCAAAATCTAGGCAGCCTTATAACAAATGTACATGCTCCCTTCTTTCTGGCCCTAGAGACTGCTCCTTGAGCCTCATCTGGACCTTTTATTGTAAGGAGATTAGGCTAAAGGAAGCTTCGAGGGAGTGATTTAGCTTTGACCTGCATCTACCATAGCTGAGGGAGTGTTGTTTCTGCAAGCATCCAGATTCTGGGATGACAAAGGCTGATGCTCTCAGCAAAGATCCTAGGCCTCTTGGCGTTCAAGAATTGACTAGGGACAACTGCACACATGAGATCAGTTAGGGCGGCTTCTCAATGCTCAGTAGGTGAATCGCATCTTTTGTGAATAGCCCAGCTTATCCAGGTTAGGGTGGCAGGCCAGCTGGACCATAGGTGGTGGCCCGCAGAGCAGCAGCAGGACATCTTCTGCTGGGGCGGGCAGGTGCTCCTGGATCATGTCAGCAGTAACAAAGCCCTTGCTGTATGTCCAGTCTGGAGGATAGGGAAGAGAATACGACATGTGCTTCGGGGCTATAGCAGCAAGGGAGTGTGCTGCCTGCAGGACAGACTCTTGGGAAGACCCGGAAGGGACCCTGAGAAGGCCTCAGGCTGGAATAGCAACTACAGCCGCATCCCTGCCACCCACCTGAAAACAGGATCCTGATGCAGCAGGATCAATTTGTGCACCTGGATTTGGAATTCTGGCAATGTCAGGGGGATCTGTTTTGCTGAAACCAGAACTCACAGAGGGGCAAGGCCTTGATTTTGATAATGAGGGACTATCTAGATATTTAGAAATGGCAAGATACCTTTGGGAGGATAGTCCAGAGTGAACCAGAGCTTAAAGCGATTAGGGTATTGGGCCTGCAGTTCCTCTAGGTCCTCTCGTAGGATTATGTCCTTTTCAGTCTGAAATGCAAATGGGGAAGCAGAAACTTAGAACCCTCAGGTCCATACCAGCAAAGTCTTTTGCTATGACAACCTTTCAACAGAGAAGGAAAGGAATACCAAAGGCATGCTCAAGTTCTAGGGAGAGGCCAGACTTGCAGTATGTTTAGGGTGCTGAGGACCAGGAAGTGGCCTTCATTTTATTCACATTACATTCTTCATTCACATTATAAAGGAATATTTAATATTTGCCCATGAAGGTCCAAGGGCCTACGGTAAGCGTGAGACACCTCCATCTTCTCTCGCTTCTGAGGCTTAACACTAGGTCCTTCCTTTCTCCTTCTTCACTTTTTTTTTTTTTGTTTTAAAGATTCATTCATTTGTTTTAAGTAAGTACACTATCCCTGTCTTCAGACACATCAGAAGAGGGCATCGATCCCATTACAGATGGTTGTGAGCCACCATGTGGTTGCTGGGAACTAAACTCAGGACCTCTGGAAGAGCACTCAGTGATCTTAAGAGCTGAGCCATCTCTCCAGCCCCTCTACTTTACTCACTTTTATTTTACGAGTGTTTTGCCTGCGTGTATATAAATGCATTGCATGAGTGTCTATTGCTCCTGGAGCCCAGAAGAGAGTGGCAGATCTCTTGTAACTGGAGTTAAAGAAAGGTGTAAGCTGCCATTGTGGGGGCTAGAAACCAAATCCTGGTCCTCTCCTTGATCCCCCTCATTCTTTATTGTGATAAAGGATCCTGGATTCACAGAGGGGCTTCTAGATAGATGCTAGAATAGGCGCTGAGCCAGTTCTGTCTGTCTCAGCCCATCTATTCACACAGCCAACTCGAAGTGCTGGCTCTCAGAAAAGCAAACCAACCTGGTTGGCAAAAAGAAGAAAGCACTGGGTTGGATCTTCAGGGACTTTCAAGATGGCCCGGATCAGCTGCAGCATTGGGGTGATTCCTGCATGAGGATACCCCATAGTGAGATGTACTATGCTTTCTCTCTGTGTCGCGCTCCTTCACTGACCAATCCTGTCACCTCAGAGTTTATCATCACACTGTGTGTGTTCTGCTGTAGCCAATCCTCTGACCCCCGCCTGCATGTTCACCAGGACCAACTTTTCTGAACCTTAAGAGTCACATAAGAAGACAGTGTAGAATTCCTTCTAAAGAGTTCATCTAAGGCACTTGCTCTGAGGGTCCCTTGGAGGTAGGCTCTCAAACATTATAGATTCGGCCTGATGATGCATGCCTTTAATTTCTAGCACTTGGGACGCAAAAGCTGTCATATTTCTGTGAGGACAGAGTTCTGAGCCAACCAGAGCTACATAACAAGATCCTGCCTCAAAAACAAACAAACAAACAAAAAAAAAAAAACAAACCAAAACAAAGTCACACATATATTCTTAACGTTCCTTCTGAGTTCTGGAACACTGCTTAGAGAGAGTAAGAGCATGTTCTTCAGAATCAGGCAGAATCAAGTTTGAATCCTGCCTGTGGCCTTTACTAATTAAATAACCCTATAGAAACCAAAGCACTAGCTAGGAATCTCCATTCCCTCATTTGCAGATGGGAAAGGCTCACATTTCACATACCTATTTACAGGGTAGTAGGTATCTAACAGATAGTCCTGCTATATATAGTATTCTTTTTCTTCTGTGCTATCGAGGATTGAACATGCTAGGTAGGTGCTCTCCCATTGTGCTCACTAAACTGTCCAGGCTTGGTTAGAATATTTATGTATGCAGCCCAGGCTGACTCTAAACTTGTGGTCTTCCCGCTTCAAACTCCAATCCCCAGAACTACAGGCCTGCACCACCAGGCCTGGCTTTTTCCTTCTCAGTTATTCATACTTGGTTGACTCTCTCAAAGTCATTAAATCCACTCAGTTTGAGGGAGATCCTCCTGATTTACTGCTCTCCTTCTATGGGTGAATTTTTGTTTCTGTTCTGTCTACTTCTTTACAATTTCAGCTATAGGGGAAGTGTAGGCAGTGCTGGTCCCTAGATTAACGACTTGTCTTCTATTACTAAACCTGAGAAGGAACCTGCAGCGCAAACCCCAAGAGTGCTAAGCAAAAATGTCCCTCAAGCCATACAGACCTGTCCCACCAGCAATCATTCCCAGTTTCTTCGCCACTCGCAGTTCAGGTGGAGATTTTTTGTTAGGCTGAATGTTAAAATTCCCTGGGAATTTTAACAAGTCAAGAGTTAGAGTCAATTCAAAACAGGAACTAAGTAAACAAACAGGAGGAAAGCATGCCCTAGGCTGTTTTAGCAGCTGCTATGAAATCTGATCTTGGGACTTCAGCTTGGGTGGAGGTTAAACAGACCTGGACAATTACTCAGAAAGGACAATGGCGCTGGGCTGTCTGCTTGGACACAGTGGGGGCACAGAAGCCACACCTAAGAGGCCAGTGGTCACTGGGCAGTGGTGGCGCACACCTTTAATCCCAGCACTTGGGAGGCAGAGCCAGGTGGATTTCTGAGTTTGAGGCCAGACTGGTCTATAAAGTGAGTTTCAGGATAGCCAGGGCTACATAGAGAAACCCTGTCTCGAAAAACAAAGACAAACAAACAAACAAACAAACAAAAAAGCCCAGTGATCCCACACAGCCTGGAAGAGTCAGAGCCAGGGAGGGTAAGGGAGGTGTGTGGAACAAAGACCTGTGGCAGAGGATTGCTCCCTGGCAAGGGTGGTAGGCTTGGGGCCAGGGTGAATTTTGTTTCCCTAGTGGTTCAGAGCATCACCAGAGACAAGGCACAGTACCCAGTTGTTTCCTTGGGAACAGTCAAAAAGCTTTCTCTTTTGGTTTTTAGCCAAAGGGAAGAATCTTAGGTGGAGGAAGGAGAGGCATAGGTTTACTTTGGTAATCGCCACAAGGTGAAACCCAGCTTTTCTGTAGCATGGGTGCTTCAGGGGACTTTGCACAGGTACACCCATGCACAAATGCAGATTTTGGTGGGGGATGGGACAGGGAGGTTGAGGATGGGACTGGGCCTGGGGACCTGGAACTGTAGGAACAGGAGAAGGAAGGAAAGGACAGATACTCACCTTTCCCAGCATAACTGAGCAACCCACTGGGCCCCCGGAACTCCACCACATCCCCAATCTTTAAGCTATCCAGGTACTGAGACATCTTCCCTCCTTCAGGAAATTTGGGGTGCACACCTTTCAGATAAACCTGATGAGGCAGGAAGGAAGAAAATGCCACATTTGAGATGTAATGAAAACCAAATCAGAACTTATTACACCCAAAAATCTTTTCTCCCTTCCCTTAGACCCACAAAGAATTCATTACTTCCGATTGTCAGAGGAATCTAGGAACCTTCTAAAAATCCCAGAGTCTCTAGATTCCTTTTCCTTTGGTGTGTGTGTATGCACATGTATGCATGCATGTGTACATGTATGTAATATGTGTGTGTGCTCATCCACAACCTCAGATGTTGGTCTGTGTCTTTCATCTTGTTTGAGACAGGATCTTTCTTGTTCTTGAAAGGTTAGCTTCCCCCAAACTGAGTTTCTGGTAATTCTCAGGTACCCATTTCCAGGAGAGGCATGCTGAGATTTCAACTTTTGCATGGGTCCAAACTGAGACTTGTATGGCAAATACTTTACCCAACAACCCAGCCCCGAGATTTCCTTTCCATACACTTACCTTGATGACAAGGTCTACATAGCCCTGGTCTTCATCACTGGTGACAGGAGTGTAAGGCCTGATGACCAGACTGCCATCAATTCGGGCAGAGAGGTAGACGTGCTTCCCTGGGAACCATGGGGAGAGTTATGTGGGTTCACATAACTGTCCCACAGAGAGGATGCCTCAGCAGTATCTCTTGCCTCCTCCCACCTTTGAAACTCCCTCATCTGTCATCTACTGTCAGGACCTTAGCAGCAGCAGGTGAGCAGAGGATTTGCATAATGGGAAGAAATTTAGTGTTTTCTGGGATATGAGTCAGGTTATAGTAAGTTTTAAGGAAAGAGGGAAAATGACTGGAGGTTAGAGATGCCTAGGGGCACAGAAGCCACACCCTAAAGGAGTGGCCCCTCAACAGGCTGAAGGATTGAGGAAGGGCAACAGGCAAAACATCTTAGCAGTGACTCGCCCTCACAGGATGCCAAGGAGAGAAGCCCACTCCCTTTTCCTTACCCACAGGCAGCCCCAGAATGTGGTGGGCGGTGGGCAGGGCAAAGCGGAACCTCCTGGTGTTGTGGCTCACTGTCTAGAGGATAGATGACAAGATGTTTCATCAAGCAGGTCTGGCCTGCCAAGTCTCTTGGAGCAATCCAACCACCTTGAATGCTAGCCCTCAAACTAGGAGAACTTCGGTCCACTCTCCACCCTAGCCCCCTTCTTCACAACTTACCGTCTTGTCTAGCAATCTCAGCAGGTACTTCTCATCCGGGTCCTGAAGAGTAACCTGCGGCCGGCGGGATCTTCGAACCAAGTAGGTACCCAGAGCCAGGCCGAGCAGAGTAAGCAGCCCCACCCCCAGAGAGGCTAGCAAGACCGGGCTCTGTGGATAGAGGAGGAAGCGTGATCGCCACGCTTAGGAAGAGCCAGGGAGTGGGTGCGGGAGCAGGGGTGGGGATCCTGAGCTCCAGCGAGAAAGCATGCCAAAACCGCAGAAGCGGGCGGAGCAGCGAACCCAGATCGTAACCGGTGCAGCGAGACTCCAGCATCCAAGGTGGGTATAGCACAGCCCCATAGGGCAGACTGCCCAGAACCAGCTGAGGTGGTGACTCCGGGCTCAGGGCACAGAACGAGGGTCTTACCGGCTGGATCCCCATGACCTAGCGCCGCGTACCGCTCCGGTGGGGCGGACAGATCCCACAATGCGCCGCGGGGCGGGCCCGGGGGCGGAGCTCTCCGGGGCGTGGTCTATGGAGGAGGGTCTGACCGAGGCAGGACTAGCGGGACTGTGCCCCGCCTCTTCCCTGCAGACTAGGTGGTCCAAGAGCGTGGGTATCTTGGCAGTCCCAACTCTTTCTTTCTCCTCTCTGCCTCTTAGACCTACCCCAAAGGATGACAGTTTTGTCTGACATGGAGCCAGGCTAATTAGCGTGATGAGAAATCTTCTAGCCAGTTTGAGAGTCTCACGGAAAGTGGAGTGCTGAACTTAAAATATAACAGGAAGCTTTCAGATGGCAGTTCTTGTTTTTTCCCAGCATGCTGCTTTGCCAGACAATTGCAATGCCTAGCAATGTCTCTTTCAGGAAGAGTGTCAGGACAACTTCATTTCCTAGTCAAACAAAACAACTGATTTTGCTTACAGTATTAGTTCATCAGAATCAGTCAGAGTGGTTGGAGAGATGGCTTCGTAGAGAGCTTACTGCTCTTGTGGAGGAGCCTGGCTCGGTTCCCAGCACCTATATAGCCACTTGAGATGGGCACTCAAGTTCTAGGGGTTCTAGTGCCCTCTTCTGGCATCCTCAGGCACTACACACACATGGTGCACATACATAGAACTACAATAGCACTACACAAGAATGTCTCTAGTCCTTAGTGACCTTGTGACCTGAGACAGACAACTTACTCCGTTCCTCTGCATTTGCTTATCAATAGGCGAATATACATCATAATCCTTGGCTCCTTGGGTTATTCTGAGCCCTAGTGAGGTGTTCTCTTATTTAGTGTAATGCCTTTCAAAGAGCAAAACAGTAAATAGATAACAGCTACTACTAGAGCTCAGAAGCCAGCAACTCCATTATGGATACGGAAACTGGAAGTAATAGACATAAGCCACCGGGACCACACGTTTGCCAAGATGACTATGCTGTCTCGCACACACTTCCCAAACAGAGGGATATTTCCTATTTGAGATACAGTGGTGGATGAAAGGTCCATACATGGCACCTTGGTTTTCAGACAACTGTGAGTGATCTAAGAAAGACTTTGTTTTCTTTTTCTGGGCTAGCTGAAAATGTAACTCAGATCTGGCCACATTCTTGTCAGAATTTTCAGAGCAGCTAGAACACCATCTAAGAGAAAGTCAGATTGTGATAGGGTGTGGTTAGTTGCCCATCAATGTACAGAAGGTTGAAAGTGGGAGGGGCTGAGCATTACCAAACTTATAAATCCTTTGATTAACATTTTTTAAAAATTGTATAAAAGCAAAAAGGAAAAGGGGGCTTGGGACAGGGGTTTTCTAGGGAGGGGAAATGGGGAAAGGGGATGGCATCTTAAATGTAAATAAAATAAAATGAAAAAAAAAGAAAGTGGGAGGGGCACAGATCTCTTCCTTTCTTTTTTAATTTTAAATTATTCTCTATTTTATGTGTGTGAATGCCTTGCCTGTGTGTGTGTGTGTGTGTGTGTGTGTGTGTGTGTGTATGTATGTATGTATGTATGTGTATACCTTGTGCCCAAAGAGGTCAGAAGAACCGGAGTTGCAGATGGTTGTAAGTCACCTGGCCATGAATTCATGAGCCTCTTGCCTCTGCCTCTTCAGCATATCCTACTGGTGTGCACCACCACAACCATCCTTCTTCCTTTCTGTTTTGAGAGACCCGAGGGATTATGTTCTGGAGCTTCCCCCACCTTGCTGAAGCTAAGAAGCCATACCCGCTGACCTTTCTACTGCCTGGTTCTGTCAGGTTCTAGGTTCTCCTCCTTCTACTGGGTGGAATGTGGCAGGAGGGAATACTTACAGGGCACACAATTAGAGTTCATCTCCAGGAACCACAGGACCAGGTATGTGAGACTGGCTTAACCTGGATACTGTGTGGTCTCAACTGTCATGTCACATAGACAGGAAAAGCCTTTCAGATAAGTAGACCATAACCACAGAGGGCTGACAAAAACATGCCCAGCCGCCATGGCTTTCAGGCGTTGCAGCCTAATGTCACATATTAACAGCTGTATACCCCACAGGTCATTCTGCAGGTCACTGCTCTGGTGGTGTACCTCTGCTCCCCTTCTCTTCCTCCTCTGAAGGAGCCTTAAAAAGAAACCACTTATGTAGTATGGAAGGGTGAACTGAAGCTTTACTTCACTACCCCCACCCCATCCTACTGGCTTAAAGAATGGTTTGACTCAGCACCTCATGAACCACCCCCCACTTACCTAAAATATCCACAACACTGACTGTGCCGTTTAGTTCTAAAAATGAGGCCCATTAGGCATGGTGGAAAGAGGCTGCTGTGTGACCTGAAGGTCTTTCTGGGCTCAGAGTCTGTGGTCCCCACGATACCATCCAAGAAGATAAATTCCACCTTTCTGGGACTCAGTCATTTGCTCTTTACTCCTCTGAAAGAAGAGATGTATTTCTGGATTTTTATCTAGCTTAATCCCTACCCCCACCCTGTGTGTGTGTATTTCTATGTGCTCACATTTGTACATAGATATATATATACCCATGGGGGTGAGAGGTCAGTCTGTAATATTGCTCCTCAAAAGTCCACCTTGTTCTTTGAGTCAAGGTCTTTCACTGACCAAGACATCCTGATTAGGCCAGACTGACTAGCCAGTGAGTCCTCGTAACTCACATTATATCACCTTCCCTGGTTCTGAGATTGTAAGATTGCCACCACACACAGCTTTTTGTTTGTTTGTTTTTGTTTGTTTTTGTTTTTTTTTTGTTTTTCGAGATAGGGTTTCTCTGTGTAGCCCTGGCTGTCCTGGAACTCACTCTGTAGATCAGGCTGGCCTCGAACTCAGAAATCCGCCTGTCTCTGCCTCCCAAGTGCCGGGATTAAAGGAGTGCACCACCCTGCCCAGCTGCCATACACAGCTTTAAATATTTAAAAAAAAATTTTTTACGTATGTGTATGTGAATGTAATACAGGTGGCACTGGGTCCCCTGGAGGTGGAGTTCTAAGCAGTTGTGAATCACAGGATGTGGTGTTAAGAATCAGACTCAGGTCCTAAGCAAAAAGAGCAGGCATTCTTAACCCTTGAATCATCTCTCCAGCCTCCTACACATAAAGGGGAAAATAGAACATAAAGTGTAATATGAGGAAGAAGTGGACTACGGAGGATGTGTTTCATGGTCTTCAATAGAGAATTAGATACACAAGTCCTGTTGGGGCATCATAGGGTACAAAAAAAGAAATCCTGGTTGTGCTAAGACATGGTCTAGAGACTGGGAAAAGTAACAATGACAAAGCAGTTGACACTTACTGAGCAGGTGCAACATCCCAAGGACCTGCTTTTCACATCTTCCAGGACAATAAGCCACAAGATGGATACTGTATCGGTAATATTCTCCACTTATGACCAGATTGAATGAAATGGAAGATAAACAAATAATTTGCCAAGATCCACTAAGTGTCAAAAAAAAAAAAAAGTCTCCTAGCATATACAGGGGTCTGATCTAGAAGGCTAGCAGCTCTACACTCTCTTAAAATGTATTTCTCTATGCAAATTACATAATATATTCCAAAGTAGGATAGTGTAACAAAGTTTCTTATATCAATCATGAAACTTCAGCAATTGTTAACTCAGGACCAGGCTTGTGTTTTTTTTTTTTTTTTTTTTTTTTAATATATGTCTCCCCAAACACTTTTCTACTCTGAGGTGTGTGTGTGTGGGTGTGTGTGTGCTCGTGAGCACGCGTGCACATGCCCGTTGGAGGCCAGAGTTTGACATCAGGTATCCTCTTCTATACTCTATCATATTTCATTTACTTAATCACTTATGTTTGAGATAGGATCTCTTTAAGTTGCTCTGGCTGTTCCGGAACTCACTGTATAGACTAGGCTGGCCTCAAACTCAGAGATCCATGCACCTCTGCTTCCTGAGTGCTGGGATTAAAATTCCTGAGTTTACTGCTATACCCAACATCTTCCATACTTTTGGGGATGAAGGTCAGTCACTGAACCTGGAGCTCATTGATTGCCTGTACCAGCTGGCTTATAAGCCTCAGGATCTTCTCAACTTCCCTTCCTAAAGCTGAAATAGTAGGTACACACTACCACACCCATCTTGTCCCATGGCTGCAGGTGATCTGAACACAAGCACTTTTCCATTGAGCAGTCCAATTTGCTCAGACCTTCTAGTTTATTTGTCTGTTTGATTGTTTTTCTGTGTGTCCCTGGCTATCTTAAAACTCACTTTGTAGACCAGGTTACCCTTGTGCTCAGAAATCTGCCTTCCTCTGCCTCCCCAATGCTGAGATTAAAGGCGTGTGTGACCACTGCCTGGCTCTTTCCAGTATTAGTTTTAAGCAAACTCTATGTTTATATATATATGTATATATGTATATATATCCTTAAATATTTTAGTGTATACCTTGAAAAGATAAATTCTTAAAAAGAGCCATAATACCACTGTTACAATAAAATAATTGCCAATAATTGCTAATTTTATTTTGTAAGTTGTTATGCATTAAAGTAAGCTTTTGATGTATAGTTGTATGAATTTTAGAGCATGTATTGATTTGCATAATTACCACAATCAAGATATAGGACTAATTTTGTCACCTCCAAAGCTTCCTTGTTTTTTTTTTTTACTTTATAATCTCAATCTTTTGTTCTTTATAGATAGTAACTTTGTGTGTAATGCATATGTTAGTGAGATAGTTATTCAATTCTATATATGTATGTGTGTATATATACATATATGTATACTTTATTTTGTATAAGATAAACACGTAATTATATCTGCCAATTTAAAAAATACAAAACAACTCATTTTGCTGGCAGCATAAGATATTGTTATAGTAATAGTTTATCTTTAAATTTAATTATTATTTATTGTTGTGGGTATGGGGTTTTTTGTCTTCATGTATGTCTGTGCAACTCATGTATACAATGCCCAGGGTGGTCAGAAGAGGGCACCAGATCCCCTAGGACTGGAGTTATAGACAGTTCTGAACTGCCACATGGATGCTGGGAATCAAAGTCTGGGTTCTTTGGAAGAGAAGCTAGTGCCTTTAACCACTGAGACATCTCTCTAGCTCCAATGATTTATCTTTTCTAAAAGATTTCTTTTCATTTCATGTGTATGGTGCCGCATGGAATATAAAGAAAAGTGCAGCTATTCTAGTACTGGCTATGATCTAGTAATGCGGCTTTCCCACCATCAGGCTCTCCATGCTCAACTCACTGTTCTCCCGTGGAGGATCCTACTCACGTTCTCAGCCATCCACCCCTGTAGAGAGCTGCTGTTTCAGTGGCTACACGTTTGCATTTCCAAGATTGGCCCTGGCCACATGTTTCGCCAGATGTAAACATTTAGCTGCGCAGTTGTTAGGCAGATAGGCGTGCCTTAGCCACTGCCAATCCCGAGGCATATTGGGTGGTGAGCGAACAGCCAATCAAAAGTGAATACGTCACTCTAGACTGCACTTAAGCGGGGACCCCTTCCTCAGCGCTCTCGCTCTCTCTCTCTCTCTCTCTCTCTCTCTCTCTCTCTCTCTCTGTCTCTCCCTCCCTCCCTTCCTTCCGCGTCTCTCCACGTTTCTCCACGTGGGTGATAAAGATTAAAAGCCTCGTTTACAGTAACTACCTGTTCTCTGCGTCTCGTGATTTCTCCGCGGACGCAAAAGCGCCAGGGGGGCGCCTTAGATCTGGTGCCGAAACCCGGGTGATTCCACGCGCGGTTTTCCCACGCGGCAGAAATCTATACGCGTTAGTGGAAGAATCCTGAGCTTTGAGGACGGTTAAAAGATTGTGGATGCGGGGTCACCTCCGGAAGGTATGCTTGGGATAGAAACCCTCGTCGCGGGTGGATATTCTCCCATTGCCACCGCAATAGCTAGCTTCTTGTTTGCGTTGCTTTCAGCTATTAGGGCAAGTCAAAAGGTTTCACGAGAGGTCCGTTCCAAGCTATCAGAACCAGAGTGTGTTAGTTTAAGCCGGCGGCAGGCCAAGGAGCCTGGAGAAATGGGGTGCTCAAAGGTAACTAGGACTACTGCAGAGTCCATGGAACCACCGGCAGGTGGGAAAAAGTGGGTGCAAAAGAGAATCCGGCGGACAGAGGAAGCCGGGCGGTGGCGACGCACGCCTTTAATAGTGAAACAAAGGATTTTAAAACCGCGCACAGCCGCGGCCACTGAGACAGAATCGCGCACAGGCGCAACGGCAGCGGTGAAACATGTAGCTGCTTCTCGTGGGAAGGGAAGCCTAAAAAATTGTCTGGGCGCATTTTGCGGCCGGGGAGAGGGTCTTTTTTGTGTTTCTTTCACAGGCGAAAACAATCTAATTCGGCCCGTGGCACATGGCAGTGCGGGCGCGCTCGAGACAGCGGAGCGCGGCCTGGAGCCGCTGGCCCCCCGTGGTGCAGACGCAGCTACAGAAGCGGGAACCTTCTACAGAAGCTACAGAAGCGGGGAAGATCACAAAGAAGGAAGCTGGATTACAAGATCTCGGCTGACTCTCCTGCCATTGTGGCTGAGTATATCGATGTGGGATTTAATAAAATCTTAAATTATTCCAGAGGTTTTTAGTTCAAATTTAAGGTTTTAAATAAAAGCAAAATCTCTCAGTTCAGAACTGCGCCTAAACTGGCAGGCAGGCAGGCAGAGGGAGGTTAAGTACATTTACATTTGAATTAAGACACGCAGGCTACGGCCAGAAGCAGTTTTCGTTCTGAGTCTAAAGACCAGATCCTAACAAGATAACTTATATTCAAAGTTGTTAAAAATAAGATGCCTTAGATTCCTTTAATATGTGTTACAATCATTAGAGAATAAAATTGGCTTTTATCCGAAATTCTCATGAGACAAAAAAGATTGGTTATTAAATTAATCCAAAATAAAGTTCAAATTTAAGTTTTATACAACCTAACTTGTCTTATCCAGCTACCATTTCAATAAATGTTTACATAAAAAATATTTTTATACCATTCCTTTACATTTTTGGTAAAGGTAAAAGGTTTATAGGTAATAAATTTATTCATAATGTTTAAGAGCCCATGAAACAATATTTGTTAAAAAATAATTGCTTCAGAAAATGGGTAATGTTTTATATTTTACATATATGTACAAATTTTGTTGCCTTAATACAAAAAGGATAAGAGGTTAAATCCTTTGGTGTATATTATATTTTACCAGTGGATTTCTCTAAAGAAAATTTTTTCTACAAGCTATCGCTTCAATATAGCGAGCTTTTAAAATTTTTAAAATACTTGTTACTTCAAAAAAGTATTCAAAGACAGTGTCTTTCAATGTTTGAGTCAATTTGACTTTAGAAATAACTCAGCCATTAAGGCTGGACTTAATTTAAAATATAAAGGCTAAACTCCCAGCGGCCACGTGGTGTCTCACAACCATTTGTGGTGAGGATCTAACGCCATCTTCTGGCCTATGAGTGTACATGCAAAGAAAAATAGTTTACTTTAATCTTAAATTACTCTTAATAATTTTTAAAGGTTGTTAAGAGATATTATTTGACTAAAACCTCATTTTAAGCTTACCATAAGAGGATTTAAAACCTCTGTTTAATGTTTTCAAAGAGATACAAGTCCAAAATAAAATCATATATATATTTTCTTGAGTTTATCTTGCTTCAACACAATTTATGTGTTGTAGTCACTGTTTAAATGTTAAAAAAGGGGTATATCTGCCTTTGTCTTGTTAAATATGTTTCATAAAGTACAAAATGTTTCGGCTACAAGATTTAATATCTCTAGCCATTTAAATGACATTAAATTTAATAAGGTGTTTAAAAATACATCTGCACAACCGGTGTTGGTGTGTGTAGACCCTTCATTTTTCCTTATGTTATCCAACCTTCAGAATAATTCTGATATCTTGGATTGTAAAAATGTTACATGCTTTTTAGCACAAGGCTAGAATGGATCACTAGACCTAGCCTTGGTTGTGCATGTGCCTACCTTTGTGCCCATCTCAGTACATCGTTATGGAGACTTAAAATAGACTTTGGTCAATCAGAGAGTTGATTGGCTCTAGCCCATGTGAAGGGGCTCACAGATGTGGCTCAAATAAGCTGTGTCAACAGCCCCACATCCAGGTGTTACACCTCTAAGATTTGTGAATGATGCATTTACTTAAAGCCATGATCTTTCTGCTTATTTAAAAGGAAAGTGAAATGGGAAATTGGACCAGATACAGCAGCCATTGCAAATCCGGATTTCCAGCCTTGATGGAGTGTGGATGGAGCCTGTTTCCCGTGGATATTTTACTTCTTAAAAATAAATTTCTTCTGCCTTTTCTTTCTTTCTTTCTTTCTTTCTTTCTTTCTTTCTTTCTTTCTTTCTAAAGAGCGGGAATAGGCCTGCTTGATATACAGCTCTATGATGTGAATTAGTATTCATAAATGGTTGGTTTGTAAGCTCAAAGCCCAGCAATATAAGTGACAAGGTAGCTTATAGCCTAAGCACTTGCAAACCTTGGAGCAAGCATCCCTCCCTGAAATTTGACGATCTAGGCTAAAAAATAGCCTATGACAGAGACACACTCTCAGTCTATGCACCCCAAGAGCTCAGCTCATTTGCACTGGGTAGATGAGAGGTCTTGTCCAGTCAGCTCTTGCCTAAATAATTGTGGTACCTGATAATAGGTTGACAGCCCTCGCACTCCTGGGAGCTATATATACTCCATTGCACAGGGATGGGTGTCAATTCTCTTTATATTTCCTTAGCCCGTGCACCCAGAGGACTGGTTTCCATGGCACCTGGAAGGGTAAGGAAAAATCTTCGGGCTATAAGCTCTTGATCGCTTACTCCCCCCCAAGATGGAGTTTGCTTGATCGGGTTTGAGTTCGAATCTTATTTGGTACTACATTTAATCGGCAAAAGGCTGTTTCATATTAATAATTTAAACAGGGAGAGATGTAGAGAGCTGCTGTTTCAGTGGCTACACGTTTGAATTTCCAAGATTGGCCCTGGCCACATGTTTCGCCAGATGTAAACATTTAGCTGCGCAGTTGCTAGGCAGATAGGCGTGCCTTAGCCACTGCCAATCCCGAGGCATATTGGGTGGTGAGCGAACAGCCAATCAAAAGTGAATACGTCACTCTAGACTGCACTTAAGCGGGGACCCCTTCCTCAGCGCTCTCGCTCTCTGACTCTCTCTCTCTCTCTCTCTCTCTCTCTCTCTCTCTCTCTCTCCCCTCCCCCCTTCCTTCCGCGTCTCTCCACGTTTCTCCACGTGGGTGATAAAGATTAAAAGCCTCGTTTACAGTAACTACCTGTTCTCTGCGTCTCGTGATTTCTCCGCGGACGCAAAAGCGCCAGGGGGGCGCGTTAGACACCCCCTCTGGTTAGCTGTTCCACATCCCCATAACCCAGTAAAATCAAAACTCTAGAGGCTTGTAATTTATAAGTCAGATTTATATCAGTCAATTCCCAACCCACAAAACATCCACACAATGAACTCAAAGCCAACTGATATTGATATGAACTGCCTACCCAGATAAGACAGATTGTCCTGCAATTATCCATCTCTTATATGATATTCATAGCTAGCTGTGGCTATTTAAAGCCACATAGATCAGGTTCATTTTTCTCTTCCTCCATCTTCCTTCCTTCTCCCTGTGTGTCCCTATCTCCCCTGGCTCTAAAACTCTCAGTCTGCCTTCTTTATCCACTAGAGTCATAGGCTCTAGCCTTATCTTGTGCCTGTCCTCACCTGCATACAGACAGCAATCCACATATGGGTGTTTTGCAAAGGCCACCAAAGGGCATCAGATTCCCTGTAACTGGAGTTCAAAATGGTCGTAAGCCACCATGTGGGTCCTGAGAACTTAACCTGTATCTGCCGAAAAAGTGCTAGGTGCTCTTAACCACTGAACCATCCCTCTGGTGTTTTCCAGTAAAATTAATATATCAATACCAACAGATACCATGAAATACGGAGGAATACATTTTTTAAAACATACTTTTAAATAAATTATTTTATGTGCATTGGTGTTTTGCCTGCATGTATGTCTGAGTGAGGGTATTGGATCCCCTGGAACTGGAGTTACAGATAGTTGTGAGCTGCTATGTGGTTGCTGGGAATTGAAGACTAGTTAGTGTTCTTAACTATTGAGCCACCTTTCTAGTTCCTGAAGAATAAATTTAACAAAGTAGTTACAAAACCTTCACACATACACACACACACAGGCGGGGCGGGGGGAAGAAAGAGAGAGAGAGAGAGAGAGAGAGAGAGAGAGAGAGAGAGAGAGAGAGAGACACTCTCACTATGTAGCCTTGGGTGACCTAGAACTCACCATGTAGCCCAGGTTGGCCTGGAACTTCCTAGAGTGCTGGGGCTGGCTTCCTTCTCTGACCTTAGCCTATCGTCCATCTTCCTGATAGAACGCCTCCGCAGTGTCTGCCATACACTCATGTATATGTCTTCCCCCTCTGCTTCTGCCTCCGTGCACAGGCTCCTGGGGTAAGAGTCTGTCTGTTTACTGACATGTCCTAAGTGCCTTGAACAGTGCAAATAATGAAAGAAGTAAGAAAGGGCTCTGAGAAAAAAAAATGCACAAAAGAAAATGTAATGGCTTCTGCTGCTAAGAGAAGAAGTCAATGCACTCCCTGAACACTAGGGAGCTAGCTGCTTAGCAGACATGCCAGACCTCCCTGGTGAAGCAGACATTCTGAACTTCATGTAGCCACACTTCCCCTTGCCCTCTAGTCCCCGGGGAAGTCTAGTGAGGAATGACTCACTGATCCTTGGGTGGATGCTACACACACACAGAGGACCTGCGTCATGGCTGAGACATGCTAACCTAAGCTCTGATTTTACAAGGGGACCACTGTCAAACTTGCCCAACGTCTGCCTCACAGGGAGACATTACCTTTATTATTCTGGTTAGGGAACAAACAAATCTTCTCTAGGGAGGAAAGAGAATTCTCCCTGAGCTATAATATCACTGGTGAGGTAGCCTCTAAATCTCAGAAGAGGGAGTCATGGTCTTTATAAACAAACCTGCCCTGTGCCCTGGAGAAGACATTAGTTTCTAGGGTTGTTTACAGCCTGGGGGTGGGATGGAGTGGGGTATGGGTATGGGGCGGAAGTTGGAGGTGGCTCAATGGTCAGAGTGTGGACTGCTCTTGCAGAGGACCTAAGTTCAGGTTCTGTTTTCAAGCAGCCATGTCAGGAGGTTCACAAATGCTCTTAATTCTTTTCCAGAGTGATCTGAGGCCTCAGGTCTTTGCTGGGACATGCACTCATGAGAATGTGCTGACACCAATATGCAGACACATACAAGCAGACACATGATTAAGAATGTTTTTTAAAATCTAAATAAAAAAACCACATGGTGGAGACACATGCCTTTAATCCTAGCACTTGGAAACAGAAGCAGGCAGATGGAGCTCTAGGAGTTTGAAGCCAGTCTGGTCTACAACGCATACACAGAGAGACCCTGTCTCAAAAACAAAAACTAAAACTAAATCTAAATTTAAAAAGTAAACTAAAAAAGCCAGAGGGTTAGCAAGGTTTAGTTTTTGTCTTTACTTGTCTTTTGCATATTTGTTATGGTCTCTGATTTTGTGTTTTTATGAATTTTATATGTGTGTATGTATATGTGTTTCTTCTGCTTTTTCTTTTTGTCTGTTTTATTCTGGGTTGTTTATTTGGTTCCTTGATTGAGAGAGAGAGAGAGAGAGAGAGAGAGAGAGAGAGAGAGAGAGAGAGAGGAGTTGTAAGGCTGGGATAGTGGGGAATGAGGAGATGAGGGGAGGGAAAACATGATCAGAATACGCTATATAAATAAAAAAGTGAACAATGTAAAAACACTCTCATTTGCATTTTATTGAGTTTTTTTTATCTGTTTTATTCATTATGTCATCTTTTCTTCCTGCTTTCTTTTTTCCGTTCTTCTTCCTTCCTGTCTCCTTCCTTTCTTTCTTTCTTTCTTTCTTTCTTTCTTTCTTTCTTTCTCTCTTTCTTTTTTGAGACAGTCTTTCTATGCAGCCCTGGCTGTCTTGGAACAAGCTCTATATACCAGGCTGGCCTTGAACTTAAACAGGTCCTCTTGACTCTGCCTCCCCAGTGCTGGGATTAAAGGCTTGTACCACCACATTATTTAGATCTTTTTTTTTTTTTAAGACAGGGTTCCATGTAATAGCCCTTGGACACCTGGCTTCCTAGTACAGCTTGTGTGTGTGATGTGTGTTCATGTGTGTGTTTATGTATGTGTTTGTGATGTGTGTGTGATATATGTGTGTGAGATGTATGTTGTGTGTGTGTTTGTGATATGTGTTTGGATGTATGTATGTTTGTGATGAATATGCGTTTGTGTCTATATGCATTTGTGTGTGTTTGTGTATGTATGTATGTTTATATTTGTGTGTGTATGTGTGTTTGTGAGTGTGTGTGTGTTTGTGATGTGTCTTGTGTGTGTGATGTCTTTATGAGTATATATTTGTGTGGTTCTGATGTGCTTGTATATATGTTTATATGTGTGTGTATGTTTTTGTATGTGTACGTGTATTTGTGTGTATGTCTATGTGTGTGTTTGTGTATGTTTGTGATGTGTGTATATGTGTTTGTTATGTGTTTGTGTGTTTGTCTGTGTTTGTATATGATGTATGTGTATTTGAGTGTGTGATGTTTGTGTGTTTGTGTATGTTTGTGATGTGTGTATATGTGTTTGTTATGTGTTTGTGTGTTTGTCTGTGTTTGTATATGATGTATGTGTTTGAGTGTGTGATGTTTGTGTGTTTGTGTATGTTTGTGATGTGTGTATATGTGTTTGTTATGTGTTTGTGTGTTTGTCTGTGTTTGTATATGATGTATGTGTGTTTGAGTGTGTGATGTTTGTGTGTGTTTGTGTATGTTTGTGATGTGTGTATATGTGTTTATGTGTTTGTGTGTTTGTGTGTGTTTGTGTATGTTTGTGATGTGTGTATATGTGTTTGTTATGTGTTTGTGTGTTTGTCTGTGTTTGTATATGATGTATGTGTGTTTGAGTGTGTGATGTTTGTATGTGTGTATTTGTGTGTGTTTATGTATGTATTTGTGATATTTGTGTGTATGTGTATTTGTGTGTGTTTATGTATGTATTTGTGATATTTGTGTGTATGTGTATTTGTGTGGGTGTATGTTTGTATATGTTTGTGTGTATGTGCTTGTGATGTGTTTGTGTGTGTGTTTGCATATATGTGTGTTTGTGATGTTTGTATGAATGTTTATATGTGTGTGTTTGTGTATATTTTTGTGTGTATGTGTATTTATGTATATGTTGTTTGTGTATGCATATGTTTGTATGTGTATGTTTGTATATGTGTAATGTGAGTGCACATTAGGAAGCCAGAGAATAAACTGTTGTAATGTTCTTTAGGAACACTTGACTTGTCTGAGACATCAATCCCTGATTCAGAACATGCCCCACAGACTTACTTACCTACATGCCAATGTTATGGAGGTTCCCTCCTCTCAGTTTTACCTAGCTTTGTGTCAAGTTGACAGGAATCAACCGTCATAGGGTTCATTTTGGAGAATACATTCCATGATCACTGTATTCACAAGGAAGGGACATTCTTGGTCATTCGATGGATTTATTTCTCCCTTCCTGGACCCAGTTGTAGAGACATCTCATGCAACCTTCTAATACTCTTCTTCCTCCACTTCAGTCCAGACTTTGATCTGCGTGATCTTGATGGGGTAGTCATGAGATGCTGTCACCAGCAACTTTATACAACTAATCTCCTTCACAGAATCTTCTTCATAGAATACCATCTGATCCAACTGACCTCTCACCAATGGTCCTACCAAGTTATAATGAGCACAGCGTTTGGGGTAATCCATGGGGCTGTAGCCCAGCAAGAGTTGCCCATATTTTAATAAGTTCAACTTATTCTCATTAGAGCCTGTCTCCACTGCTACCTTGATGACTTTTTGTGGCTTATCTAGAACCACCAGCAAGTAGTTGTGTTTTAGAGCGTCCAAGACCCAGAAGCTGTCACCATTGAGAATGTAGGCATACGGTGCATGCGTATTCCAAAGTGAGAGCATGTCCGTAAAGACAGTAGCAGTGGGGTTGTCTGGTTCGCCCAAGTCTTTGTCTTGCTCCACAGGAAAGCATGTGTCTTCAAACTCAGAGTCACTTGTCATTCGGTAGAAGATGGAGGGATTGAGGCGGATAGGGACATTTTGAGATAAGAGAAGCCTGAACTCAGAGAGAAGCAAGTGAGTGGAAATGTCCTTGGGGAAGAGGAGCAGGAAGGAGACGAGGCGGGAGAGGTCCTCAGTATGGAAAACCTTCCCAGAGATTGCCATGCTGGAGAAGTCTAGGATCACCCAAGGGAGCTGGTTCCAGGCTTCCAAGACCCAGAAGATGTCAGATAGAAACCTGGGGGTGCTCTGTACATTATCCCCTAGCAACAGGAAGTATTCAGAGAGGTTGAGGGCAAAATTCATAAGAAGGGCAAAACTTGTTTTCTGCCTAGAATATAGTTTTCCACAGGGGGAGGTATGATTTCTGCTCTTTGCTCTGGAGCCACCCAGCAGACCATGGACCACCAGCAACCTCCCAGATTCAATGTGAGGCATGAAAAGACCTGAAATGTTAGCAACTGTTTGGTTGAGCCATTTGGGGTCAGTATCTGACAGGAGGACCAATATCAGCATATACTCCAGGTCCTGTTCTGAAGAAGCTTGGAATAAGGATGTAATGGTGTCCAAGAGGTACGTCCTGTTTTTATGCTGCACTGAGATCCCCACTGTCAGCAGCCCTAAGGAACACAGAGACACCCTCAGTACTTCATTCAGTAAGGTGGATGGATCCCAGGGCTTTCTTCCCGGCCCCTCACCAAATGCCACTTCCCAAGCCAGGCTCATAACGTCTCCTGGGGTTATGGGAGTTGAATACCTTTCTCAAAGCTATACATTTTAATACTTTGAAAAGGCTCAGTGGGAGAAGCTTCATGCCAATAAGGTTCTCTTTAGAATGGAACTATGTAGCTACTGCCGTGTAAGCAAATTATCTTAGCCTGGCTTTGGCCTTCGGAGTTATCTCAATTACTACAGACTACCCAGCCCTGGACTAGAAGATCTCCAAGACCCTTTAAAACCTCATGGCTGGCTAGTCCAGTTCACTGGGTTGTGTAGTTCAGTGACCCATAAGTTTCCACTACCTTCTTTTCTGTCTACCCACTTCTGTCCCGGGTACCCCTGGCTCCTTTTCTATCTATCTTCCCAGTCTCAGAAGCTGGGCATGAAAGAGTATCACCCCAGGCTCTCTCACAGAGTTACTCTGGCCTTTTGGTCTTGCTGGATATTCAAGGGGGATCAGGTGGGATCAGCTCAGCTCTTCAGACCCCATTCTCTTTGTCTGAATGAAAGACCTTACTTAGCCTGGCGGCGGTGGCTCGTGCCTTTAAGCCAAACACTCAGGAGGCAGAAGCAAGCTGGTCTCTGAGTTCAAGGACAGCTTGGTGTACAAAGTGAGTTCCAGGATAGGCAGGGCTACTCAGAGAAACCCTGTCATTTTTGAGAGAGAGAGAGAGAGAGAGAGAGAGAGAGAGAGAGAGAGAGAGAGAGAAAGGTCAGTTGTGTCTGGCCTTTGCCAAGTCTAATGGCTTCTCCCACATACTCACTCTTTGCCTGGAGAGCGGCTCCCACCAGAACTGTGTAAGTGGCATGCTGGAGAACATGGGCGCTTTTCTGCATCTCTGTGAAGTATTTCAAATGGTTCGTGATTTCAGAGCTGATTTCCTCTTGAGCTATCTGCTGTATCATTTTCTTCTTTTCACTCTGAGTACAAGTGATATATTATCAGCCCCAGGGGTGATTCTTAGATCCCCTGGAGACAACTGGGGCGGGGGCATGTCCTCTTTAGGGGAGATTGGACGAGCCCTAGGAACCATTACATACAATCTGTCAGAGCTTAGCGTGCTGCTCTCCCCACCTGGTCATGAGCCTCCACAGAGCTTTCTAGCCATTGCCACATGGCCCTGGAATCCTATAGAGGGAGGGAGGACCTGCCTGCCAAGCCACTACCCACCTGGCATTGCTTTATCAAGGTCAGGCTAGCACTGTGCTCTAACTGAGCTCAGGCCTCTGCTAAGTTCTGAAAGACAGAGCCTGACCCTGCTTTTAAGGTCTTCCCCACACTGGCTCAGCCTGAAAGTCCTTTTACTTGTTTAGTCTTACTACACAGAACTAAGCCACCGAAAGCCTCTGCTACCCTGTGTGTGTGCTGAGGGTTACACTGGGAGACGTCACTTCCGGTTTCTCATCTGAGAAAGAGCAGGAATATTATTGGCCAGTGGCAGGTGCAGTGAGGAGGCCCCTGTGTCCTGTTGGTCAGCACCTCCTCTACAGGTAGCTGTGCTTCACCTCCTCTTTATGCCTGGAACACCTGCTCCTCTTCCTTCCCTCTCCAAATCCTCTCTCTCTCAAGCCAGTGCAAAGGTAATGCCCTCTGTGACACTGTCTGGCTTCCTCGGCTGCTCTCCTTTTAGTGTTCACATGCTGAGCCTAGAGGCCAAGCAGGAAAGCCCCCTTTTCTGTGATGGGTGGTGAAGCCTCTACCCCTGGAGCTCACCAGCAATGTGTTATATTGCTGCTCCTCACGTGCTGCTATATTCTCATGAAGAAAGAACCCCAGGATGACTAGGGATGTCAGGACTCTGATGCACCTCCACAGGCGGCCTCGCATGGCATCAGCAGCAGCTGTGGAAAGAACATGAGCAGCAGCAGATCCCGAGGGTTTCCTCTCAGAGAGCATGGTGCCCTCCCCGCTAGCATGCCACATCCGGAGCCCACCCTTCCCGGACAGAGCTTTCCCAATGCCTGATTATTATCTTAATCTTTTCCTCCTAAATTTTCTCCTGCTCCTGCTTTTAGCCATCTCAGAAAAGACAACCAGCAACGGCTTGATTCTGTGAAGCTCCTGCTCTTGGCTCCCCGGTGAACTGGAAGGGCTATGTTGCCAAGAAGAAAATAAGGAGGCTATAGAGATGGGTCAGTAGTTTGCAGCTCTTGCCACCAAGCCCAATGTCTCAGTTCTATCCTTAGGATCTGTATGGTGGAAGGAGAGAACCAATTCCATTCTGTACATGCGGCCACATATGTCTACACACAGACTTAAATAAATACGTGTAACATGTTATATGACTGACTTCCATACGTGATCCTTCTGTGTGAACTCTGTTCCCAGATATCTTTGTTTACTTACACCCCTGGTTGGAATGACCTGAGCAAGATGTTCCTTCCCTCCTCAGCAATGCAGCTTAGTGTGCCCAGGACATTATGTAAACAACCCCATTTTGCCATCTGGATCCTGGGCACATCTGTGATAGTGATGAGAAATACTGAGTATGTTTGTCTTTGTTTCTCTGTGAGCTATCTGGAATAAAAGTTTCACAGAAGGGCACTACCTTAGAGTCCTCTACTGTAGTGGGCTGGCCTGATACTGCTTGTATTCTAATGCTAATTTGGGGCCCCCTAGACTGGTTGCCCCCAGAAATAGTCCCCACCTAAAAGGCTGAGTGACTCTGCCCCCAAGTTATTTCTGATTGGTAAATAAAGATGCCAACAGCCAATGGCTGGGCAGAAGAGATGCAGGCAGGGCTTAAATTTCTGGGCTTGAGGACTATGAGGAAAGAGAGTGCAGGAGGAGGAGGAAGGAGAAGTCACCATGAGTCATAAGAACAGACAGGACCCTGAGTGCTGGCCAGTTGGAGTTAAGAGTAACCCAGATGAAACACAGTAAGTAATAACTCAGGGTTATGATAGGAAAATAGATTCTAACAGCACGGAGAGTAGGTATTCGCCCAACTATTTAAGCTTATTGTAAATATGAAGGTCGTGTATGTCTTTTGTCTGGGAACTTAAATAGCCAAGGCTGGGTAGAAACCTCGAGCCAGGATTTAAATAATTTCTACAACACTCTAGTTCTGTTAAATCTCAAATTCAATTTCAATTCCTTGGCCATGGTCACTGGAAGGTTGTGATTACACACACACACACACACACAGACGGAGGCATTTTACCTGCATGTAAGTCTGTGTGCTACATGTGTCTGGTGCATGCAGAGGCCAGAAGAGAGTGTTGAATCCCCTGGAACTGTAGTTATAGACGGTTGTGAGCCACTGGGTGGGTGCAGGGAATTAAACCTGGGTCTTCTGGAAGAACAGCCAATGCTCTTAACCACTGAGACTGTCTAGTTCCCATAATAATATTTTTTTTTTTTAATGAAAAGGAAATTTAGGGTTAAGTATTAAATTCAAACCAACATCTTCTGGTAGGGGGTCAGTGATATATGAATTAGATCTCATCTCTCAAATCCATACTTACTTTTGTGCCTGATCCCGCGATTATGTTAGGTAGATTACAAGGTTTTGAATAAACACAAAAGGACGTGGTATGCTTTCTTCATTGTGGACTGCTAAGATCCGTAGAAACCTGAAAGAAACCAGAAATTCCTAAACAGGACCACATTGTCAATATATTTTGGGTATAATATCCATAGAAGTCTTTCTGGCTAGTAGAAAATGCTGTTTGAAGCTTTACTGGAACAGGATTTTCTCTGAAAACAAGAAGAAAACAACTTAATGACGAGGGATGCAGCCCCAGAGTGGCTTCTCTGAGGCTGCTAAAGTTAGTCACCCCTCCCAGGAAACCCCACCCAACAACCATTGTTCAGCCTGAATGGGTGCCATGTGTCAATCCTGCCTTTTGTCAAGCACCTACTTGCTGAGGTGAGGTGGAAACATAGTTTCAAAACCAGCCTTCAGTCTTGTGACTTGAAATTTGAATATTACCTGCTAGTTTGAGTCAACAAGTGTGGATGCTGAGCTGTCCTTTCCTTATCAGAGGGCTCCATGGGCTAGTCGATGCTCTGTGCTGCCTGGTAGATCACCGTAAAATTGTTCTCAAATATCCAGTTCTCCTTTGTGCTTAGAAGTGTCCAGTGGCCTTCCTGAAGTTTCCCCTTCTTTCTTTTCTTTTTTTTTTTTTTTTTTTTTTTTTTTTTTTGGTTTTTTTTTTTTTTTTTGAGACAGGGTTTCTCTGTATAGCCTTGGCTGTCCTGGAACTCACTTGGTAGACCAGGCTGGCCTCGAACTCAGAAATCCGCCTGCCTCTGCCTCCCAAGTGCTGGGGTTAAAGGCGTGCACCACCACTGCCCGGCCCCTTCTTTCTTTTTATCTGTTCTTTTTCACTGCTGAGATTGTATTTCCAATAGTATTGCTTCTTCTTCCTAGTGGTAATCTGAATGAGAATGCCCCATATAGGTTTATGTTCAAATACTTAGCCCCCTGTTGGTGGAACTGTTTGGGAAGGATCAGGAGGTATGGCCTTGTTGGGGGAGGTGTGTCACTTGAGGGGGGTGTCACTGGGGGGGTTGGGCTTTGAGGTTTCAAAACACTGGTGCCATCCTCTGTTGTGGGCAATATTTAGAAAACCCGCTGCTGGGTCCCACTCTGCTAGCTATCTGGGCTGCCCACCAAGAGCACCCCACGAGATAGAGACCATGGCCCAAAGCATAGGTTTTGGGCCAACCTCGTTACCCTCATGGTTCTCTGCTAAGCCCCAGATGATACCCGCCATGCTCACGGTTCCAGTAGAATGAAGACTCTTAATGCTTAAAGATTATCCAAAGGATTTTATATATTTGGAAATGCCCAATTAATAAGATGCCCACACAATTAGAGTTGTCACCCAATACCTAATCTTTAGATATAAATTGCTACCCAGGACTGCCCTCGACCAATTTGTCTGCCTCCATGGTTGCCATCTCCCCCTCTCTCCCCTCCCCTTCCTTCTCCTTTCCACTCTTTGCTCCTCCCACATTAGTTCCACCTCAGTTACCGAGCTTTATTGCAAGTATAGAAGGTGTTGGGGGTAGGGGGGACATCCCACTACAATCCTCAGGGTCTCTGCTTTGTGGTTATGTCTCAAGATGTGAGCACTCAGCTACTGCTCCAGTGCCATGCTTGTAGACCTGCTGCCATGCTCTCCACCGTGATGGTCATAGACTCTAACCCTCTAAAGTGGTAAGACATTTCAATGGTAGGCCAGCAAAGTCTTTCTTCTATCTTCATAGTGTCTATGACAGCAGTAGAGAAGTAGCTAAGACACTCCTTATCCTTCTCCTACCTTCCTCTTCATCTTCTTTTTCTTCCTCCTTTTCCTTTTCTTCTACCTCCTCTTCCTTTTCTCCTCCTGGTCCTTCCTCAAAGGATTCATTTTTACCTTCAGCCTTATAATCATCTCAAAATACTTTACATGTATGAAATGAGGTAGGTGCTGAAGTTTTTTTTTGTTTTTTGTTTGTTTGTTTTTTTAACTGATATCCCATTCTTCCAGTACCACTGTGGAAAGACTCTTTAAATTCTTGTAATATATGTTAACTGAATATGTCTGTGTCTTTTTTAGTTTCTCTGAATTATTTATCTTTACTGTTATACACACTATCTTTGCTCCCCCCTCCAAGATTGTGTTGGACTCTAAAGATTCAAAACCAGGGGACACACTCCCTCAGAGACACTCACGGATAGCATTCCCTGCAATAACGTGAGGTTTATTGATAAATTGATAAATTGATAAAAACCAGTGCACTAGGGTTCCCTTGCATGCCAGCAAGAAGAACCCTGAATTAAAGTTGGGAGCAGTTTTTATACCATATTCACAGGGCTCATAAGGGCAGTTTTACGTCTTAATCAATAACTACAAAGTCTGACTTCAACAGCCATTCCCAGGCCCTGTTGCTAAGTAATTCACATTTGTACCTTATCTTTTTACAACAAAGAAGGTCAGCTTAAGTAGCTTCTGTTTACCCAGGTTTACTGTGTTAAGGGCTCATAAACGCCTATCTTGGGTCTTTCTTCCTGGAATGTTTGTTTGAGTCTTTGAAATGTGCTTCTCCCAGGATGTGTCCCTGGGGGAAGTTAATATTTGAGTTTAAAACCGAAATTGGAGCTTTTTACTAATCTTAAGTTTCTACAGTTGTAATGGTGGTTGGTTTCTCTGCATTCTTCTTACAGATGTGTAGGCTGAATTTTTATATAGAAGGCACTTTAAGGTTCTAAGCCTCTTTATTTATTTATTTATGGTTGTATTAGTTATCTTACATGCTGCTGGAACAAAATTAGTTAACAAAGCAATTAAAGAAAGGAATTGTTTATTTTGGCTCACAGTTCAAGGGTAAATCAGAGTGGCAAAAGCTTGAGGTGGTCTGTCACCAAGAGGTTTGATTCTCAGCACCCACATGGTGGCTCACAACTATCTACAACTTCAGTTCCAGGAGATATGATGCCTTTCCTGACTTCTATAGGCACCGTGCATGCAGCATGTGGTGTATAGACATACACACAGACAAAACACCATACAAATATAAATAAATAAATAAATAAATAAATAAATAAATAAATGCGTTGTGGGAATGGTGGGAATGACTGTACAAAGAAGAACCCAATAGAGGAAAACACCTAGAGTTGGCCTCCAGTTTCCATAGACATCCGCACTCACCGCAGGTTTACGGGCACCTGATGCACAGGTGCACAAATACTGGAACAAGGACACATACCACACACACATATACACACTAAATAAAACAAGAAAATTTCTGTCCTGATTGTGCATATTAATAGAGCCCTGGGTTTAGAGCTCAGACTTCTGAGAATAAAGGTGTCAGGGTACCCCATCTTCGGGAGACAGGTCTCTGCCTGCTTAAGGCCCCACAAATAAACCTATAATAAACTCCTCTCTAAAACTTAAATAAAAATGTTTTGTGGCTAGGCTATAATAAGAATATTAGTAAAATACCCAAAGTCACTCCTATTGGGAGTGTTCTCATTCTGATAATCCTAAATGAAAGAGTGTGGCCTAAGGCAGGAGCTACCAGAAACCATGTAGGAGGGTCACGAGTTCCAGGCCAGTCTGGAAAACGCAGTGAATCCTTATCTTAAATAAAAAGTAAAGCAAAACAGGGTGGAAGTGCTGGGATATAGCTCAGTGGTACCCAGTTTAACCAGCATGTGTAGGAGGCCCTGCTTTCAATCCTTGGCAGTGAATTAAAAAAAGACTAAAACACAAAATAAAACAACCAAACCAAACCGGGCATGGTGGTTTACGCCTATAATCCCAGCATTCAGAAGGCAGAAATAGGTGGATCTCTGAGTTTGAGGCCAGCCTGGTCTACAGAGTGAGTTCCAGGACAGCCAGGGCTATACAGAGAAACCCTGTCTTGAAAAAAAGAAAAAAGAAAAAAAAATTCAGAGAGAGAGAGAGAGAGAGAGGATGTTTTGCTAAAGTAAGCACGTGAAAGAACACACGATAAAAAATTCTTTGACAACAACACGCATGTTTTGGTCCACCTTACACTGAGTAGTTGAGCTACATTTGCTGGGACTCCATAGAGAGAGACGCACCAAAAAACTTCTGGTGGTGTGCTGCAGTTTCTTGCCACTTCTGTGGATTCCGGCTGATTGGCAGAGTGATGGCAGCTGAGACAGACACACATGCTGAAGCAAAACATGGGCTGAGGCAAAACCATGGAGGACATGATGTTCCGAGAAGAGTATAAAAGGACAGTGACGGAGGCTGAGCTAGGCATGCTTTTAGAGCTCACTGTGCAGCACTTGTGGGTCCGAATCTTTGCTGATCTTTGCTTCTCTGAGAGAGGCGCAGTCGAGAACTTCTCCTGGTGTTCCTCCTGGTCCCTCCTGCTGACTTGAGCTGAGGCTGAGGCCTGGTTGTCTCTGCTGGGTGGTGCTACCACTGCAGATTTGTGTTTGGTATCCTGACTACCGAAATGGGCTGCTAGTGTATCTATCCGTGGAGTGTTAGTGAGTAGATCGAGCTGACCTGTGAACAGAACTGCTGAATTCCAGACAACACAGACAGGAGTTGCTCCAAAGAACCTTTCTAACCAGGTCCACTTCCCCTGTAGCCCACTACCTCTGCTGAGTGGTGGGCTAACAGGGAGGTTAAAGCGTTTAAGAACCATCATTAAAAATAGGTTTTGAAAAAATTAAAGTTACACTAAACATTCAAACATGAGTCTATGGGGGCCATTCCTATGGAAACCGCCACATTCCTTATGCAAACCAGAGCATTACAAGAACATATAATCAGATAGCAGCACCTACCCTGGCAATGCCAAGATGGTTATAAACAAGATCACAATCAAGTAAGTGAGGGAAACTCATGTGGTGAACTGAACTGATGCTGAGAAAAACATCTGATGAAGCTCAGTAAAGCTCAATGCCTATTCTTGGCTTTCTGAGTTTCTTTCCTAAGTGTCTGTCTGTCTGTCTGTCTGTCTGTTTGGTTTGGTTTGGTTTCTCTCTCTCCCCCCTCTCTCCTTCCATTCTCTTTTCCCTGCATTTCTCTCCTTGAGACAGAGTCTTGCTATGTAGCCCCGGCTGGAACCTGAGACCCTCCTTCTGCTCGGGAGTACTGTGTTTACAGAAATATGCAGCATGCTTGGCTTCAATGTCTGTTCTTCCTCTACTCCTTGGTTGCTGGGGGGTCCATCAAAGGATCCTAAAAAGAGACTCAGACATACCTCTTCCTACACTAGACGGTGAATAGGAATCACCTCTGTAAGGAATCAGGCTGAACTTAAAAGGAACTTGCTTGCCCTCACCTGGTCTCTATCGCACCTAAGGCAGGAAGCCGGGATCTCTTCCACTCAGTGTTTGTATGCATATTGTAGGGAATGGTTCTCATTCACACTTCCCTGAGGAGATAAGGAGGGATAACTTGGGTAATGAATCAGGAATGAATATGTGCAGGGACCTTTAAGTGGCTATTTGTGGTTGAAGAGTCATGGAAGGACACTGACTCCTTTACATTTTTGACTCTGGAGCCAAGAAAACATTGTGTAGGTTTTGTTTTTCTTTGTATGTCTGAGCATCACCCAGTGTTCTAGAGAGAGAGACACCAGAAGCCTCTCTTCCTCCAACCAGTATCCCACCCAGAGTGCCCACTACTCCACCCCTCTACTAGTAACTCATAAGTCTAAAACAGATTTTAATCAGGGTTTATGGTGTGGTTCGGTGAGGCATTAATCTCTAGTTAAGTATTGTAATTTATTCTAGCTGGCCTATACAAATGACACATGGTCCTGGCATTTTATTCGCAAGCTGTAAGCCTAGACTGGACAGGTTTTGGAGCTATTTTAATTTACATCCCAGCCATATGTCCTTTGTCGCTTATTGTTTATCCTGGCCATGAGCTCATGGTGCAACTCCTCTCATTGTAGCCTCCTCCTCTCCTTCTTTCATTTCTTCTCAGACCTGTCACTCAATCCTTAAGTCCCACCTTTCTTTCCCTATTGCCCAATCACAGGCTTTAGCCTTTATTAACCAGTTAACTTTAAATTGAGGGATCAGGCTTTACATAGCATCACTTGGTGTACATGAAAGAGCAACCAGATCTTGGGGTACAGAATTTAACATTTGAATACATAGCAGCACCAGAGCAACTGCCAACAAAGTACTACTTTCTTCCTCAAGTCTAGTTACATTCACTAACGGGATCAGAGCACAGTTATCCCCATGCAGAGAGGAAGTCATTTTGTCCTTTCTGAACTTGAATCTCAGGCATGCCTCTTGTTTCCAGGTGTAGTAAGTAGTTTCAACTTTTCCATAGTTTATTTGCTTGTGTTTACTTGTTGACACAGGGTCTCAGGTAGCCCAGGCTGGACTAGAACTCAGTATGTAGCTGAGGATGGTCTTGAACTCCTGATGTTTCTGCCTCTGCCTTCCAGGCGCTGGGATTACAGGTGTGCACTGCCAACTTTCCCATTGGTTCTTCTAGCTGATTTCACTGCTGGTCCGTTCTCTGTATCTCTAGTGTTTGCTTGTGTTATGAGGTAATGGAGCTACTCCAATATATCCCTGGCTATTGACCTAAAGTCTGGACCCCCTCTGATTCTGTTGTCACCATTCCCAACTTTCTCTCATCCTTCTGTTTTGTCCTCTCAGTTGAGTAGCTGAGAAAAATCATAGCTATTGTTGTGTTTATAAAAAGGTAAGGAGAGAAGGAATATGTTTGATGGAGATGCAGCCACATATGGGGGAAGGGGGTACCTCCACAGGCCCATGCTGAGGGACCAGCCACACAATAGTATAGTATAGAACAGAGTTTATTCAAGGCATGGGGAAGGGAGTTGAGAGGGTAGTAGAGACAGAGAAAGGGAGAGAGAGAAGAGAGAGAGAGAGAGAGAGAGAGAGAGAGAGAGAGAGAGAGAGAGATAGTAGAGGCTGGCCACCAGGTGAGAGGACAGAGTAGAAGCAAGAAGGCAAGAGCAAGAGAGAGCAGAGGAGGCTTTAACTCTCCAGTGCTGGAATTGAAGGCATGTGCTATCATGTTCAATTTTTTTTTCTTTTTATTATCTCTAATTATCTGTGTGAAAGGGGCTGGGGGCACTGTATGTGGGCATCTGTCCACAAGTTTGGTCATCTTAGGAGGCCAGAGGCATAGGATCCTCACAGAACTTTAGTTACAAGTTGTTGTTGAAGTAGAACAAAGACCAATTACTGGACACTGATTTATTTACTGATTTACTTAAAGCACTGTTGGTACTTGCTTATTTGCCAAGCATAATTTCACTTACTACCAGGAACAGGATGACCTGGAGAAATAGCTAAAACCATGGGTGGTTGCCCTTAACAATCTGTTGGCTGCCACTTTGGCTTTTGTGAAATCTTCCTGGCTTGCCCATCACCCCTGGTAGTGTTATGGGGTACCTGAAAAACAAAACAACATGTGAAGCCTGAATCAGTCAAACTATGTGACCTGTTTATCCCAGGCAGAACAGGGGGAACCAGCCTCCATTTTCAATTTGTTGGAGTTTTTAAGCAAGACCTGCAGTTACAGTGTATACAGAAAGGCACCTACTGACATCTGCAGCAAGCACACATTGTTTACAGAAGTGGAGAGCAGCAGTTAAGTGGTCAGGCAATTGTCATAACCCTTAGGTCAGGGATACATTGTAAAAGAATTTATTCTAGGAGTGACATCACCTTTCTTCCACTCTCACTGGTCTTAGATTGCCTGTCCAGAAAGATTCCCACAACAGTCCTGTGGCTAAGTGGGTGCTGGGTTTGGAACTGTGGTCCCCTGAGAGAGCTGTACATGTTCTTAGCCACTGAGCCATCTTTCTAGCACCCTCTCTCATCTTTAAAATATGAGATATACTTACTATAAACTTTGAAATAAATAAAAAAAGAATAACAAAGGAGGCTCAAAGTCTCAGTGTCAGAGACAACCTTTTGCTAAGCTCTGGCTGGACAGCTTGGGTCACAGTGAAAAGGAAGGATTGAAATCCAGGTTTATGGTAAGAGAGGTCACATCACTTGCTAAGCTCTGGCTGGACAGCTTGGGTCACAGTGAAAAGGAAGGATTGAAATCCAGGTTTATGGTAAGAGAGGTCACATCACTAAGAGGCTCTCTGTCAGATGGGAACAGAATTCCCGAAATATGACAGTTCTCAGGAGTAAAGGGGAGATAAGTCCGTCTCCACAAACAGGTCATCTTCAGTTTCCTAGGATATTCCTCCATCTGTATCCCAGACATGCTCTCTTCTTCCCCTAAAAATACTCAGTACCTTGATATCTTCCATGCCATTCTAAATAATTAGTACCCCCCCCCCCACAAACGCACACACAGTGGTCATGGACTGCTGTGGATAGCATGTGCATTTAGTTGCCAACTAAAAACAGCGGGTGCTGGACATGTTGGTTCACACCTTTACTTCCAGTACTTGGGAGGCAGATGCAGGCAGGTCTCTGTGAGTTTGAGGCCAGCTTAGTCTACATGGTAAATTCCAGGCCAGCCAGGGCTACATGGTGAGATGCTGTCTCGACAAACAAACAAACAAACAAACGGAAAAGAAAATGTGATGTTGCTAAGTTCCCGTCACTTTCTGAATCTACAGTTGCAGTGTCCCCCGGAGCGATCTCCCTTTAAAGAACTAATTCTGCCATGAGTTATCTTTCAGCAGTCGATGATATTGCTTTTCTAAAGTCATTTGCTCAGAATGTTAGTTTCCTCCCTCTTCTTTCTTTGTTGATTGCACTTTCCTTCTCTTTTTTTCTTGTCCCCTTCTTGGTCCTTTTTATCTCTCCCAATGCTTCCTATTGAGAGGAGTGGGTTCAGCCTTAGCTCCAGGGCACAGGGGACTTGGCACTTGGGTTCAAGCTTCCCATAGAGCTGGGCAGCTTCAGTTTGCTTGGAGGGGATGACCGTGCCAGCTACTGGGGACACTGTAAAGGCCTCCTCTTATATTTGCCTTCAGTGGTGAGAGGGGGCTTTCCTAGGTGGAGTAAACAGAATATATTTCCTTGACAGAACAATGAATGGAGAAGCAGCTGCTGGAGGCTTCTTGGATTTAACATGGTGGCCAGTCATCCGGGGAAAATGAAAACAAGGCCACAGTCGCTGACTCAGTGAAGCACCTGCCATGCCATCCTGAAGATCTGTGTTTAGATTCCCAGGACACACATAAAACCGAAGACTGGTAGGGAGTGCTAGGGAGGGTGGAGACGGTGTGATGGGAGAATGTCTGAAGTTCATTGCCAGTCAGCCTAGTGGAATCAGTAAGTTCCAGGTTCAGTGAGAGAACACATCTTTTAAAAATTAGGTAGAGACAGATTGAAAAAAGAAAAAAAAAACACACCCAAAGTTGACTTTTGGCCTTCACACACACACGCACACACACACACACCCTTCCCATGTACACAGACACAAACAAATACCCATACCAGACCCTGTACAACAAACCGCAGTGAGACATGATTTCACACCCATTAAGATAGCTAGGATGAGAAAGACGGACAGTAACAAGAGTTGGTGGGGATTGGAGGAAATCTGATGCCTTCATGGTTGGGAGGAATTTGAAATGGTACAGCAACTGTGACAGTTAGTGTGGCAATTACTCAAAAAAGTTAAAGATAAAGTCAGAGGTCATGGCACAGGACTGACATTCCAGCACTGGGGACCCTGAGGCAAGATGTTTGTGAGTTAAAGGTCAGTCAGAGTTCCATGGAAGACCATCTCCAAAACCAAACACAAATGTTAGCATTACCACATCAGTTTTACTTCTGGTATGTACTCAGGAGAACGGAACTGTATGATCACCCCAAAATTTCCATGAATATTCAGGCAGCATTATGCAAAACAGTCCAATGCCCAGCCCAGAATGGGGGTGCAGACCTGTAATTCTTATACTTGGAAAGTGGAGGCAGGAGGGTCAGGAATTCAAGACTACCCTCAGCTATATAGCAAATTTGAGGTCAGCCGGGGTTACATGAGACTTGTCTCAAAAAAATTATTGACAATAAAAATAGCCCCCTGTCGGGAGCAGCCTCACTCATACACAAGGCCTTATGAAGGCCTAAAATCAGCAATAGGCCTGAGTCAGACATACATGCCTGCTAACACAAAGTCTTGGTCTCTGTGGAAAAACACTGACCCTAGAATAGATGTCTATAAGATCTTGCAAACAGGCAGCATTGGTGGAAATTTACCAGCCTGGATAAGAACGGGTAGTCATAGACCTTGTGGATAGGTAGCCTTGGTGGAAAGTACCAACTTAGATAAGAAACAAGTGAATCATGAACAGAGTCATAGCGACCTGTTCCCTGCTTCTTCACCCAGCCGACACTCTGTTCTGGAAGACATCTGTACTCCCCCTGAACACCTACGCTCCTGCGTCATCCCCTTCCCCACACCCTGCCTTTATGTGTATATAACCCCTGTGTGAAAAAATTAAAATCACCAGTTTGATCAGCCTATAGACAAGCCGCTCGTTCTTTGTGTCCCCTGTCCTTCAGTTCTCTTTTCCAGGCCTCCTGGATCCTAGTTCACTGCCCCGTGGGCTGGGGCAGCCCCCCAAAAAACAATTCAAATTTCCATCAACTGATAAATTCATAAATAAAATATGATATTTTCATCCAATGATGTCACTTGGTGTAATAATTATATTTATATTGCTGTAAATATAGCTGATATACCACATACCTGACATAAACAACTTTAAGGAGGAAAATATTATTTGGGGCCAAGGATTCAGAGGGTCTACTCATGGTAGTTGGCTCTGTTGACTTGGGCCTACAGTGATACAGAGTCTCATGCTCTGGGTTCACATGATGGAGGGTACTCACTGCATAGCTGACAGGAAGCAGAGAAAGGGACTAAAGGAAGCAGCCAGGACAAAACTAAATCCCTAAGGACAAGTGCTCACTGACCTAACTCCTCCAGTCAGGTCCCACTTACTTCCCACTACCTCTTGGCAAAAACATCAATTTTTATTAATCATACAAGTGATAATGGCTAAGCCAGATCTCTCAGGATTCAGCCACCTCACCAATGCCTACCCTCTGGCAACTAAAGCTTGACTACATGAACCTGTGGGGACATTTCATATTCAAAATCAAAACATTCTGTGTTTGTCCCTGAAATGGCTCGTGGCCATCTTATAATGAAAAAAAAAAATCACATTTAGTTTATCTACAAGAGTCTTTGAAGTCTTAAATAGTTTCAACATTATTCAGAATTTTAAGTTCAACATCTCTTTGAGACTCAAAGCAGACAAGAGGTGGTGGCTCATGTCTTTAATCCCAGTACTCAGGAGGCAGAGCCAGGCTGATCTCTGACTCAGGCCAGCCTAGGTTAATGAGTTCCAGGACAGCCAGGGCTCCACACAGAAATCCCAGCTTGAAAACAAACAGAGAGAGAAAGAGAGGGGGGTATGCTCTCCTCTATCCTGTTTAGGTCTCAAGTAATGGCACAGAGACATCATATTTTTTTAACAAGCTGCTGGCACCATGCTGGGCAGGTTCTGAGCTATTGTAACCCAACTAGTCTATTAATAACCAAATAAATGCCCCTCCCCCAAATTACTACAATAGAGAGGCTCAAAGACAGCACTAGTTTCAAGACCATGTTAAAAAAAAAATCGCTGGATAGTGGTGGCGCACGCCTTTAATCCCAGCACTTGGGAGGCAGAGGCAGGTGGATTTCTGAGTTCGAGGCCAGCCTGGTCTACAGAGTGAGTCCAGGACAGCCAGGACTACACAGAGAAACCCTGTCTCAAAAAAACCAACCAACCAAACAAACAAAAAAATCAAGAAACCCTGGTGTAGTGGTACACACCTTTTCTCAATTTGCTCTAACCATTCACAAAACGTAGAGAAACTCTTTACTTAAATTTACTTGTTTATTTAAAAAGACATTATAAGGAACACAAGATGAAAAGACACAACTCTTAGGATTCTACACACACACACACACACACACACACACACACACACACACACACACACATCACAAGACGGATTTCTCTGTGTTGCCCTGTGTTCTGGAACTCCCTCTGTAGACCAGGCTAGTCTCTCTGCCTGCTCTGCCTCCCACATGCTGAGATTAAACGTCTGCGACGCCCCCATCCAGCTGGAACCCGTCCTTTTCAAGCTTTGTACTATTGATTGTTTGTTTGAGGTAGGGTCTTCCAAGTAGCCCAGGTTGGCCTCTAATTAATTTGTGACACTCCTCTGCCAAGGAGAAGGAGGAGGAGTGGTGCATCAGGTTTAGGGATAGGAGTGGGAAGCACCATATATCATATCCTTGGGAGTTAGAAAAAGAAACTTTTAGTGGCAAAAACATGTTTCTGTAGTTGTTGGTGTGCTTAGTTTTGCAGTCAGATTTCATGAAGGCCTAACATTTTAATCCTCTCATGAGGCTCTGCTGCCCCCACGTGGTACAGACTGCCCAGACACTTCTGTAAAGAGCCGGTAGTATTTTAGGCTAGGCTTTTATGGTCTTGTGTTTTTTTTTTTTTTTTTTTTTTTTTTTTTTTTTTTCTCCATTTATTAATTTATTCATTTTCTTTACATCCTGATTGCGGCCTCCCCCTCTCTCCCGGTACACCCCTCCCACGGCTCTTTCCCACTTCTCCTCTGAGAAGGTGGAGACCCCACCTGGGTATCCCCCAACCCTGGCACATCAAATCTCTTCGGACTACATGCATCCTTTCCCACTGAGACCAGACAAGATAGCCAAGCTGGGGGAACAGGATCCACAGGTAGGCAACAGAGTCAGGGACAGCCCCTCTTCCCTGCTCCAGTTGTTGGGGGACCCACAGGAAGACCTAGTGTACATCCACTACAGAGGGTGGGGAGTCGGGGTAGGTGGGAGGTGGGAAGCTAGGTCCAGCTTATGTATGCTGTTTGGTTGGTGGTTCAGTCTCTGGGAGCCCCAAAGGTCCAGGTTAGTTGACTCTGTTGGTCTTCCTGTGGAGTTCCTCTCCCCTCCAGGTCCCTCAATCTTTCCCCCAACTTTTCCACAAGACGCCCCGAGCTCCATCTAATGTTTGGCTGTGGATCTCTGTATCTGTTTCAGTCAGCTGCCAGGTGGAGCCTCTTGTAGGAAAATTATGCTAGGCTTCTGTCTACAAACATAAGAGAGCAGCATTCTTGCCCATGGGATGGACCTCAAGTTGGGCCAGTCATTGGTTGGCCATTCCTTCAGTCTCTCCTCCATCTTTATCCCTGCACTCCTTGCAGGCAGAACAAATTTTGGGTCAGATGGAGCAATCCATGGAGGCTACGGACAATGCTCTTGTTTATACATCTAAGGCCTTTCAAAATTGGTGTTTAACTTCCAGTGTCTCACACGCCCTACAACCCCCAGGGACAGGCTATTCTGGAGAGACTACATTAAACTTTAAAGACTCAAATATCAAAGCTGCAGAATGGAGATCATGACCACTCTTCTCCTTAGCTCTGTAAGTGCTGGCCACCGGCATCAGCACGACCTCAACTGCCAGCTCCACACTTGGCTCTCCTCGGCTCACCCTGTGCTGTTGAAGTTGGCCTTAGACACCTAATTTTCTAGAAAACACCAAGTTGATTTCCAGAGTGGTTGTACGAGTTTGCACTCCCATCAGCAATGGAGGAGTGTTCCCCTTGCTCCCCATCCTTGCCAGCTTGTGCTGTTGCTTTGTGCTCTTGTAGAGCTAAAGTAGCCACAGATAACTAACTGAGGAAGAGATGAATTAGCCAGCTGCCGGCTGGCTCTCCTAACCCTGACACCATCTCTCTCTGGGTCAGTTACAAAAGGAGAAAGTAGTCATAGGTCAAACACATGTGTCCAAGTAAGACTTTTTACGGTTAGAGATCATATTTGAGTTGCAGCCCTTCCTTGACTTGCTGGCCCGGAGATGGAATTTTAAATGAAAAGAAAAAGATTTATTTTATGTGTACAAATGTTTTGTCTGCACGCAGGTCTGAACACCATGTGTATTCTTGATGTCTGGTGGAGGTTAGAGAGAGTGTCAGATCCCCTGAAATTGGAGTTGTGTGTGGGTAGTTGTGAGCCACCATGTGGGTGCTGGGAACAGAACCTGCTCTTAAATGCTTGGCTATTTCTTCATCTCCCAGAGACAAGATTTTAAAAGTTTAGGTGCCTATAATCTTTGTTATTCTGCCAGATCAATTACCTGTTATAAAACTTAACCAAGGATTCTCTTGTGAGAGTGTTAGTTTAAATACTATACTATACTATACTATACTACTGCTTGTAGTTGTAGCTGGTGTTTACTGAGTTCATACTAAATACCAATTCTAATTTAAGCACTTCCCAGATAATTTCTCACTTACCTGTCATGACTCAATGAAGTGGGTACTATGATTCTGTCTGTTTTACATATTTAGAGAGTAAGATGAAGTAACTTACTTAGAGTAAGTTGTTGTTAACAGGAAGGAAAATAGTTCAAACCCAGACAATATCCCTAAGGCCCCATCACTAGGCTACTCTTCTTGTTCTTATTTTAGTGTGGTCCCATCATCGGGCTGCTCTCTCTAGCTAGCCCCTGCAGCGCCAGATCTTGCTGTGTTCCCAGCTCTGGCTTGCTCTGGCGCTGAGCCCAACATCGGCGGCTACATGGCCACAGCTAGGCGTTCTCATCTCGCAGACCCAACTTCACAGACTCCACGGCACTAGGTCTAGCCCCATGCAATGACCGCCAACCTCATGGTTAGATATCACAATACCTAGTAACATGGTAAAATCAAAATTCTTAAAGCTTACAATTAACAAGTTAGATTCAGCAAATACTCAAATCACAGGATGCCCACACAGATTAGACAAGTTATCTCGATTATCCTAACCTTTTGATATCATATCTACCTATGGCTAGTTAAAGCCACGCTGGTTAATGTCTGCCTCCATCTTCGCCCCTCTCCTCCACGTCCCTCTCTCCACAACTCTTAGCTCTGCCTCCCTTTCCCCTGTCCAATCACAGGCCTCTTACTGAACTAATATTTAAATATATTGGGCAAGGAAATTCCTGCCACAAGTGAAGACTCTGGGCAGCTTGAGCATGACAAAGATGGCTCTGGTAGATCTTGCCCTTCTCCCTGATTCCTTCTGCCTTGCTAAAACCTGTTTGATTACATTCCTAAAGCTAGCCACCAAGGTGGAGCTTCTCACTGGCCACTTCCTTCCTTTGAGGCTTACTACCAAGGTCCAGCTATCAAAGTATTGAAGTCCTAGCCCGGCAGTGGTGGCACATGCCTTTAATCCCAGCATTTGGGAGGCAGAGACAGGTGGATTTCTGAGTCTGAGACCAGCCTCGTCTAAAGAGTGAGTTCCAGGACAGCCAGGGCTTTCCAGAGAAACCCTGTCTCAAAACAAACAAACAAAAAACCCCAAAACAAACAAACAAACAAAGTTAACAGTTGCCATGGTCATGGTGTCTCTTCACAGCAGTGAAAACCCTAAGACAACAAGCAAACTAAATTCTTAGAAACACCTGAAGTCCAGCAACTGAAAGCCCCCCTTTTTTTAGCCACCTAATTAACACGCCCAGTTAAAATTAAACACCTCATCCTAACACAGGGTTTCCCCTTGTACCTTTATAAACTGCCATTTAACTAAGAGCCTTATTTGTTTCCTTTATCCAGAGGCAGTCCTTTGTCCCCACTGGGTCAAATATCCTTGTCACCTCTCCCTTGTTCCCTTCCCCTTCTCCCTCATCCTCTATCTCCTGTCTTTGTCTCTTATTCCCTGCCCCCTGTCCCTCTGTCCAAAAATTTTCTTTCCTTTGTGCTGAGAACTTGGTCTTGGGGGTTCTGTGCCTATACTGACTGTAATATTCAGCAGATGAAATCAAACTAAATGAACTAATTTTTTTAAAAAAAATCATATAGTTTAAATAAGGCTAACAAACCCAGTCACAAGCACTTTTATTAGATTTAATTAATATACTTTTCTGATGCCACTAGATTCTCACACAGGGTTAAATTCTTCTTAGATTCTGCCCATAGCTTTGACACATTACGGGAATTTATTAAGTAACCTTTCTTCCCATTTGTTTTCTCTCTTACAGAGTTTCTCCAAAACACCATTGTTTGGCCCTATATTTGCTTGGTATATTGATTTTTTTAGGTTATTAATGTTCATTTTAAGGGTGACATAGTATACTGGTTTTAGATATGAGCTTGGGAGATAGTCTTCTGCCTGAAGTCTCATCTTGCCACTTGCAGGCTAGGGACTTCAGAAACACCGGCTGGTCTCTTAGCCTTTTATTCTACTAGGACGGGCTGCCTTGGCTGTGACTCTGCACTGTAATCTGTCTTCCTAAAGTAGAGACAAAAAGTCATCAGGCTGGGTGGGAAGCACCCGCTGAGACATCTCAGTCCACATCCATATCTTTAAATAACAGCAGCCACAGGCTGGATAGTGGTGGCACATGCTTTTAATCCTAGCACTCCAGAGGGAGAGGCTGGTGGATTTTTGTGAGTTTGAGGCCAGCCTGGTTTACAGAGTGAGTTCTAGGACAGTGAAGGCTGCACAGAGAAACTCTGTCTTGAAAAAAACAAAACAAAATAACAGCAGCTACAACTCAACTATCATTGCTACCACCACCACCACAGTAATAGCTGGTGTTTACTGGGTACTTGCTGTATGCTATTTTAAATGTTTTTTTTTTATGAGTTGATGTGATCATTTAGTTATCTTGCCAAGCAGACGGTATTACTTCCATTATGTAGGTAAAGGATAAAGTTACATATATAATAAGTGGCTGGAGAGATGCCTCAGAGGTTAAGAGCATTGGTTGCTCTTCCAGAGGTCCTGAGTTCAATTCCCAGCATTCACATGGTGGCTCACAACCATCTGTAATGGGATCTGATGCCCTCTTCTGGTGTGCCTGACAGCTACAATGTACTCATATAAATAAAATGAATAAACCTTTAAAATAAAATTCAGTTCTGAGGCTCAAACCCAGGTCATATGCTAAGCAAATACTCTACCATTGAGTCTCCTCTTCCAGCCCTTGGCTTTTTGAGACAAGGTCTCATCCAGCTTGGCCTTAAGCTCATGACCTTCTGCCTCTGCCTCAGAAATGCTGGGCTTACAAATGTGTTCTGCACCTATAGATTTTTACCCAAGCAAGTTTAACTTCACAATCTATACTTTGTTTAAATTTATTTTTATTTTTGAGAAAGCTCTTGTTAAGTTCTAGCTTGGGACTTGCTGCAGTAGGGCAGGTTTCCTCAAACTCAGAGAAGTCCCTTGCCTCTGCTTGCTGATGCTAGGATTGAAGGCCTGTGCCGCCACTCCTGGCTGTATTCTTTCTTTTGAAAAGTAAGACACTGAAGAGAGCTTCTTTTAATTTTCATGTTACTGGACTGCCTCCAATAGAACGTTGTTCTGACCAAAGATTCTGTAAAGAACCAGTATAGGGTTTTAAGAAAGGATCTTAAAAGGCACATGAGTTAATATTTACTATTAGTACAAAATAAAGTTACAATGTAATGCCAGGAGTATTCTGGACATAATCTAGAAAGATAGAACATATTCTTTTCCTTTTTACATATTGTCCTTACATTTTCCACTTGGTTGAAAAAGACTTGCTTTCCCCCTAATAGCTAGGTTAAGTAACTTCCATTTAAATACAATAGTAACTTGGGTAACTTTACACTTTATCTTTTGAGAAAGAACCTGTAAAATTGGGTTTGATCATTAATGCAATCAATTGAAGTTTGTGTGTGTGTGGTGCTGTCAGTAAGCCCTAGGGATTAGCCTGTGTCCACATCCCCAGTGTGTCCCCATAGCCACTACCATAACCTCAACAGCCGTTGACTTTTATGTGGAGATTGAGAGATGATAAAGTTAAAAAAAAAAAAAAAAAAAAAAAAAGCCGGTCAGTGGTGGCGCATGCCTTTAATCCCAGCACTTGGGAGGCAGAGGCAGGCAGATTTCTGAGTTCAAGGCTAGCCTGGTCTACCGAGTGAGTTCCAGGACAACCAAGGCTATACAGAGAAACCCTGTCTCGAAAAACCAAAGAGAGAGAGAGAGAGAGAGAGAGAGAGAGAGAGAGAGAGAGAGAGAGAGAGAGGATAATGTTCTTTCCAAGCATCTTTTATGGTAAACACTTTATAGTGTAAGCATTTCCCCACTGGTTGTTGCTTTTTATTGAAATGAGGAATAAAAGACTTATGGGTCCTTTGTTCCTCTAAAGTGGCTAAATACTCCAAGAAGTCTTGTTTAAGATTTTTCTCAGTCAAAATTTGAAAAAGGAACTAGCATGCTTTGTATTCCAAAGGACTCAAATGAGAGAACATTTCAGCTAAAATCTTTATTTTTTTTTTTAAGCAGTTGGTGGTTTATTAATAGGACCTGAGTCTCTTGCATCTTTGATTCCCTCTAGACTCCTGGGTGTGAGCATTCAAGAGTGTCACATGAGCAGAGATCTACACGCATGAAAGCTTCATTAATTTTTTACTGGTAATGTGAGATGAGAAGGCTCAGTGCTGACCAGCTGTATTTTGAACTCAACTATAGACATTAATTATGTATACATGGAAAATAATTTGGAACAATTGTAGGCTGTTAGACCTTTGCTTCTTGTTATAATTCTAGATAAATTAGAGTATGATTATAACCAATTATGTTGTTTCAGTTATCATTCCCAAGTGATCCAAGCCTTACTCCATGATCCCTGGTGGTAGACAGTTTCATAATTCTAGTAAAAGTTATATGCTTTGCTCTGAATGAACTTCTGTGCACAGTACTAGTTAGAATAAAATGGAGACCCCTTCGAGCTGTCTCATAGGGCACTCTCTGAATAGATCTAGCCAGATGGGGTGCCTGGGTCAAAACGACTGTTTCTTAAGCCAGGGACTGTTAACACGTTGGGAGCTGAAAGGAAACTAAAAGAAAAAAAGACACAACTCGGGACTTCTCTTTCTTTCTTTCTTTTTTTTTTTTTTCTTTTCTTTTCTTTTCTTTTTTTTTTTTTTTTTTTGTTTTTCGAGACAGGGTTTCTCTGTGTAGCCCTGGGTGTCCTGGAACTCACTCTGTAGACCAGGCTGGCCTCAAACTCAGAAATCCGCCTGCCTCTGCCTCCCAAGTGCTGGGCTTAAAGGCGTGCGCCACCACCGCCCGCCCGGGACTTCTCTTTCAATACAAAGGAAATATATTTTCTCATCTATCCTAGAATTTGCTTCGAGATTTTCTATGGATGGAAAAACCTTTTAAGAATTTCTTCTATTTTGAGAATTCAGATTATTTATTTACTTATTTTTCAAGCAGCATCTCTTGTAGCTCAGCTGGCTACGGAGGATGACCTTCACCTTCTGATCCTTCCTCTACTATCTCCTGTGTTGGGATCAGGCGTTAACCACAGGTCTGGAGAGAGAATTTCAAAGCCTTCGTAAGCAAAATTATAGTGACCATTTTGATATTTACGTTCAGGTTACTTGGCGTAAGTGAGAGTGACGATAACAAGGTATATGCAATCAATCTGCTGAAGTGGACCGCGACATAAACTGTTAGTTCGAATTAACGTGGTTGAAGAACTGGGTCTGACACACCAAACGTCCCAGAGACGACAATAACACACACACCGTCCAACAGTCCGCTACCCTTTGGGACCCCGGCCTCCGCTACAGCTGTCGGTGCCGGGTGATGACGTCACCGGGCCCCGGAGGCGATTGGCTCCCCGAGAGGGGCGTCGGCAACCAACGGGACCCAGAGCCCTCGCCGAAGTCCTCGCGATAGCCGCGGCCTCGGTGCGGGATGGCCGTGGAGCCGGGTGGAGGTGTCCCGCGGCTCCGGGAGCCGGCTCTCGGGGCCGAGACATGGCCCGGGGCCCCGGCCAGCTAGGTGGGCCTCGTCCGGACACCGTCACCATGCCCAAGAGAGGAAAGCGGCTCAAGTTCCGGGCCCACGACGCCTGCTCGGGCCGAGGTGGGCGAGGGGCGGGGCCGGGCGGCGGAGGGGGCTGGGCGGCCGGGGCCGGCGGGGCGAGACTCCGCGGGGAGCGGCTGCGGGGACTTTGCCCCAGTCTGAGGAGGCCTCGGCGCTTTGCTCTGTTTCAGTGACCGTGGCGGACTATGCCAACTCGGATCCTGCGGTGGTGAGGTCTGGACGGGTCAAGAAAGCCGTGGCCAACGCTGTTCAGCAGGAAGGTAGGCGTTCGTGGATCTTTTTAGGCCCATCTTGTAAGACAGCATTAGGTGTTGTCTTTTCCTGGAATTGCGGCCTGGTGTTTTTCCTGCTGCCCTTTGGGCATCTGGCCGTGAACGTGTTTGCTCTTCCACTGTTTACTTTATCATATCAGGGATGGGATGGGTGTGTGAATTATAACCGACTTTGTGACCAGGTCAGGTGGTCATTCCTTAAATCTCAACATTGAGGAGGCGGAGACGGATGGATCTCTGTGAGTTCAAGGCTAGCCTGGTTTACATAGCAGTTTACATTGTGAGATCCTGTCTCAAAAGAACAACCAAACCAAAACAAGAACAAAATCGCACACAACTCTATGTACTCTTAATTCCCACTGTCACTCCTTGATATCAGTCATATATATATGCGTATTTAAGTATATATGTGCATATGTAAATATGAACATATTTTACCACGCAGTTGACATCCATTGCTTTGGCATATTGTTTTCTTTTTGTCATGTTTGTCTTGCTTTCAAGATTTTTGCAGATGGGACCAAGTGCATTTCATTCTCTTCCTGTTTTCTCCTAGTAAAATCTCTTTGTGGCTTGGAAGCGTCCCAGGTTCCTGCAGAGGAGGCTCTTTCCGGGGTGGGTGAGCCGTGTGACATCCTGGACAGCAGTGATGAGATGGACGCCCAGGAGGAAAGCACTCAGGAAAGATCAGTCTCCAGAAAAAAGAAAAGCAAGAGACACAAAGGTACAGACTGCTTTCCTGAGGACTGAGCTCTGTCTGCGGGGATTGATGTTGTTACTCTTCAGTGTAAGGGGAGATCTAAGAGGAGATTCTGCTATTATACCAGTTATTGTCAGTGATAACCTTTCTTTCTTTCTTTCTTTCTTTTAAGATTTATTTATTTTGCGTATATGAGTACACTGTTGCTCTCTTCAGACACACCAGAAGAGGGCATCAGATCCCATTACAGATGGTTGTGAGCCACCATGTGGGAATTGAACTCAGGACCTCTGGAAGAGCAGCCAGTGCTCTTAACCACTGAACCATCTCTCCAGCCCCAAATGGGGTCTCACTGTGTAGGGCAAGCTATTCTTCCTCTCACAGAGATCCCCATGCCTCTGTCTCTATAGTGCTAGGACTAAAGGCGTGTACCACCTACTTGGCAAGACAATTTTAAAGTATATAATTGATTTTACTATTTTCCCAGTTGTTCTGCTGTGATCGTGAACTAAGTGTAGAACATTTCTGTCACTCCAAAAGAATTCCCAAACCATTAGTGTCACTGCTTCTGATGGACAGCACCCCTAGCCTGTCCTGATTTCATTCTCTGCAGATATGCCTGCCCTGACATTCTGTACAAACGGAATGCTAGCATACTCTTTCAGGTCTAATTTCTTTCATATGGCTTAAAAGTGCTTAAGGTTTATTCATATCGAACATATACCAATAGTTCATTTTTATTGCCTTTTGTTTGACTACTTTGCATTATATAGCAATTTCAGGGATAAGTTTTGTGTGGGTACCATGTTTTCGTTTTCTTTCTTCCTTCCTTCCTTCCTTTCTTCCTTCCTTTCTTTCTTTCTTTTTTTTTTTTCTTCGAGACAGGGTTTCTCTGTGTAGCCCTGGCTGTCCTGGAACTCACTCTGTAGACCAGGCTGGCCTCGAACTCAGAAATCCGCCTGCCTCTGCCTCCCAAGTGCTGGGATTAAAGGCGTGCGCCACCACTGCCTGGCCAAATGTTTTCATTTCTAGTAGGTAATGAGTGTTCATGCAATTTCTGAGTGTGTGGTAATCTGTGTTTACGTTTTTGAGGAATCAGTGAGGTGGTTATATCATTTGATGTTTCTAACAATAGCATATGAACATTTTTCTCCCTGAGACTGGGTTTTTCCGTGTAGCCCTGGCTGTCCTGAAAGTGACCAGGCTGACCTTGAACTCAAGAGTCCACCTGCCTCTGCCTCCTAAATGCTAGGATTAAAGAAGTGTGCCACACTGTGCCTGGCTTTTTCTTTGTTTATTCATTTTAAATTAAAATATTGCATTATAAGACTCCCTTCAGATAGTCAGAATATAATCACTTATTAGACAAGTGATTCATGGTGAACACACTCTTGAACATCATTTCTCTTTTATTTTTTTACCTTACTTTCTATTAGTTACCTCTATTCTACATTGATTATTTTCTCTTAAAAATAATTTTAAAATTACTTTATCTATTTATCTATTTTGCACGTGTGTGTATTGGGGGTAGAGTAACAGTAATGTGTATACCAGGGTGTACAGTGGAGATCATTATCTCCTTCTATCGTGTGAGTCCCAGGGATTAAACTCAGGTAGTCCGGTTTGGCTGCAAGCACTGTTACCTGCAAAGCCATCTGGTTGCCCCCACCCTTTGGTTGCTAATGAAGTCGTTATAACCACTATGCAATAGCTATACATTGATTACTATTATATTTCAACCTTTACTTCTCTAGGAATTTTGAGCAATTCATCATCTCTATAAAGGTTTTAGTAGGTATCCTCAAAAGAGAAAACTATCTTCAAAAATACTGTTGTTAGCCAGCAAGTAATCTCAGGAGGTGGAGGAGGATCAGGAGTCCAAGGCCAAGGTTAGCTACATGTTGGAGGCCAACCTGGGTTACATAAGACCCTGTCTGAAAAGCTAAAAAACAGCAACAAACCTGGAATGCTCCAGAGATGTCTCCGTGGTTAAGAGCACTGGCTGCTCTTCAGAAGAGCCATGTATATCTATTACCCACATGGAGGCTGTCAGTCATCTGTGAGCCGTCTCCCATCCCTGAGACATGCAACCTTTAGCAGTAGTCAGCTTTGTAAAAGTCATTAATGAGCCAGATGTGATGGTATGACTTTAATCCTAGCCCTTGGGAGACAAAGGTAGGTAGTTTAAGGCCAGCACGGTCTACATAGTAAGTTCCAGGATAGCCAGGGCTCCATAGTAAGAGCCTGCCTTGGAGATGAGTGATTATTTAAGATGAAGGTGTCTTTCTGGTGTATGTGTTAATTCTAATCTGAGATCTATAGTGAACCTTAGGGATCAAGACAATAAGCAGTAATTAGATCTAAGGCAGGAGGAGGAGGCAAGAAGGATGCATCAAATAGGGACTGACTGATGGGGAACAGAAAAGGGCTGGGATGGGCTCAGGCTGAGTGCTTGTGTAGCCCGCATGAGACGTAGGTCTGCTCCCAACTGCATAGACCCAACATGGTGTCATATGCCTAGAACCCCAGAATTTAGTAGGTGGGGACAGGAAGAGAAGATGTTCAAGGTGTACTTTGGTTAAATATCAAGTTGGAGGCAAGCCTGGCCTAACTGAGACTCTGCTTCAAAACAAAGAAACTAACAAAGAAACAAATTAAAAAAAAAAAAAAATAGAAGAACCGTGTAGAGTGTTGCTAGTGAGTATATGTTGTAATTTACCTTTTCAGTTGTTAAGGTTATTTAGCTTACATTGTTCTTTTTATATAACTTTATCCTTTAAAGAACTAAAAAAAACGATTTTTGAGATTTATTTTTATGTGTGTGGGTGTTTTACCTATGTGTATGTTTTTGTATCACATGTAAGTAGTATCCTGGGTTTTTTTGTTTTGTTCTGTTGTTCAGCTTGATACAAGGTAGAGTTATCTGGCAAGAGAGAATCCCGGTTAAGAAAATGCCCCTACCAGACTGTTGTGGGGCAAGTCTGTGCTGTGTTTCCCTGGTTGATGATTAATATGGGAGGACCCAGCCACTGTGAGTGGCGCCACCCTATCAGATAGATGGTCTGGCTGATTAGACGACACAGCTGGTAATACTTGCCCCTATGCCTGACTCCCTGAGTTCAATCTCCAGGACTCACATCTGGGAGGAGAGAAGTGACACCCACTTCCCTGTCTCTGGCTTCCATGCACATGCTATGACCCTTGTGCCCTAAATAATTAAAATGTAATTAAAAAAAAAAAAAGTCAGACTGAGCAAGCCATGCAGAGCAGACCAGTAAGCAGCACTTCTCCATGGCTTTTGTTTCATCTCCTGTCCCGACTTCCTTCAGTGAGAAACTGTGACCTGAGAATTGTAAGAAGTAAACCCTTTCCTTTTCATGTCGCTCTGCTTACGGTGTTTACCACAGCAATAGAAACCCTAACTCAGACGAACAGTAAATGTTCTTAATTTTTGAGCCATCTCTTCAGCCCCAGTATCTGTTTTCTTATTACTACAACAGGCTTTTTTTTTTTTTTTTTTTTTTTTTTTTAAATTCCCATTACAGATGGTTATGAGCCACCATGTGGTTGCTGGGAATTGAACTCAGGACCTCTAGAAGAGCAGTCAGTGCTCTTAACCGCTGAGCCACCTCTCCAGCCCTACAACAGGCTTAATAATAGTTTTCTTAACTCTATTGAAGAATTAGTGTTGATTGTTAAAATATACACAAAGGAACTTTGAAAACTTAATACACAAATAGTAGTTTTTAAAGGTCTTAGATAGGTGGGTTTAATTGATAAAGCACTTGCTGCAAAAACTTGAAGGTTGAATTCAGATCCCCAGTAGTAAACTGGGCTTCTTTTTTTCTAGATAACTCTACCTTGTGTCAAGCCGAACAAAAGAAATTAAAACCCCAAACCACTCAGGACACTGTTCTTTCAGGGGATCAGTATGATATTAGTACCCACATCAGGCAACTGACAAATGCTTAAAACTCCAGCTTCAAGGAACTTGACATCTATTCTGGTCTCCGTGGATTCCTTTATGTACATGTATTGGGTCTATAATCCTGGCAGAGCTGGGACAGGGATAGGATTCCTGGATAGAGCTCACTGGCCATCCTCTTTTAGCTGCTGGTGAGCTCCAGGTTCAATGAGAGACCTTGTCTCAAAATATGAGGTAGAAAAATGATTGAAGAGCATGCTGGATATCGACCTCTGGACTCTACACACACATGTACCTGTCCACACATGTGGCCATACAGGAAAATGTATGCACACATGCATGTACATACAACAAAGGCCTCAAGGACATTTAACTCTTTACTTGGGCAAGAGAAGACAAAAAAGATATTAGCAGCTGGAATTACCAGGAAACCATTAGCTTGAGGAGCTTTCTTGGACCTGTTTAAAACCCTTTTCTTAGCCAGGCATGGTGGCATACACCTTTAATCCCAGTACTAGCGAAGCAGAGGCAGGTTTTGAGGCCAGCCTGGTCTACAATGTGAGTTCAAGGACAGCTGGGGCTACATAGAGAACTCTGTCTCAAACAAACAAAGAAACAAACCAAGACAAACAACAAAAGCCCCCCCCCCCCCCTTTTTTTTTTTAATTGTACAAGCTAGGAGGGAATTGGAATGAATACTTTTAGGTGTATGTGTAATAGATAGTCACAGAATTATGTTCTTTTTCTTGTTTCAGAAGATCTGGATGGCGCTGGAGGAGAAGAGTATCCTATGGATATTTGGCTGCTGCTGGCTTCTTATATCCGTCCTGAGGACATTGTGAATTTTTCCCTGATTTGTAAGAATGCTTGGACTGTCACTTGCACTGCTGCCTTTTGGACCAGGTTGTACCGAAGGTGCGACCTCCGAGTGCCAGTGTTTTCTCTGAGTTGATTTTGTTGCTGTTTGTCATTTGGAGCTCTGCCCTAAGTGATGGGCTCTTTCCACTTGGTCTCTTCCATGCTTTGGCATAACCCTAGCTTTAGGTTTGTTGATCTCTCTCTAAATCTTATGTTACTGATCCATGCAGGTGATTGCCTTCCCTATGGCTGCCACCCTACCCCTTCTAGTATCTCTTTTCTTTTTGCGAATGGTATTACTTCTGGTCCCAGAAAGAACTTAGACTTCTCCTGTAGAGGCATATCTTACTACGTGATCAGTCAGTGCTAGACTTTCATGTGGGGTACAGAGGTCTAGTGGACTTTATGAGCTGTAGGATGTAGTAGGGATGGATAGAGAACTTGTTGACATGTCAGACAGGGAAACTCAGTGGCTCTTCTGCGGGACAGATTTGTTTTGAACTAAAGCATAGTACATGATTTCCAATTCAGAGGCTTATAATTCTGTAGAATCTGAAATAGTCCAAATTTAAATGGAAAAATCTATAAGGTTACTAAGATGAAGAAGCAAAAGTCATGGATAATGTAATGGTATTTGTGAGAACTGGGCAAGCTAGTCTCCACCAGTGGAATAGTGGAATAAAGTTCACATGGAAGTTGGGAGTCCTGGGAGACTGAGCAGGAGCAGACAGACAGGTTACATATTGGTAGGAGTCATGTGTCATGTTTCAGGCACTACACGCTGGATGCTTCTCTGCCTTTGCGGCTGCGACCAGAATCCATGGAGAAGCTGCGCTGTCTCCGGGCATGTGTGATCCGATCTCTGTATCATATGTATGAACCATTTGCTGCTCGAATCTCCAAGAATCCAGCCATTCCAGAAAGCACTCCCAGCACGCTGAAGAATTCCAAAGTGAGTGACACTTGCTATTGGGGTTGGACTAATGGGTTCTTGTATGGCGGGCCTGTTCCTGAGTCTTGTTTGTAGCTTCTTAATGGGGAGGCTGTTATTCCCAACCCATTAGGGGACTAAATGTAAACTTGTACATTTCAGAAGTTTCCTTTTTCTGACACATTCCTGCTGTGCTGGACTGGTTTATGCTATCCTTTAAAGCTTTCTTATGCTTTTAGCTAGGAAGAATACTTGAATGGTAGGTGTATACTACAGTTTTCACAAAATGCTTAGTCATGACACAAAACACAAGGAGCTCAACTGATTTTCTGTTTCTAATGTAACCTCGGCATCTGAGATTTCACTTCTTTCTTGACTTCCTTTAAGGATTCAGGTATAGACATCTTTACTTGCTAAGCCCCTGTGCCAGGCAGGCTCTGGTAGTTTGTCTCAGAGACTACAGGTACTCTTAATTCATAGATCTTAGGATTCTAAAATCTTCCTGTGTTTAGGCTCCCTTTATTCTAGGATTCTCTGCATAGTTTATATCCATGCACTGTATGCAAGTTTCTGGTATTCTGAATATGTACGTCTACTAGTCCTTGGCCTACTTTCTCTCCCTGGTGAAATCACTTTTACCAAGCTAGATGAATGTAGTCGTTATAATTATTTAGGCAAGGTGATGTCTTGGCCCGTATCTTCCTCACCTGAGGATACTGTGTAAATTTCTTACCTTTGAATTTGTAGGTCGTTGTTACACCTCTGGTCTACCACTCTAATCCATTCTGTAGCACTTCCTGTTCTTGTGCTTTGTGCCTTTATGCTCATAGACATTATGTGATCTTCTCTCCTAGTTGAGCTCTAAGGTTATATTAATTCCAGGTATTAAAAAGTACTATTGTTGGGAAGTAATCAAGATTCCCTTTCCAACACATACACATGTAGGTCATCAAACTAGTCAATAATGCTAGTTGATGGATTTAGGGCAGGAGTAGTGTGATACATGAGTAGAGTTTCACCCTGAAGCTGCTTCTGCTTGTACTGTGAGTGGACAGTGTCCCATCTCACATTTACAGTGTCTTCCTCCCTAGAAGCATTTAATACTATCCGGTTAACTACAAGGAGGGTGGTAATCATTACAAAGTTAACCATGCCAGGTAATGGAGCAGGACAGCATTGATTGGGCAAACTCCTCATGCTTGACACATCTTAGCGGCTCCAGTGCGCAATGCAAGGGCTACTGCTTAAAGTATCTTAGACTTTAAGATATCTTCATATCCTCATTACTATGTCTTTTTAAAAGTAGACTAGGAAGCCAAAGTAGATTGAAAAAAATAAGCTGTTAATCCAGGTAGTAAGCACAGGCTACCTGGACAGCCTCTTTTTGTGTTGCTCGAGAGCCTCTGAAGAGGATATGGGTCCTGTAGTGGCAGATGCCTGGTGCATGGCCTCAACTTACATGCCTGTAATTGCATGGCACTCAGTTGCCAGCATGCCTAAAGGAGGTTTCCCATTTCCTGGACTCCAGCTTTTCGTATTTGATCCCCTCTCTCTCTTTTCAGTAGCATAGCTTGTGTGGGACACTGGAGCCGTTGTGATGGCAGCAGAAGTGTTTTCCCCTAAAAGCCAAGCCCATTATTTTTGATGGAGCAGCAGGACGTACAGGGCATGTCTGAAGGCAGGACAGCTGGCACGGCGGACGACCTACCCCTTGTCCCCTGGGAGGTACTTCACTTCTTGTGCTTAACCCTAGCTATAGCCTGACTTCATTGAGGGGCTTGCTTTAGACTGAATTCAGCTTAGCTCATTGGTTTCCATAGTAGCTGTCTGTTCCCAGAAGGTCCTGAGTGGCTTGTTCCTGTTATATATAGGGCTAGCCCTCCTTGCCTGCTTTGTGGCCTTGTTACCATCTTGCCTGGTGGCTACTTGCTGCCTTTATATTTAATGTAGAACAGTGGCTGCTGAATCAGAGAAAATGCCCCACACTGTGGATGTATATCTCTGTCTTTAACGATGAGCACATAGGGGTTGATCTTACAAGCTCTGAGGTTGACTTGTACTGGTCCCTCCTCTCCTTCCTGAGTAGCACTGTGACGTCTTCATGTTGCACCAGTGTCGAGTTGGGGGTCTGTGTGTGCCAAAGGAAATCCTCCGCATCAGGACGGTAGCTGGCTTTAGAACTCTCAGATATTTTTGCTAATTAATTTTTTTTTTGTTACTTTATAATATATATCAGTGTCATTCCCTTAGTTTACTTTTTCTTTTTTACAGTGCTTACTTTTCTGGTGCAGAAAGATTGTTGGGAACAGACAAGAACCAATGTGGGAGTTCAACTTCAAGTTCAAAAAACAGGCATGTGCCTTCTTTTTGTCTCTACAGTTTTATACATTTTATTTTTAAAAGCTTGTTTATTTGGGTTATTGGATGGATCAGAGGATAAGAGAGAATATTGCATTTGTCAGAGGACCCAGGTTCTAGGACATTTAATAATACCTACTTCTGACCTTTTAGGGATCACACTCAAGTATAAACCATGCCCACACCAACCTTAAAATTAGGAGTTGGTTTATTCTGTATGAGGTTTTTTGTTTGTTTGTTTTTGAGACAGAGTCTGTTATCTACATATCCCTGGCTGTCCTGAAACTTGCTGCACAGACCAGGCTGGCCTCAAACTAATAGAGATCTACATGCTTCTGTCTCTCAAGTCCTCGGATTGAAGACCTGTGCCACCATATCTGGCTTGTGTATTGAGTGTTTTGCCTGCATGTATGCACGTGCACTATGTGTATGCCTGGTACTTGTTTTGGCCAGAAGAAGATGTCAGATTCCCTGGAATTGGAGTTGACAGTTTGCCTCAACTCCAATATAGGTGCTGGGAATCAAACCTTCATCTTCGCCAAGAGTAGCTAGGGCTTTTAACTGCTGAGCCATCTCTGCATCCTTCAGATATCTTATTTAATGAATTTCACCATGTCTTAATCCCTTTGTGCTGCCATAACAAAGTCCTAGAGATTGGGTTATTTATAAAGAGCAGAAATTAATTTCCTCATAGTTCTGGAAGCCAGGAGATCCAAACAGATTTTGTGTCTCATGAGACTCTGGTTCCCATTTTCAAGATGGTACCTTATTGTACCCTGTATATTCTCACATAACTGTGGTGGAAGGCTGAAAGGAGCTGAATCCATTTGAAAGCCCTTATTGTAATAAGAGCCTTCACCCTATTGATGAAAGACGAGTCTTCATCACCTCCTAAAGGCTCCATTTCTTATATAACATTAGGTTAAATTTCTAAATAACTTTTGGAGGGAACTGTTTTATATTGGAGAAAAAAGATAGCATCTTCAGGTTGTTACCCAAGGTAAACCTAGACAGATTACCAGATCAGAAAAACAGCTATAAAATCTTGTGTGTGTGTGTGTGTGTGTGTGTGTGTGTGTGTTTGTGTAGCATGAGGATATGAATTTGTGTGTGTGTGTGTGTGTTTGTGTAGCATGAGGATATGAATTTGGCTACCCAAAACCCGTGTAAAAACTGATGTGGTGGCACACTTCTGTAATGCCAGTGCTAGCAAGTAGACATAGGCAGAATTCTGGAGCTCCTTGGCCAGCCAGTTAAACCAGTTGGATAGCTCCAGGTTCAAGAAAACAGACTGTTCAAAAACAAAATGGAGAGAGAGACAGAGACAGAGATAGAGACAGAGACAGAGAGGGGGTGGGGGGGAGGGAGGGAGAGGACGCTTAGCTTCCACGTGCATGTGCACACATATCTACGTTTACACATTGCACCTTCACCCCACACACATTTTATGAGCAGCTGAGAAAAAAATCACTATTTGTGGTATGTTTGTCAGTGTCTATTGCTGTGAGGAGACACCATGGCATGAGCAATTTTTATAGAAGGAAGTATTTAATTGGATCTTGCTTACAGTTTCAGAGGTTTATCCATTAGCATCATGGAGGGAAAGATGGCGGTATGCAGGCTGACACAGTGCTGGAGAAGGAGCTGACAGTTGCATATCATATTTTCCTATTAATTTCTTTTTAAAACATGGTTCTGGTGAAGAAATTTGACTTTGACATCTTTGTAAGAAATTCACATTTTGGATATCAACTAGACACACCTTTCTCCACTGTGGAGTAGTCTTAGCAGTGGAGAAAAGGGAAAGGAGACAGAATTACTGCAGGAAATTGAATGCTGAGAGTCCTTTAGTCCTGAGACTTATGAATCCTGTTTTATGGTTTTTGGAATCTGGAAGTTACTTCTACATTTGCCCTCTTCTGCAGCAGACACTTAGAAGTCTGGTACATCACGTGGAGATTGGAGAGTGGCTGGTAGAGCCATCTCTTGTCAGAGAGTGGAACTAGAACATACTGCGGGGTTTGCTAATCTATAGACTCTCTCTCTCTCTCTCTCTCTCTCTCTCTCTCTCTCTCTCTCTCTCTCTCTCTCTCTCTCTCTCTTTTTGGTTTTTCTAGACAGGGTTTCTCTGTGTAGCCCTGGCTGTCCTGGAACTCACTCTGTAGACTAGGCTGGCCTCGAACTCAGAAATCCGCCTGCCTCTGCCTCCCAAGTGCTGGGATTAAAGATGTGCGCCACCACCGCCAGGCTCAGACTCTCTCTTTCTTAACTGGGAGATTCTTTGATACCTGCATGGAAACCAGTATGTATTCAAAGAGCAGATGACAGAAAATTTTACCTCATTAATTTTAGTTTACCCGTTGGATTTTCCTTCACAGCATCTTAAAGAGCATACATGTTTCCTCCAGGCCACGAGATTAATGCTCAGCTCTGCTTAGTCCCCTAGATTAAAGAGCAAGTGTATGGAACGGTTGCAGCCGCCCATTCAGTATCAAGATGTCCACACCAACCCTGACCAGGACTGCTGCCTGCTGCAGGTCACCACCCTCAACTTCATCTTTATTCCTATTGTCATGGGAATGATATTTACCTTGGTAAGTGAGGACTCAGCCCTTTTGTAGAGTCTCACTGTATATATGGCTTGGTTTTTTGTTTTTTGTTTTTCGAGACAGGGTTTCTCTGTGTAGCCCTGGGTGTCCTGGAACTCACTCTGTAGACCAGGCTGGCCTCAAACTCAGAAATCCGCCTGCCTCTGCCTCCCAAGTGCTGGGCTTAAAGGCGTGCGCCACCACCGCCCAGCTTGTATATATGGTTTGAAAAAGAATTTGCAGATTTAACTACTGGGAAGAAACTTCTGAAGAATAATAAAGTTCAAAATTAAAACCAGATTAACACATGGTATACCCCTTCCCTCCCATCAAGTGACTGCACACACACCAAAACTAAAATAGAACCCACAAAATAATAATGATGATGATGATGACAGCAACCGTAACAACAACAATAAAAATCTTAAACATCTTTCTAGGTAAGATAAAAACAAAACAAGTCTGAAGTTAGATTTGCATATTAGAAAGGCAGATAATGGAGAAAAGCTAATTCTATTGAGAATGTTTTGTCTGTCTCCTCTGAGAACAGGAAGGCTTTTGTATCTTCCTGTGTGTCCTGAAGGGAACATGGATAGACATACACATGAGCACTGTTAGGCCCTTGGGCATCCGCATGCTGCCGCAATGGAATATTAAAATAGATAACTAGCTGTGTCCTTGTGTGAGGCTTTGATTCTTCAAAACTTGGCCAATAATTAGGTGAGTAAAATCATAGATGTGTCTTAGCCTATACTTTTTATGGTTGAGAAATATTTAATTGGATAGGCAGCCAGAAAGTTTGTTATTTGTCATTTGTCTTCTCTGTGTCTTAGGCTTATGTTCAGAGATGTTTGGAGTTCCTCTCTATGATGAAAAAGCTTAATTTTTAATGATAGATAATGTGTATATCATGAAGAACTTAAATAATGCATACATTTATTCAGAAAGTAGAGGTAACATAGACTGCCACTCTCCTGTAATTACAGTTAAGTTTCTGGGCACTGTATGTCTGTTAATAGATTCAAATAGACATCCTGTCTATTTGTAGGTAGTTTCCTGAGGTTGAAATGTGTCATTCTATTTTTATCATCGGTCCTTCTCTCTCCTTTGAGGTTAAGCTGTTTTAATGACCTCACTGTGACTCACGTTCCATATATGGCATACTAATTCTGTAGAAACCTCCATATAAATACGTGAAGATCTTTACACAAAAATGGGATAGTCTCAGGTTTTACAGATCTTGCTTGACTTTTTCATCAGTACATTATCAGAATTGCATCTTTATCCTATATGTGTAACAAGTAGATGGCTTTTGTGGTAGTGTGTGTGCATATATCCTAAATTATTGATCTGTAAGACTCTTTAACATCATAGATACACAAAGCAAAGAAAATCTTTTTTTTTTTTTTTTTTTTTTTTGTTTTTCAAGACAGGGTTTCTCTGTGTAGCCCAGGCTGTAGACCAGGCTGGCCTTGAACTCAGAAATCCGCCTGCCTCTGCCTCCCAAGTGCTGGGATTAAAGGCGTGCGCCACCACCGCCCAAAGAAAATCTTAACAAGCATCACCCTGGACTTTTGTGTCTATAAATGTGTTGGTGGTATAACTTAGGAGACAAATCTTGAGGCTGAATCATTAAGGTATATTGTATCATGTGTAGACTATCTCAAGGAGAGCCCAAAGAGACCAAGGTTAAATACTAAACATTTAAATTAAATGCTAAATGTGCCTTTCTCTTCTAGTTTACTATTAATGTGAGTACAGACATGCGGCATCATCGAGTGAGATTGGTGTTCCAAGATTCTCCTGTCCGTGGTGGTCAGAACCTGCGCAGTGAACAGGGTGTGCAAGTCGTCCTGGACCCGGTGCACAGTGTTCGGCTCTTTGACTGGTGGCATCCGCAGTATCCATTCTCCCTGAGGGCATAGTTCCTGCTTCCTATCCCTCGGGATGGCTTCCAGTCTAGTCCATTAGTAATCAGATTCTGTTTGGAAGGGGCAGCTGGATTGAGTAGCTGATTAGTGATGCACAGGCTGTTTGGGTTCCTGGGGCTCCTATTACAGGAGGTGGAAAGGTTGAATCAAGAGGAAAACCAACTATGATTTATAAACATTTTTATGTAAAATTTGCATATTTGAAAGGAAAAACCTGGCCTCATTTTCTGTGTTAAACCTAAATTGGTGCTGTTGAGTTTGTTCTTTATTCTTTTATCTCGGCAAATGGACAGTCTTTCGTTAGGGAAAAGTTAAAGTCTTCTCTTCAAGGAAGAACGTTTTCCCTTATGGATTAGAGGACCCAGAGGCTTAAAATGGTTGCTCCAATGTTGCTGCTCCTCAAATTCAAGTGAATATTTTTTTCTTTTCCCTTTACCCTTCTCCAGAAATAAAGCAGGTGACAGGGTTGTCAGAATCTTATAAGATTGACTTGTGCATCTTTTTAAAAAAATGCTTTTTGAATATTTATTACATGAATATTGATTGTTTTGATGATTTTGTATTTTGGGTTTTTGTTTTATTGCATGAGACTTGATAGTGATGAAATTATTAATTATGTGCCCCTGGTACTGTTCTAAGAACTTTATAGATTGTGTCTCTAATCCTTGTGTCTTGCAAGGTAGTTGAAACCCTTCCCATTTTATGGTTGAGAAACTGAATCATTGACTTACCCAAGGCCAGAACTACTGGTCCATGCAGAGCCAGGATTCTGACCCATATCTTTTTTGCTATACCACAACTTCAAAGGCCAGTCTCATTTTTCTTGTGGTACATAGTGGTAAAAGAGTAGCCGGAGTGTGGTGAGAAAGTAACACAGTGAGTTATTTGAATCTTTCAGATAGACATGCCTTATCTGAAAGGGAAGACAGTTTAGGAAGAATTGTGGTGTTTACGTTAAATTGTTAGGCTTTATAATGCTAAAGGTCATTTTCAAAAAATACATTGCATGTTGAAAGCAGCTTTCAACTAGAAGCGATTAGTAGCTTTTCTCTGCCCTGTCCTGCCCTTTGATATCTTTGTTTTCCCTTTTTAAATCATCCTGTGTACATTCAGGATCCTGGTCTTCTCTTTATACAGAAACGTTGACATCCTCCTTTGTCAAAGTTCTTACTGTTACTGGCATGCTCTGAGGAAAGGATGGGTGGGTTTTTATTTCTTTTGCTAAGAAGAATGTCTTATTGCTTCCTTTCCCACCTGATGTGGCATGAGATGCACATAAGACAATACTCTCGTACTCAAGATCATCTGCTAGCACTGCAGTCCAGCCTCCCTGCCCCACAGAAGTAGCCCTTTTGAGACAGGGTCTTGCTATGTAGCCCAGGCTGGCCTTGAACTTAATCTTCTTACTTTAGCTGCCTGGAGTTGTTGGGATTATAGGTGTGAGTCACCAGACAGGATAAAGACAGAAAATATTCTTTAAACATAAAAATATTGTGGGGTGGATACTATTGTGAGCTAAACTGCTAAATCAGTATGTAGGTTTCTATCGCCTTCCCCACCCCATGCTATTTAAAGACCATTCTTAAGCATCTGTTTAATACTGTTGCTAACAGCTAGTCTTACCCACACTGAGGGGAATACTGTCACTGGTTGAACAGAAAGTGAGCCTGCGTCAATAAAAACAATAACCAGAATTTGGGTACTTAATTAACAAAAGCAAACAAAAACCCAAGGACAATAAGCACTTCACAGATCTCTGCAATCAAAAGTAGCCTCTGAGGCAGAAGCAAAGAAGCACAGAGTCTGGAGTTCTCTGAACAAAAGATTCCATGGAGCAGGGGAAGTTGTCCTTGTGGACTGTGTGTCTCCCATTTAGGTTTACCTTAAGTGGGTGAAATAAATGTGGCTTAATTGTTTTCTGGCTCAACTTCCGAGTTTTTGTGCCAAACTCCATGGTATGATGATAGATACTATATTCTCCCTGTGAAGTTACTGCCTCTGCTGTGTTCTTAACACATTGCCAACACTTGGTAAAGTGATTCTTCATGGTTACCATGGCTTCAGTCTTCCTCAGCATTGGCTGAGTTGCCTTTTCTGGCGCTGTTCATGTTTTGTTAATGGAAGGGTGTGAAGAGTGTCAAGGGTTGCCTCTGTAAAAACTAGACTACCTAGACAACGATGGGAACTTGGTATGCTCTGGGTTTAAAAACCAACTAGTGTTTTTCACTTCTTGATGTATATGTTCTTGTTCAGAGTTTAAGACAAATAATACAGATTTAGCTTCTCTCAACCCCTATCGGAATTAATTTCCTTGCTGTTCTCTAAAGATACAAGGAAATTTGAATATATTGGGAGAGTGAATGAAAGGCTGTGTTAACTGACCTCAGCTTCAGCCTTACAGGGCACTGCTGTTACACGATGTGTATAGATCTGTAACTGCCTGCATGCACATTGTATAGATATAGAACAGTTCTCGGCTGCTGGGTGGTGGCAGCACAGGTCGTCTGTACATAGGCAGAAGCAGGTGAATCTAGGAGTTTAAGGCCAGCCTGGTCTACATAGTTCCAGGATGGCCAGGGTTGCACAGAGAAATCCTGTCTTGAAAAACCTAAAAAAAACGGGGGGGGGGGGGGGGGGGGAGGGGAGAACCAGTTTTTCACACTCAACAGTGCTTATGGGATGTCTGTGAAGGATTTGAGTAGGCACTGAAATGAAATTTCACAAACCAGATGGAAAAGATACATTAATAGCCACGGGGGCAGGGAAAGGGAGCAATTCAGGAAAATCGGTTTTGCTAAAATTTGTCAGAATTTTGGCATTTGAGCATGTTTTCATAGGATGTATGTATCAGACAAACACTTCATTTTGTAGTAACAGCGTTAGGGCAGTCACATGCCTAAAAGCAAGCCACAATTCACTGAAGCACATACTACAAAGAGTATCTGGATTTCGGGTTTCTCCACTTAAAAATACGTGGGAGAGAAAGGCGACAAACGACTGGCCATTTAGGGAACAGGCTAGACTTGGGAAGGTGAGTTCAAGAGGGTAGAAGCGGGTAGGATGTGCTTTGCATTCCAAGTTCTGGGGCCAGAACATCCACCAGATTAAATGCTTGCCCTGCCCTCTCAGGCTCAACCAAGATGGCGCACAGCATCAAAGCAGCGCCTTTGTCACGTGTGAACCAGGACTGGGGAGCGCCCGGGCGTGGGGGGCGTGGCCTTGGGGAGAGCTGTCCAGGCCCCGCCCTTGGGGGGTGGGGCCGGGGTATCCGCGGAGGAAGGGGGCGGGTCCTTGAGGCCACGGTACTGGGCGGTGGAGGCTGCAGCTACCTTTGCGGGCTTGCCTCTAGGACGCCTCGCACTGCCGAGGTCGGGGGCGGCGCCCTGCTGCCGCTGGGCCTTCGGAGACTCCACGCAGGTGAGCACCCAAGCCCACTCTGCGGGGAGAGATGCCCCTTTCCCCAGCTCCAGCTCCCCTGAACAGTTTGAGGAGGAGTCTCTGTTAGTGCGCCTTGGGAAACAGCCTCTTCTGTGGTCTGGATGTATCTCTGCGGGGCGCGGGGTTCGTTGCCCCTCGCCTTTGCTGTGCCCTGTGCCCTTGGGGATGAGGATGGGGGTCGATACCCGTTTTGCAGGGAGGGCGTGGAGTTCGCCCTCAGCTCCATCTGCTCTCTGGGAGGGGGCAGCCGGGTGGACTGCGCCCCCACATCCTCTCCAGGAGAGTCGGAGCAAAAGCGCCTCTGGGCTTGGGGGCCAACTCTGCTCCTTTGGGCAAGCGCTTATGAGAGGCTGAAGTCTTCGTTTTTCTCGGGGGTCTTCATCCTTCCCGCGTGCCTCTCTACGCCCTTGGTTACTATCTCCAGCTCTGCATTCCTTCAACTGTCAGGCTGTACCAGAGATGCCCCTGTCTCCGCAGTGCTGGGGCGGTGGGGTGGAAGGAATGGCCAGCCGAAGGCCTGGTTGGGGGTGGGGATGAGGGTGGGCGCAACAGCAAAAGACGTTCGTAATAGAGATGACTGAATTGGGGTGGGGATGGGAAAGAGGAGCTGATTAGTGAACACAGTAGGGGTATTTCCCAGCACGGGTATTTGAGGGTTTTATGGTGGGTAGGAAGGGAGGTCGGCCTGGAGGACTTGGAAATATGTTGTAGGTGGTTTCTCTGAGAAGGAGGAGGGATCTAACACTAAGTGCCACTAGGTGCTGATGTCACCTTTGAGGAGAGATGTGCTGGAGAGAAGGAGAGTTGAGGCAGCCCCTCAGTACTTGTTCATGGAGAGCAAGTGGTTAAGGGGGCTGTGCTTAGCCTGATATGTCCCTCCTGGTGTGAGCTTAAGAAGGCTGCTTCAGGAGCCAGGTTTCAGGGACTCCCTGCAGTCCTTTCCAGAGTTGTTGGAATTGGCTCTTAGTACTTTATTCGATATTGAGTAAACATTTATTGGGCACCTGCTACATGCCAGACACCATGCTAGATAGATAGATACTTGCTCATCTAAAAGCAGGTAAGGGCCATGGAGCAGCTAAATGGTACCCGAAACAGGCACACATCCCCCTGTATTCAATTTAGTTATACTGTTAGTGGAATGACAGAAACAAAACAAAACAAAACAAAACAAGAAAAAACCCAACCAGATTTTAACCCACAGAATCCCCACCACTGTTAACTGGCCAGATAGTCTTTAGTAAAAATGACAGCTTGAATGATTTATATTGGCTATTTTCTTAGATTTGGGGCTCAGATCTGAGGAGCTTCCCAAGATAAATGATGTCTCAAAGTAATGAGGTGAGGGATAGCACATTGATTTGGGGGGGCTGTGGGGTGGTCCTAGACCCTGTGCAGTAAACACACCAACCATCTCCAGAAATGAGTGGCTACAGGGGCCGGCGTGAGGGGAGTTCTCATCAGATGGTTTAGGCCTGTGCTGTTGGGTAAGTCATGTTGAGCATGTATATGATGTCAGTGTATGAGCTTTCCCTCAGCAGCTGGCTTGTGAAGGAAGGATTGGAGGGATGGAGTAAGGCAGGCATTTGGGCCTGTGGGTCCCCTCTGAGTAATGACTGAAATCTTAGACCTGGAAAGAGTTATGAGGGTTTGCTGTGGGTCCTTTCTGAGCCTCTGAGGAAAGTAGGGCTAGTCGGACCGGGCCGGGCCGGGCAGGGCTGGTGTTAAAGGCAGGCGTGAAGGCACAGGAGGGCCAGGGGGCTGGGCCAAAGGGGTTTTAAGGTACAGGGAAGTTAACTGAGGCCTTGTTATGCCTGACATACTTTTCCATGGGCCTCTAAGAGCTATATTGTGTTAAGTTGGTGGAGGCTTTGCTCTATGAAAAAGGCATGCTATACTGGCCGAGCAGTATAGAGAGGTTGTGTGTGTGTGAGTGTGTGTGTATGTACACATGCATGGTGTGTATGTGTGTGCTTGTGTAAATGTGTACGCTGAGAATGGAATGGAGACTGAGAAAGACGGAGAGTGTAAAACCTGCCAGAGTCTGGGTCCCACTTAAGGAATTGGAAGAAATGGAGGAAGGGAGTGGGGTCAGAGGGAAAGACAAGTGTGTATTGCAACCACATAAGTCACCATCTGTCCCCCCTCTGGCCTGCTAGCTCACTGACCTATAATTAGCTCTGGAGGGCATACGGTGCTGGCTCTCAGAAGTGTGGCACTTTGAGTGTCCAGCAGAGTCAAGAACACTCAGAGGGGCTGTGGGGCTGTGCTGAGGACCACATCCCAGGACCACGACCCCTCTGAATTCTCCAGTCTGAGAAGGGCTCTGTATTGCTGCAGTGGGAAAGGGCCTTAGGGACCTGAGAATGTTACTAAGGGAGAGTTAGCTGGTGAGGCAAACAGCTGTGGGACAAGGGGCTCTGAGAGAGGTTCTACGAGACAGCAGACCCTAAGGATTCATTTTTGTCTACCCCTGGCTGCGGCCTCACTGCACAAGCATGGCTGCCGCCTGGCTTACTACTCCCATTGCAGATAGGCCAAGGCTGTCACATGGGGTCTTCCTTCCTGTGTTTTCTAGCTGTCCCAGAAGACAGTTCTAGCACAGGGCAGCTGTGTGCCTGAGAGAGTTGGGGACTGAGAGGCCTTGGCTCAGGGTCACTTCTTCTGAGAGTTTCAGTTGCTCATACTCCCAGTGGTGCCTAACATTGACCCTAGCGTAGAGCAGAGACTGGTCAAACGTAGCTCTGTATTGCCCTGATGTTTCCGTATGTCTGTATCCTCCCAAGAAGCCTGTTATGTATCTTACAAGTTTTCTGTATTTGTAACAGGACTCTTGGAGTGAGTATCGAATTCAAGTGGTCTGTCTTCTGGTTCCCTGGGTTATATGAAGCAAGTTCTCCTTGCAATTAAGATATTTAACCTGCAGCAGAGATGTGCCCGGGGACTCAGTATCATATTGTTACATTCAATTGGGGGAGCTGGCAGTAGATAACATGAAAATCCCTAAACCTGTCATAAAGCAGAGTATTTTGGTTTAGGTTTATGACCTTGAATGTACAGATTTGTATATCTACAGAATGTATAGATTTAGTATATCTTATGTATTTTTAATTAATTATAGAAATATGTAACATATTATATGGCAATTTAAAAAGCACTTATCATTTTTAAAAATTTAAAAAGATTTTAATGTAATGTGTGTGGGTGCTATGCTTGTAAATATGACTATGCACCATGTGTGTTCCTGGTGCTTGTGGAAGCCAGACGAGGGCATTGGGTTCCCTGGAACTTCGGCATTATAGATAGTTCTTAGCTACTGTGTGAATGCTAGGACTTGAACTTGGGTCCTTTGGAAGAGCAGCCAATGTTCTTAACCACTGAGCCATCTCCCCTGCCCCTGAAATACACACACACACACACACACACACACACACACACACACACACACACACGTCTATATAGTTCGTTTTGAAGACAAGGTCTTTCTACATAGCCCTGGCTGTCTGGATCTTACTATGTAGACCAGGCTGGTCTCAAACTCACAGAGATTCACATGCCTCTGTCTCCTGAGTGCTTGGATCAGAGGTGTGTGTCAGCATGTCCTGCTTTGAGATAAGATTTTTGCCATATGAAGTAGTTGGTTTGCATTTAGAGGCCTTTGTTGCTATCTTGCCCAGCCAATGGGTTGAAGTCTCACAAGTTATGAGTGTGTGTGTGTTCGATAGGGTCTCATATAGCACAGGCTGTCATCAAACTTGCTGTGTATTTGACGATGGCCTTAAATTTATGATCTTTCTGTCCCCATACTCAGGGGCTATAATTACAGATGTGTATATCTGTGCACATCTGCTGTGCTCCATGATGGCCACTGTTTTCAGATAGATGATTGTCTTTTTTGAAGGGAAATAGGTTTCCATTAACTTTTAGCAGCTATAGGTTTGTGTGTGTGCATGTGCGTGCGTGCGGGCGTGTGTGTTGGGCAGAAGATGATCAGTACAGTGGACCATGGTGGCTGATTCAGAAGACTGCTCTTCCATGTTTGACTCAGAAGAGTCTGGCTGCTTAGGACTGGTCCATGCTGATTGACATTCTGAGAAATAACATGGGGTGAACCCAGCCTTCTTTCATGGCCATAGATACCTGGCCGTGGAGACCCTGCAGCATATCTCTAATAGGTTGAGGTAATCAAAGGGAGGGTTGGGCCCATTCCTTCAACCCGCCCATTCCTGCCACCCGAGCTCACATAAGACCAGTGTGTCATGTCTGAATCCTTTGGCCCTGAAGGGGCAAAACACAGGCATCAAGAGGAAGGATTTATTCTTGAATCCCCACTCCTCTCTCCATTCCTCACAGATATCTTCACATAGCTTTACTTAGACTCTTCCAAGACAAGGCTGGAGAGATGGCTCAGTGCTTAAGAGCACTGGTTGCTCTTCCAGAGGACCTGAGTTCAATTCCCAGCACCCGCATGGTGGTCCCTGACAATCTATAAAGCGATCTGGTGCCCTCTTCTGGCATGCAGCTGTGCATGTAACAAAGTACACTTACATAGAATAAACAAAAACCAAATCTTTAAAAAAAAATGCTTCTTCATGACCAACAGTGCACTTTTATGATCACACACATGTGCATGAGCTTTCATAGGCCCACTGTCCTTTTAGGAGTGTGCGTACAAGAGTTCTTACCTCCAAGGTGCATATGCCTGCCATTACTACTTATACTGACATGCTCACACACATTCCTGAGCCCCGACACAGAACTGTAACCACATCTGATTATGGCTCACTGTTTATGGCATGTTTACACACTCACCGACTTTCACGCACATGCTCAGGCCCCGATTGTCATGACTGTCTCTTACTACATTCTCATTCTCTTCCTAACTCTTACATGGGTACACACATACACATACATACCAAGCATTCTCATGGCCACATGCTCACATATTTGACTATGTAAAGACACATGACCTCCTCATCCTCTGTTTCATAAACACACATACACACACGCACATGCACGCACACATATGCACACACACGTGCGCACACACACACCCCTTTTACAGTGCTTGCATTTCTCAGTGGTTCTATACTCTGATACCTCAGACAGCTGTCAGCACTCTGACCAGGACTGTTTGCTGCAATGTGATATCTTCTTAGTCTTAACCCGACACACTAATGCAGCGACCTCTGAGCACTTTTCCCTCCATGCCAGAGAACCCTGTTGAACATTTGTCCCACACAGATCCCTGGCTTTGAAAGATTTTTATTTTCCAAATATACCATACATGTTGCTTTGCTTCTTCTTTTGAAAACTATTTGGGGACACTTGTTTCAGTTGATGGCTCTGGTTAGTAGGAGATGCCTGGGATGGTTGTGCTTGGTAATGAGAGCTGGAGAAGCTGAGGGCTGTGTCCAGTATCCCTGAGATGTCTGGAATGTGGAAAATGGTGACAGGCCCCAGTGTTGGCTGTGACTGTCCCAGGTCTACTGCTCTGTTGCACTGATGTTCTAGCTCTCCGGTTGAAACTTTTCATTTTAGCAAAACAGGAGAATTATATTTAGTATCTTAATAGACGATACTTAAACCAGCAATTGTTAAACCACATGTTAGATTAACATTCCTTTAATACAAATGAAACCTTAATCAAGTGTCCTGTGAAACAGATTTATAATCAATGAGACTGAAGTAAGAAAAGGGGATTTGTGGGCTGCCGAGATGGCTCAGCTGTTAAAGTCTTCATGCCATCCATGCAGACTTGACAACCTGAGATTGACCCTCAGATCCCACAGTGGAAGGAGAGAACTGACTTCTGAGAGTTACCTCCACCAGTGTACTATGGCATACACTCATCAGGCCTCACACACATCTCACACCTACAACAACTAGAATTTAAAAAGATAAATAGACTTTAGAGCCCTTTGAGTTGGTTCCACCCTGGCTGTCCTTGAAAGTACGCCCTATGATTTTAGCACTCAGGCGGCTGAGGCAGGTGGATCTCCAGTTCAAGGCTAGCCTGGTCTACAGAGCGAGTTCCAGGGCAGCTAGGGCTACACCGAGAAACCTTGTCTCAAAAAAAAAAAAAGAAAAAAAAAAAAAGAAAGAGAGAGGAGAGAGGAGAGAGAGGGAGAGGAGGGAGGAGAGAGAGGGAGAGAAGAGAGAGGGAGAGGGAGAGAGAAATTGTCCAATTTACAGCCTTTGGAATTAGAGAGGGAATTGTGATCACTGGGACTGGGATTTGGTGTCACAGAGGAGGAGCTAAACTGACAGGTGTGTGGAGGATAGACCCAGTTTCTACCAATGTCCTGGTGTGACCGTCCGCAGTACTTCCCTCCACTGTCAAGAAGAACTTAGTGTGGACTGTGCATTGTGCACTCACAGAAGTGATAGGAAGTTTGTCGGGAAGGAGAGACCCATCGCTGTCTTCTTAGGGAGTGACTGGAAAGTTGAGTTTCAGTGACTCTGGCCCTGGAGAACTTGTTGGGTAAGCCAGTGCCTCCTCTTGTGCCCAGTGGAGTGTGCCAGGTCTTAGGGGAGCTGAGTGATAAGGCAGGAAGCTGGTGCCAGCTTGTACTTGGGACATATTGGATACCCTTTCAGAACCCCTTTTTGCCTGTTGTCTCCTGTGAGCCGCTTGACAACCTGTGAGCTCCCTGAAGTGTTGTGTGTTACGTCCTTCCTCTGTCAGACGTAGAAACCCAAAATTGCAGAGGCACAATCTCACTACTGGTCCTATAGAAGGTACAGAGAGAACCGGGCCCCTCTGAAGGGTTTGTGGCAGGCTGCTAGCTCTAGTAAATCTCATCCAAGACATTATGCTCTGGGGATGGCTTCTAGATAGATAGATTTTGCCAGATAGATTTTTTTGCTTTTCTCACAGTATTTCGGGAGTGGGGGGAGGTCTAGCCTTGAGGGCTCAGGAGCCGCCAGTGCTGAGTTGACACAGAGTTCATATTGCTAGAAAGTGGTGTCTGTACTTCATGTGTGGTGACTTGTAATTGGGCTGCTAGCCTTCACTCCCATCTCAAGAGAGAATAAGCGCCTTCCCAGGGCCACGTGACCATCCTGCTCCAGAATCTGCTTTTCGAGAGAGAGAGGAGTGGCCCCAGGTGGCTGGAAAGGGGCTGTGGCTTTCAGAGGGTGAGTTAAAGGACCCTAATCCTGGGCCAGGACTTCCTCCTTGGAGTTTCTTGAAGTCTTACTAGGTATGAGCTTTTAGAATCACATGTACACTCAGTTTCTTTCCTGTGAAGACCTGGTGTTGGAGCTTCCAAAGCTGCCTGGAGTTCTTGTGTAGGATCTACAGATACAGATGATGTAAAGGAAGGCCAGTGACAGAGAGAAGGCTGGCCAGGGATCAGACAAGGCTCTATGGGTGACGTGTGGGACGTTAGAAGAGGCAGGCCAGGAGGTCTTGGGGGTAATGAACTTGACATCACCCTTCATCTAGGAGGAGGAGAAGCTTCTGGTCAAGCAAGGATGGTGAGCAGTCTGAGGGCACGAGCAGATGGTTGTTGGTGCCACTGGGGCACTAAGGAGTCAGAGCAAAGTGTGGGTTGCAGGTGAGCTGGAGGAGGGTGGAGCCAGCTGAGGCAGGAGCAAGTGATTTGGGTACATGGGTGGGGTTATGGAGACAAGTGAACCCCTTTGTGAGTGTGAAGTCACATGCCCTCCCTAGGCTTGAGGAGATTACTGGAGGAAGCTCGTTCTCCACAGGCCACCATGGGTGTGGGTCTCAGGGAAGTCAAGATGCCTGAAACACACCCCTCTTGGTGTTAGATATATGGCAAATCCTGATTTTTCCTTTTGCTGTGTCTCTATGGGGACTTGCTTATGTCAGCCCGAGTCCTGGTTTTCATATCTGAGACATGGAAAGAGGGGTTGTGTTTTCCTTGTGAGGAACTCTGAGGATTAAAGCAGCACCATCCTGGCACACGAGGAACGCTTATACATCATAGTGGCGACCGCCATCTTCGTCTTTCTGGGTCACCACCTCCATTTCCTTAGACCCCTCTCCCTTAGTCTATGTCGGAGCCTCCTCTTGTGCTGCTAGCTTTAAAGAGGCTCCTACCCGATGCTCCATCCTTGCCCAGCTCATGGCATGAGCTCAGTTCCCAGCAGCTTTGCTGTGCCTCTGTACCCTGTGCTGAGCTGGGCAAGTGGTGGTGCTTGCCATCTGGTAGGGCAGTAGGGAGCCAGGCCTGTGTGAAAGTGTAGCCAGCTAGAGAGCATCAGACTGGAGTACCCATCCCTCCTGTTTGTTAAGGGAAAACGGGGGTGTGGGTGGGGTGGGTGGGTGCGTGGGGGTGACTTTGGGGAAGCCAGAGATGCCTCAGAGATTGCCTTTGATGTTTATAGAGCCAGAGGCCTACTTTTCAGGCACCCCTCCCTCCGTAACACACGCTCACACCCACCTACTTGAGCCTTCTGCTGTTCACAGCCCTGCCCCACACCCTTCCTGGCAGAGCCCCTTGCAAATGCTGGCTCTGGGGCCTGGCACTTTCGCCTCTGAATCAAGACCTGTGAGTTTGGGAGTTGCAACTTCTGCTAAGCTGAGATGATAATTGCACTATTTAAAGCAGGCCCCGGAGCCAGGGAAGCCAGGTGTCCCCATGTGGCTGCTAAAGTTTCTTCTGCTTACCCATTCGGGTAATGGTAGGAGGTCCTGCACAGACCTCTAGGGGTTTCTGCCTGGCACCTTTCTCTGGGCTCATCTCCAGCCAGCTCTACATGCCATCTCACCAGAGGAAGTGGAGTTGCTACCTGGCACCTGGTTTACAGGGAAGCTGGGGAAAGGTTTTTGGCTGCAAGTCAGCTTCTTAGTTGTCAGAGTGGCCAGGAGGACTCGGGGAAGCTGGGCTGGACCACACAGCCAGCATCTCACACTGTTATCTCGGTCTCACCTTCGGACTCTAGCATCGTTCTTAGAAGACATTTTTCAGATGAGATGGGGTTGCCATTTTGCTGTATGGCCGAGACCAGAAGGAGCTTTTCAGACACCACTCCCAGGCTTTCCTTTGCCCAAGAAGAAGACAATTCCTTCTCTGCCATGGTAGGGTGCTTTCTCCTCAAAGCTGGGCAAAACAAGGGTTGCAGGCTCTATCTTACAGCCTAGGCCTCACGAAGGGTACTATGCCCAGGGTTCACCCAACTGGACTCTGGTAGAACTGCACCCCAGATTTCCTAGGACCAGGCTCTAGACTTCTTTGTTTGTGCTATACCGCAGGCTCACCGGGAATCTGGCACTGAAGCCATCTGCAGAGTGCTGAGAATATTCCCCTTTGACCCCTCTCTTTCCTTTTCTCTCCCTCCACCCCAGTCTAGTGACCAAGACCAGGACCTTGCACATAGTATGTAAACCCTGTACCACTGAGCCATACCCCAGGCTCCAAACTTTTCTTGTCTACTGCACTATTTCTACATAAGGGAACTTCCTTCAGCGTCATCTCCTCTTCCAAGCTTTTAAACAAACAAACAAACAAACAAACAACCCCTCCAAGTCCCTAAGAGGTTGTGGGGGGCTACAGCGAGGATGTGAGCACACTGTTGATGAGTTTGGAGAGGGAAGGTGGGGCCCTGGGGCCTTTCAGTCTCACAGCCTGGAGCACTCAGAGTGAAGGGGCTTTGAAATGCTGGGAGGGAGACATTTTGGAGAAATTGCTGTTGTTAGCATCCCTTAGGGCAGTTTATCAGGCTGGAGTAGCTGTCCATCCTGTATTCCCAGCTGCTCTGAGGGGAGGAGGGAGCATGGGCTGTCTGACGGCAACTTTCCACCTTTGTCCAGTGGATGGAAAGGATGCCCAGGAGAAGAGTTCATATCTGTTCTTCTGTCTGGGAACATGTGTGTTTGCACTAGGTCTTTCCTTGTTCCTTTGTGTCTGCCCCCTGCCAGCCCGTGTGTGTGTGTGTGTGTGTGTGTGTGTGTACCCATGCATGATCTCTCATTCATACAGGATCTTACCCCTCCCCAGCCTCTTGTTTTTACCTGTTGAAGTGTACGTAGGTTGCCCTACGCCGGTAGAAAGGGGTTGGTAAGGTGGGAATAACCGCACTACTTATGGTCTCCAGAGTAGCAACCACTGTATTGGGACCTTTCTGTGGTTTCAGAGTTTTCCAGTGGATGACCCGAGGACATTCCCTGTGAGAACTAATGAAGCCAGTGGCCTAGCCCTGGAAACTGACCGTGGGCAGAGAACTTTCCAGCTGTAGCCTAACCTCCATGTCCAGCCTTCCTGTGCTGCGACCTCTGGGCCCCTGGGCCGTGCATGTAAATGTTCATGACCTGGCTGGTGACTTCAGGTAGCACCAGCAAGATCAAGAGAGTTGATTGCCAGCTGTGAGTAGGCTGCCTCTCAAAAGGTCTCCCTCCGAAAGCGTCCCTTTCCTTCCCATCCCCATAAAGACATGTGGGTTCTTTGTCATTCAGTCTCTGACAAAGAGGTGGAGGCTGTGAACGTACTAGTTTGCGTGCATTCTCCTTGGCAGACTTCAGAAGTAGGAAATGACAAGCCAGCCTCATCCCTGACTTATAGGCATCCTAGCAGGTCGGGATTCTGCCTACCCCACTGCCCAGCCTGAGCCTCTCTAAGACCTGTGAGAGTCATGTTATGGGAGTCCAGCCTCTTGGGGGGGGGGTGTCTTCCATCCACTAAGCCTTTTAACCCCTTCTGTGCTTGCCTTTGCTTGAATGTGGGAGAAGAGGCTATGGGGTGGGGGGCGAGAGACCCCATTTCCTCTCCTTCCACCTTCAGGTCTCAGGAGAACTCTGGGCAGCCTGCCGGCTGCTCCCCTACCGCTGACTGAATCATTTCTATATTTGGCCAGCAAGCCACGTGGGTGGGGAACCACTGTGGCTGCACTTCTGACAGCTGCAGGGGGTGGGGGGCAGGGGCTGCAGGCACAGGGGCTAGGCAGGAGGCATGTGCATTCTGTGGGAAAACTAACGAGGTGCCACCAAAGTGAGTAGGCCCTGAGAAGGGCCTGGCTAACATCCCTATTCTCTCCGGCTCTGGTGCAGGGCCCGCCTCCTCTGCTTCTCCCTCCCCCGATGCCCTGCTCTCTTCAGCTGGTCCTCACAACAGCACTCTCTTCTCCCACAGACCACACCGCCCTCCAGAAACCATGGGTGTTGCTAGACCCAGCTGGGATTCTGCCAAGCTCTGGTGCTCAGTCTAAGACAAGGGCTGCCTTCCAGCCCTGTTCGCCCAGCCTGTCATGGCCACACACCGATGCCTCCCGCTTGTGTGGGGACACAGGGCACCCAGCCCCAACCCTGAAAGGTTAAGCCAGGCCTTCTGGCTCCATTCCACAGGGACACTGCAGGCCCGAGGCTCCTTTCAGAGCAAGAACAACTGATGCCATGGGAGAAGCCCCTACCCACCTGTCCACTTGCCTGGCACTGCCTGTTCTGAGACCCACGCCCTGGGTCCTTCTGCAGGTGCCAACCCCGTGAGCTCCCTCCCACCCCCTGACCCGACGCTGAGAAGGCTCTGTCCATTCCCATCATGTGTGAGGTGATGCCCACAATCAATGAGGGGGACCCTCTGGGGCCCCCCCACGGTGCCGATGCTGACGCCAACTTTGAGCAGCTGATGGTGAACATGCTGGATGAGCGAGAGAAGTTGCTGGAGTCCCTTCGGGAGAGTCAGGAAACTTTGGTAGCCACACAGAGCCGGCTCCAGGATGCCCTTCATGAGCGAGACCAGCTCCAGCGCCACCTGAACTCAGCCCTTCCCCAGGTAAGGTTCCAGAGTCTTCTTGCCTCCTTTGAATTCATCACCTTTGACCCTTCAGTCTCTGCATCTCTCTGCGTATTGGATACTGGAATTCACAGAGTATTTGGTCCTCATGTTCCTACATGAGCCCTTTCCCTCCTAAGTGCCCCTGCCTAGATTGGCTTCACTTGGAGAAGTGAATGCAGAAAGAAAATCTAGCTAGGACTGCCAACAGTAGGGAGCGCAGACTACCAGTAGGTGGCGCCCTAGACTAGAAAGAAACCTTTCCAAGTGAGTTGACAGGGAGTCACGGAAAGTAGAATTGGGAGAAGCAGTAGAGATTATCCATCCAGTTTCCCTACAGCACAGATGAAGATAAGAAACCTCACACAGATAATCGTAGGCTGAGCAGAACCTCAGAGCCAGGTGTCTTGGCATCCCATTTCATGGCCCTCTACACCACCACCAGCAGCTAAAACTTAGTCACCATTTATTTATTGTGCACCTTTTGTGGGTTAGGTTTTCTTTACCCATTATCTCAGCAGATTCCCATAACGGAGCTCGTGCAGTTAGGGCCATCACCCTGTTCTGTCAGCGATGAAATGGACGCTTGGGGTAAATCAGTCAGCTGTGTGTTGTCCTTCAGGTGGTAAATAGCAGTGGCAGGTCTGTGTACCCCCTTCTCCCCCCAAGGCATGGTCTGTTCTCTGCTTTATTTATTTCTTCTTCAACAAGTGGCTCTGGAAATCTGAGTTGCTTCCTGCTAAATACCCACTGGATAGAGAGTTTGGGGGTGGGGATGCGTAGTTAGAGGCTAGAGACAGGAACAGGAACCCGAGTTATCCTACAGCTTCTCAGAGGTGTGGTCTGCCAGGTCACCAGGTCCAGGGAGGCTGGGGTTTGTCTCTCTATACATACAGTGCCAAGTCTACTTGGCCAGCCTGCCTTCTCCACCTCTTCTCAGGAGAGAGGTGGGTTTGCATTCATTGCAGGACCAACCTGAGCCAGTTGGGGTACTGCTTGGGTTGGGAAAAGCAGCCCAGAGAAGCCAAATAACCCAGGCCTCAGCTGCAGGTCCCTTCTCCAAATTTAGGGAGAACCAGGGCTGGGCTTGGATTGGTGAGTTTCAGTCCAGTGGCCTAGAGTCTTGTGATGGTTTCTGTCTTAAAAATATGAACCCTGGTGGGGAGGAGGCTTGACCATGTGGGCCCTGTCTACCTTGCCCATCACAAGCCCTGGGTAATATATGCAAGGTTACATAGCATCTGGGGAGAGCTGAGATTTGATTTCTGGTCTTCCCAACCTTTTATATGCAAAGCTTCATTGGGGGGAGGTAGTGATTGGCAAGGTTCTGATGGTTTTCATGGAGGGACACTTCCATTCCAGAGCCTGGAAAGTCCCCGAGGAGGCTGAGCCCTTTAGAGATGGCCTTTGGAAGTGGAATGTGACCTCATCAGGGGGTGACAGAGGCTGTATAAGGGGAGACAGTCCCTGCCCTGTGAAAGCGTGGTCCTTAGATGGTTTGCTGATGTTTGGAAACAGTAAGCTACCCTTAGGGTACTCAGAAAAAAGCCACAAGAGAAAGGTCTGAAAACGAGGAGGAGTCTGTCCTTAACTTTGTGGACAGTCTTGTCCTTTGAGGGATTTTTCTGGTAGCAGGCTATCACATGAGTTAGAGCTAGAAAGGAAGGGCGAAGCATTCTGGGTAGGGCAACAGGCAGCTGCCCAACCTGGGGCCAGAGGAGAGGAGAGCCCCAGTAGGGATGGATGGTATCTTGAGGTGTGGGCATTCCCTCAAGTCATTTCTTTAGGGGTGTGTGTGTGTGTGTGTGTTTGTGTGTCTGTATAGGTATATGTGTGCAGGCTGAGGGACAAAGCAGCATCAGGCTCAGGCTTCAGCTTCTAGATGATGAAATATTTAGCATTCCTTCACTTTGGCTGCAGGCCTAGATAGAAAGGCAGGACTAGGGTCAGGAGTCCTCGGTTCCTCCCGCCCTGGCCCTCTGGTCCCTTGCCACCTCCCACAACTCTTCTATCTCCTTTTCTGGTCCGAAGTGACAAACAAGTGCTTTGAGGGTTCTACTTGTGGTTAGGAATTCTTGGTATTTACAGGGGGCTATGGAGGAGGGCCGAGGCCCCTGCCTCTGCATACTGCATAGACTTCGTGGCCACAGGATGCAGCCACTCATCCATCTGAGAATGGTTTTTGGGATGGTGTGATGTCATCAGACTGGTGGGATGTGGTGGGCCTGGAACTTCAAGGGCGGGCACTCTTTCCTAGTTGCCTGTCCCGGAAGAAGAGTGGGGCTTGGAAAGACCTCTTACATGGAAGTGTGGGGGAGTTTCCCCTCAGAAGGGACAGTTAGTGTATGTCATCAGGTGCTGAGCTGTAGCCTTGGCTTAACTGAATAGGGCTCCCAAGAGCCAGGGTGAACATCACAGGGCCGTGTGTCCTTCTGTTCTCATGTAGGTGGGTCCTTCAACCTGTTATACTAGACATCTGTAGCTTGCAAAGCCCTGGGGAGAGGGTGGAAGAAAGCTTCCTGGGAATCATGCACACATGAGCTTTATGGCACCCTTTTATAACCTGAGTGTAGTCTGGTCACTGGTGACTGGAGAGGCAGGCCTTGCAGGGCAGATGTAGTGGCTTAATCAGTTTCTGTATGAAGTCCTGTCTCTTGGAATCCTAATATGGAATTCATCTCTGGGAGCTCACGATAGCTGCAGGCTTCCTGCACTGCATGGGGGGCAAGCTGGGATTTGAGGGAGGTGGGCAGATAAGAGGGTGAATGAGAGAAGCCTACCATGTATTTGGGTATGCAGGATACCAGTTGGAGGTGAATCCCAAGCACTGAGGGGCTCTGGGGGCTTTCAGGAATTTGCCACTTTAACTCGGGAGCTAAGCATGTGTCGCGAGCAGCTTCTGGAGCGGGAGGAAGAGATATCTGAGCTGAAAGCAGAACGGAATAACACAAGGGTAAGTCAGGGGTGGCCTTGTGTGTGTGTGCACACCCTACCAAAGGAGCAGGCAGCAGCTTGGCTGAGCAGGTTCTGACGGGACACCTAGTCCCCAGCACTGGGTTCTTGCTTGTGGTTCCTGGGTCACAGCAGGGTTGAAGTTCTGGGGAAGAGGCCAGGGTAGCCATGCTGGGGTCGGATGTTTAATTGAGAAGCAGCTATTTATGGCCATTGTGCTTGGTGATCCTGTGGGCCCTGCTTTGTAGCCCTTGGGGCACATGGCCATGGCCATCTCTCCTTTCCTCCCCTGCTCTCTGCCAGCTGCTTCTGGAACATCTGGAATGCCTCGTGTCCCGCCATGAGCGGTCACTGCGGATGACAGTGGTAAAACGGCAGGCCCAGTCACCTTCAGGTGTCTCCAGTGAGGTGGAGGTGCTGAAGGCCCTCAAGTCACTATTTGAGCACCACAAGGCCCTGGATGAGAAGGTACCCACCTGCCCCACCCTTTCCCTATCCCACCCAGGCCTCCCTGAGTCTCCTGTACTCCTCCCTGGGTTTATTTGCATCTGTTGTTAGGAAACTTGTCTTTCAGCAGCAGGATCCCTCCTACCATTGGCCTGGTTGCCAATCCTGCCAGGTTCCCTGCTGGGTCTTCGCTACTTCACAGACCCTTCCCATTCTCCTATGTGGCAGACCAAGCCTGCTCTGCCCCAGCCTGAGTTCTGGGGGATAGCTTTGTTCCCCAATCTCTGCTTACCCTGGGCAGGTGCGAGAGCGGCTCCGGGCAGCTCTAGAGCGTGTTACCACTTTGGAGGAGCAGTTGGCAGGAGCTCACCAGCAGGTAAGCCGCACTGTCCCTCTGAGAAAGCTGCCCTGTTTGTCCCATTGTGTTCCTTATTTGATGTGGCTGGGGACAGGTGGCGGAAGGGTGTTTTTCTGGGAGGTCTCTTCTGTGACTCGGTTTTGTTTTCTTTGTGGTGTGGGCTGTGTCTTCTAGGTATCTGCCCTGCAGCAGGGGGCAGGAATTCGGGATGGAGTGGCAGAAGAGGAAGGGACTGTGGATCTGGGACCAAAGTGCCTGTGGAAAGTGGGTAGTGGGGAACTGTTTAACAGGAGCCTGTGTTTCCACAGGACGGGGATGGGAGGTCCCGCCTGCCCAGGCTCAGCAGGATATTGCTTGAATTAGGCTTGGGGCATTCTGTACACTCCCAACTCCTCTCTCCCCTCCTCTCTCCTCGGCAAGGTGGTCTGTACTTCAGTTTTGTGCTACTGCATATGATAAGCATGTCCACACAGCTTCCTTGTGTGCGAGCATCAGGCAAGCTTCCTTTGGTCTCCGAGTCTTTCTGACCCTTATCTGCCCCCTTCCTGGGTTAGAAGAGGTGGAACTAGAAGGAAAAAACTAGAAACATGTTTTTTAAAAACATACACGGGAGACCATGGGCATTTGGCCATTATCAGGAGTGAGCTACTAGGCTCAGTGGGAGGAAGGTGTACCTGGACCTGAGCTCTAATGTGGGGCAGAGCCTGTGGCCGTGGGTTCCTTCTTCCCAGCCTCTCTGGGTTGGAGCAGGGTGGGGGGGGGTGGGCTTCTCTGGCTCCTTGGCTGATGGATCGCTGTCTCTGGAGGATGACACTGGCCGGGTGGAAGAGCTGCAAGGACTCTTGGAGAAGCAAAACTATGAGTTGAGCCAGGCCCGTGAGCGGCTGGTCACCCTGAGTGCAACTGTGACTGAACTTGAGGAGGACCTGGGCACAGCCCGCCGAGACCTCATCAAGTCAGAGGAGCTGAGCAGCAAGCATCAGCGGGACCTCCGAGAGGTAGGTGAGGGAGGCCCAGGCAACTGCATCTTGCTGGGTCCAGGCGTTTGCCCTTGGGAGGATGTGAACAGAGGTCCAGGCATCAGCTGGGAAGGGTAAGACTCAACTCTTGGCAGGGTCCAGTCCAGTGTGACGGGGGTGGGGGTGGGAGGTTGGGGATGGGAGGGTTGGGTCAAGGCCAGCCGCTGTCAAGGAGCACAGATCACAGGCCTTTCTGGGCATGTGCAGCCAGGTGTTAGTGGGAGGGGCAGATGTGAGAAGGTAAGGGAAAGGCTGGTGACCTTTCCTCCCCTACTCTCTGTTCCATCCAGGCTCTGGCTCAGAAGGAGGACATGGAAGAGCGAATCACCACACTGGAGAAGCGCTACTTGGCTGCTCAGCGAGAGGCCACATCTATCCATGACCTCAATGACAAACTGGAGAATGAGCTAGCAAACAAGGAATCCCTGCACCGCCAGGTAACTCTGCTAGATGGAGTGGGGTGACGTTGTACCCGACTCTAGGGTGGAAACTGTTCTTTGGTGGCCACTTGGGAAAGAGGAAGTCTGGCACCTTGGACAGGAAAGAACCAAGACTCTTCTGGCCTGCCACTTCACCTGCTCCCTGCTGTGGCTGGGATGGAGATGGGAACCTCACGCTCCATCTTGACTTGCTTTCTTCTCTGTACTGCTAGTGTGAGGAGAAAGCCCGGCATCTGCAGGAGCTGCTGGAAGTGGCAGAGCAGAAGCTGCAGCAGACCATACGCAAGGCAGAGACTCTGCCAGAGGTGGAGGCCGAGCTGTCTCAGAGAATTGCAGCCCTCACCAAGGCAAGTGGGCCAGGGGCCCGAGATCTTCTGTCATCTCCTGTGTCCTAAGCTCTTTTGGAGCCAGGGAGGCACATTAGGTTGGGGCCAGGGAGTTGTTCCACACAGTGAGACACCATTAAGCACAATACCTTGAGTCCTTCAGTCTCTCAGTTGGGAAGGTAATCCTAGCCTTCATTACTTTGGTTTGGTTTGGTTTGGTTTGGTTTTTTTGAGACAGAGTTTCTCTGTGTAGCCCTGTTTGTCTGTCCCAGAACTCACTCTGTAGACCAGGCTGGTCTTGAACTCAAAGCCCCTCCTGCCTTTGCTTCCCGAGTGCTGGGATTAAAGGCGTGTGCCACCACTGCCAGGCTTAAGGCAGAGTCCTTTAAGGAGAAGGCACTACAGGGACACAGGATACTTTTATCATCATCTGGGCCATTTCAGCTGATACTTCTTTTTGTTTGAGGCCGTAGGATTTTTCATCTCGGAAAGATGAAACCCAAGTGGGGGGAGTGGGGAGATACCATCAGAGCGGGAGCAGGTAGAGTTTCAGGTCGAGCAGCTCTTTCTTTACCAAACTGAAGCATTCCAGGCCTAGAGAGCATCTCCGGTTGCTTGAAGGCTGCAGCTTTAGAGTGAAGTAAAGGTGGATATAAGTTTACCGAATGGATAGGTAACTGTGGAGCAATAATTCCTGAGAGGTGTGCAGGCTAGAGACCAGTGGACTCTGGAAGAGAGGAGGAAATGCATGCACCTAGACATGTGACAGCTGAACCAAAGATTAATCCCATTATATATGATGGGAAACTTTGTGCGGGGGTGGGGGGGGTGGGGGTGGGGTGCAAATGTGTGATCACCATAGCTATCCCTAAACCCTGGGGCTAAAGGAACCACTGTTGCATGACCACTTGACCCAGAGCCTAACATTTACAGACTTCCAGTGTGGCAGATGGGTCCTCCAAGGACTGAACTTACAGCCCAACTGTGCCTCTGAAGACCAGGGCCATATCTGCTTGGTCTACTGACTGGCTCAGTGATCTGAGCCTCTCCTTAAATACACCTCAGTTTCCTTACTTCTATGATGGTGGAGTTGCCAGGGTAGCCACTGTGGTCTCTGCAGACCTAGAATGAGGCGCTAGATTTACGACACAGCAGAGGACCTTGTGTGGGGGATGGGATGCTGAACAATAACTGACAGGAGGGCATGGGCTCAAGCAAGGATGTGTTCGAGTCATAGCAGGAGGATTAGGGAAAGGGTTTCCTGACTGTTAGGAATGTAATGTTCTGGCTCTCCGTGTCTGGAGATAATGGCCAGGAATGGCTCGCTGGTTTAGTAGTAAAGGTAATAGCCACAGTGAGGGTAGCATTTTGGCATGCTTTGGCGTGCTTCAACGTTTACCGTGGATTATTCCCTTTAGTCCTTGTGAGGGTCCAATGGGCGTTAAGTTTTAAGGTTAGCCCTGGGCAGGAAGGAGATGGGAAAAGGTAGTAACAGTTCTGCTCCAAGATGATGGGAGAGAGCTGGGTTTCTGATCTCAAGACCCTCATCCCCAAGACCACCTTGACACCAGGGTATGTGGCAAATGGGGCCCGAGCAGAAGGAACAAAGGTCTCCAAGGTGGCTGACTGTCCCTGCACCTAGGCTGAGGAACGTCATGGCAACATTGAGGAACATCTGCGGCAGCTGGAAGGGCAGCTGGAGGAGAAGAATCAGGAGCTGGCAAGGGTGAGGGCACCAGTCAGCCATCTTGGCCTCCTCTCCACCCCCAGGGCAGGCTTACAGGGTGGTCTGTGGAGGGGCACAAAGGAAAGGCCAGGCCAGGGAGAGAGCTTGCATGGGTGCAGGTGGAGGCTCACAGATGCGGAGGAGCTGGTTAGGAGAATTGGAGAGAAACGTCCCAGAAGACAGATGAGGGGACAAGTGAGAGGCACAGCACCTCAGTGGAAGTGGATGGTTCTGGAAGAGGGTGGTGACAAGGCCTTGAAGAGGCCTAGGACAAGATGGGTGGGTTGTGCAGGTGCGCCAGCGGGAGAAGATGAACGAAGACCACAACAAGCGGCTGTCAGACACCGTGGACCGGTTGCTTAGTGAGTCCAACGAGCGTCTGCAGCTCCACCTCAAGGAGCGAATGGCTGCCCTGGAGGAGAAGGTGAGGAGGCTGTGGTAGGCAGAGTTGAGGCTGAGTCAGGGTAGAGCCCAGGGGACTGGAGGAGTGGGGTTGTGAGGAGTTAGTATGTGTGGTGGTGGTGGGGGGGAGGGGCCACCTGGGCCACAGCTGGGGAAGGGAGGAGCGAGCATTCCTGGCCAGGGAAGGCCATGCTGACCTAGAAAGGTAGGCTGGGAGAGGAAGACACCTGAGATCAGGGTCACTGGCCTGTCAGGACCCCTGGCTCACAGCCACTCTCCCTTAGAACACATTGACCCAGGAGTTGTAGAACTCCTGGTATCACTTAGAGGAGCTACCCAGCTGCCGGCTAGCCCTGCTCACGTGGGTGGGCCTCAGGCACAGTGCCTGGTGTTCACACAGCTGCTCTGTGCTATCCTCTCTTAGTTCACACTATGCCATCGTCCTGTACTGTAGCCCGACGCAGTAGCTCTAGACTGTATATATACTGTATCCATACAGAGGCTAGAGGAGCAGGGGCCATGGACATAGGCCATAGGGCTGGCTCAGACTCTGGGCCCACTGAAGGATCTGTGGAAGCCTCTAACTTCTGTGAGGAAAGAGTCCCACCGCTGTCTTTAACGGTGTGTGCCGCAAAGACCTGGTCCTCCCTGGGGCCGGCTTCATTTGCCTTGCCTTTGTCTGGTGGTGAGGGCCAACTAGCCTGCAGAACTCTTCTCTAGGCGGGTCCGTTTCTGGCCCGGCCCCTCTGTCAGTCTTCTGTTCATTTTCCAGTCACACCTCTTTTCCTTGGTGTCATCCTCGGCCCTAGCTTGGGGCCCTTGGCTTTGGACTTTGCAGTGTGTTCTTCTCCTTTGCCCCAGCTCTGTTCTCCTCTTTGCCCCTCTCTGACTTCCACTCTCCCCTCTCTGCCCCTCCCTGGCCCCGTCCCACCCTGGCTCTGCCTGGCACAGGGCCGTCTGTCTGAAGAGATTGAGAAACTGCGCCAAGAGGTGGACCAGCTGAAGGGTCGAGGGGGGCCGTTTGTGGATGGCATCCACTCCAGGTACTAGAGTGCGGGACTCAGTGCATGCTGGGTTATGGTCCTGAATGGATCTTGAGAAAGGAGACTCCCTCACCAAAACACTGCCCAGGACCTCAGGGTCTTCCTTTCTGTCAGGAGGAGACTCTGGGGCTCAGTGAGCTTGGCTAGTCCTTCAGCTCATCTGGGCACCAGGAAGGGAGCGTACATCCTCTAGGGGGTGCTGAGAGGCTAGGAGTCAATAGTGGCCCTTCTCTGCTGAGGGAGTAGGCCACACTTCCTGGATTCTTGCCAGAGGGCTCGCCCTTGAAGGGTCCACTGAGTTACATATCCTGAAAGACCCTCTGTAGAGTTCACCACTCACTGAAGTTCTTGTGAGACACCATTTTTTTTTTAGGATTGTTGTGTGAGAGCCAAGGACCACCCAAGTTCAAGTAGGAGTCAGTGGACAGAGACACATCAGGGAAAGTGAAACAAGGCAGCAACTCTCCTTTCTGTTGGAAGTGGAGATGCTGTGTTTCTCCTGTGGCCATGGTATTCTTTTACCTGAAAGCATTGTAAGACATGACAAATGGGGCTTGTAGCCATACTTTGTGAAGCAGTTGGCGTTGAACTCAGAACGTCGAGGTAGGGTGAGGAGGAAGATGACTGGATGCTACGGCAGAGGATTCTTGGCTCTTTGTCTCTGCAGATTGAAGTCTCTGAGACATGCTGTTCCCTTCAGTCAGTGTTCTTGCTGTACCAGGGACATGGGCATTAGCTGTTAGGAAGGTGGTTAAGGGAAATGCACGTGTGTGTGTGTGTGTGTGTGTGTGTGTGTGTGTGTGTGTGTGTGTAGGCAGTGCTTGAGCGAGGGCAAAGGATGCTGGGCTGGAGGTGAGAGGCCTCTGGAGATCTGAGGTGGTAGGCATGCAAGTGTCATCTTCAAGTTCACCAGGAATTACGCTCTTGTATAGGGCGGGGGGGTGACGAGGAGGTAGCTGGGATCATTCCAATCTCTCCTTCTCCATTGGTTGACCAGAAGGAACAGGCTCTCAGTGAGTGAGAACTGACCCAGAGTACACCAAACCCTTTGCTACTTCTTGCTTTCCTTGCTGACTGGGAATTCTTGGCTTCACCTGTAGCCAAGAACTGAGGTGGGGGAGCTGGGTTGGAGCACCCTCTTTCCGGGCACATGGTTTGCCTCTCTGTATTGGGTTCCATCAAGGCTTCTGAACTGAGGAGCCATTGTGGAAGTATCCCACAGGAGACATCTCAATACCAGACATTGTTCTAGGTGCCTTAAGGTCTTGCACTTGAGACAGACACGTGGGACAGCCAGACTGGATTCTCTGGCTAGTATCTGTGACTTAGCTTTGGGGTCTCCAAAGCTGTGTGGAGGACACACCTGGGTGAGTTTTAGCCAGGTGTTCAGTTCAGGTTATCAGGAAACCCTCAGAGATCTGCTAGAGAGAAGACCAAGATGCAAAGACCTCCAGACTTGACGGCCCCTTAGCCCTCATGTCTTTAGACTCATCTCTGTCCCCTGGGCCAGGAGTCCTCCTACATGGCCGAGATCACAAAGCCCAAGGCCTTCCACTTGAATGCCTTTCTGACAAGGGGGCTCAACTTTTTAACAGCATCTTAACACTTCTTGTCAGGGGAAGATCCTGCTCATGCAGAGTGGACCACCGTTCCCTACAGCATACTCCCCTGGGTCCATGTGACACCCCCTCCCCCAGTACCAGAGCATGAGTGGAGCCTTGTGCTTCCATGGCAGCTCTTCTGATGTTTGAGACAGCTGTATCCCAGATTGCTTCTCTCCAAACTGGCCATTCCCCAGTCGTTGGGCCCTGTGAGTGTAGGCTTGGGCTGTCAGTCTTCAGGGCCTGTCTTTTTCCTCCTGCCACTCAAGGTCACATGTGGGCAGTGCAGCAGATGTGCGGTTCTCACTGAGTGCAGCCATGCACGCGCCCCCAGGTCTGCATCGCCGCTATACGACGCTGAAGGAAGAGTCTGCCAAGGTAAGGGGTAGAGGATGTGTGTGTGGGGGTCTCCCTGGGGAATTTGGGGTCAATTCGGCCGTGTGTCTGGCTCCAGTTACACAGACGACTGGCGTGTGGTGCAAAGCCTTGCCCAGCCTTCTCCCCTGTCAATGACAGCTGCAGCCGTGGGGTTGGGACTCTTGTCAGCTGCGACAGCTGTGACCCACCTCCCTACTCCCCACACTTACCTCAGCCTCCTGATGGGCAAGAGTTGGGGGGGTGAAAGGCGGCCAGTGGTCCCCAAGGCCCCACCACAGCATGTGTGCGTGTGCCTGGTGTGCACTGTTCATTTCTGGTGGCCAGAGAGGGGGCTGGAAGGCTAGAATGGAATTAATGAGCTTCCTGGAACGAAAGCATGGCTTATAGGGGAAAGGGGGAAGAGATGACAGATTAACTGGCCCCCAGGCAGTGGCACCTGAGAAGCAGCTGAGAGTTGCCCAGGGAGATGGGGTGGGGGGCAGGGGAAGAGAAGGGGGAGAAGAGGGCCAGCTGTCTGCCAATTGCTAGTCCTCAAACATTCTGGAGCCCTAGAGTGTGTGGATGGAGAAAGAGGGAACACCTAGTCTGATGGGGAAGGGTTCATTTTTACCTTTGAGAATCTCCTAATCCGAGCTTGGTGTATAGGTGTGTTAGCATACTTGGAAAGCTGAGGCAGGAGGATTGTGAGCCAGTTGGGGCAACATGACAAGAACCCATTGAAAATGGGGGAGGGAAGGAAGGAAGGAAGCAAAGAAGGAAAGAAGGAAGGAAAAAAAGCAAGTAAACAAGTGTACATGTAGGGGGGCAGCATTCATGCGGACAGCCAGGCGGAGAGATAGGTAGGCATGCATGTGGGAAGCCAGGCAGGCAGGCAGAGGGACAGCCAGTGGGGCAGGATGCATGCAGGAAGCCAGGCAGAGAGGCAGAGAGGCAGAGAGGCAGAGAGGCAAGTGAATCTGGTCATAGTCTGAAGGCCTCTTCTTTTCTACCTCTCCTGACTCTTTACTCCACTGTTTTCAAGAACACAGCAGCTACCCAGATGCTCCATGTAAAAGAATCAGAGGCTAAAATGCAGCCCCGGGGGGTGGGGGGGGGACGGACACTGGAGCCTTGGGTCGGAGAGGCTGTGCTAGAGCCCTTCTCTGGCCTATTTTCGGCAGGCTTCCAGAGATGGAGGTGGACAGGGTTCTGCCCCATCTCTCCAGGCTTCTTACTGCTGCTCCTTTCATTTGCTAAGGACTGGAAGCCAACACCACTGCCGGGGGTGTTGGCCGCCGCCACCACGCCTGCCTTTGACAGTGACCCTGAGATCTCTGATGTGGATGAGGATGAGCCTGGGGGCTTGGTGGGCACTCAGGTTGATGTCATCTCGCCTGGTGGCCATTCAGATGCCCAGACCCTGGCCATGATGCTGCAGGAGCAGCTTGATGCCATCAACCAGGAGATCAGGTGGGGTAGGAGTGAAGCTGCAAGGTGCCTGGGAGGATGGGCCCTTGGTGTTGGGGCACTGCAGAAGTATTGTCTCCTGTCCTGTCTTACAGCTTAGGACCGCCATCCCAGGGCACTCTGTGGTCACCAGGCAAGGATTCGCCCTAATACTGACCCCAGAAAGGCAGGGCTACAGACGACTCTAGGTGTCATCTGTCCCCTCTGGGCTGGGAGGTAGTTGGGCTTGGGAAGGTGGAGCTGTCTATGTTCCTGGTATTCAGTACGACAGGGAAGAAGAAGCCAGCTCAGGGTGGGAGCTTGGTCAAGGTTATGGTTAGTCAAGAGGGGTTTAGTGATTTGCTTTGTTAAGTGGCTGAGCTAGGACCCAACTACAGGTAGAAGCTCTCCAGTGCCGTGCCTTTTCATCTCTAAGGGCACATCAAATAGAACCGGAGCCAGGGAAAGTTGTCAAAACCTTTACTTCATCCTATGTTTCTAGCGAACTTATTTATGGTACTGTCATGTAGCAAGGTGAGGTTGACAGGCTGTTGAGGTCAGACTTTCAAGTTTGAGAAATCAGCATCAAGACGCACGTGCAAGTACAAGACTCCAGTGTTTAACTCTGGAGAGCAACCCAGTAGCCGTCGCTACCATCTACTGTCACAGCAGACTGGCTTCAGAGTGGGGAAGGTGTCATCTCAGAATAAGGACACTTCCTTCTCTCTGAAGCACAGTTGGCATCTTTCCATCAGTGGGAGTGAATGCACGGACACAGCTCCCTCTGAGTGCCCCTTGGGCACAGCACACCATCTCCATGTCTCTCATTCTCATCGGAGGCCAGCATGAATTTAAAGATGCCCTGTGTGAGCACTCCTGACAAAGAGGATCCCAGTAGTGGCATGTGCTGGAAAAGTTAGAGATGAGAGAGCAAAGCCTGCCCAGGGTCACTCCTGTAGCTAGTGCAGGCCAGAGATTCCCGCAGATGGTTCATAGTTCATGGACCACATGCCTCCTTCTAGAAGTTGGCTTTTGTTAAACTGGGAAGGTGGCTGGCCAAAGAGACCAGACCTGGGAACCCCAGTAGTGCCCATGGGTATTGCCCA